>NC_133653.1:254886117-255575910 GCF_009905375.1 Apium graveolens
TTATGTTCAGACAACACCATTTGTTATAAAAAGAATCATGTCTTAAACACTAACTCAACACATTGTAAACTAAAAGACAAGTGTGAAACTAAATCACACAACACACGAAACAGGACAAATCTTGTATGAGAAGAGTTCCTACAACACAAAACAAAATGCAAGCGTTGTCTGTAGAATTTTACTACAAGAGCTATTTAATTCATTTGTGTTGTGTGTTGATCTGTAGAACAACCATTTGAGGACAATAAGAGTTGTATTACTTGTTTTGTTCTTATATTATTATGGACACACTACACAACCGTTTCCAGAACACTTGACTAATACAGATGTTTACAATATAAGTTACAAGAATGCGTTGTCTATTCTGGATGTAACACAACAGGTTTACTACTCTGGTCGTTGTCTGTGCTCATTCACACAACAGTTTTTCCCGTTGTCTGATCCATGTAAGAGACGGCGGCTCAATAGTCAACGGTTTTTCAGGGTATCAGATAACGGGCAAAAACCGTTGTGTGAGCCGGTTTTCCTTGTAGTGTTAATTTGATCACATACCAGAATCTTGGAGCAATCTATATAATTTCCCATGTCACGAACGGGGACAACATCCTTGTAGACATGTCGGTAAAGCTTTAATATATTGTGTCCATTATGTGAACCTGATGCGATACAGTATTGACATAGTGCTAAATTACAATTAATGCACTATCTGTTCCGATCATTTTTGCAAAGGTCGTGAACTGAACAAAGATCAAAGAAAGTTTTTACTCAGAAACAAATCAAGCCAAGCTGGCTTGCCCTGGAATCTGTGCTCCTCCTGGAAAGGAATTTCTGTCAGGTAAGGCTGCTTTCTAATTAATTAGATAACCAAATACTGTACATGGCATAAAAATTTACTTGGTAAAGCATAATAACACGAGTTGAGAACATTATATTTTTCCGGTTCTGAATAGAGATTATCGTGGAAATCTAATGAATCTTCTAACAGTAGACTATATATTATATATCAAATTAGTGGAGCGACAGGGAAAGAGAAGGAGCAAGGGTTTTATTCAAAGAACCCTATAAAATAAAAACTAATGAATATGTAACAGACATATGTCATGGAGTACTATTTTACAGGGCATATCAACTACTAATTTACCAAACAAGCCACTGGTCCTGTATGGTTTACTTTTACTCCCAGTGAGCTGACTATGTTTTTCTGGTATGGTCCTAATTAGGCCTTGATACTGCACTCGATTCAAAAAATATAAATTAAGATAAATATTAGTACATGAGTCAAAAATGAATTTTAAGTAATCCTGGACAAACCATTTCGAAACTTCAATGAAGCACCAATTACTATTACTACAGACCAGCGGGAGTAAAATTGTTGTAGCACACAGTCAACTAATGAGTAATCCAGCATTACTTCACACAAGTTAAGTGTTTACACATAATCTAGTGATAAATTCAAATATATATGTGTGGAATTTGCTAGGAGAATACTATTTTTTGGAACCTGCCTTTTTACTCAGGATCTAGGCTAGGTAGCTGTATCAATTGTATTATATAAACTTGCTAAAACAATTACAATCATATAAATTTGTTCAGCTACATAAATATCTAGGACAAATTATATATAATTGTAGAAATTATACATTTGTTACTTAGTTTACGTACCTGTTGAATTGATCTTGGATGATGAACACTCATGGCTTCTTTTGTGAACAAATTTTGAAGGAATAGATGGGTTTATTAGAGGATGATAATATGTGCGAATATAATGACTTATTAGCTATAGCTGGACAACGAACATTTGTTAAAATAATCTTATTACGGATATTAAATAATGAAAATTATTCAATTTGTACTTATTCGAATCATGTTTATTGTAGTATATAAAAAGATAACTTAAAACTTAATATCTCCACAATTTAATTTAGAAAAGTATTCTATATGTTGACATAATAATCCATAATATTCTAGTATTTATTATATTTAATGTCTATTCAAATATAAATGATTAAATATACAAAGAAAAGGAAAACAGTCACTCAATCAATTTAATTTCAGGACTACCTTGAGTTCTAAAAAGAATTTCATTTTCCATATCTGTAAACAACGATTTTGTCGGATGCGTTTTTGAGTTGAATTAAGCTTGTTTCTTATATGAAACTTATGATTAGTGTGATTTTATGGAATTATTTGTGAATCTTTCTGAAAAATGGAAGCAACTAAATCAACGTAATATCATTTTGATTAGCGTGGTTTGTGTGGCGACCTTCGTTGTCCGAGAAATCACTCATATTGACGTTCTTATTAAAAATTTGTCAAATTTTGTTTTTATATATATATCATCCTTTATATATTAGCTGAAAGATACTCAACAATTTGTTCCAGTGTTTTTGCTATCATATCTTGACTAGCATAAAATGGACTTTTTACTCAAGCTACAGTTGCAACATTTTTTGCGTGCATTTCGTTAGGATTTCTTTGTACTCAATTGCTTATAGCCTGTTGCAGTGATATTGTGCTTGATTGTGGTGATGGTGACAGTGTGGACTACATAGTTCCAGGTTACGGGGGATATGTCCTCTCCCTGCACTGGCGTTTTCAGGCTGTAATCTTTTTAGATTTACTAATATAAAATAAAGTTTAAAGGAAATAAAAGTCAATTTGTGTTAGGTGAGTACCAAATTTGATACTTTTATATTTACTTTTGTGCTGCAATAAAATATGGTTTCTCTTATTAATAAAAAGTATAAATTTTAGTTATCTTATGAACCTAATATTTGTTATTTTAGATAATTTAATATTAATTATTATTATTATTATCTTATTATTATTTTATAATTAGTTTAAATATTTTTTTAAATTAAAATTAAATAGACGCTTGGATAAATAATAATTAATAAAAACAAAGTTAGATAGAATAGAAGTCAATTTGCGTTAGGTAAGTACCAAAATTTGGTACTTTGGTATTTCGTTACTTTTATCTGCCAATAAAGATGGTTTTACTTATTAATAAAGAGTATATATTGATGTTTTATTGTCGGTTCAAGGAGTTATAATAAAGAGATTTTTGGAACAAATTAGAATTGGAGTATAATTTGATTTGAAATTGAATTTTATGGTCCGCTTGTGCAGTCTATATGTTTGAGCCATATCGAATTCTAGAAGTCTGATTTAGACCATTCAATAACCCACAAAAATCCTATGAGAAGAGTTTAAGGCATTTATAGATCCTGGGAGGTAGTTCTGATTGGTCAATAAAAATCGATTTCAATGCTATTTTTGTTGTGTTTTTTCTTAGTTTATTTAAATTATCATGAAAGGTAAAAGGGGGAATATCTCCCTTTCGTACATGAGTAGACTGCTCGTTACGCCCCTTTCTTTTTTTGCGGACCGAATAGACGTGAAAATGCTTTTCCGGGGAGTGCAAGCTATGGCTGGAGTTACAAAACGCACACCTGGCGGTTATAAGTGCACTACAACTACTCAGAAACCATATCAGGACATCCCGGCCAGAGAAAAAAATAGACCAGTTAGTTGATCCATATTGCTTGATGCTTTATTACATTGCTTTTTTATTTTTTATGAGATGACTCATAAACCTTACATATTGGATGGAATTTTATATCGTTGTTTTTTCTCCCCTTCTTTCACCTAATTTTTAGAAGAGAGATAGAGGGGGTAAGAGAGAAGTAGTTGTACAAGGGAGGGGGAGAAGAAGTCATCAACAAAATAAAGAAGATTTCAGTCATTAAAGACATTCAATTGGCTTATTTTCTCATATCTTTTATTTATTTGTTCTTATGAACATGTATTGTTCATCTTGGGATTGGTTTAAGATATTTATTATGAACTGAACTTATATGGGTTGGGATTTTTATGGAACCCTAGTATGGAAGTGTTGGTATTTGATAAGAATTATATATTGCAATTTGCAGTTTATTCATCAAATGATTTTTATGCTAATACCTGCTATTATTTTATCAACTTTAGTAAGTTAACGAGTTAATTATAACAATGAGACGGTTATAGTTAATTGTCACAAAACTTGAATGGTGCATGATTAAATATATTGATATTAATTTTGTGACGGTATATACATATATTGTTACCTTACATAACCGTGTGAAATGGTGCTTATTTGTATTCTCGAAGTTAACATAACCGTGTGATTTGGTGCTTATTTGTATTCTCGAAGTTAGATTCGAAACCTATGATCATTGAATTTTAGATTAGTAAACTGTGACCTTGTGTCGGTGCTTTATTGTCGACATGAACATATTATGGGTAAATAATTATCTTAACTCAACTTCGCTCTATTAGAAAGAAAAATGGCGATTTCAATGCCATTCTCACTCAAATCGGATCTAAACTTCTCTTATATGAAATTTATCCGATCTCTTTGCTAATATAATTTAGTTAGTTAATATACTTGTTAATTAATTAGTTATAAAAATCATCACTCCATTATTATGTTCTATTACCAAATTGTTAGGTTGTTAATTATGATTTATAGAAACTTACGGTCCTTAAAGAGCGAAATCTGACTGTATTACTTGTTTGTGATTATTTGTTTGCGATTGTGTACATTTACACTCAATATTTTACACAACAGTAACCCCTAAATCTTAAACCTTTTTCCTTGGGCTATCTATACACCAATGAGTAACTTAAGAGAAAACAATATTTTTCTTTCTCGCGCGGTCTGGTTTCTTAGCTAGTAAGGAGTCCGGAGTTCGGGTAATTTTTTATTTTTCTCTCTTGTAAGTTAAAAATTTAATGACTTATATCTTGGAAGAATATTATATCTTCCCCCGTTACCGAGATCATGTTGTAGTAAGAATTTCAGGGGTTGAGGTAATTTCTTTTTTGAGTTTCTCTCCCTAATTCCAAATTTGAAATATTTGAGTAAATTAGATTTTTTTGTGTTTTTCTTGCCCCAGCCTGTATTACTAGGGAGCCCGATGCTAGAGGCCTTTGGTTTTCTCTCCTGTTTTGTGTTTTTCTTGCCCCAGCCTATATTACTAGGGAGCCCGATGCTAGAGGCCTTTTGGTTTTCTCTCCTGATATCCAAAAGTTGAAAATCTTTGATTAACTTAGAAGAAATTTTTTGCTTTCTTTCACTTAGGGCCCGTAGACCTGTAATAGGAATGAGTCCGGAAAGGAGCCCGGAGCTAGGATAATTTTTTTTTTGAGTTTCTCTCCTTATATCCAAAGTTCAAAAACTTTGAGTAATTTGAAAAAAATATTTTTTCTTGTCCGAGGTACGGGGTCCTGTAGTAATAAGGAACCGGGGACTAGGGGTTTTTTGTTTTGCTTTTCACTCTTTATATCAAAATTTGAATAACTTTGAGTAAACTTAGGGGGGCTGTTGAGTAAACCGGACATAAATCCTGTTTTTTTTTTGAATTATTGCCTGTTGCCCGGGCTTATGTGTTTTGATTTGTAGCCTCTGTCTCAGGTTTATAGATTTTCTGATTTTGTGCCTATGGCTCTGGCTTAAAGCCAGGTTTTTGTACTTTAATTTTTTTTTAATAAGATTTTCTGAATTTGAGCCTGAGAAAATCATATATCCAGACAAAGAAGTTGTCAACGTGGTGAGGTATTGCTGTTCTCCAGAAGATTCGTAAAAATCTTTCCATTAAACTAATGGTGAACATGTTTCTGAAATGTGAAGTCATGGCCAAGTCCATGAACATGTACATATTTTAGCATCTTGCAGTTGCGAGATTAGCACTTTAAAAATTCTGCCATGCTTTTATAATTCATTCTTCAGTATTTTTGCTTGTGATTGTTGTTGTGCTGAAAAAGTGCATTTTCGAGTTTGTGTTGCAGGTTAACAAAATCCCTATAACCTTTCCCTGAATGGCCTTTGCTTGAAGAGTTATCAGATGGATTATTTGCGATATTTCAACTTGAGTGCTAGTTATCAGATGGATTATTGAAGTTCTTGAAAGTTTGAGTAGCTGTCGTTCTCTTTTATTTTTTGGCATTTCATCTTCCCCGGATTTTGAATTCGAGGGCACTTAATGAAGCTTCAGAAAAGCTTACGGCTTCAGGTAAAATTCTTCAGCAGAAATTTAAAATTGTAGTCTGTCTGGAGTGAAGTTTTCAGCTCATATTCCTGGCCAAAATACTGCATCAGAAAAGATAAATTTGCATAGATGCTTCCGGCGTACGTGTTCCAGCTTTGACAAATATTAGAATGCTGCAGCAGTTTTGAATCAGGTCTGGTGGAGTTCTGGATTCATTCTCGGCTCTGGAGCTCATAGCAGATAGTTGACGGTTTAATATGAGCTGAGTTGGTCCTCTGATTTCTGAACTTGGGGATTACTTTGAAGTTGTTAAACAGCTTAACAATGCTATCAGAATCTTCGGGATTTTCAAAATAAGAAACTTTATTTGTAGACCTCACCTATGCAGACACAGTCTAAAGGTTCAATGTAGCCACACCGACAACTAACAGAACACCTTGTCAACTAAAGAGAGCAGATTGAGATCTCAGATTGTGGAGGCAGAAGAAAATCGTAATAGTTTAATTATGACTTTCAACTTCATAATATACAATTTTGAGCCGGCATTCCAGGTCAATAAAATCATTTTATCTTTCGAGGCACAAATCCATATTATTCCTATTTTTTTCAGCTCCTTGCATATTACTTTGTTGTAGAAGATTAGGCTCATATTATTCATGCCATATAATACTCTATTGATTATTTGGCCTTGCCTGGTCATTCATGACAATTTTTAGGGATCAGCATGAAGCGCTTCAAGACTTGTCAAGTTCCCATGAAATCAGCATCTCACTGAAGGTTCTTGAAGCCGCCATCATTAAATAAACATTGATAATCCGCCGGCAATATCAGAAAGAATAAAGAAAGAACTGATCCTTGAAGTGATCAGTTCCGTTGCTACCCAAGGAGCTCAAGAAAAACATAATTCTGGACAGAAAACTTGTCATTGCATATATGCATATTGTGTTTCAGCAGAGAGAGTTCCGATGCAGCTGATTGGCTGAATTAATATAGCCTAGTGAGTACTTGAGAGCAGCATGAATGAGCCGATTGATGTTGTTTGAAACTTCGAAAAAGTCAGCATAGTAGGTTTTATGGCAAAGCCTGGTCTTTGAGTTTTATAAACGGGAAAATAAATTGACAAGTCATGAACTATTCCTTTCTTATTCGATAGGTCCTGAACAAAAAATTTCGCAAACTGGGTCCTTAAACGTTTCCAATCGTTTGAATCGAGTCCTTCCGTTAAGTAGAATCTGACAGACGTAAATCAAGCTTACGTGACATTCCCTTCTAACATGCACCATGTGATTTGTACGGAAATTTAAACAAATGAAATTAAACTGTAATTAAAGTTAAAAAACAAAGCACATGTCCTAAACATGACTTTTAAACTGTACTACTACACCAAAATATTTCTGAAAATAATCCCAAGAAAATTGTTGTAGTATTATACTAGCATATAACTCGTGCGATGCATGGACTGATTATAACATTTGTAATTTTATTATTTTATATCAAAATAATTTAAGAAAAATAATAAGTATGTATTATTGAGATTAATGAAGTTAAAATATTTACATATTATTTTATATGTATTATATTATTGAAAAATTCAAAATTTAAATAGTTAAAATCTTAATAAGTATTTCTACTACGACCTCCGCTTTACTGTGCGGATGCAGTGCCTATATGAAAGTGGTAGTGAATAGCAGTGGTGTATTTGAATGATATGATATTGTTTTTCTTAATACTGATTTTTTTTTCTTGATTTATTAATTATTTTGTTATATTATAATTTGAATTACTGAAATTAATCTTGAAAATGTTTTGTTCCTATAAAAGAGGTAAAATAGAAGTCGAGTGTGATTAGAAATTAAGTTGGATAATAATTCATAAGAATATATAGTTATATTAGATACATGGTTTATCTTTTTTAATTAAATTATAATTGTTTAATCTTTGTTTTGTAAGGTGTTAACTGATTTTTTAAGAAAGTGTGAATTACCTAACCAAATTATCCCCTAGTTTGCTTATAATTTAAATAATAAATCTTAATAAGTCTTTCTAATACGGCCTCCGCTTTACTTGCGGATGCGGTAAGGCCTATATGAAAGTGGTAATTTTTTCTTGATTTATTAATTATTTTTTTTATATTATAATTTGAATTACTAAAATTAATCTTGAAAGTGTTGGTTTCCCTATAAAAGAGATAAGATAGAAGTTGAGTGTGATTAGAAATTAAGTTGGATAATAATTCATAAGAATATGTAGTTATATTAAATATATGGTTTATTTTTTCTAATTAAATTATAATTGTTTAAACTTTATTTTGGAAGGTGAGAAAAGACTTTTTAGGAAGATGTGAACCAACCAACCAAATTATCATATGTTTTGCTTATAATAGTATAGTATAGATCTGACATGAATATATGCATATAGTAAAATTAAAGAACCTTCGGTCGAACCAGCTGAGGAGATATGAGAGGTATGTCACACCCGATCTAATCCGATCCGATTCGGAAAAAAACTCGAAAAACCCGATCTGGAAAAAAGCCCGGCAACGTGCCTCATTTTTTCTTGAAAATCCGGCCCGACCCGAAATCTGAAAATCCAGATAAAAGGACGGATAAAAGTCTGGATTTAAAAAGGCTTGTATAGAAGCCCGGTTTGTCCCGGATTAATAAAAATCCAATTTTTTTATTACTAGTTTGCAAGTCTGAAGTTTCTCAGTCCCATTAGTAATGTTGCTAAGGCCAATAACAGTTTCTGTTATCCTTTATTTTTAATAAGCCGCCAAGACCACAACAACATTAGTGAATTACAGTAGCTTCAAAATTAAAAAACCTAATACGACGGGTTTGCCTGATGTAATGAATATTTGGAAATATGTATATCTTGATTTATCACAAAAAGAAATTAACAATGGTTAGAATTTTAAGATATTATTTTTCGGTATCTAAACTACTTATAAATCGAGGTACAAAATATAAAATAAAATAAAATATATAAATAAAAAATCAAATATTTCGACATCTCGATTATATATTATTCAACTATTCAATTTTAAACTGTGAATTGCATTAGTCGGTGTTTTTAGGGTTTTATCAAATTATTCGGTTAACAAATATACATAGTATCATATTTTCAACAATATCTCGGTTCAGTTGCCGATTTCAAATAGTATAAGGGGTTGAGCAAATCCCTAATTACGGTCTCCGGTGTTAATTGGTCCGGAGACATTAAGAATTAAGGAGGAAGACGGTTCTTACGGCATAGGTAAGTCACATGCGAAAAAAAATCATTATTCTCTTACTTTTACATACTGTAATATATCAGTTTATATGAGTTTATACCTCCAAGACACATATCTGTGCACAAGCGATTATAAGTCATCATTAACCAAAATACCCATTCTTAAATAAGATGGCTAATTTTACCCATTTAAATACCCTAACAGGAGATGCGTATTGCATACTAGCATCATCCATCCCCTTTTCCTAAACTCTAGCTTCTTTTGCAACTCCTTTTCACGTACCATCATCAAACCTCAGCCATCATCAAACCTCAGCCTTCCTTCATATAAACATATTATAACGCGAACATTCAATCTAGTAATCAAATAATCTGAAGGTGTATATAATAGTTTGAGCACAGAGAGATTTGAGTACATCCAATGTTTTATCTGTTTGTGAGCTGTAGCTGGTGAGGTATGTGGATCAAGTAAGTCGGAAATACGCATATGGCATCTGGGTGTTTGAGAAGCACGCATTCTTCACTTGGGTATTCTTCATGATACCCCATGTCTACTTGCGTATTAGGTGATTTTTTTAAACAATACCCTAATTATAAATGCGTAACAAACTATACTCCGGACACAAATGTGTATTATGTAGTACCCCAATGATGAATGTGTCTTCCATCGGTATTTACAACCATGTCATTCAGAAATCGTTATTTTTCTACAATCCTTTCGAAAAGTCGGTACTTTTAACTATTACCCTCATGTATTTACCGGGTATGATTGATTAATTAATTTACCTGCGGTTAATATTTTATTAATATCATAAAAATATCTATTTTGTGAGTATTGAGATCGTAGTGTGTTAAAAAACGGACACTTCCCTTGTGTATTCTAGGAATCTGGGTTCACCCAGTTTCACATACTTCTCCAGTGATTTTCTTTAGTATACAGGTGAGGACATCCGATCTTAGCTAATTAATTCTCCTATTTTCCGCGCTGTTGATTTTTTTATGATTAAATTTGTTGGATTATTATTTATTTGACCATCTGTTACTCAACCTGGGAAAGAATTCATCATTTTCTAGCTCATTACTATCTTACAGACAATTTTGGTTAGGTTTCTTGTTAACGGCAATACTTTAATGTCACAAATTCTTTTTGTGATGTTTCTATAGAGGGGTTGCATGGTGGTAAGTTATAACTAGCTACTTTGAAAATATCGAATTTGCATGTCTGCGCTGGACTATAAACCGGAGTTAGAGACTATACTATCAAAGTTGAGAACCCTTGAGGTATTGCTGAACATGAGCAAAGGATTACTATGAAGATCACGGTGGTACCACTACCCGAGAAATTACATTATGAATGGAGGTTATTATCTCAATTGCTTCTTTCTCTCCATATGAGTATATTTTTGCTTTATAACTAATGTTTCCTTTTGAATTTTAGAGTTCTAATCTCTTATATCTTTAATTGATTAGACTGGCTTAGATGTGGATTTCCAAGGCTTCTCTGCATGACAGATTTGGTCTGTCAATCATTGACAGAAACTTCTTTTTGAGTTGCATAAGAAGCATTTCAGGTGAGCTACCTCTTGCAATTCAAATAATTGGCATCTGAATAAAAATAATTTGGTTGAAAATAAGTGATTGGTTATAAAGCCAACATATTATGTGCAATAACAAGACCAGAATATAGACTCCACAAATCATGATTGATCGAAACCTGTGAATACGAGATTCCATAGTTCATAAAATCATAAAACAGAACATAAAACCATTCATTTTTCTTAAAAGTACCAAATACGATAATGAGATTCAAGGCTATGCCATTAACATGTTGTCTTCAGTTTAGAGAACATTAAAAGAAGGGAGCCCTTTGAGGGATTCCTTTCCTTTTGTTCCTTTTCCCTTCCTTAACTTACCGCTGACAATTAGGTGGCTGGCGAAAGCTGCATTTTCAGCATCATTTGCGGCTCCTCTTTTTTTAACTGCTAGAAATGGGGGATCTGAGCTTTTTGCCTTTCTTGAAAATGCCTTTACCTGAACAAGGTGGTTTTGTTTTTAAATGAGCAATTACATGGATATATATGGATGAGTAGAAAAATGCTTTTGAGACAAAAATTAACACTTGGTTGTGCATATTTGTATATGTGACTTACGTTGCATTTGAGACTGCAGTATCGATGAAGAGATGGGTCATTGAAGATCCTTCTACGAGAGTCACATGCATGTTCTTCATCTGCCCTGGAACCAGATTCTTTATGTGGCATAGGCTTTAAAGAGAAAACCCACAGTTTGTTGCATTTGAATGGCTGTTATCACCACCACACATAAAACCCAATGGCACGAGTAACTTCACCAGATATGTTTCGTTTTTGACAAATTATATTTACTCTAGTGCAGATCAGTTAAATGTCTTTGTATATCCAGCTACTTCACTGTACTATTTTTACCAAATGCAGCTTGAGATGCAATGTGTTGGTGCTGTATATCTAGCAAAGAATTCTTTATGAGAAAAAGGTTCCTGTGGTAGATCAAGGAATTTCTGAGGTTGTAATTGATTTGGGTGTACATTTCATGTATAAGTGTGATAAAAGAGATAACAAAAAGTTACATATGCGGTATCATATAGCGCTATTGTTCGTAGAATATTACACCTGACTTGAATGTACATAATTCGATCTTAGATATGCATAATTCGAATTGGCAGCTATTTGGTTCACTGGAGTTTGATTGTGGGAATGGTTGAGTAGGAGCAATCGAGGAAAAAGTGAGTGGAGATTATTGCAGTTACAGTGTAGGATTTACTTGTTTTCTTTATGTCAACGATATGTATTCATACATGCGACATGAGAGAAACAAGACTAGACGGAAATAACGCATTTGTAGCAAGTCCTATGTGAAGGGAGTATACTTGTGTCTTTCACATCATTTGTAGCCTTGTAGGGATAAACCTTCATCGATCAGCTCTCATCCTTGATGTTATATTTATATATATATGTATAAATATAAAATATGAGTTCACTTAATACTTCATGAATTTTCTTACTGATAATACTTTTCACAGTAGCAATATAAAATATAGGGAACATTCTAGGATTGTTTCCCACAGTTTACTTATTTCTTTTAGATAATAACATTTCTATTCCCCTAATAGCTACTCATATTGTCCTTGTATTAAATAGGTTCAATTTATGCTTGGTTGAAACTTTTGTTAAATTTAATGTAGTTCTTAGAAATGGTTCAATTGTGCTGAATCCTTAGATATTTGGATCATTATGTTCAAACGTGTTGTTAAATCGTATTATACTTAATTGTTTTACATTTGTTTACTCTCTGGGGCATATTTTACATGTCCTTTAGAAGTGAGTTTCGTACAATATCAAAAAACAAAAAGAGAAAGTGGTGTCTAAACATTTATCAGCATGAACCTTCATTCATGACAATTTTTAGGGATCAGCATGAAGCGCTTCAAGACTTGTCATGTTGCCAAGAAATCAGCATCTCACTGAAGGTTCTTGAAGCCGCCATCATTAAATAAACATTGATAATCCGCCGGCAATATCAGAAAGAATAAAGAAAGAACTGATCCTTGAAGTGATCAGTTCCGTTGCTACCCAAGGAGCTCAAGAAAAACGTAATTCTGGACAGAAAACTTGTCATTGCATATATGCATATTGTGTTTCAGCAGAGAGAGTTCCGATGCAGCTGATTGGCTGAATTAATATAGCCTAGTGAGTTTCGTCAAAAAAAAAAAAAAAATATAGCCTAGTGAGTACTTGAGAGCAGCATGAATGAACCGAGTGATACTGTTTGAAACTTCAAAAAAGTCAGCATAGTAGATTTTATGGCAAAGCCTCGTCTTTGAGTTTTATAAACGGGAAAATAAACTGACAAGCCGCTGAACTATTTCTGTTTTATTTGATAGGCCGCAATGGTCCTTAAACGTTTCCAATCGTTTGAATCGAGTCCTTCCATTAAGTAGAATCTGACAGACATCGATCGAGCTGATGTGGCATTCCCTTCTATAATATGTCACCATCTGATTTGTACGGAAATTAAAAACAAATGAAATTAAACTGTAATTAAAGTTAAAAAAAGCACATGTCCCATCATGCACATGACTTTTAAACCGTGCTACACCAAAATAGTTCGGAAAATAATCCCAAGAAAATTCTTATAGTATTATATGTGGCATGAATATATGCATATAGTAAAATTAAAGAACCTTCGATCGAATCCGCTGAGGAGATATGAGAGGTATGTCACATCCGATCTGATCCGATCCGATTCGGAAAAAAACTCGAAAAGCCTAATCTGAAAAAAAGCCCGACAACGTGCCTCATTTTTTCTTGAAAATCTGGCCCGATCCGAAATATGAAAATTCGTATAAAAGGCTGGATAAAAGTCCAGATTTAAACAAGCTTGGATAGAAGCCCGGTTTGACCCGAATAAATAAAAATCCAATTTTTTTTATTACTAGTTTGCAAGTTTGCAGTTTCTCAGTCCCATTAGTAATGTTGCTCCGTGGTAAGGCCAATAACAGGATTGACAATTTTCTGTTATCCTTTATTTTTAATAAGCCACCAAGACAACAACAACATCAATGAATTACGGTAGCTTCAAACTTAAAAAACCTAATACGACGGGCTTGCCTGATGTAATGAATATTTGGAAATATGTATTTCTTGATTTATCACAAAAAGAAAGTAACAATGGTTAGAGTTTCGAGATATTATTTTTTTGGTATCTAAACTACTTATAAATCGAGGTACAAAACATAAAATAAAATAAAATATATAAATAAAAAAACCGAATAAAGCCCTGTTCGGCCCGATCCCATACGACTCGCGGGCCTAAAACATGCCTCATATTTTAGAGGAAGCCCGGTCCGTTCCTGCCTGACCCAATTTGAAAAAAACTCGGCCCAATTCATTTTAAAAAAATTTGGACTTTTTTAAAGCCCGTTTAAAACCCAGCCGGATCGGTTTTTCGTGCATATCCAAGTACGTGTTTGGAAGTGTGGGTGGAAGAATTATACTTTTTTAATTAATTAATAATTACACTCTCGTCTCTCTAAATTTAACTTATCGGAATTGGTCAGCTGGTTCCCTACACTGTTCTTGGATTTCGACATCTCGATTATATATTATTCAACTATTCGATTTTACACTGTGAATTGCATTAGTCGGTGTTTTTAGGGTTTTATCAAATTATTCGATTAACAAATATAAGTAGTATCATATTTTCAACAATATCTCGGTTCAGTTGCCGATTTCAAATAGTATAAGTGGTTGAGCAAATCGCTAATTACAGTCTCCGGTGTTAATTGTAATCAAGAAAAAATGATACGGCTTAATCTTGGATGTGGCAACAGGCATGAGTTTTTGGTCCGGAGACATTAAGATATAAGGAGGAAGACGGTTCTTACGGTATAGGTAAGTCACATGCGAAAAAAATCATTATTCTGCTTACTCTTACATACTTTTATATATCATTGTATATGAGTTTATACCTCCAAGACACATATATGTGCACAAGCTGGGGTCTTTTGAGCAAACAACATATTCATTCTTTAAAATGAGCACTGTCATGTATTTACCGGGTATGATTGATTTATTGATTTACCTGCGGTTAATATTTTATTGATACCATAAAAATATCTATTTTGTGAGTATTGAAATTGCAGTGCGTTAAAAAACGGACACTTCCCTTGTGTATTCTAGAAATCTCGGTTTACCCAGTTTCACATACTTCTCCAATGATTTTCTTCAGTAAACAGCTGAGGACATCCGATCTTAGCTAATTAATTCTCCTATTTTCCGCGTTGTTGATTTTTTTAAGATTAAATTTGTTGGATTATAATTTATTTGACCAATCTGTCACTCAACCAGGGAAAGAATTCATCATTTTCTAGCTCATTACTTTCTTACAGACAATTTTGGTTAGGTTTCTTGTTAACGGCAATACCTTAATGTCACAAATTCTTTTTTTGATGTTTCAATAGAGGGGTTGCATGGTTGTAAGTTGTAACTAGCTACTTTGAAAATATCGAATTTTGCATGTCTGCGCTGGACTATGAACCGGAGTCAGAGACTATACTATCAAAGTTGAGAACCCTTGAGGTATTGCTGAACATGAGCAAAGGATTACTATGAAGATTACGGTGGTACCACTACCCGAGAAATTAGATTATGAATGGAGGTTATTATCTCAATTACTTCTTTCTCCCTATATGAGTATTTTTTTGCTTTATAACTAATGTTTCCTTTTGAATTTTAGAGTTCTAATCTCTTATATCTTTAATTGATTAGACTGGCTTAGATGTGGATTTCCAAGGCTTCTCGGCATGACAGATTTGGTCTGTCAATCATTGACAGAAACTTCTTTTTGAGTTGCATAAGAAGCATTCAGGTGAGCTACGTCTTGCAATTCAAATAATTGGCATCTGAATAAAATAATTTGGTTGAAAATAAGTGATTGGTTTATAAAGCCAACATATTATGTGCAATAAAAAACCAGAATATAGACTCCACAAATCATGATTGATCGAAACATGTGAATACGAGATTCCATAGTTCATAAAATCATAAAACAGAACATAAAACCACTCATTTTTCTTAAAAAGTACCAAGTACGATAATGAGATTCAAGGCTATGGCATTAACATGTTGTCTTCAGTTTAGAAAAAATTAAAAGAAGGGAGCCCTTTGAGGGGTTCCTTTCCTTTTGTTCTTTTTCCCTTCCTTAACTTCACCGTTGAGAATTAGGTGGCTGGCGAAAGCTGCATTTTCAGCATCATCCACGGCTCCTCTTTTTTTAACTGCTAGAAATGGGGGATCTGAGCTTTTTGCCTTTCTTGAAAATGTCTTTATCTGAACAAGGTGGTTTTGTTTTCAAATGAGCAATTACATGAATATATATGGATGAGTAGAAAAATGCTTTTGAGGCAAAAATGAACACTTGGTTGTGCATATTTTACCCCTATTTCACCTTAAACCCCACTTTTTCATTTTCCCCTTGTTTAAATTTTCATTTCCCCCTTCACCCAAATTTCACTTTTTAGGCCATTTTTTCATTTCATCTCCTCTATTTTTAGTTTGCCCCCAAGTGAAAATTTTATTTCCCCCTTATATCTCCCCCCATTTTGTTAACCCCGTTTATATCTCCTTCTCATCGGTCTCTGCTCTCACCCCTCTATTTTCCCTGTTCTCTCTCTCCCAACTCTCCCTTCTCATCACTGACTCTCTCTCTCCATCTCCCCATTCTTTCTGTCCCAACTCCCCCATTCTCATGGATCTCTCTCTCTCTCTCTATCTCCCCATCTTTTGTTCACTCATTTCCCCTTTACATGGTAGTCCATCTCCCTCTCTAAGCTGTAACTCCCTTTCTCTCATGTTCTCTCTGTTTGAACTTCCTATGCGGCCTCTCTTTCCATCACACCATTTGTGTAATTAAAACCTAATTTTTAACACCTCAATTTACTCTAACCTCTCACCTCTCTAAATCCAAACCCAAACCCCAATTCAAATCTTAGAAACTAACCCCTATCTCGAGTTATTCAAAAGCTCGATTTCAAACGCAAACCCTAGTTCGATTTTTGGGTTAAAGGTATACACTTGTCTTATTTTTTTTTTAAATGATTTTATTTTCATTGCCTTGGGTTTTATATTCTTTTCATATATTATTAAAGGAGCTCATATGTTCAATTAATGTATTAGTATTAAAAACCTACTAATTTGTTATGTCATGTAATTTTATACTGCAATTTTTATTTCATCCATTTTGCAGGTGGTCCTATGATATTAATTAATTTTTGATTGCTCACTATGTATGTTTTCTTAGCTGCTGGATAAATTTAAGTTATATGATTGCTCAATTCACATATTTTGTTTCAATAGATTCTTGATTTTTGGATGCTTTTAATATATGATTTGTTCTTATCTTGATTTTATTGCTTTTAATTAATATTTTTTGCTTCAGATTAAATAAATTTTCATGCTGTCTATTCTAAACAAAGTTATATGATTGATTTAAGAAATTATTGGTTTTGCAAGTACTATGATTCAAGAATGCATGTATCTTAACTTTGTTCTATTTTTATCAAACTATTGGTTGTTTGTAGTACCTGGTAAACAAGTTTGAATGGGATGCGGAGAGATTATATAAACTTTGTTGATATGTTTAACCAAGCCCATGTATAGATTGTTGCTAGAGGAGGAAAAAAGTTATCTAGAGTTGCAACTGTTGTAGGGGTATTGTCTCAATAGAAAGGATGATACTTGTTGGAAGCCAACATCCACACCACGAACATAGAAGACAAGATGTGAGTGATGGGTTAGAAGGTGTGGTCGAATCTTGTGATTTGGTGGAGGTCTTTATTAATTGTCTTGTATGAATACAAAATAAAATAGAAGCTTACACAACTCTCGTGTATCAACAACATATACTTTTTTTGCAGGTTGAACTTGACTAACCAAAGATTGCCAAGTTGGTATCGTTGAAGAGTGTATTGAAGATTCTTGTGTGAACTGTACAAAGATAACTGCTAGAAGAAAATGGAGTTTGTAAAAGTGATCATTAGGTTTGAACTTTTTGTTTTAAATTAAACCTGAAGTATTTTATTATTTGCATAAATTGATACATGGAATTGAATTTATGAAGAGAGGAAGTTTTAGTCACGAGGAGCTTAATGTTTTTGTTTCTCTATTGGAATTTGCAGGACAAAACAAGACCCGAGAGCAAAGACCACGAGAATGTCTTGGACAACTGCCAACCACAGGAAAATCAATTATTAATCTTCAAGCCATGGGAATCAAAATTTATGGATGATATGAACCTATTACAGGGGATTCAAAAGCTAAAAATTCATTGGAAAATATAGTTGGATATAGTTGAGCAAAAAAGGTATTTATAGTTGGCATATTAGTGCGTATACTAGAGAAAGCGTCATGTGTGTTTGCACATGTAAATGTCACCTGAATTTCTAAAGAAAGTTAACTCAGATTTTTCATTTTTATATGTTTTAACAAGCAATATAGAGTCCCGAAGTACATGTACTCGAATGGTCTTATTTTTCTTAAGATAGAACTTGGTTATACTTAGTTGGTTTTTAGTTGAAATGGTGTAATGGATGGTTGGTTGATTGCTGGAGTAATGGAGGGTTGGTTGTTTGCTAGTATAATGGTGATGACTTGGTTGTAATCTCAATGGTTTTTCTTTGGATTTTAAATTTGATGGCATATTAATTTTACAATGTTGCTTTATTTGCTTTGCATTTGGAAACCATTGTCTGAGGGGATTTTAACCCGTAAGTTATCCAGTTAAAACATTGTTATAGTTTGTTTCACACAATAATTTCAAAAACTAAAAGCTTGTAATATTGACTTTCGCACAATACCAAACTGAATAAAAAACCCTTCTCTATAAAACTAATTATGTTCAGACAACACCATTTGTTATAAAAAGAATCATGTCTTAAACACTAACTCAACACATTGTAAACTAAAAGACAAGTGTGAAACTAAATCACACAACACACGAAACAGGACAAATCTTGTATGAGAAGAGTTCCTACAACACAAAACAAAATGTAAGCGTTGTCTGTAGAATTTTACTACAAGAGCTATTTAATTCATTTGTGTTGTGTGTTGATCTGTAGAACAACCATTTGAGGACAATAAGAGTTGTATTACTTGTTTTGTTCTTATATTATTATGGACACACTACACAACCGTTTCCAGAACACTTGACTAATACAGATGTTTACAATATAAGTTACAAGAATGCGTTGTCTATTCTGGATGTAACACAACAGGTTTACTACTCTGGTCGTTGTCTGTGCTCATTCACACAACAGTTTTTTCCCGTTGTCTGATCCATGTAAGAGACGGCGGCTCAATAGTCAACGGTTTTTCAGGGTATCAGATAACGGGCAAAAACCGTTGTGTGAGCCGGTTTTCCTTGTAGTGTTAATTTGATCACATACCAGAATCTTGGAGCAATCTATATAATTTCCCATGTCACGAACGGGGACAACATCCTTGTAGACATGTCGGTAAAGCTTTAATATATTGTGTCCATTATGTGAACCTGATGCGATACAGTATTGACATAGTGCTAAATTACAATTAATGCACTATCTGTTCCGATCATTTTTGCAAAGGTCGTGAACTGAACAAAGATCAAAGAAAGTTTTACTCAGAAACAAATCAAGCCAAGCTGGCTTGCCCTGGAATCTGTGCTCCTCCTGGAAAGGAATTTCTGTCAGGTAAGGCTGCTTTCTAATTAATTAGATAACCAAATTACTGTACATGGCATAAAAATTTACTTGGTAAAGCATAATAACACGAGTTGAGAACATTATATTTTTCCGGTTCTGAATAGAGATTATCGTGGAAATCTAATGAATCTTCTAACAGTAGACTATATATTATATATCAAATTAGTGGAGCGACAGGGAAAGAGAAGGAGCAAGGGTTTATTCAAAAGAACACTATAAAATAAAACTAATGAATATGTAACAGACATATGTCATGGAGTACTATTTTACAGGGCATATCAACTACTAATTTACCAAACAAGCCACTGGTCCTGTATGGTTTACTTTTACTCCCAGTGACTGACTATGTTTTTCTGGTATGGTCCTAATTAGCCTTGATACTGCATCGATTCAAAAATATAAATTAAGATAAATATTAGTACATGAGTCAAAAATGAATTTTAAGTAATCCTGGACAAACCATTTCGAAACTTCAATGAAGCACCAATTACTATTACTACAGACCAGCGGGAGTAAAATTGTTGTAGCACACAGTCAACTAATGAGTAATCCAGCATTACTTCACACAAGTTAAGTGTTTACACATAATCTAGTGATAAATTCAAATATATATGTGTGGAATTTGCTAGGAGAATACTATTTTTTGGAACCTGCCTTTTTACTCAGGATCTAGGCTAGGTAGCTGTATCAATTGTATTATATAAAATTGCTAAAACAATTACAATCATATAAATTTGTTCAGCTACATAAATATCTAGGACAAATTATATATAATTGTAGAAATTATACATTTGTTACTTAGTTTACGTACCTGTTGAATTGATCTTGGATGATGAACACTCATGGCTTCTTTTGTGAACAAATTTTGAAGGAATAGATGGGTTTATTAGAGGATGATAATATGTGCGAATATAATGACTTATTAGCTATAGCTGGACAACGAACATTTGTTAAAAATAATCTTATTACGGATATTAAATAATGAAAATTATTCAATTTGTACTTATTCGAATCATGTTTATTGTAGTATATAAAAAGATAACTTAAAACTTAATATCTCCACAATTTAATTTAGAAAAAGTATTCTATATGTTGACATAATAATCCATAATATTCTAGTATTTATTATATTTAATGTCTATTCAAATATAAATGATTAAATATACAAAGAAAAGGAAAACAGTCACTCAATCAATTTAATTTCAGGACTACCTTGAGTTCTAAAAAAGAATTTCATTTTCCATATCTGTAAACAACGATTTTGTCGGATGCGTTTTTGAGTTAATTAAGCTTGTTTCTTATATGAAACTTATGATTAGTGTGATTTATGGAATTATTTGTGAAATCTTTCTGAAAAATGGACAGAACTAAATCAACGTTAATATCATTTTGATTAGCGTGGTTTGTGTGGCGACCTTCGTTGTCGAGAAATCACTCATATTGACGTTCTTTATTAAAAATTTGTCAAATTTTGTTTTTATATATATATCATCCTTTATATATTAGCTGAAAGATACTCAACAATTTGTTCCAGTGTTTTTGCTATCATATCTTGACTAGCATAAAAATGGACTTTTTACTCAAGCTACAGTTGCAAACATTTTTTGCGTGCATTTCGTAGGATTTCTTTGTACTCAATTGCTTATAGCCTGTTGCAGTGATATTGTGCTTGATTGTGGTGATGGTGACAGTGTGGACTACATAGTTCCAGGTTACGGGGGATATGTCCTCTCCCTGCACTGGCGTTTTCAGGCTGTAATCTTTTTAGATTTACTAATATAAAATAAAGTTTAAAGGAAATAAAAGTCAATTTGTGTTAGGTGAGTACCAAAATTTGATACTTTTATATTTACTTTTGTGCTGCAATAAAATATGGTTTCTCTTATTAATAAAAAGTATAAATTTTAGTTATCTTATGAACCTAATATTTGTTATTTTAGATAATTTAATATTAATTATTATTATTATTATCTTATTATTATTTTATAATTAGTTTAAATATTTTTTTAAATTAAAATTAAATAGACGCTTGGATAAATAATAATTAATAAAAACAAAGTTTAGATAGAATAGAAGTCAATTTGCGTTAGGTAAGTACCAAAATTTGGTACTTTGGTATTTCGTTACTTTTATCTGCCAATAAAAGATGGTTTTACTTATTAATAAAGAGTATATATTGATGTTTTATTGTCGGTTCAAGGAGTTATAATAAAGAGATTTTTGGAACAAATTAGAATTGGAGTATAATTTGATTTGAAATTGAATTTTATGGTCCGCTTGTGCAGTCTATAATGTTTGAGCCATATCGAAATTCTAGAAGTCTGATTTAGACCATTCAATAACCCACAAAAATCCTATGAGAAGAGTTTAAGGCATTTATAGATCCTGGGAGGTAGTTCTGATTGGTCAATAAAAATCGATTTCAATGCTATTTTTGTTGTGTTTTTTCTTAGTTTATTTAAATTATCATGAAAGGTAAAAGGGGGAATATCCCCCTTTCGTACA
This sequence comes from Apium graveolens, assembly GCF_009905375.1. Lineage (NCBI taxonomy): Eukaryota > Viridiplantae > Streptophyta > Magnoliopsida > Apiales > Apiaceae > Apium > Apium graveolens. The sequence goes on from NC_133653.1 coordinate 254,908,156, forward strand.
TGAGTAGACTGCTCGTTACGCCCCTTTCTTTTTTTGCGGACCGAATAGACGTGAAAATGCTTTTCCGGGGAGTGCAAGCTATGGCTGGAGTTACAAAACGCACACCTGGCGGTTATAAGTGCACTACAACTACTCAGAAACCATATCAGGACATCCCGGCCAGAGAAAAAAATAGACCAGTTAGTTGATCCATATTGCTTGATGCTTTATTACATTGCTTTTTTATTTTTTATGAGATGACTCATAAACCTTACATATTGGACGGAATTTTATATCGTTGTTTTTTCTCCCCTTCTTTCACCTAATTTTTAGAAGAGAGATAGAGGGGGTAAGAGAGAAGTAGTTGTACAAGGGAGGGGGAGAAGAAGTCATCAACAAAATAAAGAAGATTTCAGTCATTAAAGACATTCAATTGGCTTTATTTTCTCATATCTTTTATTTATTTGTTCTTATGAACATGTATTGTTCATCTTGGGATTGGTTTAAGATATTTATTATGAACTGAACTTATATGGGTTGGGATTTTTATGGAACCCTAGTATGGAAGTGTTGGTATTTGATAAGAATTATATATTGCAATTTGCAGTTTATTCATCAAATGATTTTTATGCTAATACCTGCTATTATTTTATCAACTTTAGTAAGTTAACGAGTTAATTATAACAATGAGACGGTTATAGTTAATTGTCACAAAACTTGAATGGTGCATGATTAAATATATTGATATTAATTTTGTGACGGTATATACATATATTGTTACCTTACATAACCGTGTGAAATTGGTGCTTATTTGTATTCTCGAAGTTAACATAACCGTGTGATTTGGTGCTTATTTGTATTCTCGAAGTTAGATTCGAAACCTATGATCATTGAATTTTAGATTAGTAAACTGTGACCTTGTGTCGGTGCTTTATTGTCGACATGAACATATTATGGGTAAATAATTATCTTAACTCAACTTCGCTCTATTAGAAAGAAAAATGGCGATTTCAATGCCATTCTCACTCAAATCGGATCTAAACTTCTCTTATATGAAATTTATCCGATCTCTTTGCTAATATAATTTAGTTAGTTAATATACTTGTTAATTAATTAGTTATAAAAATCATCACTCCATTATTATGTTCTATTACCAAATTGTTAGGTTGTTAATTGTGATTTATAGAAACTTACGGTCCTTAAAGAACGAAATCTGACTGTATTACTTGTTTGTGATTATTTGTTTGCGATTGTGTACATTTACACTCAATATTTTACACAACAGTAACCCCTAAATCTTAAACCTTTTTCCTTGGGCTATCTATACACCAATGAGTAACTTAAGAGAAAACAATGTTTTTCTTTCTCGCGCGGTCTGGTTTCTTAGCTAGTAAGGAGTCCGGAGTTCGGGTAATTTTTTATTTTTCTCTCTTGTAAGTTAAAAATTTAATGACTTATATCTTAGAAGAAATATTATATCTTCCCCCGTTACCGAGATCATGTTGTAGTAAGAATTTCGGGGTTGAGGTAATTTCTTTTTTGAGTTTCTCTCCCTAATTCCAAATTTGAAATATTTGAGTAAATTAGATTTTTTTGTGTTTTTCTTGCCCCAGTCTGTATTACTAGGGAGCCCGATGCTAGAGGCCTTTTGGTTTTCTCTCCTGTTTTTGTGTTTTTCTTGCCCCAGCCTATATTACTAGGGAGCCCGATGCTAGAGGCCTTTTGGTTTTCTCTCCTGATATCCAAAAGTTGAAAATCTTTGATTAACTTAGAAGAAATTTTTTGCTTTCTTTCACTTAGGGCCCGTAGACCTGTAATAGGAATGAGTCTGGAAAGGAGCCCGGAGCTAGGATAATTTTTTTTTTGAGTTTCTCTCCTTATATCCAAAGTTCAAAAACTTTGAGTAATTTGAAAAAAAATATTTTTTCTTGTCCGAGGTACGGGGTCCTGTAGTAATAAGGAACCGGGGACTAGGGGTTTTTTGTTTTGCTTTTCACTCTTTATATCAAAATTTGAATAACTTTGAGTAAACTTAGGGGGGCTGTTGAGTAAACCGGACATAAATCCTGTTTTTTTTTGAATTATTGCCTGTTGCCCGGGCTTATGTGTTTTGATTTGTAGCCTCTGTCTCAGGCTTATAGATTTTCTGATTTTGTGCCTATGGCTCTGGCTTAAAGCCAGGTTTTTGTACTTTAATTTTTTTTTAATAAGATTTTCTGAATTTGAGCCTGAGAAAATCATATATCCAGACAAAGAAGTTGTCAACGTGGTGAGGTATTGCTGTTCTCCAGAAGATTCGTAAAAATCTTTCCATTAAACTAATGGTGAACATGTTTCTGAAATGTGAAGTCATGGCCAAGTCCATGAACATGTACATATTTTAGCATCTTGCAGTTGCGAGATTAGCACTTTAAAAATTCTGCCATGCTTTTATAATTCATTCTTCAGTATTTTTGCTTGTGATTGTTGTTGTGCTGAAAAAGTGCATTTTCGAGTTTGTGTTGCAGGTTAACAAAATCCCTATAACCTTTCCCTGAATGGCCTTTGCTTGAAGAGTTATCAGATGGATTATTTGCGATATTTCAACTTGAGTGCTAGTTATCAGATGGATTATTGAAGTTCTTGAAAGTTTGAGTAGCTGTCGTTCTCTTTTATTTTTTGGCATTTCATCTTCCCCGGATTTTGAATTCGAGGGCACTTAATGAAGCTTCAGAAAAGCTTACGGCTTCAGGTAAAATTCTTCAGCAGAAATTTAAAATTGTAGTCTGTCTGGAGTGAAGTTTTCAGCTCATATTCCTGGCCAAAATACTGCATCAGAAAAGATAAATTTGCATAGATGCTTCCGGCGTACGTGTTCCAGCTTTGACAAATATTAGAATGCTGCAGCAGTTTTGAATCAGGTCTGGTGGAGTTCTGGATTCATTCTCGGCTCTGGAGCTCATAGCAGATAGTTGACGGTTTAATATGAGCTGAGTTGGTCCTCTGATTTCTGAACTTGGGGATTACTTTGAAGTTGTTAAACAGCTTAACAATGCTATCAGAATCTTCGGGATTTTCAAAATAAGAAACTTTATTTGTAGACCTCACCTATGCAGACACAGTCTAAAGGTTCAATGTAGCCACACCGACAACTAACAGAACACCTTGTCAACTAAAGAGAGCAGATTGAGATCTCAGATTGTGGAGGCAGAAGAAAATCGTAATAGTTTAATTATGACTTTCAACTTCATAATATACAATTTTGAGCCGGCATTCCAGGTCAATAAAATTCATTTTATCTTTCGAGGCACAAATCCATATTATTCCTATTTTTTTCAGCTCCTTGCATATTACTTTGTTGTAGAAGATTAGGCTCATATTATTCATGCCATATAATACTCTATTGATTATTTGGCCTTGCCTGGTCATTCATGACAATTTTTAGGGATCAGCATGAAGCGCTTCAAGACTTGTCAAGTTCCCATGAAATCAGCATCTCACTGAAGGTTCTTGAAGCCGCCATCATTAAATAAACATTGATAATCCGCCGGCAATATCAGAAAGAATAAAGAAAGAACTGATCCTTGAAGTGATCAGTTCCGTTGCTACCCAAGGAGCTCAAGAAAAACATAATTCTGGACAGAAAACTTGTCATTGCATATATGCATATTGTGTTTCAGCAGAGAGAGTTCCGATGCAGCTGATTGGCTGAATTAATATAGCCTAGTGAGTACTTGAGAGCAGCATGAATGAGCCGATTGATGTTGTTTGAAACTTCGAAAAAGTCAGCATAGTAGGTTTTATGGCAAAGCCTGGTCTTTGAGTTTTATAAACGGGAAAATAAATTGACAAGTCATGAACTATTCCTTTCTTATTCGATAGGTCCTGAACAAAAAATTTCGCAAACTGGGTCCTTAAACGTTTCCAATCGTTTGAATCGAGTCCTTCCGTTAAGTAGAATCTGACAGACGTAAATCAAGCTTACGTGACATTCCCTTCTAACATGCACCATGTGATTTGTACGGAAATTTAAAACAAATGAAATTAAACTGTAATTAAAGTTAAAAAACAAAGCACATGTCCTAAACATGACTTTTAAACTGTGCTACTACACCAAAATATTTCTGAAAATAATCCCAAGAAAATTGTTGTAGTATTATACTAGCATATAACTCGTGCGATGCATGGACTGATTATAACATTTGTAATTTTATTATTTTATATCAAAATAATTTAAGAAAAATAATAAGTATGTATTATTGAGATTAATGAAGTTAAAATATTTACATATTATTTTATATGTATTATATTATTGAAAAATTCAAAATTTAAATAGTTAAAATCTTAATAAGTATTTCTACTACGACCTCCGCTTTACTGTGCGGATGCAGTGCCTATATGAAAGTGGTAGTGAATAGCAGTGGTGTATTTGAATGATATGATATTGTTTTTCTTAATACTGATTTTTTTTTCTTGATTTATTAATTATTTTGTTATATTATAATTTGAATTACTGAAATTAATCTTGAAAATGTTTTGTTCCTATAAAAGAGGTAAAATAGAAGTCGAGTGTGATTAGAAATTAAGTTGGATAATAATTCATAAGAATATATAGTTATATTAGATACATGGTTTATCTTTTTTAATTAAATTATAATTGTTTAATCTTTGTTTTGTAAGGTGTTAACTGATTTTTTAAGAAAGTGTGAATTACCTAACCAAATTATCCCCTAGTTTGCTTATAATTTAAATAATAAATCTTAATAAGTCTTTCTAATACGGCCTCCGCTTTACTTGCGGATGCGGTGCCTATATGAAAGTGGTAATTTTTTCTTGATTTATTAATTATTTTTTTTATATTATAATTTGAATTACTAAAATTAATCTTGAAAGTGTTGGTTTCCCTATAAAAGAGATAAGATAGAAGTTGAGTGTGATTAGAAATTAAGTTGGATAATAATTCATAAGAATATGTAGTTATATTAAATATATGGTTTATTTTTTCTAATTAAATTATAATTGTTTAAACTTTATTTTGGAAGGTGAGAAAAGACTTTTTAGGAAGATGTGAACCAACCAACCAAATTATCATATGTTTTGCTTATAATAGTATAGTATAGATCTGACATGAATATATGCATATAGTAAAATTAAAGAACCTTCGGTCGAACCAGCTGAGGAGATATGAGAGGTATGTCACACCCGATCTAATCCGATCCGATTCGGAAAAAAACTCGAAAAACCCGATCTGGAAAAAAGCCCGGCAACGTGCCTCATTTTTTCTTGAAAATCCGGCCCGACCCGAAATCTGAAAATCCAGATAAAAGGACGGATAAAAGTCTGGATTTAAAAAGGCTTGTATAGAAGCCCGGTTTGTCCCGGATTAATAAAAATCCAATTTTTTTATTACTAGTTTGCAAGTCTGAAGTTTCTCAGTCCCATTAGTAATGTTGCTAAGGCCAATAACAGTTTCTGTTATCCTTTATTTTTAATAAGCCGCCAAGACCACAACAACATTAGTGAATTACAGTAGCTTCAAAATTAAAAAACCTAATACGACGGGTTTGCCTGATGTAATGAATATTTGGAAATATGTATATCTTGATTTATCACAAAAAGAAATTAACAATGGTTAGAATTTTAAGATATTATTTTTCGGTATCTAAACTACTTATAAATCGAGGTACAAAATATAAAATAAAATAAAATATATAAATAAAAAATCAAATATTTCGACATCTCGATTATATATTATTCAACTATTCAATTTTAAACTGTGAATTGCATTAGTCGGTGTTTTTAGGGTTTTATCAAATTATTCGGTTAACAAATATACATAGTATCATATTTTCAACAATATCTCGGTTCAGTTGCCGATTTCAAATAGTATAAGGGGTTGAGCAAATCCCTAATTACGGTCTCCGGTGTTAATTGGTCCGAAGACATTAAGAATTAAGGAGGAAGACGGTTCTTACGGCATAGGTAAGTCACATGCGAAAAAAAAATCATTATTCTCTTACTTTTACATACTGTAATATATCAGTTTATATGAGTTTATACCTCCAAGACACATATCTGTGCACAAGCGATTATAAGTCATCATTAACCAAAATACCCATTCTTAAATAAGATGGCTAATTTTACCCATTTAAATACCCTAACAGGAGATGCGTATTGCATACTAGCATCATCCATCCCCTTTTCCTAAACTCTCGCTTCTTTTGCAACTCCTTTTCACGTACCATCATCAAACCTCAGCCATCATCAAACCTCAGCCTTCCTTCATATAAACATATTATAACGCGAACATTCAATCTAGTAATCAAATAATCTGAAGGTGTATATAATAGTTTGAGCACAGAGAGATTTGAGTACATCCAATGTTTTATCTGTTTGTGAGCTGTAGCTGGTGAGGTATGTGGATCAAGTAAGTCGGAAATACGCATATGGCATCTGGGTGTTTGAGAAGCACGCATTCTTCACTTGGGTATTCTTCATGATACCCCATGTCTACTTGCGTATTAGGTGATTTTTTTAAACAATACCCTAATTATAAATGCGTAACAAACTATACTCCGGACACAAATGTGTATTATGTAGTACCCCAATGATGAATGTGTCTTCCATCCGGTATTTACAACCATGTCATTCAGAAATCGTTATTTTTCTACAATCCTTTCGAAAAGTCGGTACTTTTAACTATTACCCTCATGTATTTACCGGGTATGATTGATTAATTAATTTACCTGCGGTTAATATTTTATTGATATCATAAAAATATCTATTTTGTGAGTATTGAGATCGTAGTGTGTTAAAAAACGGACACTTCCCTTGTGTATTCTAGGAATCTGGGTTCACCCAGTTTCACATACTTCTCCAGTGATTTTCTTTAGTATACAGGTGAGGACATCCGATCTTAGCTAATTAATTCTCCTATTTTCCGCGCTGTTGATTTTTTTATGATTAAATTTGTTGGATTATTATTTATTTGACCATCTGTTACTCAACCTGGGAAAGAATTCATCATTTTCTAGCTCATTACTATCTTACAGACAATTTTGGTTAGGTTTCTTGTTAACGGCAATACTTTAATGTCACAAATTCTTTTTGTGATGTTTCTATAGAGGGGTTGCATGGTGGTAAGTTATAACTAGCTACTTTGAAAATATCGAATTTGCATGTCTGCGCTGGACTATAAACCGGAGTTAGAGACTATACTATCAAAGTTGAGAACCCTTGAGGTATTGCTGAACATGAGCAAAGGATTACTATGAAGATCACGGTGGTACCACTACCCGAGAAATTACATTATGAATGGAGGTTATTATCTCAATTGCTTCTTTCTCTCCATATGAGTATATTTTTTGCTTTATAACTAATGTTTCCTTTTGAATTTTAGAGTTCTAATCTCTTATATCTTTAATTGATTAGACTGGCTTAGATGTGGATTTCCAAGGCTTCTCTGCATGACAGATTTGGTCTGTCAATCATTGACAGAAACTTCTTTTTGAGTTGCATAAGAAGCATTTCAGGTGAGCTACCTCTTGCAATTCAAATAATTGGCATCTGAATAAAAATAATTTGGTTGAAAATAAGTGATTGGTTATAAAGCCAACATATTATGTGCAATAACAAGACCAGAATATAGACTCCACAAATCATGATTGATCGAAACCTGTGAAATTCATCTCGAATGTCTGGATTAGAAAAATCTGGTAAAAGTACCCCTCCCGACAACGAGACTCGTTCCCGATTTACAGGATTAATTTTTTAAAAGGATTTTTCGACGATTCAACCGTACGGATGTTAGGATATATCGATTTTAGTCATAAGAAAAAATTATTAAAAAATTTGAAATTCATTTGCATGCCAGGATTAGAAAAATCTGGTAAAAGTACCCCTCCCGACAACGAGACTCGTTCCCGATTTACAGGATTAATTTTTTAAAATGATTTTTCGACGATCCAACCGTACGGATGTTAAGATATATAGATTTTAGTCATAAGAACAAATTATTAAAAAATTTGAAATTCATTTTGCATGCCATGATTAGAAACATCTGGTAAAAGTACCCCTCCCGACAACGAGACTCGTTCCCGATTTACAGGATTAATTTTTTAAAATGATTTTTCTCAGACGTTGTCGTATAAACTATGTACAACATGCTTTTTAAAAATACTGTTGTGTGATTCAACAACGGTTTTTTTCTTGGAAACCGTTATTGACATTGTTTTTAAATAACCTTTTTTGGTTATAAACCGTTGTATGAATTTGGCACTATTTATTTGGTTAATATTACATCCCACAATTGTTTTATATTAAAAACTGTTGTATGACTTTTGTTAAGACAACACATTTTAAATTTCAGACAATTATTTTTAATGCCATATATTTTATTGACTTTGTTAATATATATTCCTTAAACTGTTGATGTTAATATATATTGATTTTATTCACTTAAAAAATATTTTAAAATTTTCAAATATATCTTGCTTGAAATTATAACGAAAATGTAGTGAAAGTGGTAGTTCCTAAAATGGATTTCGTTCCTGCTTAACAAAATAATTTTTTGAAATAATTTTTTTCTAATATCCAACCATATGGATATTAATATATATTTGTTTAAGTGAATTATAAATTAATAAAAATGTTAGATTGAATTTTATTACATTAATATGTAATCTAAAATTTTATGTAATAATTTATAAATTCAAAAAAATATCTTGCATAACTTTACAAGAAGATTCTAGTTGAAGTACTACTTTCTCAAACTAGACACGTTCCTCATTAACAAAATGATTATTTAAATAAATTTTTCGACGATCCAACCATACGGATGTTAAGATATATTAATTTTGATTATCTTCTTATAAAATAAAGTAAAATTAAAAAAATTATAAAATAATACATATAAATAAAAAAATATCTATTTACCCCTATTTCACCTTAAACCCCACTTTTTCATTTTCCCCTTGTTTAAATTTTCATTTCCCCCTTCACCCAAATTTCACTTTTTAGGCCATTTTTTCATTTCATCTCCTCTATTTTTAGTTTGCCCCCAAGTGAAAATTTTATTTCCCCCTTATATCTCCCCCCATTTTGTTAACCCCGTTTATATCTCCTTCTCATCGGTCTCTGCTCTCACCCCTCTATTTTCCCTGTTCTCTCTCTCCCAACTCTCCCTTCTCATCACTGACTCTCTCTCTCCATCTCCCCATTCTTTCTGTCCCAACTCCCCCATTCTCATGGATCTCTCTCTCTCTCTCTATCTCCCCATCTTTTGTTCACTCATTTCCCCTTTACATGGTAGTCCATCTCCCTCTCTAAGCTGTAACTCCCTTTCTCTCATGTTCTCTCTGTTTGAACTTCCTATGCGGCCTCTCTTTCCATCACACCATTTGTGTAATTAAAACCTAATTTTTAACACCTCAATTTACTTTAACCTCTCACCTCTCTAAATCCAAACCCAAACCCCAATTCAAATCTTAGAAACTAACCCCTATCTCGAGTTATTCAAAAGCTCGATTTCAAACGCAAACCCTAGTTCGATTTTTGGGTTAAAGGTATACACTTGTCTTATTTTTTTTTAAATGATTTTATTTTCATTGCCTTGGGTTTTATATTCTTTTCATATATTATTAAAGGAGCTCATATGTTCAATTAATGTATTAGTATTAAAAACCTACTAATTTGTTATGTCATGTAATTTTATACTGCAATTTTTATTTCATCCATTTTGCAGGTGGTCCTATGATATTAATTAATTTTTGATTGCTCACTATGTATGTTTTCTTAGCTGCTGGATAAATTTAAGTTATATGATTGCTCAATTCACATATTTTGTTTCAATAGATTCTTGATTTTTGGATGCTTTTAATATATGATTTGTTCTTATCTTGATTTTATTGCTTTTAATTAATATTTTTTGCTTCAGATTAAATAAATTTTCATGCTGTCTATTCTAAACAAAGTTATATGATTGATTTAAGAAATTATTGGTTTTGCAAGTACTATGATTCAAGAATGCATGTATCTTAACTTTGTTCTATTTTTATCAAACTATTGGTTGTTTGTAGTACCTGGTAAACAAGTTTGAATGGGATGCGGAGAGATTATATAAACTTTGTTGATATGTTTAACCAAGCCCATGTATAGATTGTTGCTAGAGGAGGAAAAAAGTTATCTAGAGTTGCAACTGTTGTAGGGGTATTGTCTCAATAGAAAGGATGATACTTGTTGGAAGCCAACATCCACACCACGAACATAGAAGACAAGATGTGAGTGATGGGTTAGAAGGTGTGGTCGAATCTTGTGATTTGGTGGAGGTCTTTATTAATTGTCTTGTATGAATACAAAATAAAATAGAAGCTTACACAACTCTCGTGTATCAACAACATATACTTTTTTTGCAGGTTGAACTTGACTAACCAAAGATTGCCAAGTTGGTATCGTTGAAGAGTGTATTGAAGATTCTTGTGTGAACTGTACAAAGATAACTGCTAGAAGAAAATGGAGTTTGTAAAAGTGATCATTAGGTTTGAACTTTTTGTTTTAAATTAAACCTGAAGTATTTTATTATTTGCATAAATTGATACATGGAATTGAATTTATGAAGAGAGGAAGTTTTAGTCACGAGGAGCTTAATGTTTTTGTTTCTCTATTGGAATTTGCAGGACAAAACAAGACCCGAGAGCAAAGACCACGAGAATGTCTTGGACAACTGCCAACCACAGGAAAATCAATTATTAATCTTCAAGCCATGGGAATCAAAATTTATGGATGATATGAACCTATTACAGGGGATTCAAAAGCTAAAAATTCATTGGAAAATATAGTTGGATATAGTTGAGCAAAAAAGGTATTTATAGTTGGCATATTAGTGCGTATACTAGAGAAAGCGTCATGTGTGTTTGCACATGTAAATGTCACCTGAATTTCTAAAGAAAGTTAACTCAGATTTTTCATTTTTATATGTTTTAACAAGCAATATAGAGTCCCGAAGTACATGTACTCGAATGGTCTTATTTTTCTTAAGATAGAACTTGGTTATACTTAGTTGGTTTTTAGTTGAAATGGTGTAATGGATGGTTGGTTGATTGCTGGAGTAATGGAGGGTTGGTTGTTTGCTAGTGTAATGGTGATGACTTGGTTGTAATCTCAATGGTTTTTCTTTGGATTTTAAATTTGATGGCATATTAATTTTACAATGTTGCTTTATTTGCTTTGCATTTGGAAACCATTGTCTGAGGGGATTTTAACCCGTAAGTTATCCAGTTAAAACATTGTTATAGTTTGTTTCACACAATAATTTCAAAAACTAAAAGCTTGTAATATTGACTTTCGCACAATACCAAACTGAATAAAAAACCCTTCTTTATAAAACTAATTATGTTCAGACAACACCATTTGTTATAAAAAGAATCATGTCTTAAACACTAACTCAACACATTGTAAACTAAAAGACAAGTGTGAAACTAAATCACACAACACACGAAACAGGACAAATCTTGTATGAGAAGAGTTCCTACAACACAAAACAAAATGCAAGCGTTGTCTGTAGAATTTTACTACAAGAGCTATTTAATTCATTTGTGTTGTGTGTTGATCTGTAGAACAACCATTTGAGGACAATAAGAGTTGTATTACTTGTTTTGTTCTTATATTATTATGGACACACTACACAACCGTTTCCAGAACACTTGACTAATACAGATGTTTACAATATAAGTTACAAGAATGCGTTGTCTATTCTGGATGTAACACAACAGGTTTACTACTCTGGTCGTTGTCTGTGCTCATTCACACAACAGTTTTTTCCCGTTGTCTGATCCATGTAAGAGACGGCGGCTCAATAGTCAACGGTTTTTCAGGGTATCAGATAACGGGCAAAAACCGTTGTGTGAGCCGGTTTTCCTTGTAGTGTTAATTTGATCACATACCAGAATCTTGGAGCAATCTATATAATTTCCCATGTCACGAACGGGGACAACATCCTTGTAGACATGTCGGTAAAGCTTTAATATATTGTGTCCATTATGTGAACCTGATGCGATACAGTATTGACATAGTGCTAAATTACAATTAATGCACTATCTGTTCCGATCATTTTTGCAAAGGTCGTGAACTGAACAAAGATCAAAGAAAGTTTTACTCAGAAACAAATCAAGCCAAGCTGGCTTGCCCTGGAATCTGTGCTCCTCCTGGAAAGGAATTTCTGTCAGGTAAGGCTGCTTTCTAATTAATTAGATAACCAAATTACTGTACATGGCATAAAAATTTACTTGGTAAAGCATAATAACACGAGTTGAGAACATTATATTTTTCCGGTTCTGAATAGAGATTATCGTGGAAATCTAATGAATCTTCTAACAGTAGACTATATATTATATATCAAATTAGTGGAGCGACAGGGAAAGAGAAGGAGCAAGGGTTTATTCAAAAGAACACTATAAAATAAAACTAATGAATATGTAACAGACATATGTCATGGAGTACTATTTTACAGGGCATATCAACTACTAATTTACCAAACAAGCCACTGGTCCTGTATGGTTTACTTTTACTCCCAGTGACTGACTATGTTTTTCTGGTATGGTCCTAATTAGCCTTGATACTGCATCGATTCAAAAATATAAATTAAGATAAATATTAGTACATGAGTCAAAAATGAATTTTAAGTAATCCTGGACAAACCATTTCGAAACTTCAATGAAGCACCAATTACTATTACTACAGACCAGCGGGAGTAAAATTGTTGTAGCACACAGTCAACTAATGAGTAATCCAGCATTACTTCACACAAGTTAAGTGTTTACACATAATCTAGTGATAAATTCAAATATATATGTGTGGAATTTGCTAGGAGAATACTATTTTTTGGAACCTGCCTTTTTACTCAGGATCTAGGCTAGGTAGCTGTATCAATTGTATTATATAAAATTGCTAAAACAATTACAATCATATAAATTTGTTCAGCTACATAAATATCTAGGACAAATTATATATAATTGTAGAAATTATACATTTGTTACTTAGTTTACGTACCTGTTGAATTGATCTTGGATGATGAACACTCATGGCTTCTTTTGTGAACAAATTTTGAAGGAATAGATGGGTTTATTAGAGGATGATAATATGTGCGAATATAATGACTTATTAGCTATAGCTGGACAACGAACATTTGTTAAAAATAATCTTATTACGGATATTAAATAATGAAAATTATTCAATTTGTACTTATTCGAATCATGTTTATTGTAGTATATAAAAAGATAACTTAAAACTTAATATCTCCACAATTTAATTTAGAAAAAGTATTCTATATGTTGACATAATAATCCATAATATTCTAGTATTTATTATATTTAATGTCTATTCAAATATAAATGATTAAATATACAAAGAAAAGGAAAACAGTCACTCAATCAATTTAATTTCAGGACTACCTTGAGTTCTAAAAAAGAATTTCATTTTCCATATCTGTAAACAACGATTTTGTCGGATGCGTTTTTGAGTTAATTAAGCTTGTTTCTTATATGAAACTTATGATTAGTGTGATTTATGGAATTATTTGTGAAATCTTTCTGAAAAATGGACAGAACTAAATCAACGTTAATATCATTTTGATTAGCGTGGTTTGTGTGGCGACCTTCGTTGTCGAGAAATCACTCATATTGACGTTCTTTATTAAAAATTTGTCAAATTTTGTTTTTATATATATATCATCCTTTATATATTAGCTGAAAGATACTCAACAATTTGTTCCAGTGTTTTTGCTATCATATCTTGACTAGCATAAAAATGGACTTTTTACTCAAGCTACAGTTGCAAACATTTTTTGCGTGCATTTCGTAGGATTTCTTTGTACTCAATTGCTTATAGCCTGTTGCAGTGATATTGTGCTTGATTGTGGTGATGGTGACAGTGTGGACTACATAGTTCCAGGTTACGGGGGATATGTCCTCTCCCTGCACTGGCGTTTTCAGGCTGTAATCTTTTTAGATTTACTAATATAAAATAAAGTTTAAAGGAAATAAAAGTCAATTTGTGTTAGGTGAGTACCAAAATTTGATACTTTTATATTTACTTTTGTGCTGCAATAAAATATGGTTTCTCTTATTAATAAAAAGTATAAATTTTAGTTATCTTATGAACCTAATATTTGTTATTTTAGATAATTTAATATTAATTATTATTATTATTATCTTATTATTATTTTATAATTAGTTTAAATATTTTTTTAAATTAAAATTAAATAGACGCTTGGATAAATAATAATTAATAAAAACAAAGTTTAGATAAAATAGAAGTCAATTTGCGTTAGGTAAGTACCAAAATTTGGTACTTTGGTATTTCGTTACTTTTATCTGCCAATAAAAGATGGTTTTACTTATTAATAAAGAGTATATATTGATGTTTTATTGTCGGTTCAAGGAGTTATAATAAAGAGATTTTTGGAACAAATTAGAATTGGAGTATAATTTGATTTGAAATTGAATTTTATGGTCCGCTTGTGCAGTCTATAATGTTTGAGCCATATCGAAATTCTAGAAGTCTGATTTAGACCATTCAATAACCCACAAAAATCCTATGAGAAGAGTTTAAGGCATTTATAGATCCTGGGAGGTAGTTCTGATTGGTCAATAAAAATCGATTTCAATGCTATTTTTGTTGTGTTTTTTCTTAGTTTATTTAAATTATCATGAAAGGTAAAAGGGGGAATATCTCCCTTTCGTACATGAGTAGACTGCTCGTTACGCCCCTTTCTTTTTTTGCGGACCGAATAGACGTGAAAATGCTTTTCCGGGGAGTGCAAGCTATGGCTGGAGTTACAAAACGCACACCTGGCGGTTATAAGTGCACTACAACTACTCAGAAACCATATCAGGACATCCCGGCCAGAGAAAAAAATAGACCAGTTAGTTGATCCATATTGCTTGATGCTTTATTACATTGCTTTTTTATTTTTTATGAGATGACTCATAAACCTTACATATTGGATGGAATTTTATATCGTTGTTTTTTCTCCCCTTCTTTCACCTAATTTTTAGAAGAGAGATAGAGGGGGTAAGAGAGAAGTAGTTGTACAAGGGAGGGGGAGAAGAAGTCATCAACAAAATAAAGAAGATTTCAGTCATTAAAGACATTCAATTGGCTTTATTTTCTCATATCTTTTATTTATTTGTTCTTATGAACATGTATTGTTCATCTTGGGATTGGTTTAAGATATTTATTATGAACTGAACTTATATGGGTTGGGATTTTTATGGAACCCTAGTATGGAAGTGTTGGTATTTGATAAGAATTATATATTGCAATTTGCAGTTTATTCATCAAATGATTTTTATGCTAATACCTGCTATTATTTTATCAACTTTAGTAAGTTAACGAGTTAATTATAACAATGAGACGGTTATAGTTAATTGTCACAAAACTTGAATGGTGCATGATTAAATATATTGATATTAATTTTGTGACGGTATATACATATATTGTTACCTTACATAACCGTGTGAAATTGGTGCTTATTTGTATTCTCGAAGTTAACATAACCGTGTGATTTGGTGCTTATTTGTATTCTCGAAGTTAGATTCGAAACCTATGATCATTGAATTTTAGATTAGTAAACTGTGACCTTGTGTCGGTGCTTTATTGTCGACATGAACATATTATGGGTAAATAATTATCTTAACTCAACTTCGCTCTATTAGAAAGAAAAATGGCGATTTCAATGCCATTCTCACTCAAATCGGATCTAAACTTCTCTTATATGAAATTTATCCGATCTCTTTGCTAATATAATTTAGTTAGTTAATATACTTGTTAATTAATTAGTTATAAAAATCATCACTCCATTATTATGTTCTATTACCAAATTGTTAGGTTGTTAATTGTGATTTATAGAAACTTACGGTCCTTAAAGAGCGAAATCTGACTGTATTACTTGTTTGTGATTATTTGTTTGCGATTGTGTACATTTACACTCAATATTTTACACAACAGTAACCCCTAAATCTTAAACCTTTTTCCTTGGGCTATCTATACACCAATGAGTAACTTAAGAGAAAACAATATTTTTCTTTCTCGCGCGGTCTGGTTTCTTAGCTAGTAAGGAGTCCGGAGTTCGGGTAATTTTTTATTTTTCTCTCTTGTAAGTTAAAAATTTAATGACTTATATCTTGGAAGAAATATTATATCTTCCCCCGTTACCGAGATCATGTTGTAGTAAGAATTTCGGGGTTGAGGTAATTTCTTTTTTGAGTTTCTCTCCCTAATTCCAAATTTGAAATATTTGAGTAAATTAGATTTTTTTGTGTTTTTCTTGCCCCAGCCTGTATTACTAGGGAGCCCGATGCTAGAGGCCTTTTGGTTTTCTCTCCTGTTTTTGTGTTTTTCTTGCCCCAGCCTATATTACTAGGGAGCCCGATGCTAGAGGCCTTTTGGTTTTCTCTCCTGATATCCAAAAGTTGAAAATCTTTGATTAACTTAGAAGAAATTTTTTGCTTTCTTTCACTTAGGGCCCGTAGACCTGTAATAGGAATGAGTCCGGAAAGGAGCCCGGAGCTAGGATAATTTTTTTTTTGAGTTTCTCTCCTTATATCCAAAGTTCAAAAACTTTGAGTAATTTGAAAAAAAATATTTTTTCTTGTCCGAGGTACGGGGTCCTGTAGTAATAAGGAACCGTGGACTAGGGGTTTTTTGTTTTGCTTTTCACTCTTTATATCAAAATTTGAATAACTTTGAGTAAACTTAGGGGGGCTGTTGAGTAAACCGGACATAAATCCTGTTTTTTTTTGAATTATTGCCTGTTGCCCGGGCTTATGTGTTTTGATTTGTAGCCTCTGTCTCAGGCTTATAGATTTTCTGATTTTGTGCCTATGGCTCTGGCTTAAAGCCAGGTTTTTGTACTTTAATTTTTTTTTAATAAGATTTTCTGAATTTGAGCCTGAGAAAATCATATATCCAGACAAAGAAGTTGTCAACGTGGTGAGGTATTGCTGTTCTCCAGAAGATTCGTAAAAATCATTTATATAGTAGAGAACTCTGAGATATCGACAAGTCAAAATAGTAGTAGAGAACTCAGAGATATCGATAAATTAATTCTACATGCAAAGAAATGGAGACCTAGATCTCGATAAGTCAAGATTATACTCGAGAACTCAAAGATCTCGACAAGTCAATCTCACATTTGAGAACTCAGAGACTTCGATAAGTCACAACAACTATAGAGTAATAAGAGATCTCGATTAGTCACTATACTTATCGAGATGTCAAGTTCTCTATATACCAAACTGGAGATCTCGAGGTAAACTCAAAGTACAAAATTCAGACCAGTTAAATATCCAAGATTATCAATCAACAAACAAATCAAATAATTATTTGAAAAGTCTACAAAAGCAGCTTAAAGAGTACAAGATCAAATGCCAAGATTAACTGACAAAGTAAAGTCATAGACATGCACGAGTTGCAAAGATACACTAAGCCAGAAATAGAAAGTTTTAGTTAACTTAAAGTAGGGTTTAGTACATGCTATTGCATGCTGTATAAAACCAGTGGTTACTGTTCTATAAAGTAAATATTGGATGCTTTATTTCAGAAGCAACAAATAGATCTAAATTTCTTGTAACTCTCAAGAGAGAAGCTGAGTTCTTAACATACCAAGAACCCAGAAATTTGTAGCAAATGCTAGCTTGATTTTTATATAAAATTAAGTGAGTTTTGAAAGATAGTATATTCATGTGCATGTTTTATTAATCCTGTTAAAGCATATTATCTCTATAAGACAGATTACTTTGTTCACCATTTATAATAGTTCAAAAAGCCTTTAAAATTGTTCAAAACACATTCACCCCCCCCGGTGTTATATTCATTACCCAATAAGTGGTATCAGAGCGAAATATGTAAGCAAACAGATTAAAGATCGCGGAAGAATGAATACACAGAAGCTGAGCAGTATCGAAATTCCCACCTTTGGCAGATCTAACTATACATCATGGAAGAAGAAAATGTTGTTGTTCATCAGGATGGCCAATCCATTATACATTCAGATTCTCAAGAATGGGCCTTTCACTCCCATGATAAGAGTTGAGGAATCTACAGATGGGGACATGGTCATTACAACACATTATATCCCTAAAGATCCTTCAGAATATAATAAAACTGAAAAATAAAAAGTCTCTCTGAATAGTGGCTTGCAGCTGATTTTAATAGAGTCACTTGGAAATGTAATGTACAACAATATTGTCAACTGTGACACAGCCAAACAGATCTGGAAGAAAATAGAAATATTATGTGAAGGAACAAAGGAGGTTCGGTCAAACCAAAGGAAGATTCTAGTTTCTCAGTATGAAGGGTTTATGGCTAAACCAAAAGAAGGAATCACTGAAGTTTTTGAAAGGTTCAATAAATTGATAAATGACTTGCAGCTATATGATAAATATTATGTAGCTGAGGAGGTTAACCTAAAGTTTCTGCTAGCTCTTCCTGACCATCTTGAACAGAAAATATCAGCCATTAGAAAAGGAAGAGATTTAAGCAGAATAACTTTGGAAGTTTTATATGGAATCTTGAAAACTTATGAACTTGAAATGTTGCAAAGAAAGTCATTGAAAGCACACCATGGTCATGTTGTTGATGGATCAAGTGCTTTGATTATCAATGACAGAGAAGAAAGTGAAGATGAGAAAGATGATCAAGTTCCAGTTATTCAAGCTATGGAATAAAAGAACAAAGGACCTCAAAAGCATGTTGTATTGGAACTGGAGGTAGATAAATATTATACCTTGGATGAGCTAGATGAAATGGATCAATCCATGAATTACTTGGCTAAGAAATTCTCGAACATAAGAGTCAAGAAGCCAAGGTTTTTCAAAGGCAAGGGATAATCTTCTAACAGCAATAATTGGAAACCAAAAGCTCAGTACAATTCAGCTAGCAAAGGTGGCTACAAAACAGAATTTATGGATAGATTAAAGATAAGGTGCTTCAACTGTGATGAATTGGGTCACTTTACTACTGAATGTAGAAAGCCTAAAAAGGTGAAGAAAGACAAGGCCTATCTTAAACTTGAAGCAAAGTATGAAGCTCTCTTGAAGAAGCAGTCTGGAAAAGCTTATATTGCAGAAGGAAAGAGTTGGGATGATACTGATGTTGATGATGAGGATGAAGAGGTTGAAAGCTATGCACTCATGGATTTTGAGCATGGAGAAGCATCCACTTCAAAATCAAAGGTACCAACTCTAACCACTATTGATTTAAATGCTAGTAAATATAAGGAGACTGTGTAAAAGATGAGTATGGAGATGTTTCATATACACACTAGCTTAGTGGCAGCTACTGAGGAAGTCAGTAGGCTGAAGCTAATGAGAAGCTTTAGAGTGAGAAGCAAAAGATGGATCTACTACTTGTGGAGCTTGAGTCAGTCAAGCAAGAAAATGAATATTTGAAAAATAAGCTAAAGTGTGCCAATGAGATTAAAACTGTGTTAAGAGAAAAGGTTGAGAAGAATGAAGTGAAACTGCAATCATTCAGGAATGCATCTGAGTTGGTTGGTCAGTACTATGAGAAGAACAAGCCATGTGCTAACATAGCTATTGGTCTTGATTATGATGCTTTGAATATCATCAAGAAAGCTGTAGGTGATAAAGGAAAAATAATAGAAAATGAAGATGTCCCAGCTATGCTGAGAAAGGTAGGTTCACCTATGTTCAAAGCATGTGAAGTAGATTTCAGTGAAGAAGAGTTGATCATAAAGCAAGAAATTGCTGATGAAGATAATGAGAAGAAAAATGCAGAAACAACTCCAATTTCCAAAACTGAAAAGAAGCCCATGGTCAATCAAGATTCCAAGACACCTGTCAAGGAAACAAAAACTGAAGATGCAAGAAGGAAGAAGAAGAATAAAAATGGAAATATAAAGATAAACAAAAGAAATAATTATGTTGCAGATGCAGCAATAAAGCAATGCTAAAAATATGGCTCTGTGAATCATCTAACTCACCTTTGCAAAAAGGTTGTTAGTAAGCCAGGAGTGGGAGCATGCAAATACAATGAAGTAAAAACTGAAGATCCCTACTCATTCTGTGACAAGTTTGATTGCATACCTTGCAACATGAAAGTAATGACAAGTTGCCACAAGCTGAGAGTTGATCTCAAGGAAATCAATATTGAATCCTCAGCTAATAAGGGCAATGCACATCTTTCAATGAACTCTATTTTTTCTGAATCATCAAACTCTACCTCTATCAAATCTGTTAACAAGAAGAAAGTACCTATCACTTTTTGGGTTGCTAAACACACTTAAACTCATTGTGTGCAGGGCAAAAAAAGAAAGTCATATGGATCATAGATAGTGGATACTCAAGACATATGACAGGTGATACGGCCCCGCTATCACAGTTTAAGGAGAAGGTTGGCCCATTAATGACTTTTGGAGACAACAACAAAGGCTTCACAATGGGATATGGCAAATAGATCTCTGGAAATATTGTCATTGAAGATGTAGCATTGGTAGCTGGTCTTGAAGTAAATTTTCTTAGTGTCAGCCAATTTGCAGACAAAGGTTTCAAGATTTTATTTAACAAAGAAGAATGTACTTTTATCAGCAAGAAAACTGGTGAAGTTGCTTTGAAAGGAGCAAGGAAAGGAAGCTTGTTTGTTTCAGACTTAGACTTGGCAAATGAGGATGGAATTTGTTACTTCTACACCAAGGCATCTGTAGAGCAAAGCAAGCTATGTCATAAGAAGCTGTCTCATTTAAATTTCAAAGCAATCAATACTCTAGTTAAAAAGGAGTTAGTGAGAGACATGCCTAATCTAGAATTTGCTCAAGATGAAGTCTATGATGCTTGTCAAAAAGGAAAAATGAAAAGATCAAGCCACAAAAGTAAAACTGTGAATTTTATAAGTGCGCCTCTGCAACTTATTCACATGGATTTAGTTGGACCAGTTAATGTCTAGTCAATTTCAAGAAAAAGATATGCACTAATAATGGTGGATGACTACTCAAGATATACATGGGTAGAATTTATGCACTCTTAAGATGAGACTCCACACATCATAATTGAGCACATCAAGAAGATTGAGAAGCAGGCTGAAGATCAGAATTGTGTGAAAGGATTGAGGAGTGATATCTGTACATAATTCAAGAATGCAACCTTAACTGAATTCTGCAAAGACAAAGGCATTGTTCAAGAATTCTCAGATGCTACAACACCTCAACAAAATAGGGTAGTTAAGAGAAAGAATAGAACACTAGTAAAGGCTCCTAGAACAATGCTGCAAGATACAAAGTTGCGAACTAGTTTTTGGGAAGAAGCTGTAAACCTGCATGCTATACTCAAAACATATATCTTATTAACAAAAATCTTGGTAAATCACCCTACTCAATCTTGTCTAAAAGAAAGCCTACTGTGAAGCATCTTCATGTGTTTGGAAGTAAGTGCTATGTTTTGAAGGACACCTCTGAATATGTGGGAAAATTTGACTCTAAAGTTTTTGAGGCAATTTTTCTGGGATATTCATTGGAAAGAACTGCCTACAAGGTCTATGTGTTTGATCGAAGATTATGGAAAACACATATGTTACTTTTGATGATGACAAATGCCAAGGTTTGGAATGCCTTGATGAAAATGAAGTAGAAGTCCTAAAGTTTGAAAATCTCAACATTGATAGTGATTCTGATGATGAAGCTGAAGTCAACATAAATCACAGAATAGATGGAAAGTTGACTGAACAAGTGAATCAGGATAATGGAAGCTCATCTCATGGACCTGAATTTAATAGCACAAACTGAGGGGGAGAAAGAGAGGAAAGTTCTGCAAGTCATGCAAATGGTGAAGAAAACACAGAAAACTCAAGTCAACAAACTCACACCAGAAAGTGGGATAAAAGTCATACTAGAGAAGCAATTATTGGTGATCCAACTGCTGGAGTGAGATTTAGAAGTGCAACTGCAAATGAATGCCTTCATGCATATTTTTTTTCACAAATTGAGCCAAAGAAAACTGAGAAAACCCTTCTTGATCCTGATTGGATATCTGCTATGCAAGAAGAACTAAATTAATTTGAGAGAAACAAAGTTTGGAAATTAGTTCCTGCACCAAAGAACAGAAGTATAACTGGAACAAAGTGGGTGTTCAGGAATAAAATGGATGAAAATGGAATAGTCACCAGGAACAAAGTAAGGTTGGTTGCAAAAGGTTACTCACATGAAGAAGGAATTAATTATGATGAAACTTTTTCTCCAGTTGCAAGACTTGAAGCAATAAGGAATTTTCTTGCATTTGTTGCACATTCAAATTTTAAGGTATATCAAATGGATGTAAAGAGTGCATTCCTTAATGATGAGTTGGAAGAATAGGTTTATGTGCAACTGCCACCTGGCTTTGAAGATCCAGAATTTCTAAATTTTGTATATAATCTATTCAAGGCTCTCTATGGACTCAAACAAGCACCCAGAGCTTGGTATGACACATTGTCAGAATTTTTGATTAAGCATGGATTCACTAGAGGTACTATTGACAAGACTCTCTTCTACAAGAAGCATGGTGATGATATGATCCTAGTTCAGATCTATGTGGATGATATTATCTTTGGTTCTACTAATGAAAAACTTTATCAAAGATTCTTTAAGCTTATGCAAAGTGAATATGAAATGAGTATGATGGGGGAATTAAGTTACTTTCTTGGACTTCAAGTCAGTCAAAGAAGTGATGGAATCTTCATCAACCAAACTAAGTATGTCAAGGATTTATTGAAAAAGTTTGGCATGGTTGATTGTTCACCCGCATCTACACCTCTGTCTATAGCTACAAAGTTGGATGGATATAAAAAAGGCAAGAGTGTAGATATCTCAATCTATAGAGGAATGATTGGATCTTTGCTTTACTTAACTGCAAGTAGACCAGACATCATGTTTGCAACATGTCTGTGTGCAAAATTTCAAGCCAATCCAAAAGAATCTCATTTGATGGTTGTGAAGAGGAGTTTCAGATACTTGAAGGGGACTCCCAACTTGGGATTATGATATCCTAAGGGAACTGGTTTTGAAGCTGTTGGATATACAAATGCATATTTTGCTGGATACAGGGTTGAAAGGAAGAGCACTAGTGAAAGCTGTCAGTTTCTTGGACAAAGACTTGTATCCTAGTATATCAAGAAACAACAATCTGTGTCAACTTCCACAGCTGAGGCTGAATACATAGTTGCTGAAAGTTGCTGTGCTCAAGTGCTTTGGATTAGAAATCAGCTAATGGACTATGGCCTAATGTTACACAAAATTCCAATTATGTGTGATAATACTAGTGCTATATCTATAGTGACTAATCCAGTTAATCATTTTAGAACAAAGCACATTGATGTAAGGTACCATTTTATTAGAGAACATGCTACAAATGGTACCATTGAGCTTATTTTTGTTCCAACAGAAAAACAATTTGCTTATATTTTTACTAAACCTTTGGATAAAGCAACGTTCACTAGACTTGTAGGTGAAATTGGAATGCTTAATTCTTCATCTTAAGGCAAGAACTCAGCTAATGTTTTGCAGCAGATTAATTTTTGATAAATCAAAATTCATTTGATTAATTAGAAATTAACTGAAATATGAATTATAAATATTTCATAAATCTCTGCATATTTATTTTTTAAAAATTCAAAATTTAGCTTGGAATTTTTCAATTCGAAGAAAACTGTCTAAATGTTGATTTACATTTTCAATATGTAAAATTAGCACAAGGCAGAATTTTAGTGATCAAGAATATATAGAGAACTGAGTTCTCGATAAGTCTAATTGGCCTATCGACAAGTCAGTTTAAGACTTCTCGAGTGAGTTCTCAATAATTCAGTTCTCTGACTTCTCGAGGGACTTCTCGATAAGCTTTATTATGACTTATTGATAAGTCATTGTAGAGTTCCCTGTAAGTGTTGTAACACAGAGTTCTCTACAAGTAGATTTTAGACTTATAAATAACTCAGAACTGGAATAATTTAATTCCATAAATTATTTTAGTGAAATACTTTTGGAAAAATTTA
The DNA here is from genome assembly GCF_009905375.1 of Apium graveolens. NCBI lineage: Eukaryota > Viridiplantae > Streptophyta > Magnoliopsida > Apiales > Apiaceae > Apium > Apium graveolens. Next base: position 254,932,147 of record NC_133653.1, read on the forward strand.
TTCTGATTTTATTTGGATTTATTCAAATAAAGATTGGAAACATTTAAGTCCATTTTGGATAAACTGAGTATTTATTTGACATCTCGACAAGTCAGTTTTAGTTCTCTAAATGAGTAAATTAAAATGACTTCTCGATATGTAATTCACTTTTCAAAATGACTTCTCGATTATCAAATCCCAAACGTTTATTTTTGAGTTCTCGATAAGTCATTTGCTTTTACTATAAATACTCAGACATCTCGACATACACATACTTACGCCTTCGAGAACTCTAAGTGACCTAGAATTTTCAATTCCAAACCGATTTCTCTCTCGTTTCGAACTCTTTTTCTTCAATTTTTCTTAACCACTAAACTTCATACTATTCTCAATGGCAGTAAACATTATTGTACCCTTTATCCCAAAAGAGACCAACTTTCTTGCATTTTTAGATGCAAATCAAGCTCCTGAAGCTTTCAAAAGCTTTATGAAGTTTCTATCGGAAACATAGTGTGGGAGCTCTTACTGTTAATCATGTGCTTTACTTGGATGTCTTAGGGGATTTATGGAACATAGCAGTAATAAGAACAGTTGTGCATGAGAACCAGGCTGCATCAATTATGATAAACTATACAATCAAGGGCCAACAGGTGGAGATTTTTGAGAATGATATCAACATGACATTAGGCATTCCTACTGACAAGCTGGTGGAGGCTCCAACTCAGGATGAGCTTTATGAATTCATGGACTTCATTAATTATTCTGAGAAGATTAATCTGTCAAGCATGAACATAAAGAACCTGAGGAGAGAATGGTCCTTTCTTTTTTATTCCTGTAGAAAGTCAGGGTTTGACAACATCTCTAGTATTGTCCAGAAGCTGGTCTACTCAATGGCTCACAACAAACAGATCAATGTAGGACACTACAAATTGGAGGAGTTGAGCACCGGGATAATAATGCCATTAGAGTCAAGAGGTAATGAAATTTTTCTTCCTAGATTCATTATGTCTACTTTAAACTATAAAGTTAATGACATACATATGACAGATGGTGTAGATAGATCATTAATTGGTAATTGTAAGCAGGTGTCCAAAATTCTATTTAGATCGCTATTTACAAAGAATAAGGTACATGTGGGTCTTAAATTAAATCCATTCATATTGGAGAAATGTAGGACTTATCCTTACCCCATGCCTGACATGAGGACAAATGCTCAATCTAGTACAACAATGGTCCCTGAACCTGTGGAAGTACAAACACAGGAACACTAACATAGACCTTCCAATGCTGAGACTCTTTCTTTGATACCAATAGAAGCTAGGAAACCAACCACTTCATCCTCCCAAAAGGGTGAAATGAGTAAAAAGAAGAGAAATCAGGCAAATCTACCAATTATAAGTGAGAGTGGTGAAGAATAAACACCAACAGAGTCACCCTTGGTCAGAAAACCAAAGAAGGCTAAAAACTTAGATTTGACCACTCAAGCCACCTCTGCATCCTCTCAAAAGGATGTAGTTGTAAATAAGGGACAAAAGTAAATTCTAGAGGCACCCTCTCAAAATGATGTCTCTATTGAAAAGAACATTAGCCCAAATGCACCTTGTATAAAGTCTGCACAACCATCACTTGAACAAATTCAAGTGTATTGAAGGAGAAATAAGGAAGGCACACACAAGGAGAGCACATCCCTTGAAGCTCCCTCATCCACTTAGAGGGAGCTACCAACACTCATTTCTGATCAACAAATCTCTGTCTCTAAAATTTCTTCTTCCTACACAGCTCCTGAATCTATTTCTCAGGTGCAATCTCACTCAAGTGACTTGGTTCAAGAAACCTTGCTCACCACCCAGACACCAAATTTAGATGGTGAGAGGCTACTAGCCGGGGTAGACCTTGATGACACCATCACAAATATGGAGGATTCATCAGTTTTTACTGAAGACTCCATGGTGATCACAAATGCACCTTCATGTGTAAATCAGCCTTCATAGGCTGTAAAGTTTGAGGGTAGTACTCCTGAGGGGGAGCTATCTATATCCTCTTCAATTCAATTGGAGGTTCCTGTCACATGAATAACTTCCCTCAAAACCCTAGCTGAAATTGCACTAATAATTGAAGCTGAGAGTATAATTGCCAATGACCCTGCTACGGGAGAGGCAAGATCATCACATTCATGTGACAGTGCTTTACAAGAAGAACAAGGGTTTGAGAATGGTGCACATGACAATAACCCAGTAAAATCCCCTCCAATTCAATTGGAGGTTCTCACCACAAGTGGAGAACAACAACCTTTCATAACCACAGAGCAATCTGTGAGTCAAACTATGACTCCTGTCAGAGGTGGTACTATCACCCAACTCCCTTCTTACCAAACCAATCAACCTTCCACCTCTCGACCACAAGAACCCAACCTCATATCCCAATGGCTACAAGAAGCTGCATCTCAACCTTCCACAGTTGATGATCTCATGGTGGACCAAATTGGTGGCCTTGCTCAAATTTTACAGCAGCTTCTCATATCTAATATGTCAAATCAGGACTACCAGATCATCATGCTATCCTACCAGACAGATCTTGAAGAACAACAGGAAAAAAATATTGATGAGTCTGGTCAGGATGCAAACTGTGATGCATGGCTGGACAAAGAATTTACAATTGAAATGGATGTTGTACTAGCCAAGTTCAGGGAGGAGTATCTAACTATCTTGGGGAATAATGCTAGATCTTTATCCCCATATGGAAGTGTATGATGCAGTGAATGAAGTATATAAAGCTCAAATTAAAGCTTTCCATAACTTTGGAAAAGCACTTCAAATCACTCTAACTGGGCATCAAGATAAGATTATGAGGATGGTCAGGGAAAAGATGGACCAAATCATTCCCTCACAGACAGAGATCAAGAACAAATTCACAACCTTTGCTGATCAAATGTCTAGATATGATCTAAGTGGGGTGGAAACTAGTGTCAAGAATCTGAGAACCTCATTTGTAGCCCTGCATGACCAAGTTCAAAATCATATCACAAACTCCAATGACTCAAGACTGAAGCTGGATCAAATGCACTCTAGCAGATACACTCCTTCAGCCTTGCTCATAAAAAAAATTAAGAAGGTTGTGTAGGATACTTTTGGGCTCTCTACTTCCTCCACATCTCACTCCTCATCAAACATGCACATTCAAGAACTTCAACATCAAGTCTCTTCTCTTCAAACCTCCAACAACTCACTAAATACACAAGTACAAGCTCACACATCTTTGGTGCAGAGTCAACAAACAGACATCAAAACCCTGGTGGATTCTCACAAGCATCTCCAAATGCAGAATTCTGTAGCTTTGGGAGCCATCATGGGGAAGCTCAATATCCCATTGCCCTCTTTACCTGAAGATATAAGGCCAGAATTACCAACTCCCATACTCATGTTTGTTCCCAAGACTAAGGGGGAGACTGAAGCTAGGATTCAACAATCCAAGGATGCTGGTAAATCTAAATCTAAAGAGCCTATCACATCAATTCAACTTGGTCAAAGTTTTTCACAATACAACAATTTCAAGATGTAGGAAAAGACAGACTCATCAAGGCTGCAGAAGGACCAAATCAAGATCAAGAGTTCAGTGAACTTCTTGCAGTCTTGGGGATGTCTCTTCAAAATAACTAAATCACCTACAAAAAAGCATTGGCCAACACTATCAACTCCATTAGGGCAGTGGTTGTGAATGTTAAAAACTACTTGCAGAAAAAGATTGTTGTCAATATTAATGATGGTGGTGTGGACAGATGTCTTCATGTGTCTATCTCAAATCTCAGAATTCTAAGGGCATCTGAACTAGATGTAGTGATTGAAAAGGTACATGTAGTCATCACAGAGGACACCCAGTTACTTCATGAGCTTTAAAATACACAGATAGCAGCTTTTCCTAAAGTCTATCATTATCCAAATAAAGGGGTGGCCTACATCTGTCCAAGAACCAAATAATGCAAATAACTTATTGTTCCCAAAAATTATATCAGATCAAACATGAGGTTGATCATGACTATTCAGTCTGATCTAAAGTACAAAAAAAACAAGAAGGCAGAAAATACGGAGATGATAAGAGTCTTGGACAGGTATCTACTAAATGCTGACACCATGTTCCCAACCACACAATTCAATTTAAAAGATGACAATGATGATGATGAGCAGAAGCATGATGAGTAAAAACCTTTTGGCTCAAATCCAAGTCAATCTTTATAAGCAACTGACAGCAATGATAAGAAGAAGGATGAGATTAAAGGTGATGACAAGAAAAAAGGAGAAGAAAGGAGAAGAAATGAGAAGAAAGAAAAAACAAGATGGCTCAGAACCACAAAAACAATCCTTACCAATCCAAATCAATCAAGCTCAACCCACTAAACCCTTTAGCTCAAACACTCAACAATCCTTCACCTCAAAGCCAAAATTTTTATATAAGCCAACTGCAAACACTCTTCTCAAAATCCTAATCACTACCAGCCAAACTAGCTTTAAGAAAATCACAACCCTAACTTCATATAAACCACCAACCAAGACTCACCTTAAATCTGTTGGGAGAAAAGCAAAGAAACTGCAAGTTACTGAAAATATCTCTGGAATTTCTATGATCAATCTGACTTTCTGCCACTAAACTAGTGCCTCACGGATGACAACGGTTTTTTTTTTAAAAAAACTGTTGTCACTATTTATTTCAGACAAGACTTTTTCATAGAAAACCGTTGGATGTTGCCTCGTACTAGATTTTTTTTCATACCCGATTAAAGAGATAAATTTTTAAAATGATTTTTTAGATGATCCAACCGTACGGATGTTAAGAAATACTTATTTTAGTCACATGAAAAAAGTATTAAAAAATTTCAAATTCATCTCGAATGTCAAGATTAGAAAAATCTGGTAAAAGCACTACTTCCCAACACGGGATTCGTTCCCGATGAACAAGATAAATTTTTTAAATGATTTTTTTGACGATCCAACCGTACGGATGTGAAGATATACTTATTTTAGTCACATGAAAAAAGTATTAAAAAATTTCAAATTCATCTCGAATGTCAGGTTTAGAAAAATCTGGTAAAAGCACTACTTCCCAACATGAAATTCGTTCCCGATGAACAAGATAATTTTTTTTAAATGATTTTTTCAACGATCCAACCGTATGGATGTTAAGATATACTTATTTTAGTCACATGAAAAAAGTATTAAAAAATTTCAAATTCATCTCGAATGTCAGGATTAGAAAAATCTGGTAAAAGCACTTCTTCCCAACACGGGATTCGTTCCCGATGAACAAGATAAATTTTTTAAAAGATTTTTTCACACTTGTTTGTGATGAGGTGGCACCATGTGATTGGTGAAAAAACATTCACTTGGATTGCTGAGTTGGTGTAATAAGAGCAGTTGATTGAATGTATATTTATTATCAGCCATTAGATTAAAAAACGCTGCTACGCTTACACAACAGCTTTTGTTCAAATAAATGTTGTCAATGTTCATCTAAGACAACCTTTTTTCATAAAAAACCGTTGTCTGTAAGTCTGATTCTTGAAATTTCTGAAGTGTTGCTTGTGATGAGATGACACCATGTGATTGGGGAAAAAACATTCACTTGGATTGTTGAGTTGGTGTAATTAGAGCCGTTGATTAAAAGTAGATTTAATATCAGCCGTAATATTTAAAAAAGTTGATCATCTAAGACAACGGTTTTTTTCAAAAAAACTGTTGTCAAAATTTATTTCAGACAAGAATTTTTCATAAAAACCGTTGGGTGTTGCCTCGTACTAGATTTTTTTCATACCTAATGAAAAAAATAATTTTTTTTAATGATTTTTTAGAGGATCCAACCGTACGGATGTTAAGAAATACTCATTTTAGTTTCATGAAAAAAGTATTAAAAAATTTGAAATTCATCTCGAATGTCAAGATTAGAAAAATCTGGTAAAAGTACCCCTCCCGACAACGAGACTCGTTCCCGATTTACAGGATTAATATTTTAAAATGATTTTTCGACGATCCAACGGTACGGATGTTAAGATATATCGATTTTAGTCATAAGAACAAATTATTAAAAAATTTGAAATTCATTTTGCATGCCAGGATTAGAAAAATTTGGTAAAAGTACCCCTCCCAACAACGAGACTCGTTCCCGATTTACAGGATTAATTTTTTAAAATGATTTTTCGACGATCCAACCGTACGAATGTTAAGATATATCGATTTTAGTTATAAGAATAAATTATTAAAAAATTTGAAATTCATTTTGCATGCCAGGATTAGAAAAATTTGGTAAAAGTACCCCTCCCGACAACGAGACTCGTTCCCGATTTACAGGATTAATTTTTTAAAATGATTTTTTCGACGATCGAACCGTACGGATGTTAGGATATATTGATTTTAGTCATAAGAAAAAATTATTAAAAAATTTGAAATTCATTTTGCATGTCATGATTAGAAAAATCTGGTAAAAGTACCCCTCCCGACAACGAGACTCGTTCCCGATTTACAGGATTAATTTTTTAAAATAATTTTTCGACGATCCAACCGTACGGATGTTATGATATATCAATTTATTCATAAGAAAAAATTATTAAAAAATTTGAAATTCATTTTGCATGTCAAGATTAGAAAAATCTGGTAAAAGTACCCCTCCCGACAACGAGACTCGTTCCCGATTTACAGGATTAATTTTTTAAAATGATTTTTCGATGATCCAACCGTACGGATGTTAGGATATATCGATTTTAGTCATAAGAAAAAATTATCAAAAAATTTGAAATGCATTTTGCATGTCAGGATTAGAAAGATCTGGTAAAAGTACCCTCCCGACAACGAGACTCGTTCCCGATTTACATGATTAATTTTTTAAAATGATTTTTCGACGATCCAACCATACGGATGTTAGGATATATCGATTTTAGTCATAAGAACAAATTATTAAAAAATTTGAAATTCATTTTGCATGTCAGGATTAGAAAAATCTGGTAAAAGTACCCCTCCCGACAACGAGACTCGTTCCCGATTTACAGGATTAATTTTTTAAAATAATTTTTCGACGATCCAACCGTACGGATGTTAAGATATATCGATTTTAGTCATAAGAAAAAATTATTAAAAAATTTGAAATTCATTTTGCATGCCAGGATTAGAAAAATTTGGTAAAAGTACCCCTCCCCACAACGAGACTCGTTCCCGATTTACAGGATTAATTTTTTAAAATGATTTTTCAACGATCCAACCGTACGGATGTTAAGATATACTCATTTTATTCACATGAAAAAAGTATTAAAAAATTTGAAATTCATTTTGCATGCCAGGATTAGAAAAATCTGGTAAAAGTACCCCTCCCGACAACGAAACTCGTTCCCGATTTACAGGATTAATTTTTTAAAATGATTTTTTCGACGATCCAACCATACGGATGTTAGGATATATCGATTTTAGTCATAAGAAAAAATTATTAAAAAATTTGAAATTCATTTTGCATGCCAGGATTAGAAAAATCTAAAAGTACCCCTCCCGACAACGAGACTCGTTCCCGATTTACAGGATTAATTTTTTAAAATGATTTTTCGACGATCCAACCGTACGGATGTTAAGAAATACTCATTTTAGTCACATGAAAAAAGTATTAAAAAATTTGAAATTCATCTCGAATGTCTGGATTAGAAAAATCTGGTAAAAGTACCCCTCCCGACAACGAGACTCGTTCCCGATTTACAGGATTAATTTTTTAAAAGGATTTTTCGACGATTCAACCGTACGGATGTTAGGATATATCGATTTTAGTCATAAGAAAAAATTATTAAAAAATTTGAAATTCATTTGCATGCCAGGATTAGAAAAATCTGGTAAAAGTACCCCTCCCGACAACGAGACTCGTTCCCGATTTACAGGATTAATTTTTTAAAATGATTTTTCGACGATCCAACCGTACGGATGTTAAGATATATAGATTTTAGTCATAAGAACAAATTATTAAAAAATTTGAAATTCATTTTGCATGCCATGATTAGAAACATCTGGTAAAAGTACCCCTCCCGACAACGAGACTCGTTCCCGATTTACAGGATTAATTTTTTAAAATGATTTTTCTCAGACGTTGTCGTATAAACTATGTACAACATGCTTTTTAAAAATACTGTTGTGTGATTCAACAACGGTTTTTTTCTTGGAAACCGTTATTGACATTGTTTTTAAATAACCTTTTTGGTTATAAACCGTTGTATGAATTTGGCACTATTTATTTGGTTGATATTACATCCCACAATTGTTTTATATTAAAAACTGTTGTATGACTTTTGTTAAGACAACACATTTTAAATTTCAGACAATTATTTTTAATGCCATATATTTTATTGACTTTGTTAATATATATTCCTTAAACTGTTGATGTTAATATATATTGATTTTATTCACTTAAAAAATATTTTAAAATTTTCAAATATATCTTGCTTGAAATTATAACGAAAATGTAGTGAAAGTGGTAGTTCCTAAAATGGATTTCGTTCCTGCTTAACAAAATAATTTTTTGAAATAATTTTTTTCTAATATCCAACCATATGGATATTAATATATATTTGTTTAAGTGAATTATAAATTAATAAAAATGTTAGATTGAATTTTATTACATTAATATGTAATCTAAAATTTTATGTAATAATTTATAAATTCAAAAAAATATCTTGCATAACTTTACAAGAAGATTCTAGTTGAAGTACTACTTTCTCAAACTAGACACGTTCCTCATTAACAAAATGATTATTTAAATAAATTTTTCGACGATCCAACCATACGGATGTTAAGATATATTAATTTTGATTATCTTCTTATAAAATAAAGTAAAATTAAAAAAATTATAAAATAATACATATAAATAAAAAAATATCTATTTACCCCTATTTCACCTTAAACCCCACTTTTTCATTTTCCCCTTGTTTAAATTTTCATTTCCCCCTTCACCCAAATTTCACTTTTTAGGCCATTTTTTCATTTCATCTCCTCTATTTTTAGTTTGCCCCCAAGTGAAAATTTTATTTCCCCCTTATATCTCCCCCCATTTTGTTAACCCCGTTTATATCTCCTTCTCATCGGTCTCTGCTCTCACCCCTCTATTTTCCCTGTTCTCTCTCTCCCAACTCTCCCTTCTCATCACTGACTCTCTCTCTCCATCTCCCCATTCTTTCTGTCCCAACTCCCCCATTCTCATGGATCTCTCTCTCTCTCTCTCTATCTCCCCATCTTTTGTTCACTCATTTCCCCTTTACATGGTAGTCCATCTCCCTCTCTAAGCTGTAACTCCCTTTCTCTCATGTTCTCTCTGTTTGAACTTCCTATGCGGCCTCTCTTTCCATCACACCATTTGTGTAATTAAAACCTAATTTTTAACACCTCAATTTACTCTAACCTCTCACCTCTCTAAATCCAAACCCAAACCCCAATTCAAATCTTAGAAACTAACCCCTATCTCGAGTTATTCAAAAGCTCGATTTCAAACGCAAACCCTAGTTCGATTTTTGGGTTAAAGGTATACACTTGTCTTATTTTTTTTTAAATGATTTTATTTTCATTGCCTTGGGTTTTATATTCTTTTCATATATTATTAAAGGAGCTCATATGTTCAATTAATGTATTAGTATTAAAAACCTACTAATTTGTTATGTCATGTAATTTTATACTGCAATTTTTATTTCATCCATTTTGCAGGTGGTCCTATGATATTAATTAATTTTTGATTGCTCACTATGTATGTTTTCTTAGCTGCTGGATAAATTTAAGTTATATGATTGCTCAATTCACATATTTTGTTTCAATAGATTCTTGATTTTTGGATGCTTTTAATATATGATTTGTTCTTATCTTGATTTTATTGCTTTTAATTAATATTTTTTGCTTCAGATTAAATAAATTTTCATGCTGTCTATTCTAAACAAAGTTATATGATTGATTTAAGAAATTATTGGTTTTGCAAGTACTATGATTCAAGAATGCATGTATCTTAACTTTGTTCTATTTTTATCAAACTATTGGTTGTTTGTAGTACCTGGTAAACAAGTTTGAATGGGATGCGGAGAGATTATATAAACTTTGTTGATATGTTTAACCAAGCCCATGTATAGATTGTTGCTAGAGGAGGAAAAAAGTTATCTAGAGTTGCAACTGTTGTAGGGGTATTGTCTCAATAGAAAGGATGATACTTGTTGGAAGCCAACATCCACACCACGAACATAGAAGACAAGATGTGAGTGATGGGTTAGAAGGTGTGGTCGAATCTTGTGATTTGGTGGAGGTCTTTATTAATTGTCTTGTATGAATACAAAATAAAATAGAAGCTTACACAACTCTCGTGTATCAACAACATATACTTTTTTTGCAGGTTGAACTTGACTAACCAAAGATTGCCAAGTTGGTATCGTTGAAGAGTGTATTGAAGATTCTTGTGTGAACTGTACAAAGATAACTGCTAGAAGAAAATGGAGTTTGTAAAAGTGATCATTAGGTTTGAACTTTTTGTTTTAAATTAAACCTGAAGTATTTTATTATTTGCATAAATTGATACATGGAATTGAATTTATGAAGAGAGGAAGTTTTAGTCACGAGGAGCTTAATGTTTTTGTTTCTCTATTGGAATTTGCAGGACAAAACAAGACCCGAGAGCAAAGACCACGAGAATGTCTTGGACAACTGCCAACCACAGGAAAATCAATTATTAATCTTCAAGCCATGGGAATCAAAATTTATGGATGATATGAACCTATTACAGGGGATTCAAAAGCTAAAAATTCATTGGAAAATATAGTTGGATATAGTTGAGCAAAAAAGGTATTTATAGTTGGCATATTAGTGCGTATACTAGAGAAAGCGTCATGTGTGTTTGCACATGTAAATGTCACCTGAATTTCTAAAGAAAGTTAACTCAGATTTTTCATTTTTATATGTTTTAACAAGCAATATAGAGTCCCGAAGTACATGTACTCGAATGGTCTTATTTTTCTTAAGATAGAACTTGGTTATACTTAGTTGGTTTTTAGTTGAAATGGTGTAATGGATGGTTGGTTGATTGCTGGAGTAATGGAGGGTTGGTTGTTTGCTAGTGTAATGGTGATGACTTGGTTGTAATCTCAATGGTTTTTCTTTGGATTTTAAATTTGATGGCATATTAATTTTACAATGTTGCTTTATTTGCTTTGCATTTGGAAACCATTGTCTGAGGGGATTTTAACCCGTAAGTTATCCAGTTAAAACATTGTTATAGTTTGTTTCACACAATAATTTCAAAAACTAAAAGCTTGTAATATTGACTTTCGCACAATACCAAACTGAATAAAAAACCCTTCTCTATAAAACTAATTATGTTCAGACAACACCATTTGTTATAAAAAGAATCATGTCTTAAACACTAACTCAACACATTGTAAACTAAAAGACAAGTGTGAAACTAAATCACACAACACACGAAACAGGACAAATCTTGTATGAGAAGAGTTCCTACAACACAAAACAAAATGCAAGCGTTGTCTGTAGAATTTTACTACAAGAGCTATTTAATTCATTTGTGTTGTGTGTTGATCTGTAGAACAACCATTTGAGGACAATAAGAGTTGTATTACTTGTTTTGTTCTTATATTATTATGGACACACTACACAACCGTTTCCAGAACACTTGACTAATACAGATGTTTACAATATAAGTTACAAGAATGCGTTGTCTATTCTGGATGTAACACAACAGGTTTACTACTCTGGTCGTTGTCTGTGCTCATTCACACAACAGTTTTTTCCCGTTGTCTGATCCATGTAAGAGACGGCGGCTCAATAGTCAACGGTTTTTCAGGGTATCAGATAACGGGCAAAAACCGTTGTGTGAGCCGGTTTTCCTTGTAGTGTTAATTTGATCACATACCAGAATCTTGGAGCAATCTATATAATTTCCCATGTCACGAACGGGGACAACATCCTTGTAGACATGTCGGTAAAGCTTTAATATATTGTGTCCATTATGTGAACCTGATGCGATACAGTATTGACATAGTGCTAAATTACAATTAATGCACTACCTGTTCCGATCATTTTTGCAAAGGTCGTGAACTGAACAAAGATCAAAGAAAGTTTTACTCAGAAACAAATCAAGCCAAGCTGGCTTGCCCTGGAATCTGTGCTCCTCCTGGAAAGGAATTTCTGTCAGGTAAGGCTGCTTTCTAATTAATTAGATAACCAAATTACTGTACATGGCATAAAAATTTACTTGGTAAAGCATAATAACACGAGTTGAGAACATTATATTTTTCCGGTTCTGAATAGAGATTATCGTGGAAATCTAATGAATCTTCTAACAGTAGACTATATATTATATATCAAATTAGTGGAGCGACAGGGAAAGAGAAGGAGCAAGGGTTTATTCAAAAGAACACTATAAAATAAAACTAATGAATATGTAACAGACATATGTCATGGAGTACTATTTTACAGGGCATATCAACTACTAATTTACCAAACAAGCCACTGGTCCTGTATGGTTTACTTTTACTCCCAGTGACTGACTATGTTTTTCTGGTATGGTCCTAATTAGCCTTGATACTGCATCGATTCAAAAATATAAATTAAGATAAATATTAGTACATGAGTCAAAAATGAATTTTAAGTAATCCTGGACAAACCATTTCGAAACTTCAATGAAGCACCAATTACTATTACTACAGACCAGCGGGAGTAAAATTGTTGTAGCACACAGTCAACTAATGAGTAATCCAGCATTACTTCACACAAGTTAAGTGTTTACACATAATCTAGTGATAAATTCAAATATATATGTGTGGAATTTGCTAGGAGAATACTATTTTTTGGAACCTGCCTTTTTACTCAGGATCTAGGCTAGGTAGCTGTATCAATTGTATTATATAAAATTGCTAAAACAATTACAATCATATAAATTTGTTCAGCTACATAAATATCTAGGACAAATTATATATAATTGTAGAAATTATACATTTGTTACTTAGTTTACGTACCTGTTGAATTGATCTTGGATGATGAACACTCATGGCTTCTTTTGTGAACAAATTTTGAAGGAATAGATGGGTTTATTAGAGGATGATAATATGTGCGAATATAATGACTTATTAGCTATAGCTGGACAACGAACATTTGTTAAAAATAATCTTATTACGGATATTAAATAATGAAAATTATTCAATTTGTACTTATTCGAATCATGTTTATTGTAGTATATAAAAAGATAACTTAAAACTTAATATCTCCACAATTTAATTTAGAAAAAGTATTCTATATGTTGACATAATAATCCATAATATTCTAGTATTTATTATATTTAATGTCTATTCAAATATAAATGATTAAATATACAAAGAAAAGGAAAACAGTCACTCAATCAATTTAATTTCAGGACTACCTTGAGTTCTAAAAAAGAATTTCATTTTCCATATCTGTAAACAACGATTTTGTCGGATGCGTTTTTGAGTTAATTAAGCTTGTTTCTTATATGAAACTTATGATTAGTGTGATTTATGGAATTATTTGTGAAATCTTTCTGAAAAATGGACAGAACTAAATCAACGTTAATATCATTTTGATTAGCGTGGTTTGTGTGGCGACCTTCGTTGTCGAGAAATCACTCATATTGACGTTCTTTATTAAAAATTTGTCAAATTTTGTTTTTATATATATATCATCCTTTATATATTAGCTGAAAGATACTCAACAATTTGTTCCAGTGTTTTTGCTATCATATCTTGACTAGCATAAAAATGGACTTTTTACTCAAGCTACAGTTGCAAACATTTTTTGCGTGCATTTCGTAGGATTTCTTTGTACTCAATTGCTTATAGCCTGTTGCAGTGATATTGTGCTTGATTGTGGTGATGGTGACAGTGTGGACTACATAGTTCCAGGTTACGGGGGATATGTCCTCTCCCTGCACTGGCGTTTTCAGGCTGTAATCTTTTTAGATTTACTAATATAAAATAAAGTTTAAAGGAAATAAAAGTCAATTTGTGTTAGGTGAGTACCAAAATTTGATACTTTTATATTTACTTTTGTGCTGCAATAAAATATGGTTTCTCTTATTAATAAAAAGTATAAATTTTAGTTATCTTATGAACCTAATATTTGTTATTTTAGATAATTTAATATTAATTATTATTATTATCTTATTATTATTTTATAATTAGTTTAAATATTTTTTTAAATTAAAATTAAATAGACGCTTGGATAAATAATAATTAATAAAAACAAAGTTTAGATAAAATAGAAGTCAATTTGCGTTAGGTAAGTACCAAAATTTGGTACTTTGGTATTTCGTTACTTTTATCTGCCAATAAAAGATGGTTTTACTTATTAATAAAGAGTATATATTGATGTTTTATTGTCGGTTCAAGGAGTTATAATAAAGAGATTTTTGGAACAAATTAGAATTGGAGTATAATTTGATTTGAAATTGAATTTTATGGTCCGCTTGTGCAGTCTATAATGTTTGAGCCATATCGAAATTCTAGAAGTCTGATTTAGACCATTCAATAACCCACAAAAATCCTATGAGAAGAGTTTAAGGCATTTATAGATCCTGGGAGGTAGTTCTGATTGGTCAATAAAAATCGATTTCAATGCTATTTTTGTTGTGTTTTTTCTTAGTTTATTTAAATTATCATGAAAGGTAAAAGGGGGAATATCTCCCTTTCGTACATGAGTAGACTGCTCGTTACGCCCCTTTCTTTTTTTGCGGACCGAATAGACGTGAAAATGCTTTTCCGGGGAGTGCAAGCTATGGCTGGAGTTACAAAACGCACACCTGGCGGTTATAAGTGCACTACAACTACTCAGAAACCATATCAGGACATCCCGGCCAGAGAAAAAAATAGACCAGTTAGTTGATCCATATTGCTTGATGCTTTATTACATTGCTTTTTTATTTTTTATGAGATGACTCATAAACCTTACATATTGGATGGAATTTTATATCGTTGTTTTTTCTCCCCTTCTTTCACCTAATTTTTAGAAGAGAGATAGAGGGGGTAAGAGAGAAGTAGTTGTACAAGGGAGGGGGAGAAGAAGTCATCAACAAAATAAAGAAGATTTCAGTCATTAAAGACATTCAATTGGCTTTATTTTCTCATATCTTTTATTTATTTGTTCTTATGAACATGTATTGTTCATCTTGGGATTGGTTTAAGATATTTATTATGAACTGAACTTATATGGGTTGGGATTTTTATGGAACCCTAGTATGGAAGTGTTGGTATTTGATAAGAATTATATATTGCAATTTGCAGTTTATTCATCAAATGATTTTTATGCTAATACCTGCTATTATTTTATCAACTTTAGTAAGTTAACGAGTTAATTATAACAATGAGACGGTTATAGTTAATTGTCACAAAACTTGAATGGTGCATGATTAAATATATTGATATTAATTTTGTGACGGTATATACATATATTGTTACCTTACATAACCGTGTGAAATTGGTGCTTATTTGTATTCTCGAAGTTAACATAACCGTGTGATTTGGTGCTTATTTGTATTCTCGAAGTTAGATTCGAAACCTATGATCATTGAATTTTAGATTAGTAAACTGTGACCTTGTGTCGGTGCTTTATTGTCGACATGAACATATTATGGGTAAATAATTATCTTAACTCAACTTCGCTCTATTAGAAAGAAAAATGGCGATTTCAATGCCATTCTCACTCAAATCGGATCTAAACTTCTCTTATATGAAATTTATCCGATCTCTTTGCTAATATAATTTAGTTAGTTAATATACTTGTTAATTAATTAGTTATAAAAATCATCACTCCATTATTATGTTCTATTACCAAATTGTTAGGTTGTTAATTGTGATTTATAGAAACTTACGGTCCTTAAAGAGCGAAATCTGACTGTATTACTTGTTTGTGATTATTTGTTTGCGATTGTGTACATTTACACTCAATATTTTACACAACAGTAACCCCTAAATCTTAAACCTTTTTCCTTGGGCTATCTATACACCAATGAGTAACTTAAGAGAAAACAATATTTTTCTTTCTCGCGCGGTCTGGTTTCTTAGCTAGTAAGGAGTCCGGAGTTCGGGTAATTTTTTATTTTTCTCTCTTGTAAGTTAAAAATTTAATGACTTATATCTTGGAAGAAATATTATATCTTCCCCCGTTACCGAGATCATGTTGTAGTAAGAATTTCGGGGTTGAGGTAATTTCTTTTTTGAGTTTCTCTCCCTAATTCCAAATTTGAAATATTTGAGTAAATTAGATTTTTTTGTGTTTTTCTTGCCCCAGCCTGTATTACTAGGGAGCCCGATGCTAGAGGCCTTTTGGTTTTCTCTCCTGTTTTTGTGTTTTTCTTGCCCCAGCCTATATTACTAGGGAGCCCGATGCTAGAGGCCTTTTGGTTTTCTCTCCTGATATCCAAAAGTTGAAAATCTTTGATTAACTTAGAAGAAATTTTTTGCTTTCTTTCACTTAGGGCCCGTAGACCTGTAATAGGAATGAGTCCGGAAAGGAGCCCGGAGCTAGGATAATTTTTTTTTTGAGTTTCTCTCCTTATATCCAAAGTTCAAAAACTTTGAGTAATTTGAAAAAAAATATTTTTTCTTGTCCGAGGTACGGGGTCCTGTAGTAATAAGGAACCGGGGACTAGGGGTTTTTTGTTTTGCTTTTCACTCTTTATATCAAAATTTGAATAACTTTGAGTAAACTTAGGGGGGCTGTTGAGTAAACCGGACATAAATCCTGTTTTTTTTTGAATTATTGCCTGTTGCCCGGGCTTATGTGTTTTGATTTGTAGCCTCTGTCTCAGGCTTATAGATTTTCTGATTTTGTGCCTATGGCTCTGGCTTAAAGCCAGGTTTTTGTACTTTAATTTTTTTTTAATAAGATTTTCTGAATTTGAGCCTGAGAAAATCATATATCCAGACAAAGAAGTTGTCAACGTGGTGAGGTATTGCTGTTCTCCAGAAGATTCGTAAAAATCTTTCCATTAAACTAATGGTGAACATGTTTCTGAAATGTGAAGTCATGGCCAAGTCCATGAACATGTACATATTTTAGCATCTTGCAGTTGCGAGATTAGCACTTTAAAAATTCTGCCATGCTTTTATAATTCATTCTTCAGTATTTTTGCTTGTGATTGTTGTTGTGCTGAAAAAGTGCATTTTCGAGTTTGTGTTGCAGGTTAACAAAATCCCTATAACCTTTCCCTGAATGGCCTTTGCTTGAAGAGTTATCAGATGGATTATTTGCGATATTTCAACTTGAGTGCTAGTTATCAGATGGATTATTGAAGTTCTTGAAAGTTTGAGTAGCTGTCGTTCTCTTTTATTTTTTGGCATTTCATCTTCCCCGGATTTTGAATTCGAGGGCACTTAATGAAGCTTCAGAAAAGCTTACGGCTTCAGGTAAAATTCTTCAGCAGAAATTTAAAATTGTAGTCTGTCTGGAGTGAAGTTTTCAGCTCATATTCCTGGCCAAAATACTGCATCAGAAAAGATAAATTTGCATAGATGCTTCCGGCGTACGTGTTCCAGCTTTGACAAATATTAGAATGCTGCAGCAGTTTTGAATCAGGTCTGGTGGAGTTCTGGATTCATTCTCGGCTCTGGAGCTCATAGCAGATAGTTGACGGTTTAATATGAGCTGAGTTGGTCCTCTGATTTCTGAACTTGGGGATTACTTTGAAGTTGTTAAACAGCTTAACAATGCTATCAGAATCTTCGGGATTTTCAAAATAAGAAACTTTATTTGTAGACCTCACCTATGCAGACACAGTCTAAAGGTTCAATGTAGCCACACCGACAACTAACAGAACACCTTGTCAACTAAAGAGAGCAGATTGAGATCTCAGATTGTGGAGGCAGAAGAAAATCGTAATAGTTTAATTATGACTTTCAACTTCATAATATACAATTTTGAGCCGGCATTCCAGGTCAATAAAATTCATTTTATCTTTCGAGGCACAAATCCATATTATTCCTATTTTTTTCAGCTCCTTGCATATTACTTTGTTGTAGAAGATTAGGCTCATATTATTCATGCCATATAATACTCTATTGATTATTTGGCCTTGCCTGGTCATTCATGACAATTTTTAGGGATCAGCATGAAGCGCTTCAAGACTTGTCAAGTTCCCATGAAATCAGCATCTCACTGAAGGTTCTTGAAGCCGCCATCATTAAATAAACATTGATAATCCGCCGGCAATATCAGAAAGAATAAAGAAAGAACTGATCCTTGAAGTGATCAGTTCCGTTGCTACCCAAGGAGCTCAAGAAAAACATAATTCTGGACAGAAAACTTGTCATTGCATATATGCATATTGTGTTTCAGCAGAGAGAGTTCCGATGCAGCTGATTGGCTGAATTAA
Source organism: Apium graveolens (assembly GCF_009905375.1). Lineage (NCBI taxonomy): Eukaryota > Viridiplantae > Streptophyta > Magnoliopsida > Apiales > Apiaceae > Apium > Apium graveolens. The sequence continues at coordinate 254,950,501 of NC_133653.1, forward strand.
TATAGCCTAGTGAGTACTTGAGAGCAGCATGAATGAGCCGATTGATGTTGTTTGAAACTTCGAAAAAGTCAGCATAGTAGGTTTTATGGCAAAGCCTGGTCTTTGAGTTTTATAAACGGGAAAATAAATTGACAAGTCATGAACTATTCCTTTCTTATTCGATAGGTCCTGAACAAAAAATTTCGCAAACTGGGTCCTTAAACGTTTCCAATCGTTTGAATCGAGTCCTTCCGTTAAGTAGAATCTGACAGACGTAAATCAAGCTTACGTGACATTCCCTTCTAACATGCACCATGTGATTTGTACGGAAATTTAAAACAAATGAAATTAAACTGTAATTAAAGTTAAAAAACAAAGCACATGTCCTAAACATGACTTTTAAACTGTACTACTACACCAAAATATTTCTGAAAATAATCCCAAGAAAATTGTTGTAGTATTATACTAGCATATAACTCGTGCGATGCATGGACTGATTATAACATTTGTAATTTTATTATTTTATATCAAAATAATTTAAGAAAAATAATAAGTATGTATTATTGAGATTAATGAAGTTAAAATATTTACATATTATTTTATATGTATTATATTATTGAAAAATTCAAAATTTAAATAGTTAAAATCTTAATAAGTATTTCTACTACGACCTCCGCTTTACTGTGCGGATGCAGTGCCTATATGAAAGTGGTAGTGAATAGCAGTGGTGTATTTGAATGATATGATATTGTTTTTCTTAATACTGATTTTTTTTTCTTGATTTATTAATTATTTTGTTATATTATAATTTGAATTACTGAAATTAATCTTGAAAATGTTTTGTTCCTATAAAAGAGGTAAAATAGAAGTCGAGTGTGATTAGAAATTAAGTTGGATAATAATTCATAAGAATATATAGTTATATTAGATACATGGTTTATCTTTTTTAATTAAATTATAATTGTTTAATCTTTGTTTTGTAAGGTGTTAACTGATTTTTTAAGAAAGTGTGAATTACCTAACCAAATTATCCCCTAGTTTGCTTATAATTTAAATAATAAATCTTAATAAGTCTTTCTAATACGGCCTCCGCTTTACTTGCGGATGCGGTAAAGGCCTATATGAAAGTGGTAATTTTTTCTTGATTTATTAATTATTTTTTTTATATTATAATTTGAATTACTAAAATTAATCTTGAAAGTGTTGGTTTCCCTATAAAAGAGATAAGATAGAAGTTGAGTGTGATTAGAAATTAAGTTGGATAATAATTCATAAGAATATGTAGTTATATTAAATATATGGTTTATTTTTTCTAATTAAATTATAATTGTTTAAACTTTATTTTGGAAGGTGAGAAAAGACTTTTTAGGAAGATGTGAACCAACCAACCAAATTATCATATGTTTTGCTTATAATAGTATAGTATAGATCTGACATGAATATATGCATATAGTAAAATTAAAGAACCTTCGGTCGAACCAGCTGAGGAGATATGAGAGGTATGTCACACCCGATCTAATCCGATCCGATTCGAAAAAAAACTCGAAAAACCCGATCTGGAAAAAAGCCCGGCAACGTGCCTCATTTTTTCTTGAAAATCCGGCCCGACCCGAAATCTGAAAATCCAGATAAAAGGACGGATAAAAGTCTGGATTTAAAAAGGCTTGTATAGAAGTCCGGTTTGTCCCGGATTAATAAAAATCCAATTTTTTTATTACTAGTTTGCAAGTCTGAAGTTTCTCAGTCCCATTAGTAATGTTGCTAAGGCCAATAACAGTTTCTGTTATCCTTTATTTTTAATAAGCCGCCAAGACCACAACAACATTAGTGAATTACAGTAGCTTCAAAATTAAAAAACCTAATACGACGGGTTTGCCTGATGTAATGAATATTTGGAAATATGTATATCTTGATTTATCACAAAAAGAAATTAACAATGGTTAGAATTTTAAGATATTATTTTTCGGTATCTAAACTACTTATAAATCGAGGTACAAAATATAAAATAAAATAAAATATATAAATAAAAAATCAAATATTTCGACATCTCGATTATATATTATTCAACTATTCAATTTTAAACTGTGAATTGCATTAGTCGGTGTTTTTAGGGTTTTATCAAATTATTCGGTTAACAAATATACATAGTATCATATTTTCAACAATATCTCGGTTCAGTTGCCGATTTCAAATAGTATAAGGGGTTGAGCAAATCCCTAATTACGGTCTCCGGTGTTAATTGGTCCGGAGACATTAAGAATTAAGGAGGAAGACGGTTCTTACGGCATAGGTAAGTCACATGCGAAAAAAAATCATTATTCTCTTACTTTTACATACTGTAATATATCAGTTTATATGAGTTTATACCTCCAAGACACATATCTGTGCACAAGCGATTATAAGTCATCATTAACCAAAATACCCATTCTTAAATAAGATGGCTAATTTTACCCATTTAAATACCCTAACAGGAGATGCGTATTGCATACTAGCATCATCCATCCCCTTTTCCTAAACTCTCGCTTCTTTTGCAACTCCTTTTCACGTACCATCATCAAACCTCAGCCATCATCAAACCTCAGCCTTCCTTCATATAAACATATTATAACGCGAACATTCAATCTAGTAATCAAATAATCTGAAGGTGTATATAATAGTTTGAGCACAGAGAGATTTGAGTACATCCAATGTTTTATCTGTTTGTGAGCTGTAGCTGGTGAGGTATGTGGATCAAGTAAGTCGGAAATACGCATATGGCATCTGGGTGTTTGAGAAGCACGCATTCTTCACTTGGGTATTCTTCATGATACCCCATGTCTACTTGCGTATTAGGTGATTTTTTTAAACAATACCCTAATTATAAATGCGTAACAAACTATACTCCGGACACAAATGTGTATTATGTAGTACCCCAATGATGAATGTGTCTTCCATCCGGTATTTACAACCATGTCATTCAGAAATCGTTATTTTTCTACAATCCTTTCGAAAAGTCGGTACTTTTAACTATTACCCTCATGTATTTACCGGGTATGATTGATTAATTAATTTACCTGCGGTTAATATTTTATTAATATCATAAAAATATCTATTTTGTGAGTATTGAGATCGTAGTGTGTTAAAAAACGGACACTTCCCTTGTGTATTCTAGGAATCTGGGTTCACCCAGTTTCACATACTTCTCCAGTGATTTTCTTTAGTATACAGGTGAGGACATCCGATCTTAGCTAATTAATTCTCCTATTTTCCGCGCTGTTGATTTTTTTATGATTAAATTTGTTGGATTATTATTTATTTGACCATCTGTTACTCAACCTGGGAAAGAATTCATCATTTTCTAGCTCATTACTATCTTACAGACAATTTTGGTTAGGTTTCTTGTTAACGGCAATACTTTAATGTCACAAATTCTTTTTGTGATGTTTCTATAGAGGGGTTGCATGGTGGTAAGTTATAACTAGCTACTTTGAAAATATCGAATTTGCATGTCTGCGCTGGACTATAAACCGGAGTTAGAGACTATACTATCAAAGTTGAGAACCCTTGAGGTATTGCTGAACATGAGCAAAGGATTACTATGAAGATCACGGTGGTACCACTACCCGAGAAATTACATTATGAATGGAGGTTATTATCTCAATTGCTTCTTTCTCTCCATATGAGTATATTTTTTGCTTTATAACTAATGTTTCCTTTTGAATTTTAGAGTTCTAATCTCTTATATCTTTAATTGATTAGACTGGCTTAGATGTGGATTTCCAAGGCTTCTCTGCATGACAGATTTGGTCTGTCAATCATTGACAGAAACTTCTTTTTGAGTTGCATAAGAAGCATTTCAGGTGAGCTACCTCTTGCAATTCAAATAATTGGCATCTGAATAAAAATAATTTGGTTGAAAATAAGTGATTGGTTATAAAGCCAACATATTATGTGCAATAACAAGACCAGAATATAGACTCCACAAATCATGATTGATCGAAACCTGTGAATACGAGATTCCATAGTTCATAAAATCATAAAACAGAACATAAAACCATTCATTTTTCTTAAAAGTACCAAATACGATAATGAGATTCAAGGCTATGCCATTAACATGTTGTCTTCAGTTTAGAGAACATTAAAAGAAGGGAGCCCTTTGAGGGATTCCTTTCCTTTTGTTCCTTTTCCCTTCCTTAACTTACCGCTGACAATTAGGTGGCTGGCGAAAGCTGCATTTTCAGCATCATTTGCGGCTCCTCTTTTTTTAACTGCTAGAAATGGGGGATCTGAGCTTTTTGCCTTTCTTGAAAATGCCTTTACCTGAACAAGGTGGTTTTGTTTTTAAATGAGCAATTACATGGATATATATGGATGAGTAGAAAAATGCTTTTGAGACAAAAATTAACACTTGGTTGTGCATATTTGTATATGTGACTTACGTTGCATTTGAGACTGCAGTATCGATGAAGAGATGGGTCATTGAAGATCCTTCTACGAGAGTCACATGCATGTTCTTCATCTGCCCTGGAACCAGATTCTTTATGTGGCATAGGCTTTAAAGAGAAAACCCACAGTTTGTTGCATTTGAATGGCTGTTATCACCACCACACATAAAACCCAATGGCACGAGTAACTTCACCAGATATGTTTCGTTTTTGACAAATTATATTTACTCTAGTGCAGATCAGTTAAATGTCTTTGTATATCCAGCTACTTCACTGTACTATTTTTACCAAATGCAGCTTGAGATGCAATGTGTTGGTGCTGTATATCTAGCAAAGAATTCTTTATGAGAAAAAGGTTCCTGTGGTAGATCAAGGAATTTCTGAGGTTGTAATTGATTTGGGTGTACATTTCATGTATAAGTGTGATAAAAGAGATAACAAAAAGTTACATATGCGGTATCATATAGCGCTATTGTTCGTAGAATATTACACCTGACTTGAATGTACATAATTCGATCTTAGATATGCATAATTCGAATTGGCAGCTATTTGGTTCACTGGAGTTTGATTGTGGGAATGGTTGAGTAGGAGCAATCGAGGAAAAAGTGAGTGGAGATTATTGCAGTTACAGTGTAGGATTTACTTGTTTTCTTTATGTCAACGATATGTATTCATACATGCGACATGAGAGAAACAAGACTAGACGGAAATAACGCATTTGTAGCAAGTCCTATGTGAAGGGAGTATACTTGTGTCTTTCACATCATTTGTAGCCTTGTAGGGATAAACCTTCATCGATCAGCTCTCATCCTTGATGTTATATTTATATATATATGTATAAATATAAAATATGAGTTCACTTAATACTTCATGAATTTTCTTACTGATAATACTTTTCACAGTAGCAATATAAAATATAGGGAACATTCTAGGATTGTTTCCCACAGTTTACTTATTTCTTTTAGATAATAACATTTCTATTCCCCTAATAGCTACTCATATTGTCCTTGTATTAAATAGGTTCAATTTATGCTTGGTTGAAACTTTTGTTAAATTTAATGTAGTTCTTAGAAATGGTTCAATTGTGCTGAATCCTTAGATATTTGGATCATTATGTTCAAACGTGTTGTTAAATCGTATTATACTTAATTGTTTTACATTTGTTTACTCTCTGGGGCATATTTTACATGTCCTTTAGAAGTGAGTTTCGTACAATATCAAAAAACAAAAAGAGAAAGTGGTGTCTAAACATTTATCAGCATGAACCTTCATTCATGACAATTTTTAGGGATCAGCATGAAGCGCTTCAAGACTTGTCATGTTGCCAAGAAATCAGCATCTCACTGAAGGTTCTTGAAGCCGCCATCATTAAATAAACATTGATAATCCGCCGGCAATATCAGAAAGAATAAAGAAAGAACTGATCCTTGAAGTGATCAGTTCCGTTGCTACCCAAGGAGCTCAAGAAAAACGTAATTCTGGACAGAAAACTTGTCATTGCATATATGCATATTGTGTTTCAGCAGAGAGAGTTCCGATGCAGCTGATTGGCTGAATTAATATAGCCTAGTGAGTTTCGTCAAAAAAAAAAAAAAATATAGCCTAGTGAGTACTTGAGAGCAGCATGAATGAACCGAGTGATACTGTTTGAAACTTCAAAAAAGTCAGCATAGTAGATTTTATGGCAAAGCCTCGTCTTTGAGTTTTATAAACGGGAAAATAAACTGACAAGCCGCTGAACTATTTCTGTTTTATTTGATAGGCCGCAATGGTCCTTAAACGTTTCCAATCGTTTGAATCGAGTCCTTCCATTAAGTAGAATCTGACAGACATCGATCGAGCTGATGTGGCATTCCCTTCTATAATATGTCACCATCTGATTTGTACGGAAATTAAAAACAAATGAAATTAAACTGTAATTAAAGTTAAAAAAAGCACATGTCCCATCATGCACATGACTTTTAAACCGTGCTACACCAAAATAGTTCGGAAAATAATCCCAAGAAAATTCTTATAGTATTATATGTGGCATGAATATATGCATATAGTAAAATTAAAGAACCTTCGATCGAATCCGCTGAGGAGATATGAGAGGTATGTCACATCCGATCTGATCCGATCCGATTCGGAAAAAAACTCGAAAAGCCTAATCTGAAAAAAAGCCCGACAACGTGCCTCATTTTTTCTTGAAAATCTGGCCCGATCCGAAATATGAAAATTCGTATAAAAGGCTGGATAAAAGTCCAGATTTAAACAAGCTTGGATAGAAGCCCGGTTTGACCCGAATAAATAAAAATCCAATTTTTTTTATTACTAGTTTGCAAGTTTGCAGTTTCTCAGTCCCATTAGTAATGTTGCTCCGTGGTAAGGCCAATAACAGGATTGACAATTTTCTGTTATCCTTTATTTTTAATAAGCCACCAAGACAACAACAACATCAATGAATTACGGTAGCTTCAAACTTAAAAAACCTAATACGACGGGCTTGCCTGATGTAATGAATATTTGGAAATATGTATTTCTTGATTTATCACAAAAAGAAAGTAACAATGGTTAGAGTTTCGAGATATTATTTTTTTGGTATCTAAACTACTTATAAATCGAGGTACAAAACATAAAATAAAATAAAATATATAAATAAAAAAACCGAATAAAGCCCTGTTCGGCCCGATCCCATACGACTCGCGGGCCTAAAACATGCCTCATATTTTAGAGGAAGCCCGGTCCGTTCCTGCCTGACCCAATTTGAAAAAAACTCGGCCCAATTCATTTTAAAAAAATTTGGACTTTTTTAAAGCCCGTTTAAAACCCAGCCGGATCGGTTTTTCGTGCATATCCAAGTACGTGTTTGGAAGTGTGGGTGGAAGAATTATACTTTTTTAATTAATTAATAATTACACTCTCGTCTCTCTAAATTTAACTTATCGGAATTGGTCAGCTGGTTCCCTACACTGTTCTTGGATTTCGACATCTCGATTATATATTATTCAACTATTCGATTTTACACTGTGAATTGCATTAGTCGGTGTTTTTAGGGTTTTATCAAATTATTCGATTAACAAATATAAGTAGTATCATATTTTCAACAATATCTCGGTTCAGTTGCCGATTTCAAATAGTATAAGTGGTTGAGCAAATCGCTAATTACAGTCTCCGGTGTTAATTGTAATCAAGAAAAAATGATACGGCTTAATCTTGGATGTGGCAACAGGCATGAGTTTTTGGTCCGGAGACATTAAGATATAAGGAGGAAGACGGTTCTTACGGTATAGGTAAGTCACATGCGAAAAAAATCATTATTCTGCTTACTCTTACATACTTTTATATATCATTGTATATGAGTTTATACCTCCAAGACACATATATGTGCACAAGCTGGGGTCTTTTGAGCAAACAACATATTCATTCTTTAAAATGAGCACTGTCATGTATTTACCGGGTATGATTGATTTATTGATTTACCTGCGGTTAATATTTTATTGATACCATAAAAATATCTATTTTGTGAGTATTGAAATTGCAGTGCGTTAAAAAACGGACACTTCCCTTGTGTATTCTAGAAATCTCGGTTTACCCAGTTTCACATACTTCTCCAATGATTTTCTTCAGTAAACAGCTGAGGACATCCGATCTTAGCTAATTAATTCTCCTATTTTCCGCGTTGTTGATTTTTTTAAGATTAAATTTGTTGGATTATAATTTATTTGACCAATCTGTCACTCAACCAGGGAAAGAATTCATCATTTTCTAGCTCATTACTTTCTTACAGACAATTTTGGTTAGGTTTCTTGTTAACGGCAATACCTTAATGTCACAAATTCTTTTTTTGATGTTTCAATAGAGGGGTTGCATGGTTGTAAGTTGTAACTAGCTACTTTGAAAATATCGAATTTTGCATGTCTGCGCTGGACTATGAACCGGAGTCAGAGACTATACTATCAAAGTTGAGAACCCTTGAGGTATTGCTGAACATGAGCAAAGGATTACTATGAAGATTACGGTGGTACCACTACCCGAGAAATTAGATTATGAATGGAGGTTATTATCTCAATTACTTCTTTCTCCCTATATGAGTATTTTTTTGCTTTATAACTAATGTTTCCTTTTGAATTTTAGAGTTCTAATCTCTTATATCTTTAATTGATTAGACTGGCTTAGATGTGGATTTCCAAGGCTTCTCGGCATGACAGATTTGGTCTGTCAATCATTGACAGAAACTTCTTTTTGAGTTGCATAAGAAGCATTCAGGTGAGCTACGTCTTGCAATTCAAATAATTGGCATCTGAATAAATATAATTTGGTTGAAAATAAGTGATTGGTTTATAAAGCCAACATATTATGTGCAATAAAAAACCAGAATATAGACTCCACAAATCATGATTGATCGAAACATGTGAATACGAGATTCCATAGTTCATAAAATCATAAAACAGAACATAAAACCACTCATTTTTCTTAAAAAGTACCAAGTACGATAATGAGATTCAAGGCTATGGCATTAACATGTTGTCTTCAGTTTAGAAAAAATTAAAAGAAGGGAGCCCTTTGAGGGGTTCCTTTCCTTTTGTTCTTTTTCCCTTCCTTAACTTCACCGTTGAGAATTAGGTGGCTGGCGAAAGCTGCATTTTCAGCATCATCCACGGCTCCTCTTTTTTTAACTGCTAGAAATGGGGGATCTGAGCTTTTTGCCTTTCTTGAAAATGTCTTTATCTGAACAAGGTGGTTTTGTTTTCAAATGAGCAATTACATGAATATATATGGATGAGTAGAAAAATGCTTTTGAGGCAAAAATGAACACTTGGTTGTGCATATTTTACCCCTATTTCACCTTAAACCCCACTTTTTCATTTTCCCCTTGTTTAAATTTTCATTTCCCCCTTCACCCAAATTTCACTTTTTAGGCCATTTTTTCATTTCATCTCCTCTATTTTTAGTTTGCCCCCAAGTGAAAATTTTATTTCCCCCTTATATCTCCCCCCATTTTGTTAACCCCGTTTATATCTCCTTCTCATCGGTCTCTGCTCTCACCCCTCTATTTTCCCTGTTCTCTCTCTCCCAACTCTCCCTTCTCATCACTGACTCTCTCTCTCCATCTCCCCATTCTTTCTGTCCCAACTCCCCCATTCTCATGGATCTCTCTCTCTCTCTCTATCTCCCCATCTTTTGTTCACTCATTTCCCCTTTACATGGTAGTCCATCTCCCTCTCTAAGCTGTAACTCCCTTTCTCTCATGTTCTCTCTGTTTGAACTTCCTATGCGGCCTCTCTTTCCATCACACCATTTGTGTAATTAAAACCTAATTTTTAACACCTCAATTTACTCTAACCTCTCACCTCTCTAAATCCAAACCCAAACCCCAATTCAAATCTTAGAAACTAACCCCTATCTCGAGTTATTCAAAAGCTCGATTTCAAACGCAAACCCTAGTTCGATTTTTGGGTTAAAGGTATACACTTGTCTTATTTTTTTTTTAAATGATTTTATTTTCATTGCCTTGGGTTTTATATTCTTTTCATATATTATTAAAGGAGCTCATATGTTCAATTAATGTATTAGTATTAAAAACCTACTAATTTGTTATGTCATGTAATTTTATACTGCAATTTTTATTTCATCCATTTTGCAGGTGGTCCTATGATATTAATTAATTTTTGATTGCTCACTATGTATGTTTTCTTAGCTGCTGGATAAATTTAAGTTATATGATTGCTCAATTCACATATTTTGTTTCAATAGATTCTTGATTTTTGGATGCTTTTAATATATGATTTGTTCTTATCTTGATTTTATTGCTTTTAATTAATATTTTTTGCTTCAGATTAAATAAATTTTCATGCTGTCTATTCTAAACAAAGTTATATGATTGATTTAAGAAATTATTGGTTTTGCAAGTACTATGATTCAAGAATGCATGTATCTTAACTTTGTTCTATTTTTATCAAACTATTGGTTGTTTGTAGTACCTGGTAAACAAGTTTGAATGGGATGCGGAGAGATTATATAAACTTTGTTGATATGTTTAACCAAGCCCATGTATAGATTGTTGCTAGAGGAGGAAAAAAGTTATCTAGAGTTGCAACTGTTGTAGGGGTATTGTCTCAATAGAAAGGATGATACTTGTTGGAAGCCAACATCCACACCACGAACATAGAAGACAAGATGTGAGTGATGGGTTAGAAGGTGTGGTCGAATCTTGTGATTTGGTGGAGGTCTTTATTAATTGTCTTGTATGAATACAAAATAAAATAGAAGCTTACACAACTCTCGTGTATCAACAACATATACTTTTTTTGCAGGTTGAACTTGACTAACCAAAGATTGCCAAGTTGGTATCGTTGAAGAGTGTATTGAAGATTCTTGTGTGAACTGTACAAAGATAACTGCTAGAAGAAAATGGAGTTTGTAAAAGTGATCATTAGGTTTGAACTTTTTGTTTTAAATTAAACCTGAAGTATTTTATTATTTGCATAAATTGATACATGGAATTGAATTTATGAAGAGAGGAAGTTTTAGTCACGAGGAGCTTAATGTTTTTGTTTCTCTATTGGAATTTGCAGGACAAAACAAGACCCGAGAGCAAAGACCACGAGAATGTCTTGGACAACTGCCAACCACAGGAAAATCAATTATTAATCTTCAAGCCATGGGAATCAAAATTTATGGATGATATGAACCTATTACAGGGGATTCAAAAGCTAAAAATTCATTGGAAAATATAGTTGGATATAGTTGAGCAAAAAAGGTATTTATAGTTGGCATATTAGTGCGTATACTAGAGAAAGCGTCATGTGTGTTTGCACATGTAAATGTCACCTGAATTTCTAAAGAAAGTTAACTCAGATTTTTCATTTTTATATGTTTTAACAAGCAATATAGAGTCCCGAAGTACATGTACTCGAATGGTCTTATTTTTCTTAAGATAGAACTTGGTTATACTTAGTTGGTTTTTAGTTGAAATGGTGTAATGGATGGTTGGTTGATTGCTGGAGTAATGGAGGGTTGGTTGTTTGCTAGTGTAATGGTGATGACTTGGTTGTAATCTCAATGGTTTTTCTTTGGATTTTAAATTTGATGGCATATTAATTTTACAATGTTGCTTTATTTGCTTTGCATTTGGAAACCATTGTCTGAGGGGATTTTAACCCGTAAGTTATCCAGTTAAAACATTGTTATAGTTTGTTTCACACAATAATTTCAAAAACTAAAAGCTTGTAATATTGACTTTCGCACAATACCAAACTGAATAAAAAACCCTTCTCTATAAAACTAATTATGTTCAGACAACACCATTTGTTATAAAAAGAATCATGTCTTAAACACTAACTCAACACATTGTAAACTAAAAGACAAGTGTGAAACTAAATCACACAACACACGAAACAGGACAAATCTTGTATGAGAAGAGTTCCTACAACACAAAACAAAATGTAAGCGTTGTCTGTAGAATTTTACTACAAGAGCTATTTAATTCATTTGTGTTGTGTGTTGATCTGTAGAACAACCATTTGAGGACAATAAGAGTTGTATTACTTGTTTTGTTCTTATATTATTATGGACACACTACACAACCGTTTCCAGAACACTTGACTAATACAGATGTTTACAATATAAGTTACAAGAATGCGTTGTCTATTCTGGATGTAACACAACAGGTTTACTACTCTGGTCGTTGTCTGTGCTCATTCACACAACAGTTTTTTCCCGTTGTCTGATCCATGTAAGAGACGGCGGCTCAATAGTCAACGGTTTTTTCAGGGTATCAGATAACGGGCAAAAACCGTTGTGTGAGCCGGTTTTCCTTGTAGTGTTAATTTGATCACATACCAGAATCTTGGAGCAATCTATATAATTTCCCATGTCACGAACGGGGACAACATCCTTGTAGACATGTCGGTAAAGCTTTAATATATTGTGTCCATTATGTGAACCTGATGCGATACAGTATTGACATAGTGCTAAATTACAATTAATGCACTATCTGTTCCGATCATTTTTGCAAAGGTCGTGAACTGAACAAAGATCAAAGAAAGTTTTACTCAGAAACAAATCAAGCCAAGCTGGCTTGCCCTGGAATCTGTGCTCCTCCTGGAAAGGAATTTCTGTCAGGTAAGGCTGCTTTCTAATTAATTAGATAACCAAATTACTGTACATGGCATAAAAATTTACTTGGTAAAGCATAATAACACGAGTTGAGAACATTATATTTTTCCGGTTCTGAATAGAGATTATCGTGGAAATCTAATGAATCTTCTAACAGTAGACTATATATTATATATCAAATTAGTGGAGCGACAGGGAAAGAGAAGGAGCAAGGGTTTATTCAAAAGAACACTATAAAATAAAACTAATGAATATGTAACAGACATATGTCATGGAGTACTATTTTACAGGGCATATCAACTACTAATTTACCAAACAAGCCACTGGTCCTGTATGGTTTACTTTTACTCCCAGTGACTGACTATGTTTTTCTGGTATGGTCCTAATTAGCCTTGATACTGCATCGATTCAAAAATATAAATTAAGATAAATATTAGTACATGAGTCAAAAATGAATTTTAAGTAATCCTGGACAAACCATTTCGAAACTTCAATGAAGCACCAATTACTATTACTACAGACCAGCGGGAGTAAAATTGTTGTAGCACACAGTCAACTAATGAGTAATCCAGCATTACTTCACACAAGTTAAGTGTTTACACATAATCTAGTGATAAATTCAAATATATATGTGTGGAATTTGCTAGGAGAATACTATTTTTTGGAACCTGCCTTTTTACTCAGGATCTAGGCTAGGTAGCTGTATCAATTGTATTATATAAAATTGCTAAAACAATTACAATCATATAAATTTGTTCAGCTACATAAATATCTAGGACAAATTATATATAATTGTAGAAATTATACATTTGTTACTTAGTTTACGTACCTGTTGAATTGATCTTGGATGATGAACACTCATGGCTTCTTTTGTGAACAAATTTTGAAGGAATAGATGGGTTTATTAGAGGATGATAATATGTGCGAATATAATGACTTATTAGCTATAGCTGGACAACGAACATTTGTTAAAAATAATCTTATTACGGATATTAAATAATGAAAATTATTCAATTTGTACTTATTCGAATCATGTTTATTGTAGTATATAAAAAGATAACTTAAAACTTAATATCTCCACAATTTAATTTAGAAAAAGTATTCTATATGTTGACATAATAATCCATAATATTCTAGTATTTATTATATTTAATGTCTATTCAAATATAAATGATTAAATATACAAAGAAAAGGAAAACAGTCACTCAATCAATTTAATTTCAGGACTACCTTGAGTTCTAAAAAAGAATTTCATTTTCCATATCTGTAAACAACGATTTTGTCGGATGCGTTTTTGAGTTAATTAAGCTTGTTTCTTATATGAAACTTATGATTAGTGTGATTTATGGAATTATTTGTGAAATCTTTCTGAAAAATGGACAGAACTAAATCAACGTTAATATCATTTTGATTAGCGTGGTTTGTGTGGCGACCTTCGTTGTCGAGAAATCACTCATATTGACGTTCTTTATTAAAAATTTGTCAAATTTTGTTTTTATATATATATCATCCTTTATATATTAGCTGAAAGATACTCAACAATTTGTTCCAGTGTTTTTGCTATCATATCTTGACTAGCATAAAAATGGACTTTTTACTCAAGCTACAGTTGCAAACATTTTTTGCGTGCATTTCGTAGGATTTCTTTGTACTCAATTGCTTATAGCCTGTTGCAGTGATATTGTGCTTGATTGTGGTGATGGTGACAGTGTGGACTACATAGTTCCAGGTTACGGGGGATATGTCCTCTCCCTGCACTGGCGTTTTCAGGCTGTAATCTTTTTAGATTTACTAATATAAAATAAAGTTTAAAGGAAATAAAAGTCAATTTGTGTTAGGTGAGTACCAAAATTTGATACTTTTATATTTACTTTTGTGCTGCAATAAAATATGGTTTCTCTTATTAATAAAAAGTATAAATTTTAGTTATCTTATGAACCTAATATTTGTTATTTTAGATAATTTAATATTAATTATTATTATTATTATCTTATTATTATTTTATAATTAGTTTAAATATTTTTTTAAATTAAAATTAAATAGACGCTTGGATAAATAATAATTAATAAAAACAAAGTTTAGATAAAATAGAAGTCAATTTGCGTTAGGTAAGTACCAAAATTTGGTACTTTGGTATTTCGTTACTTTTATCTGCCAATAAAAGATGGTTTTACTTATTAATAAAGAGTATATATTGATGTTTTATTGTCGGTTCAAGGAGTTATAATAAAGAGATTTTTGGAACAAATTAGAATTGGAGTATAATTTGATTTGAAATTGAATTTTATGGTCCGCTTGTGCAGTCTATAATGTTTGAGCCATATCGAAATTCTAGAAGTCTGATTTAGACCATTCAATAACCCACAAAAATCCTATGAGAAGAGTTTAAGGCATTTATAGATCCTGGGAGGTAGTTCTGATTGGTCAATAAAAATCGATTTCAATGCTATTTTTGTTGTGTTTTTTCTTAGTTTATTTAAATTATCATGAAAGGTAAAAGGGGGAATATCTCCCTTTCGTACATGAGTAGACTGCTCGTTACGCCCCTTTCTTTTTTTGCGGACCGAATAGACGTGAAAATGCTTTTCCGGGGAGTGCAAGCTATGGCTGGAGTTACAAAACGCACACCTGGCGGTTATAAGTGCACTACAACTACTCAGAAACCATATCAGGACATCCCGGCCAGAGAAAAAAATAGACCAGTTAGTTGATCCATATTGCTTGATGCTTTATTACATTGCTTTTTTATTTTTTATGAGATGACTCATAAACCTTACATATTGGATGGAATTTTATATCGTTGTTTTTTCTCCCCTTCTTTCACCTAATTTTTAGAAGAGAGATAGAGGGGGTAAGAGAGAAGTAGTTGTACAAGGGAGGGGGAGAAGAAGTCATCAACAAAATAAAGAAGATTTCAGTCATTAAAGACATTCAATTGGCTTTATTTTCTCATATCTTTTATTTATTTGTTCTTATGAACATGTATTGTTCATCTTGGGATTGGTTTAAGATATTTATTATGAACTGAACTTATATGGGTTGGGATTTTTATGGAACCCTAGTATGGAAGTGTTGGTATTTGATAAGAATTATATATTGCAATTTGCAGTTTATTCATCAAATGATTTTTATGCTAATACCTGCTATTATTTTATCAACTTTAGTAAGTTAACGAGTTAATTATAACAATGAGACGGTTATAGTTAATTGTCACAAAACTTGAATGGTGCATGATTAAATATATTGATATTAATTTTGTGACGGTATATACATATATTGTTACCTTACATAACCGTGTGAAATTGGTGCTTATTTGTATTCTCGAAGTTAACATAACCGTGTGATTTGGTGCTTATTTGTATTCTCGAAGTTAGATTCGAAACCTATGATCATTGAATTTTAGATTAGTAAACTGTGACCTTGTGTCGGTGCTTTATTGTCGACATGAACATATTATGGGTAAATAATTATCTTAACTCAACTTCGCTCTATTAGAAAGAAAAATGGCGATTTCAATGCCATTCTCACTCAAATCGGATCTAAACTTCTCTTATATGAAATTTATCCGATCTCTTTGCTAATATAATTTAGTTAGTTAATATACTTGTTAATTAATTAGTTATAAAAATCATCACTCCATTATTATGTTCTATTACCAAATTGTTAGGTTGTTAATTGTGATTTATAGAAACTTACGGTCCTTAAAGAGCGAAATCTGACTGTATTACTTGTTTGTGATTATTTGTTTGCGATTGTGTACATTTACACTCAATATTTTACACAACAGTAACCCCTAAATCTTAAACCTTTTTCCTTGGGCTATCTATACACCAATGAGTAACTTAAGAGAAAACAATATTTTTCTTTCTCGCGCGGTCTGGTTTCTTAGCTAGTAAGGAGTCCGGAGTTCGGGTAATTTTTTATTTTTCTCTCTTGTAAGTTAAAAATTTAATGACTTATATCTTGGAAGAAATATTATATCTTCCCCCGTTACCGAGATCATGTTGTAGTAAGAATTTCGGGGTTGAGGTAATTTCTTTTTTGAGTTTCTCTCCCTAATTCCAAATTTGAAATATTTGAGTAAATTAGATTTTTTTGTGTTTTTCTTGCCCCAGCCTGTATTACTAGGGAGCCCGATGCTAGAGGCCTTTTGGTTTTCTCTCCTGTTTTTGTGTTTTTCTTGCCCCAGCCTATATTACTAGGGAGCCCGATGCTAGAGGCCTTTTGGTTTTCTCTCCTGATATCCAAAAGTTGAAAATCTTTGATTAACTTAGAAGAAATTTTTTGCTTTCTTTCACTTAGGGCCCGTAGACCTGTAATAGGAATGAGTCCGGAAAGGAGCCCGGAAGAAGTTTCTCTCCTTATATCCAAAGTTCAAAAACTTTGAGTAATTTGAAAAAAAATATTTTTTCTTGTCCGAGGTACGGGGTCCTGTAGTAATAAGGAACCGGGGACTAGGGGTTTTTTGTTTTGCTTTTCACTCTTTATATCAAAATTTGAATAACTTTGAGTAAACTTAGGGGGGCTGTTGAGTAAACCGGACATAAATCCTGTTTTTTTTTGAATTATTGCCTGTTGCCCGGGCTTATGTGTTTTGATTTGTAGCCTCTGTCTCAGGCTTATAGATTTTCTGATTTTGTGCCTATGGCTCTGGCTTAAAGCCAGGTTTTTGTACTTTAATTTTTTTTTAATAAGATTTTCTGAATTTGAGCCTGAGAAAATCATATATCCAGACAAAGAAGTTGTCAACGTGGTGAGGTATTGCTGTTCTCCAGAAGATTCGTAAAAATCTTTCCATTAAACTAATGGTGAACATGTTTCTGAAATGTGAAGTCATGGCCAAGTCCATGAACATGTACATATTTTAGCATCTTGCAGTTGCGAGATTAGCACTTTAAAAATTCTGCCATGCTTTTATAATTCATTCTTCAGTATTTTTGCTTGTGATTGTTGTTGTGCTGAAAAAGTGCATTTTCGAGTTTGTGTTGCAGGTTAACAAAATCCCTATAACCTTTCCCTGAATGGCCTTTGCTTGAAGAGTTATCAGATGGATTATTTGCGATATTTCAACTTGAGTGCTAGTTATCAGATGGATTATTGAAGTTCTTGAAAGTTTGAGTAGCTGTCGTTCTCTTTTATTTTTTGGCATTTCATCTTCCCCGGATTTTGAATTCGAGGGCACTTAATGAAGCTTCAGAAAAGCTTACGGCTTCAGGTAAAATTCTTCAGCAGAAATTTAAAATTGTAGTCTGTCTGGAGTGAAGTTTTCAGCTCATATTCCTGGCCAAAATACTGCATCAGAAAAGATAAATTTGCATAGATGCTTCCGGCGTACGTGTTCCAGCTTTGACAAATATTAGAATGCTGCAGCAGTTTTGAATCAGGTCTGGTGGAGTTCTGGATTCATTCTCGGCTCTGGAGCTCATAGCAGATAGTTGACGGTTTAATATGAGCTGAGTTGGTCCTCTGATTTCTGAACTTGGGGATTACTTTGAAGTTGTTAAACAGCTTAACAATGCTATCAGAATCTTCGGGATTTTCAAAATAAGAAACTTTATTTGTAGACCTCACCTATGCAGACACAGTCTAAAGGTTCAATGTAGCCACACCGACAACTAACAGAACACCTTGTCAACTAAAGAGAGCAGATTGAGATCTCAGATTGTGGAGGCAGAAGAAAATCGTAATAGTTTAATTATGACTTTCAACTTCATAATATACAATTTTGAGCCGGCATTCCAGGTCAATAAAATTCATTTTATCTTTCGAGGCACAAATCCATATTATTCCTATTTTTTTCAGCTCCTTGCATATTACTTTGTTGTAGAAGATTAGGCTCATATTATTCATGCCATATAATACTCTATTGATTATTTGGCCTTGCCTGGTCATTCATGACAATTTTTAGGGATCAGCATGAAGCGCTTCAAGACTTGTCAAGTTCCCATGAAATCAGCATCTCACTGAAGGTTCTTGAAGCCGCCATCATTAAATAAACATTGATAATCCGCCGGCAATATCAGAAAGAATAAAGAAAGAACTGATCCTTGAAGTGATCAGTTCCGTTGCTACCCAAGGAGCTCAAGAAAAACATAATTCTGGACAGAAAACTTGTCATTGCATATATGCATATTGTGTTTCAGCAGAGAGAGTTCCGATGCAGCTGATTGGCTGAATTAATATAGCCTAGTGAGTACTTGAGAGCAGCATGAATGAGCCGATTGATGTTGTTTGAAACTTCGAAAAAGTCAGCATAGTAGGTTTTATGGCAAAGCCTGGTCTTTGAGTTTTATAAACGGGAAAATAAATTGACAAGTCATGAACTATTCCTTTCTTATTCGATAGGTCCTGAACAAAAAATTTCGCAAACTGGGTCCTTAAACGTTTCCAATCGTTTGAATCGAGTCCTTCCGTTAAGTAGAATCTGACAGACGTAAATCAAGCTTACGTGACATTCCCTTCTAACATGCACCATGTGATTTGTACGGAAATTTAAAACAAATGAAATTAAACTGTAATTAAAGTTAAAAAACAAAGCACATGTCCTAAACATGACTTTTAAACTGTACTACTACACCAAAATATTTCTGAAAATAATCCCAAGAAAATTGTTGTAGTATTATACTAGCATATAACTCGTGCGATGCATGGACTGATTATAACATTTGTAATTTTATTATTTTATATCAAAATAATTTAAGAAAAATAATAAGTATGTATTATTGAGATTAATGAAGTTAAAATATTTACATATTATTTTATATGTATTATATTATTGAAAAATTCAAAATTTAAATAGTTAAAATCTTAATAAGTATTTCTACTACGACCTCCGCTTTACTGTGCGGATGCAGTGCCTATATGAAAGTGGTAGTGAATAGCAGTGGTGTATTTGAATGATATGATATTGTTTTTCTTAATACTGATTTTTTTTTCTTGATTTATTAATTATTTTGTTATATTATAATTTGAATTACTGAAATTAATCTTGAAAATGTTTTGTTCCTATAAAAGAGGTAAAATAGAAGTCGAGTGTGATTAGAAATTAAGTTGGATAATAATTCATAAGAATATATAGTTATATTAGATACATGGTTTATCTTTTTTAATTAAATTATAATTGTTTAATCTTTGTTTTGTAAGGTGTTAACTGATTTTTTAAGAAAGTGTGAATTACCTAACCAAATTATCCCCTAGTTTGCTTATAATTTAAATAATAAATCTTAATAAGTCTTTCTAATACGGCCTCCGCTTTACTTGCGGATGCGGTAAAGGCCTATATGAAAGTGGTAATTTTTTCTTGATTTATTAATTATTTTTTTATATTATAATTTGAATTACTAAAATTAATCTTGAAAGTGTTGGTTTCCCTATAAAAGAGATAAGATAGAAGTTGAGTGTGATTAGAAATTAAGTTGGATAATAATTCATAAGAATATGTAGTTATATTAAATATATGGTTTATTTTTTCTAATTAAATTATAATTGTTTAAACTTTATTTTGGAAGGTGAGAAAAGACTTTTTAGGAAGATGTGAACCAACCAACCAAATTATCATATGTTTTGCTTATAATAGTATAGTATAGATCTGACATGAATATATGCATATAGTAAAATTAAAGAACCTTCGGTCGAACCAGCTGAGGAGATATGAGAGGTATGTCACACCCGATCTAATCCGATCCGATTCGGAAAAAAACTCGAAAAACCCGATCCGGAAAAAAGCCCGGCAACGTGCCTCATTTTTTCTTGAAAATCCGGCCCGACCCGAAATCTGAAAATCCAGATAAAAGGACGGATAAAAGTCTGGATTTAAAAAGGCTTGTATAGAAGCCCGGTTTGTCCCGGATTAATAAAAATCCAATTTTTTTATTACTAGTTTGCAAGTCTGAAGTTTCTCAGTCCCATTAGTAATGTTGCTAAGGCCAATAACAGTTTCTGTTATCCTTTATTTTTAATAAGCCGCCAAGACCACAACAACATTAGTGAATTACAGTAGCTTCAAAATTAAAAAACCTAATACGACGGGTTTGCCTGATGTAATGAATATTTGGAAATATGTATATCTTGATTTATCACAAAAAGAAATTAACAATGGTTAGAATTTTAAGATATTATTTTTCGGTATCTAAACTACTTATAAATCGAGGTACAAAATATAAAATAAAATAAAATATATAAATAAAAAATCAAATATTTCGACATCTCGATTATATATTATTCAACTATTCAATTTTAAACTGTGAATTGCATTAGTCGGTGTTTTTAGGGTTTTATCAAATTATTCGGTTAACAAATATACATAGTATCATATTTTCAACAATATCTCGGTTCAGTTGCCGATTTCAAATAGTATAAGGGGTTGAGCAAATCCCTAATTACGGTCTCCGGTGTTAATTGGTCCGGAGACATTAAGAATTAAGGAGGAAGACGGTTCTTACGGCATAGGTAAGTCACATGCGAAAAAAAATCATTATTCTCTTACTTTTACATACTGTAATATATCAGTTTATATGAGTTTATACCTCCAAGACACATATCTGTGCACAAGCGATTATAAGTCATCATTAACCAAAATACCCATTCTTAAATAAGATGGCTAATTTTACCCATTTAAATACCCTAACAGGAGATGCGTATTGCATACTAGCATCATCCATCCCCTTTTCCTAAACTCTCGCTTCTTTTGCAACTCCTTTTCACGTACCATCATCAAACCTCAGCCATCATCAAACCTCAGCCTTCCTTCATATAAACATATTATAACGCGAACATTCAATCTAGTAATCAAATAATCTGAAGGTGTATATAATAGTTTGAGCACAGAGAGATTTGAGTACATCCAATGTTTTATCTGTTTGTGAGCTGTAGCTGGTGAGGTATGTGGATCAAGTAAGTCGGAAATACGCATATGGCATCTGGGTGTTTGAGAAGCACGCATTCTTCACTTGGGTATTCTTCATGATACCCCATGTCTACTTGCGTATTAGGTGATTTTTTTAAACAATACCCTAATTATAAATGCGTAACAAACTATACTCCGGACACAAATGTGTATTATGTAGTACCCCAATGATGAATGTGTCTTCCATCCGGTATTTACAACCATGTCATTCAGAAATCGTTATTTTTCTACAATCCTTTCGAAAAGTCGGTACTTTTAACTATTACCCTCATGTATTTACCGGGTATGATTGATTAATTAATTTACCTGCGGTTAATATTTTATTAATATCATAAAAATATCTATTTTGTGAGTATTGAGATCGTAGTGTGTTAAAAAACGGACACTTCCCTTGTGTATTCTAGGAATCTGGGTTCACCCAGTTTCACATACTTCTCCAGTGATTTTCTTTAGTATACAGGTGAGGACATCCGATCTTAGCTAATTAATTCTCCTATTTTCCGCGCTGTTGATTTTTTTATGATTAAATTTGTTGGATTATTATTTATTTGACCATCTGTTACTCAACCTGGGAAAGAATTCATCATTTTCTAGCTCATTACTATCTTACAGACAATTTTGGTTAGGTTTCTTGTTAACGGCAATACTTTAATGTCACAAATTCTTTTTGTGATGTTTCTATAGAGGGGTTGCATGGTGGTAAGTTATAACTAGCTACTTTGAAAATATCGAATTTGCATGTCTGCGCTGGACTATAAACCGGAGTTAGAGACTATACTATCAAAGTTGAGAACCCTTGAGGTATTGCTGAACATGAGCAAAGGATTACTATGAAGATCACGGTGGTACCACTACCCGAGAAATTACATTATGAATGGAGGTTATTATCTCAATTGCTTCTTTCTCTCCATATGAGTATATTTTTTGCTTTATAACTAATGTTTCCTTTTGAATTTTAGAGTTCTAATCTCTTATATCTTTAATTGATTAGACTGGCTTAGATGTGGATTTCCAAGGCTTCTCTGCATGACAGATTTGGTCTGTCAATCATTGACAGAAACTTCTTTTTGAGTTGCATAAGAAGCATTTCAGGTGAGCTACCTCTTGCAATTCAAATAATTGGCATCTGAATAAAAATAATTTGGTTGAAAATAAGTGATTGGTTATAAAGCCAACATATTATGTGCAATAACAAGACCAGAATATAGACTCCACAAATCATGATTGATCGAAACCTGTGAATACGAGATTCCATAGTTCATAAAATCATAAAACAGAACATAAAACCATTCATTTTTCTTAAAAGTACCAAATACGATAATGAGATTCAAGGCTATGCCATTAACATGTTGTCTTCAGTTTAGAGAACATTAAAAGAAGGGAGCCCTTTGAGGGATTCCTTTCCTTTTGTTCCTTTTCCCTTCCTTAACTTACCGCTGACAATTAGGTGGCTGGCGAAAGCTGCATTTTCAGCATCATTTGCGGCTCCTCTTTTTTTAACTGCTAGAAATGGGGGATCTGAGCTTTTTGCCTTTCTTGAAAATGCCTTTACCTGAACAAGGTGGTTTTGTTTTTAAATGAGCAATTACATGGATATATATGGATGAGTAGAAAAATGCTTTTGAGACAAAAATTAACACTTGGTTGTGCATATTTGTATATGTGACTTACCTTGCATTTGAGACTGCAGTATCGATGAAGAGATGGGTCATTGAAGATCCTTCTACGAGAGTCACATGCATGTTCTTCATCTGCCCTGGAACCAGATTCTTTATGTGGCATAGGCTTTAAAGAGAAAACCCACAGTTTGTTGCATTTGAATGGCTGTTATCACCACCACACATAAAACCCAATGGCACGAGTAACTTCACCAGATATGTTTCGTTTTTGACAAATTATATTTACTCTAGTGCAGATCAGTTAAATGTCTTTGTATATCCAGCTACTTGTAAAAACAGAACTATATATTTGAACTCTTTAACACAAGTAGATAAATCTGAAGAGCTTAATACGATACTTAGCTTCTTATTCCGCCAAAGAGATTACAAGAAGTACTTAAATAGAAACAAGAGTTGCTGGTTCCTAGTAAATAGCGACTACATTCCTACTCCTCATCTACTACTCCACGATCCTATAAAACAGGAAACAAACACCTAACTAAGCCTTAGCTGCAGTACTGACTTAACAGCTGATTTATTTAAATACAAACTTCAAAATACGAAAACCAAATTTAAATTAAAACCAACAAATACCCCCTTAATCTAAATTTGGTTTCTGCAAGTTCTTCATGCCAAGCAGTGCCCGTAGCCTCTCGAACTTGACGGT
The DNA here is from genome assembly GCF_009905375.1 of Apium graveolens. Lineage (NCBI taxonomy): Eukaryota > Viridiplantae > Streptophyta > Magnoliopsida > Apiales > Apiaceae > Apium > Apium graveolens. The sequence goes on from NC_133653.1 coordinate 254,974,234, forward strand.
GGCCATAGCTTTAGTCAACACATCTGCACGCTGATTTTCAGTTCCAATATGCTCAACCTTTATCTCACCCCGCTCAACACATTCACGAATAAAATGGTATCGTATATCAATGTGTTTGCTTCTCCCGTGAAACACAGGATTCTTAGCTAAATCGATCGCTGACTTGTTGTCTATGTATAAGACTACAGGACCTACCTTCTCCCCTGTAATATTTCCCAGCAAATTTCGTAGCCATATACCTTGACAAGCAGCCGCTGTAGCTGCCATAAATTCTGCTTCACATGATGATAGAGCTATGCAGCGCTGTTTCTGAGACACCCATGTAATCAAGCTCTCATTTAAATAGAATGCCATTCCCCCAGTAGATTTTCTGTCATCTATTTGCCCCGCTAGATCACTATCAGAGTACCCCGACAATATGTTATTTCCACTTCCCTTTGAATAAATCAGACCAAAACCAAGCGTACCTTTCAAATAACGGAGAATTCGCTTCACTGCATTCCAGTGCATGACCGTGGGTCGCTCCATGTAACGGCTTAAAATTCCAACAGCATAGGAGATATCTGGTCGCGTATGAACCAGATATCTCAGACCTCCCACAACACTTTTAAACTCAGTTGAGTCTACTGGTTTTCCATTCACATCCTTGTGCAGCTGTAATGTTGGCTCCATTGGATATTTCGTAGGCTTACATTCGCCCATACCACACCTCTCTAGCAGTTTCTTTGCGTGTGAAGTTTGCTTCAGCTCGATGAACTCCTTTCCTTGGCTCACTTCTATTCCGAGATAATGAGACAATCTGCCAAGATCACTCATATCAAATATATGACTCATCTGTTCCTTGAACGATTTTATAAGTGATAGGTCGGTTCCTGTAACCAACAAGTCATCTACATATACTCCAATTATCACTGTTTCATTGCCTACCCGCTTCGTATATACTGCATGCTCATATGGGCATTTAGTGAAGCCCAGACTTTCCAAACATTTGTTTAACTTAGCATACCAGGCCCGTGGAGCCTGTCGAAGTCCATACAACGCTTTCATTAACTTGTACACCATCTGTTCCTTGCCTGTTTGCACAAAACCCTCTGGCTGATTAACATATACATCTTCTTGTAGATCACCATTCAAAAAGGCTGACTTAACATCAAGATGGTGGACTTCCCAGCAGTTTTTTGCTGCTAACGCCAACAATAAACGCACAGTTTCAAGACGGGTTACTGGCGCAAATACCTCCTCAAAGTCAACTCCCTGTTTCTGCACATATCCTTTTGCGACAAGCCTCGCTTTATGTTTCACCACGTCTCCTTCCGTATTTTTCTTTAATTTGTAGACCCATTTTAAACCTATTGGTTTCTGGCCAGTGGGAAGCTCGACTAACCGCCATGTATTGTTTCTTTCAATAGCTTCTATTTCGGTTCGCATAGCGTCATTCCAAGCCTGTTCTTTTGTTGCCTGAGTATATGTAACTGGCTCCTCGACCCCCAAGAATAACAACTGCTCATCCTCTGCCTCTATATCTTCTGTCGTGCCATAAATTGAAGACAACGTTCTGAAACGTTTTGGTGTGCTGCTTGCACCTGATGTCTGAGAGCTACTGCTACCTGTCGATATTGATCCATCTGATGGGAGTGCCTCACTCGACTGGACTGATATAGTCTGGGTAACTGGTGTTGCAGGTTCTTCAACTTCCTCTGTGTTAGCTTCACTAGAACTTTGTTCATGGGGCATGTCGATAGTAAAGAACTGAGTATGGGCTTCATTTGTTTTGCCCATGATGTTCCAAGCCCACGATTTTGACTCCACGAACTTTACATCTCTGCTCACAGACACCTTCTTTTTGTCCGGGTCATACAGACGATGGGCTTTTGTGCCGGGTTCCCGTCCAAGGTACACAACATACTGACTGCGATCATCCAATTTTTGAGTATGCACCGATGGTACCTTCATATACGCACAACAACCAAACACTCTGAGATGAGAGATATCAGGTTTACGCCTTGTCCAAGCTTCATAGGGTGTGTGGCTTGACAGGGCTCGTGTAGGCAATCTGTTTAGCACATATACTGAGTGCCTTACAGCTTCCCCCCAGAATTCTGACGGTACGCCCTTCTCCTTTAAAAAACTTCGTGCCATGGCTACAACTGTTCTATTTCTTCGTTCCACCACACCATTCTGTTGTGGAGAATAAGGAGCAGTATATTGCCTAAAAATTCCAGCATCTTCACAGAATTTTTTAAATTCCAGGGAACAAAACTCACCACCTCTATCAGTACGAAGAGTTTTAATTTTCTTGTCTGACTCAGTTTCAACCAGTGCTTTAAATTTTTTAAAACCTTCAAAAGCTTCATCTTTTGTTGACAAAAAGAAAACCCACATCATACGACTGAAATCATCGACTAAAAGTAAGAAGTACCTCTTTCCAGATGGGGTCGGTGGAGAGATTGGTCCGCATAAGTCACCGTGGACCAGCTCTAACCCTTTGCTAGATGCATAGCTTGACTGAGAGGGAAACGGAGTCCGTGTTTGCTTCGCCATGAGACATCCCTTGCATACTTCAGTAGGTTGAAGCAATCTGGGTAAACCTACAACCATATCATTTTCCTTCATGATGGACATTGCGTTAAAATTGACGTGGCCTAGGCGACAGTGCCATAGCCATGACTCTTCTTCCATCTTTGTATTCTGTGTAAATAAGCAGGCACCTAGTGACTCTTCCAGCATAATTTTATACAGCCGATTCACAGACCTCTTAACTTTCATCAACGCCCTCCCATCTTTCTCATAAACCCACAATAGATCACCATGCATTACCACCTTGTTACCTTCTTCCGACATCTGTCCAAGACTTATAATATTGTTGCACAGGCATGGAATATAGAATACATTAGCAAATATTCTTTCTTCTCCATTTTTACACTTAAAAGTGATTGACCCTTTCCCTTTTATATTCACGGTTGACCCGTCTCCAAACTTTACCTCACCTGTTATTCCTTCATCCAGCGTCGAGAATTTTGTTTTATCTCCGGTCATATGATTACTAGCTCCATTGTCCAAGTACCATACTTGTGGCGTTCTCTTCGCTATTGGGTTTGTCTCCAATCTCGGGATTACTTTCTCCTCGTTCAGCAACACCATCTGTGTCTTACTTTCATCTAGCTCAGACAGCAATAATGCAGGCTCGTCATCTTTGATTTCCACCAGATTTGCTTCAGACTTTTGATTTCTTTCTCGACGAGGCCTCCTGCAATCTGCAGCATAATGCCCCAGCATATTACAATTGAAACACCTCACAGTGCTTTTGTCTCGACTCATGCCTTTGAAACCACGACCACCTCGCCAATTGTTAGTCCCATCATTGTTGCCTGTACGTTTTAGCCAGTCCTCCCGTGTGAGTAAAAGTTTAGTGTCATTTTTCTCACGCCTGGACCACTCCTCCTCTGTCAACAACAACTTACTCCCTGCTGTCTCATTCTGCCCTTTCAATCTTTCCTCATGAGCTTGAAGCGAACCAACGGTCTCTTCAACTGTCATTTTCTCTAAATCTCCAAACTGCTCGATTGTTGAAGCTATTTGGAGAAATCTGGACGGAACCGCTCGAAGCAATTTCTTAACAACATATGATTCGTGCATTTCCTCTCCTAAAGCTCGAATGGTAGACACCAGACCATTGAGCTTCATATAAAAGTCATCAAGTTGCTCACCATCATTCATCCGTAAAGTCTCGAACTCCGCCTTAAGTGTCTGCACTCTGGCCTTCTTTACACGATCAGCTCCCTGGCACATGACTTTAATGGCTTCCCACCCCTCTTTGGCTGTTTTCTTTTCAGCGATGGATAATAACATGTCTTCAGGTATGCCCTGATAAATCATGGCCAAGGCAATCTTGTCACTCTTCTCATCTTTGGGGTCAGGCGCTTCTATCGCATTCCATACTCCCTGGGCCTGCATAAACACTCTCATTTTTAAAGCCCACGCCGTGTAATTTCCCTTGGCCAACATTGGGTAAGTTAGCCCAAACGATCCACCTTTGTTTTTCCCGTTATCCATCTTACAGTGCTGTCTCGAGAGTACTCTGAATATACGAGCTCTGATACCAAATGTAAAAACAGAACTATATATTTGAACTCTTTAACACAAGTAGATAAATCTGAAGAGCTTAATACGATACTTAGCTTCTTATTCCGCCAAAGAGATTACAAGAAGTACTTAAATAGAAACAAGAGTTGCTGGTTCCTAGTAAATAGCGACTACATTCCTACTCCTCATCTACTACTCCACGATCCTATAAAACAGGAAACAAACACCTAACTAAGCCTTAGCTGCAGTACTGACTTAACAGCTGATTTATTTAAATACAAACTTCAAAATACGAAAACCAAATTTAAATTAAAACCAACACTACTTCACTGTACTATTTTTACCAAATGCAGCTTGAGATGCAATGTGTTGGTGCTGTATATCTAGCAAAGAATTCTTTATGAGAAAAAGGTTCCTGTGGTAGATCAAGGAATTTCTGAGGTTGTAATTGATTTGGGTGTACATTTCATGTATAAGTGTGATAAAAGAGATAACAAAAAGTTACATATGCGGTATCATATAGCGCTATTGTTCGTAGAATATTACACCTGACTTGAATGTACATAATTCGATCTTAGATATGCATAATTCGAATTGGCAGCTATTTGGTTCACTGGAGTTTGATTGTGGGAATGGTTGAGTAGGAGCAATCGAGGAAAAAGTGAGTGGAGATTATTGCAGTTACAGTGTAGGATTTACTTGTTTTCTTTATGTCAACGATATGTATTCATACATGCGACATGAGAGAAACAAGACTAGACGGAAATAACGCATTTGTAGCAAGTCCTATGTGAAGGGAGTATACTTGTGTCTTTCACATCATTTGTAGCCTTGTAGGGATAAACCTTCATCGATCAGCTCTCATCCTTGATGTTATATTTATATATATATGTATAAATATAAAATATGAGTTCACTTAATACTTCATGAATTTTCTTACTGATAATACTTTTCACAGTAGCAATATAAAATATAGGGAACATTCTAGGATTGTTTCCCACAGTTTACTTATTTCTTTTAGATAATAACATTTCTATTCCCCTAATAGCTACTCATATTGTCCTTGTATTAAATAGGTTCAATTTATGCTTGGTTGAAACTTTTGTTAAATTTAATGTAGTTCTTAGAAATGGTTCAATTGTGCTGAATCCTTAGATATTTGGATCATTATGTTCAAACGTGTTGTTAAATCGTATTATACTTAATTGTTTTACATTTGTTTACTCTCTGGGGCATATTTTACATGTCCTTTAGAAGTGAGTTTCGTACAATATCAAAAAACAAAAAGAGAAAGTGGTGTCTAAACATTTATCAGCATGAACCTTCATTCATGACAATTTTTAGGGATCAGCATGAAGCGCTTCAAGACTTGTCATGTTGCCAAGAAATCAGCATCTCACTGAAGGTTCTTGAAGCCGCCATCATTAAATAAACATTGATAATCCGCCGGCAATATCAGAAAGAATAAAGAAAGAACTGATCCTTGAAGTGATCAGTTCCGTTGCTACCCAAGGAGCTCAAGAAAAACGTAATTCTGGACAGAAAACTTGTCATTGCATATATGCATATTGTGTTTCAGCAGAGAGAGTTCCGATGCAGCTGATTGGCTGAATTAATATAGCCTAGTGAGTTTCGTCAAAAAAAAAAAAAATATAGCCTAGTGAGTACTTGAGAGCAGCATGAATGAACCGAGTGATACTGTTTGAAACTTCAAAAAAGTCAGCATAGTAGATTTTATGGCAAAGCCTCGTCTTTGAGTTTTATAAACGGGAAAATAAACTGACAAGCCGCTGAACTATTTCTGTTTTATTTGATAGGCCGCAATGGTCCTTAAACGTTTCCAATCGTTTGAATCGAGTCCTTCCATTAAGTAGAATCTGACAGACATCGATCGAGCTGATGTGGCATTCCCTTCTATAATATGTCACCATCTGATTTGTACGGAAATTAAAAACAAATGAAATTAAACTGTAATTAAAGTTAAAAAAAGCACATGTCCCATCATGCACATGACTTTTAAACCGTGCTACACCAAAATAGTTCGGAAAATAATCCCAAGAAAATTCTTATAGTATTATATGTGGCATGAATATATGCATATAGTAAAATTAAAGAACCTTCGATCGAATCCGCTGAGGAGATATGAGAGGTATGTCACATCCGATCTGATCCGATCCGATTCGGAAAAAAACTCGAAAAGCCTAATCTGAAAAAAAGCCCGACAACGTGCCTCATTTTTTCTTGAAAATCTGGCCCGATCCGAAATATGAAAATTCGTATAAAAGGCTGGATAAAAGTCCAGATTTAAACAAGCTTGGATAGAAGCCCGGTTTGACCCGAATAAATAAAAATCCAATTTTTTTTATTACTAGTTTGCAAGTTTGCAGTTTCTCAGTCCCATTAGTAATGTTGCTCCGTGGTAAGGCCAATAACAGGATTGACAATTTTCTGTTATCCTTTATTTTTAATAAGCCACCAAGACAACAACAACATCAATGAATTACGGTAGCTTCAAACTTAAAAAACCTAATACGACGGGCTTGCCTGATGTAATGAATATTTGGAAATATGTATTTCTTGATTTATCACAAAAAGAAAGTAACAATGGTTAGAGTTTCGAGATATTATTTTTTTGGTATCTAAACTACTTATAAATCGAGGTACAAAACATAAAATAAAATAAAATATATAAATAAAAAAACCGAATAAAGCCCTGTTCGGCCCGATCCCATACGACTCGCGGGCCTAAAACATGCCTCATATTTTAGAGGAAGCCCGGTCCGTTCCTGCCTGACCCAATTTGAAAAAAACTCGGCCCAATTCATTTTAAAAAAATTTGGACTTTTTTAAAGCCCGTTTAAAACCCAGCCGGATCGGTTTTTCGTGCATATCCAAGTACGTGTTTGGAAGTGTGGGTGGAAGAATTATACTTTTTTAATTAATTAATAATTACACTCTCGTCTCTCTAAATTTAACTTATCGGAATTGGTCAGCTGGTTCCCTACACTGTTCTTGGATTTCGACATCTCGATTATATATTATTCAACTATTCGATTTTACACTGTGAATTGCATTAGTCGGTGTTTTTAGGGTTTTATCAAATTATTCGATTAACAAATATAAGTAGTATCATATTTTCAACAATATCTCGGTTCAGTTGCCGATTTCAAATAGTATAAGTGGTTGAGCAAATCGCTAATTACAGTCTCCGGTGTTAATTGTAATCAAGAAAAAATGATACGGCTTAATCTTGGATGTGGCAACAGGCATGAGTTTTTGGTCCGGAGACATTAAGATATAAGGAGGAAGACGGTTCTTACGGTATAGGTAAGTCACATGCGAAAAAAATCATTATTCTGCTTACTCTTACATACTTTTATATATCATTGTATATGAGTTTATACCTCCAAGACACATATATGTGCACAAGCTGGGGTCTTTTGAGCAAACAACATATTCATTCTTTAAAATGAGCACTGTCATGTATTTACCGGGTATGATTGATTTATTGATTTACCTGCGGTTAATATTTTATTGATACCATAAAAATATCTATTTTGTGAGTATTGAAATTGCAGTGCGTTAAAAAACGGACACTTCCCTTGTGTATTCTAGAAATCTCGGTTTACCCAGTTTCACATACTTCTCCAATGATTTTCTTCAGTAAACAGCTGAGGACATCCGATCTTAGCTAATTAATTCTCCTATTTTCCGCGTTGTTGATTTTTTTAAGATTAAATTTGTTGGATTATAATTTATTTGACCAATCTGTCACTCAACCAGGGAAAGAATTCATCATTTTCTAGCTCATTACTTTCTTACAGACAATTTTGGTTAGGTTTCTTGTTAACGGCAATACCTTAATGTCACAAATTCTTTTTTTGATGTTTCAATAGAGGGGTTGCATGGTTGTAAGTTGTAACTAGCTACTTTGAAAATATCGAATTTTGCATGTCTGCGCTGGACTATGAACCGGAGTCAGAGACTATACTATCAAAGTTGAGAACCCTTGAGGTATTGCTGAACATGAGCAAAGGATTACTATGAAGATTACGGTGGTACCACTACCCGAGAAATTAGATTATGAATGGAGGTTATTATCTCAATTACTTCTTTCTCCCTATATGAGTATTTTTTTGCTTTATAACTAATGTTTCCTTTTGAATTTTAGAGTTCTAATCTCTTATATCTTTAATTGATTAGACTGGCTTAGATGTGGATTTCCAAGGCTTCTCGGCATGACAGATTTGGTCTGTCAATCATTGACAGAAACTTCTTTTTGAGTTGCATAAGAAGCATTCAGGTGAGCTACGTCTTGCAATTCAAATAATTGGCATCTGAATAAAAATAATTTGGTTGAAAATAAGTGATTGGTTTATAAAGCCAACATATTATGTGCAATAAAAAACCAGAATATAGACTCCACAAATCATGATTGATCGAAACATGTGAATACGAGATTCCATAGTTCATAAAATCATAAAACAGAACATAAAACCACTCATTTTTCTTAAAAAGTACCAAGTACGATAATGAGATTCAAGGCTATGGCATTAACATGTTGTCTTCAGTTTAGAAAAAATTAAAAGAAGGGAGCCCTTTGAGGGGTTCCTTTCCTTTTGTTCTTTTTCCCTTCCTTAACTTCACCGTTGAGAATTAGGTGGCTGGCGAAAGCTGCATTTTCAGCATCATCCACGGCTCCTCTTTTTTTAACTGCTAGAAATGGGGGATCTGAGCTTTTTGCCTTTCTTGAAAATGTCTTTATCTGAACAAGGTGGTTTTGTTTTCAAATGAGCAATTACATGAATATATATGGATGAGTAGAAAAATGCTTTTGAGGCAAAAATGAACACTTGGTTGTGCATATTTTACCCCTATTTCACCTTAAACCCCACTTTTTCATTTTCCCCTTGTTTAAATTTTCATTTCCCCCTTCACCCAAATTTCACTTTTTAGGCCATTTTTTCATTTCATCTCCTCTATTTTTAGTTTGCCCCCAAGTGAAAATTTTATTTCCCCCTTATATCTCCCCCCATTTTGTTAACCCCGTTTATATCTCCTTCTCATCGGTCTCTGCTCTCACCCCTCTATTTTCCCTGTTCTCTCTCTCCCAACTCTCCCTTCTCATCACTGACTCTCTCTCTCCATCTCCCCATTCTTTCTGTCCCAACTCCCCCATTCTCATGGATCTCTCTCTCTCTCTCTATCTCCCCATCTTTTGTTCACTCATTTCCCCTTTACATGGTAGTCCATCTCCCTCTCTAAGCTGTAACTCCCTTTCTCTCATGTTCTCTCTGTTTGAACTTCCTATGCGGCCTCTCTTTCCATCACACCATTTGTGTAATTAAAACCTAATTTTTAACACCTCAATTTACTCTAACCTCTCACCTCTCTAAATCCAAACCCAAACCCCAATTCAAATCTTAGAAACTAACCCCTATCTCGAGTTATTCAAAAGCTCGATTTCAAACGCAAACCCTAGTTCGATTTTTGGGTTAAAGGTATACACTTGTCTTATTTTTTTTTTAAATGATTTTATTTTCATTGCCTTGGGTTTTATATTCTTTTCATATATTATTAAAGGAGCTCATATGTTCAATTAATGTATTAGTATTAAAAACCTACTAATTTGTTATGTCATGTAATTTTATACTGCAATTTTTATTTCATCCATTTTGCAGGTGGTCCTATGATATTAATTAATTTTTGATTGCTCACTATGTATGTTTTCTTAGCTGCTGGATAAATTTAAGTTATATGATTGCTCAATTCACATATTTTGTTTCAATAGATTCTTGATTTTTGGATGCTTTTAATATATGATTTGTTCTTATCTTGATTTTATTGCTTTTAATTAATATTTTTTGCTTCAGATTAAATAAATTTTCATGCTGTCTATTCTAAACAAAGTTATATGATTGATTTAAGAAATTATTGGTTTTGCAAGTACTATGATTCAAGAATGCATGTATCTTAACTTTGTTCTATTTTTATCAAACTATTGGTTGTTTGTAGTACCTGGTAAACAAGTTTGAATGGGATGCGGAGAGATTATATAAACTTTGTTGATATGTTTAACCAAGCCCATGTATAGATTGTTGCTAGAGGAGGAAAAAAGTTATCTAGAGTTGCAACTGTTGTAGGGGTATTGTCTCAATAGAAAGGATGATACTTGTTGGAAGCCAACATCCACACCACGAACATAGAAGACAAGATGTGAGTGATGGGTTAGAAGGTGTGGTCGAATCTTGTGATTTGGTGGAGGTCTTTATTAATTGTCTTGTATGAATACAAAATAAAATAGAAGCTTACACAACTCTCGTGTATCAACAACATATACTTTTTTTGCAGGTTGAACTTGACTAACCAAAGATTGCCAAGTTGGTATCGTTGAAGAGTGTATTGAAGATTCTTGTGTGAACTGTACAAAGATAACTGCTAGAAGAAAATGGAGTTTGTAAAAGTGATCATTAGGTTTGAACTTTTTGTTTTAAATTAAACCTGAAGTATTTTATTATTTGCATAAATTGATACATGGAATTGAATTTATGAAGAGAGGAAGTTTTAGTCACGAGGAGCTTAATGTTTTTGTTTCTCTATTGGAATTTGCAGGACAAAACAAGACCCGAGAGCAAAGACCACGAGAATGTCTTGGACAACTGCCAACCACAGGAAAATCAATTATTAATCTTCAAGCCATGGGAATCAAAATTTATGGATGATATGAACCTATTACAGGGGATTCAAAAGCTAAAAATTCATTGGAAAATATAGTTGGATATAGTTGAGCAAAAAAGGTATTTATAGTTGGCATATTAGTGCGTATACTAGAGAAAGCGTCATGTGTGTTTGCACATGTAAATGTCACCTGAATTTCTAAAGAAAGTTAACTCAGATTTTTCATTTTTATATGTTTTAACAAGCAATATAGAGTCCCGAAGTACATGTACTCGAATGGTCTTATTTTTCTTAAGATAGAACTTGGTTATACTTAGTTGGTTTTTAGTTGAAATGGTGTAATGGATGGTTGGTTGATTGCTGGAGTAATGGAGGGTTGGTTGTTTGCTAGTATAATGGTGATGACTTGGTTGTAATCTCAATGGTTTTTCTTTGGATTTTAAATTTGATGGCATATTAATTTTACAATGTTGCTTTATTTGCTTTGCATTTGGAAACCATTGTCTGAGGGGATTTTAACCCGTAAGTTATCCAGTTAAAACATTGTTATAGTTTGTTTCACACAATAATTTCAAAAACTAAAAGCTTGTAATATTGACTTTCGCACAATACCAAACTGAATAAAAAACCCTTCTCTATAAAACTAATTATGTTCAGACAACACCATTTGTTATAAAAAGAATCATGTCTTAAACACTAACTCAACACATTGTAAACTAAAAGACAAGTGTGAAACTAAATCACACAACACACGAAACAGGACAAATCTTGTATGAGAAGAGTTCCTACAACACAAAACAAAATGTAAGCGTTGTCTGTAGAATTTTACTACAAGAGCTATTTAATTCATTTGTGTTGTGTGTTGATCTGTAGAACAACCATTTGAGGACAATAAGAGTTGTATTACTTGTTTTGTTCTTATATTATTATGGACACACTACACAACCGTTTCCAGAACACTTGACTAATACAGATGTTTACAATATAAGTTACAAGAATGCGTTGTCTATTCTGGATGTAACACAACAGGTTTACTACTCTGGTCGTTGTCTGTGCTCATTCACACAACAGTTTTTTCCCGTTGTCTGATCCATGTAAGAGACGGCGGCTCAATAGTCAACGGTTTTTCAGGGTATCAGATAACGGGCAAAAACCGTTGTGTGAGCCGGTTTTCCTTGTAGTGTTAATTTGATCACATACCAGAATCTTGGAGCAATCTATATAATTTCCCATGTCACGAACGGGGACAACATCCTTGTAGACATGTCGGTAAAGCTTTAATATATTGTGTCCATTATGTGAACCTGATGCGATACAGTATTGACATAGTGCTAAATTACAATTAATGCACTATCTGTTCCGATCATTTTTGCAAAGGTCGTGAACTGAACAAAGATCAAAGAAAGTTTTACTCAGAAACAAATCAAGCCAAGCTGGCTTGCCCTGGAATCTGTGCTCCTCCTGGAAAGGAATTTCTGTCAGGTAAGGCTGCTTTCTAATTAATTAGATAACCAAATTACTGTACATGGCATAAAAATTTACTTGGTAAAGCATAATAACACGAGTTGAGAACATTATATTTTTCCGGTTCTGAATAGAGATTATCGTGGAAATCTAATGAATCTTCTAACAGTAGACTATATATTATATATCAAATTAGTGGAGCGACAGGGAAAGAGAAGGAGCAAGGGTTTATTCAAAAGAACACTATAAAATAAAACTAATGAATATGTAACAGACATATGTCATGGAGTACTATTTTACAGGGCATATCAACTACTAATTTACCAAACAAGCCACTGGTCCTGTATGGTTTACTTTTACTCCCAGTGACTGACTATGTTTTTCTGGTATGGTCCTAATTAGCCTTGATACTGCATCGATTCAAAAATATAAATTAAGATAAATATTAGTACATGAGTCAAAAATGAATTTTAAGTAATCCTGGACAAACCATTTCGAAACTTCAATGAAGCACCAATTACTATTACTACAGACCAGCGGGAGTAAAATTGTTGTAGCACACAGTCAACTAATGAGTAATCCAGCATTACTTCACACAAGTTAAGTGTTTACACATAATCTAGTGATAAATTCAAATATATATGTGTGGAATTTGCTAGGAGAATACTATTTTTTGGAACCTGCCTTTTTACTCAGGATCTAGGCTAGGTAGCTGTATCAATTGTATTATATAAAATTGCTAAAACAATTACAATCATATAAATTTGTTCAGCTACATAAATATCTAGGACAAATTATATATAATTGTAGAAATTATACATTTGTTACTTAGTTTACGTACCTGTTGAATTGATCTTGGATGATGAACACTCATGGCTTCTTTTGTGAACAAATTTTGAAGGAATAGATGGGTTTATTAGAGGATGATAATATGTGCGAATATAATGACTTATTAGCTATAGCTGGACAACGAACATTTGTTAAAAATAATCTTATTACGGATATTAAATAATGAAAATTATTCAATTTGTACTTATTCGAATCATGTTTATTGTAGTATATAAAAAGATAACTTAAAACTTAATATCTCCACAATTTAATTTAGAAAAAGTATTCTATATGTTGACATAATAATCCATAATATTCTAGTATTTATTATATTTAATGTCTATTCAAATATAAATGATTAAATATACAAAGAAAAGGAAAACAGTCACTCAATCAATTTAATTTCAGGACTACCTTGAGTTCTAAAAAAGAATTTCATTTTCCATATCTGTAAACAACGATTTTGTCGGATGCGTTTTTGAGTTAATTAAGCTTGTTTCTTATATGAAACTTATGATTAGTGTGATTTATGGAATTATTTGTGAAATCTTTCTGAAAAATGGACAGAACTAAATCAACGTTAATATCATTTTGATTAGCGTGGTTTGTGTGGCGACCTTCGTTGTCGAGAAATCACTCATATTGACGTTCTTTATTAAAAATTTGTCAAATTTTGTTTTTATATATATATCATCCTTTATATATTAGCTGAAAGATACTCAACAATTTGTTCCAGTGTTTTTGCTATCATATCTTGACTAGCATAAAAATGGACTTTTTACTCAAGCTACAGTTGCAAACATTTTTTGCGTGCATTTCGTAGGATTTCTTTGTACTCAATTGCTTATAGCCTGTTGCAGTGATATTGTGCTTGATTGTGGTGATGGTGACAGTGTGGACTACATAGTTCCAGGTTACGGGGGATATGTCCTCTCCCTGCACTGGCGTTTTCAGGCTGTAATCTTTTTAGATTTACTAATATAAAATAAAGTTTAAAGGAAATAAAAGTCAATTTGTGTTAGGTGAGTACCAAAATTTGATACTTTTATATTTACTTTTGTGCTGCAATAAAATATGGTTTCTCTTATTAATAAAAAGTATAAATTTTAGTTATCTTATGAACCTAATATTTGTTATTTTAGATAATTTAATATTAATTATTATTATTATTATCTTATTATTATTTTATAATTAGTTTAAATATTTTTTTAAATTAAAATTAAATAGACGCTTGGATAAATAATAATTAATAAAAACAAAGTTTAGATAGAATAGAAGTCAATTTGCGTTAGGTAAGTACCAAAATTTGGTACTTTGGTATTTCGTTACTTTTATCTGCCAATAAAAGATGGTTTTACTTATTAATAAAGAGTATATATTGATGTTTTATTGTCGGTTCAAGGAGTTATAATAAAGAGATTTTTGGAACAAATTAGAATTGGAGTATAATTTGATTTGAAATTGAATTTTATGGTCCGCTTGTGCAGTCTATAATGTTTGAGCCATATCGAAATTCTAGAAGTCTGATTTAGACCATTCAATAACCCACAAAAATCCTATGAGAAGAGTTTAAGGCATTTATAGATCCTGGGAGGTAGTTCTGATTGGTCAATAAAAATCGATTTCAATGCTATTTTTGTTGTGTTTTTTCTTAGTTTATTTAAATTATCATGAAAGGTAAAAGGGGGAATATCCCCCTTTCGTACATGAGTAGACTGCTCGTTACGCCCCTTTCTTTTTTTGCGGACCGAATAGACGTGAAAATGCTTTTCCGGGGAGTGCAAGCTATGGCTGGAGTTACAAAACGCACACCTGGCGGTTATAAGTGCACTACAACTACTCAGAAACCATATCAGGACATCCCGGCCAGAGAAAAAAATAGACCAGTTAGTTGATCCATATTGCTTGATGCTTTATTACATTGCTTTTTTATTTTTTATGAGATGACTCATAAACCTTACATATTGGACGGAATTTTATATCGTTGTTTTTTCTCCCCTTCTTTCACCTAATTTTTAGAAGAGAGATAGAGGGGGTAAGAGAGAAGTAGTTGTACAAGGGAGGGGGAGAAGAAGTCATCAACAAAATAAAGAAGATTTCAGTCATTAAAGACATTCAATTGGCTTTATTTTCTCATATCTTTTATTTATTTGTTCTTATGAACATGTATTGTTCATCTTGGGATTGGTTTAAGATATTTATTATGAACTGAACTTATATGGGTTGGGATTTTTATGGAACCCTAGTATGGAAGTGTTGGTATTTGATAAGAATTATATATTGCAATTTGCAGTTTATTCATCAAATGATTTTTATGCTAATACCTGCTATTATTTTATCAACTTTAGTAAGTTAACGAGTTAATTATAACAATGAGACGGTTATAGTTAATTGTCACAAAACTTGAATGGTGCATGATTAAATATATTGATATTAATTTTGTGACGGTATATACATATATTGTTACCTTACATAACCGTGTGAAATTGGTGCTTATTTGTATTCTCGAAGTTAACATAACCGTGTGATTTGGTGCTTATTTGTATTCTCGAAGTTAGATTCGAAACCTATGATCATTGAATTTTAGATTAGTAAACTGTGACCTTGTGTCGGTGCTTTATTGTCGACATGAACATATTATGGGTAAATAATTATCTTAACTCAACTTCGCTCTATTAGAAAGAAAAATGGCGATTTCAATGCCATTCTCACTCAAATCGGATCTAAACTTCTCTTATATGAAATTTATCCGATCTCTTTGCTAATATAATTTAGTTAGTTAATATACTTGTTAATTAATTAGTTATAAAAATCATCACTCCATTATTATGTTCTATTACCAAATTGTTAGGTTGTTAATTGTGATTTATAGAAACTTACGGTCCTTAAAGAACGAAATCTGACTGTATTACTTGTTTGTGATTATTTGTTTGCGATTGTGTACATTTACACTCAATATTTTACACAACAGTAACCCCTAAATCTTAAACCTTTTTCCTTGGGCTATCTATACACCAATGAGTAACTTAAGAGAAAACAATGTTTTTCTTTCTCGCGCGGTCTGGTTTCTTAGCTAGTAAGGAGTCCGGAGTTCGGGTAATTTTTTATTTTTCTCTCTTGTAAGTTAAAAATTTAATGACTTATATCTTAGAAGAAATATTATATCTTCCCCCGTTACCGAGATCATGTTGTAGTAAGAATTTCGGGGTTGAGGTAATTTCTTTTTTGAGTTTCTCTCCCTAATTCCAAATTTGAAATATTTGAGTAAATTAGATTTTTTTGTGTTTTTCTTGCCCCAGTCTGTATTACTAGGGAGCCCGATGCTAGAGGCCTTTTGGTTTTCTCTCCTGTTTTTGTGTTTTTCTTGCCCCAGCCTATATTACTAGGGAGCCCGATGCTAGAGGCCTTTTGGTTTTCTCTCCTGATATCCAAAAGTTGAAAATCTTTGATTAACTTAGAAGAAATTTTTTGCTTTCTTTCACTTAGGGCCCGTAGACCTGTAATAGGAATGAGTCCGGAAAGGAGCCCGGAGCTAGGATAATTTTTTTTTTGAGTTTCTCTCCTTATATCCAAAGTTCAAAAACTTTGAGTAATTTGAAAAAAAATATTTTTTCTTGTCCGAGGTACGGGGTCCTGTAGTAATAAGGAACCGGGGACTAGGGGTTTTTTGTTTTGCTTTTCACTCTTTATATCAAAATTTGAATAACTTTGAGTAAACTTAGGGGGGCTGTTGAGTAAACCGGACATAAATCCTGTTTTTTTTTGAATTATTGCCTGTTGCCCGGGCTTATGTGTTTTGATTTGTAGCCTCTGTCTCAGGCTTATAGATTTTCTGATTTTGTGCCTATGGCTCTGGCTTAAAGCCAGGTTTTTGTACTTTAATTTTTTTTTAATAAGATTTTCTGAATTTGAGCCTGAGAAAATCATATATCCAGACAAAGAAGTTGTCAACGTGGTGAGGTATTGCTGTTCTCCAGAAGATTCGTAAAAATCTTTCCATTAAACTAATGGTGAACATGTTTCTGAAATGTGAAGTCATGGCCAAGTCCATGAACATGTACATATTTTAGCATCTTGCAGTTGCGAGATTAGCACTTTAAAAATTCTGCCATGCTTTTATAATTCATTCTTCAGTATTTTTGCTTGTGATTGTTGTTGTGCTGAAAAAGTGCATTTTCGAGTTTGTGTTGCAGGTTAACAAAATCCCTATAACCTTTCCCTGAATGGCCTTTGCTTGAAGAGTTATCAGATGGATTATTTGCGATATTTCAACTTGAGTGCTAGTTATCAGATGGATTATTGAAGTTCTTGAAAGTTTGAGTAGCTGTCGTTCTCTTTTATTTTTTGGCATTTCATCTTCCCCGGATTTTGAATTCGAGGGCACTTAATGAAGCTTCAGAAAAGCTTACGGCTTCAGGTAAAATTCTTCAGCAGAAATTTAAAATTGTAGTCTGTCTGGAGTGAAGTTTTCAGCTCATATTCCTGGCCAAAATACTGCATCAGAAAAGATAAATTTGCATAGATGCTTCCGGCGTACGTGTTCCAGCTTTGACAAATATTAGAATGCTGCAGCAGTTTTGAATCAGGTCTGGTGGAGTTCTGGATTCATTCTCGGCTCTGGAGCTCATAGCAGATAGTTGACGGTTTAATATGAGCTGAGTTGGTCCTCTGATTTCTGAACTTGGGGATTACTTTGAAGTTGTTAAACAGCTTAACAATGCTATCAGAATCTTCGGGATTTTCAAAATAAGAAACTTTATTTGTAGACCTCACCTATGCAGACACAGTCTAAAGGTTCAATGTAGCCACACCGACAACTAACAGAACACCTTGTCAACTAAAGAGAGCAGATTGAGATCTCAGATTGTGGAGGCAGAAGAAAATCGTAATAGTTTAATTATGACTTTCAACTTCATAATATACAATTTTGAGCCGGCATTCCAGGTCAATAAAATTCATTTTATCTTTCGAGGCACAAATCCATATTATTCCTATTTTTTTCAGCTCCTTGCATATTACTTTGTTGTAGAAGATTAGGCTCATATTATTCATGCCATATAATACTCTATTGATTATTTGGCCTTGCCTGGTCATTCATGACAATTTTTAGGGATCAGCATGAAGCGCTTCAAGACTTGTCAAGTTCCCATGAAATCAGCATCTCACTGAAGGTTCTTGAAGCCGCCATCATTAAATAAACATTGATAATCCGCCGGCAATATCAGAAAGAATAAAGAAAGAACTGATCCTTGAAGTGATCAGTTCCGTTGCTACCCAAGGAGCTCAAGAAAAACATAATTCTGGACAGAAAACTTGTCATTGCATATATGCATATTGTGTTTCAGCAGAGAGAGTTCCGATGCAGCTGATTGGCTGAATTAATATAGCCTAGTGAGTACTTGAGAGCAGCATGAATGAGCCGATTGATGTTGTTTGAAACTTCGAAAAAGTCAGCATAGTAGGTTTTATGGCAAAGCCTGGTCTTTGAGTTTTATAAACGGGAAAATAAATTGACAAGTCATGAACTATTCCTTTCTTATTCGATAGGTCCTGAACAAAAAATTTCGCAAACTGGGTCCTTAAACGTTTCCAATCGTTTGAATCGAGTCCTTCCGTTAAGTAGAATCTGACAGACGTAAATCAAGCTTACGTGACATTCCCTTCTAACATGCACCATGTGATTTGTACGGAAATTTAAAACAAATGAAATTAAACTGTAATTAAAGTTAAAAAACAAAGCACATGTCCTAAACATGACTTTTAAACTGTACTACTACACCAAAATATTTCTGAAAATAATCCCAAGAAAATTGTTGTAGTATTATACTAGCATATAACTCGTGCGATGCATGGACTGATTATAACATTTGTAATTTTATTATTTTATATCAAAATAATTTAAGAAAAATAATAAGTATGTATTATTGAGATTAATGAAGTTAAAATATTTACATATTATTTTATATGTATTATATTATTGAAAAATTCAAAATTTAAATAGTTAAAATCTTAATAAGTATTTCTACTACGACCTCCGCTTTACTGTGCGGATGCAGTGCCTATATGAAAGTGGTAGTGAATAGCAGTGGTGTATTTGAATGATATGATATTGTTTTTCTTAATACTGATTTTTTTTCTTGATTTATTAATTATTTTGTTATATTATAATTTGAATTACTGAAATTAATCTTGAAAATGTTTTGTTCCTATAAAAGAGGTAAAATAGAAGTCGAGTGTGATTAGAAATTAAGTTGGATAATAATTCATAAGAATATATAGTTATATTAGATACATGGTTTATCTTTTTTAATTAAATTATAATTGTTTAATCTTTGTTTTGTAAGGTGTTAACTGATTTTTTAAGAAAGTGTGAATTACCTAACCAAATTATCCCCTAGTTTGCTTATAATTTAAATAATAAATCTTAATAAGTCTTTCTAATACGGCCTCCGCTTTACTTGCGGATGCGGTAAAGGCCTATATGAAAGTGGTAATTTTTTCTTGATTTATTAATTATTTTTTTATATTATAATTTGAATTACTAAAATTAATCTTGAAAGTGTTGGTTTCCCTATAAAAGAGATAAGATAGAAGTTGAGTGTGATTAGAAATTAAGTTGGATAATAATTCATAAGAATATGTAGTTATATTAAATATATGGTTTATTTTTTCTAATTAAATTATAATTGTTTAAACTTTATTTTGGAAGGTGAGAAAAGACTTTTTAGGAAGATGTGAACCAACCAACCAAATTATCATATGTTTTGCTTATAATAGTATAGTATAGATCTGACATGAATATATGCATATAGTAAAATTAAAGAACCTTCGGTCGAACCAGCTGAGGAGATATGAGAGGTATGTCACACCCGATCTAATCCGATCCGATTCGGAAAAAAACTCGAAAAACCCGATCTGGAAAAAAGCCCGGCAACGTGCCTCATTTTTTCTTGAAAATCCGGCCCGACCCGAAATCTGAAAATCCAGATAAAAGGACGGATAAAAGTCTGGATTTAAAAAGGCTTGTATAGAAGCCCGGTTTGTCCCGGATTAATAAAAATCCAATTTTTTTATTACTAGTTTGCAAGTCTGAAGTTTCTCAGTCCCATTAGTAATGTTGCTAAGGCCAATAACAGTTTCTGTTATCCTTTATTTTTAATAAGCCGCCAAGACCACAACAACATTAGTGAATTACAGTAGCTTCAAAATTAAAAAACCTAATACGACGGGTTTGCCTGATGTAATGAATATTTGGAAATATGTATATCTTGATTTATCACAAAAAGAAATTAACAATGGTTAGAATTTTAAGATATTATTTTTCGGTATCTAAACTACTTATAAATCGAGGTACAAAATATAAAATAAAATAAAATATATAAATAAAAAATCAAATATTTCGACATCTCGATTATATATTATTCAACTATTCAATTTTAAACTGTGAATTGCATTAGTCGGTGTTTTTAGGGTTTTATCAAATTATTCGGTTAACAAATATACATAGTATCATATTTTCAACAATATCTCGGTTCAGTTGCCGATTTCAAATAGTATAAGGGGTTGAGCAAATCCCTAATTACGGTCTCCGGTGTTAATTGGTCCGGAGACATTAAGAATTAAGGAGGAAGACGGTTCTTACGGCATAGGTAAGTCACATGCGAAAAAAAATCATTATTCTCTTACTTTTACATACTGTAATATATCAGTTTATATGAGTTTATACCTCCAAGACACATATCTGTGCACAAGCGATTATAAGTCATCATTAACCAAAATACCCATTCTTAAATAAGATGACTAATTTTACCCATTTAAATACCCTAACAGGAGATGCGTATTGCATACTAAGCATCATCCATCCCCTTTTCCTAAACTCTCGCTTCTTTTGCAACTCCTTTTCACGTACCATCATCAAACCTCAGCCATCATCAAACCTCAGCCTTCCTTCATATAAACATATTATAACGCGAACATTCAATCTAGTAATCAAATAATCTGAAGGTGTATATAATAGTTTGAGCACAGAGAGATTTGAGTACATCCAATGTTTTATCTGTTTGTGAGCTGTAGCTGGTGAGGTATGTGGATCAAGTAAGTCGGAAATACGCATATGGCATCTGGGTGTTTGAGAAGCACGCATTCTTCACTTGGGTATTCTTCATGATACCCCATGTCTACTTGCGTATTAGGTGATTTTTTTAAACAATACCCTAATTATAAATGCGTAACAAACTATACTCCGGACACAAATGTGTATTATGTAGTACCCCAATGATGAATGTGTCTTCCATCCGGTATTTACAACCATGTCATTCAGAAATCGTTATTTTTCTATAATCCTTTCGAAAAGTCGGTACTTTTAACTATTACCCTCATGTATTTACCGGGTATGATTGATTAATTAATTTACCTGCGGTTAATATTTTATTGATATCATAAAAATATCTATTTTGTGAGTATTGATATCGTAGTGTGTTAAAAAACGGACACTTCCCTTGTGTATTCTAGGTGTTGAACAAGTAAAGTAACTCCTGGAATTCAGGAATATTCATGCATATTGTTGGTTCAGAGAATGTAGAGGAATATAAGAGGTTGCATTAAGTATGGTTCAAAGAACTCAGTAGATGTATCTATTTTAATTCATGTATGATGTTTTATATTCTCCTATTATATAAAGGAGAAGATTATATTGTTTTTAATAAGATTGAAAAGATTGAAATATACAGAATATATTAGAAGCCCAGAATACATAATTCTTCTCTTGATTCTATATTCCATTCTGCACCTTATACACAGAAATATACCTAAACCCTAGACAAATACACAACAGATTGGTACCAGAGCTATCCAAGGATGAATAATTTTCTATCTGTTCCAAAACTTACCAAAGATAATTATGCACACTGGTGTATACGCATGAAGGCTCTACTTGGCTCACAGGAGGCATGGGAAGTTGTAGAGAAAGGCTACGATGAACCAGAGAATGAAGGTGCGTTGAATCAGGCGCAGAAAAATACTCTAGCAAAGTCACGGAAGCAAGATCAACAAGCTTTGTCAATATTACACATGGGCTTAGATGAAGCCATGTTTGAAAAAGTTGCATCTGCAACAAAAGCAAAGGAGGCCTGGGAGATTCTGCAGAATAATTTCAAAGGAGTCGACAAAGTAAAAAAGGTACGATTACAAACTCTACGTGGAGAATTTGAATCATTGCAAATGAAAGAGACAGAATCTGTTCCAGATTATTTTACAAGGGTTTCCTCTGTGGTAAACCAAATGAAGAATTATGGAGAAAAAATTGAGGATTCTCGTGTCAATGAGAAGATTCTGAGATCTTTGAATACAAAGTTGCAACTTGTTGGCATCTCTATTGAGGAATCAAATGATACGGAGACCATGACCGTGGATCAACTTATGGGATCCTTGCAAGCATATTCAGAAAGGCTGGTAAAGAAGGAGGAGACGGAATCTCAAGTACTGAAAAGTAATGTTTCTGTGGAAGACAAAGATAAGGCGTTGTACACACAATATTCCAGAGGAAGAGGACGTGGCCGTGCAAATCAGAATTTTAATCAAGGTAGAGGACGTGGACACATAAGCAACAATTATGAAAAAAAGGTGCAAGCAAATCAACAATATTGGCGCGGACAAGGACGTAGTCGCGGCAGAGGTGGAAGAACAGCCCCTGGCAGAGGTAGCAGAACAAATGAATGCTATAATTGTGGCAAGTTTGGACACTTTGCCAAAGATTGCTGGTTTAAAAAGGTCGAGGAGAATGCAAATTTGGCCAAAACGGAGGAGCAACAGAAAGATGATATTCTGCTAATGGCCTACAAAGATATGATTCCAGAAGATGATGTTCTTTGGTATCTTGACAGCGGCGCCAGCAACCATATGTCTGGTCTCAAGCATCTTTTCACTAATTTAAAGGAGGTAGATTTTGGACATGTATCTTTTGGAGATGCATCAAAAATTGAAGTTAAAGGAAAGGGTGATGTGTGTTTCCCTGGAAAGGATGGCAGGAGAGGAAAAATAGAAGATGTTTTTTATGTTCCAAACATGAAAAACAATATTCTTAGCCTTGGACAATTGGTTGAAAAAGGATATTCTATTTTCATGGGAGAAAAAGCAATGTTCATGAAGGACAAAAGTGGCAGGATGATAGCACGTGTACAAATGTCTCAAAATCGGATGTTCAAATTAAATTTGAGAAATATACAACAGACATGTATGCAAATGAAGATGGAGGACAAAGCATCCTTATGGCACAGGCGATTGGGACACTTACACTATGGAGGTTTAAAGGAGATGGCAAGCAAAGGAATGGTTCATGGACTGCCAAGCATGGATCTTACAAGAAGCTTTTGTGAAGAATGTGTTCTGGGAAAACAAACAAGGAATTCTTTCCAGAAGAAGGCTATATATAGTGCTGCAAAACCTCTCGAGTTGGTGCACACTGATATTTGTGGTCCTATCACACCCCAGTCATATAGTTCTAAAAGGTACTTCATAACCTTTATTGATGACTATTCTAGAAGAACATGGGTTTATTTCTTGAATGAAAAATCCAAGGCCTTAAAAGTATTCAAGAAATTCAAAATTTTGGTGGAAAAGAAGACTGGAATGTATATCAAGGCACTGCGTTCTGATAGAGGCGGAGAATATACATCAAATGCTTTCACAGAATATTGTGAAGAGCAAGGCATTAGAAGATTCTTAACAGCTCCATATTCTCCACAGCAGAATGGTGTGGCTGAGAGGAAAAACCGGACTATTCTGGATATGGTTCGAGCGATGTTAAAAGGCAAGGGACTGCCAAAAGAACTCTGGGCAGAAGCAGTACAGTGTGCTGTTTATATTCAGAATCGCTGCCCACATTCAAACTTGGGGAATAAAACACCTCAAGAATTGTGGAGTGGAAGGAAGCCTACTGTGTCGCATCTAAAAGTCTTTGGGAGCATAGCATATTCTCATATACCAGATCAAAGAAGGACAAAGTTGGACGACAAGAGCAAGAAGTATATATTCATCGGGTATGATGAAAAAACAAAAGCTTACAGGTTTTTTGACCCAATCACAATGAAGGTGGATGTAAGTCGTGATGCATATATACAAGAAGATGATGCATGGAACTGGAGTAAAGCACCAGAAAAAGAATCACATGAAGATATTCCAATTTCAAAAATCTCACCAACAAATATTGATGCACCAGAAGAATATGAAGTGAATGATGATGAGCCCCGGAATCCTAGAATCAAAAGTTTGCAAGATTTATATCAAACAACAAGTGAGGTACACCTGGTGTGTTTGGTGGCGGATGCAGAGAATGTGAGCTTTGAAGAAGCTGTGCAAGACAAGAAGTGGAAGGCTGCTATGGATGAAGAGATCAAAGCAATTGAGAAGAACAAAACTTGGGAACTTGTGGAACCTCCAGAAGATTGTAAACCTATCGATGTTAAATGGGTTTATAAGAAGAAGGTGAATGCTCAAGGAGAAGTAGAAAGATACAAAGCGCGGTTAGTTGCAAAGGGCTACCGGCAAAAGGCTGGAATAGACTATGATGAAGTCTTCGCACCCGTGGCCAGAATGGAGACAATAAGGCTTCTAATTTCTCAAGCAGCTCAATATGGGTGGTCTATATACCAGATGGACGTAAAATCAGCTTTTTTAAATGGCAAGCTAGAAGAGGAGGTGTATGTGAACCAACCTCCTGGATATGCAAAAGAAGGAAAGGAGAGCATGGTGTTAAAATTGTATAAGGCGTTATACGGCCTAAAACAGGCGCCTCGTGCATGGAACAAACGTATTGACAACTATTTCAAGAAGAATGGATTTGTGCAATGTCCTTATGAAGCTGCTGTTTATGTCAAAGAAAGGCAAGGTAATTTATTACTTGTTGCACTTTAAGTTGATGATCTTATCTTTATGGGGAACAATGAAGACATGATAAAAGAATTTAAAAAGGAGATGACTCAAGAGTTCGAGATGACTGATTTGGGCTTGATGAGATACTTCCTTGGTATTGAAGTGAAACAAGATAAGTCAGGAATATTTATCTCTCAAGAATCATATGCCGATAGTATTTTAAAGAAATTCAGAATGGAACATAGCAATCCAGTGGCAACACCTATGGAACTTGGCACAAAGCTTTCTAAATTTGAGGGAGGAGTTTCAGTGGAGAAAAATTTATATCAAAGCTTGGTGGGAAGCTTGAGATATCTTACATGCACAAGACCTGACATTGCATATAGTGTTGGGGTAGTAAGCAGATTCATGGAGGATCCAAAACAGGAACACTGGAAGGCAATCAAAAGGATTCTGCGTTATATTCAAGGTACAAAGTCTTTGGGACTATTTTATTCTAGGGCTGCAAATTATAAATTATTGGGATATTCTGATAGTGATTGGTGTGGAGATGTGGATGATCGTAAAAGCACATCTGGTTACTTGTTTTTTATGGGAGATACAGCTTTTACATGGTATTCTAAGAAGCAGCCTATAGTTTCATTATCAACTTGTGAGGCAGAATATGTGGCAGCATCTTATTGTGTCTGTCATGCTATATGGTTGAGAAGGTTGCTCAGTGAATTAAGGTTCTCACAGCAAGGAACAACAGAAATTAGAATCGACAACAAATCTGCGATTGAGCTCGCCAAGAATCCAGTACATCACGAAAGAAGTAAACACATTGATGTTAGATTCCATTTTATTCGAGAGCATGTGAAGGAAAAAGATGTCGAGTTGCGTCATGTAGTAAGTCATGATCAGATAGCAGATGTACTTACCAAACCGCTGTCCAAACCTCTATTTGATACATACAAAAGGCTGATGGGAATGAAGGATCGAAAGGAGTTACTTTAAGGGAGGAATATGTTGAACAAGTAAAGTAACTCCTGGAATTCAGGAATATTCATGCATATTGTTGGTTCAGAGAATGTAGAGGAATATAAGAGGTTGCATTAAGTATGGTTCAAAGAACTCAGTAGATGTATCTATTTTAATTCATGTATGATGTTTTATATTCTCCTATTATATAAAGGAGAAGATTATATTGTTTTTAATAAGATTGAAAAGATTGAAATATACAGAATATATTAGAAGCCCAGAATACATAATTCTTCTCTTGATTCTATATTCCATTCTGCACCTTATACACAGAAATATACCTAAACCCTAGACAAATACACAACACTAGGAATCTGGGTTCACCCAGTTTCACATACTTCTCCAGTGATTTTCTTTAGTATACAGGTGAGGACATCCGATCTTAGCTAATTAATTCTCCTATTTTCCGCGCTGTTGATTTTTTTATGATTAAATTTGTTGGATTATTATTTATTTGACCATCTGTTACTCAACCTGGGAAAGAATTCATCATTTTCTAGCTCATTACTATCTTACAGACAATTTTGGTTAGGTTTCTTGTTAACGGCAATACTTTAATGTCACAAATTCTTTTTGTGATGTTTCTATAGAGGGGTTGCATGGTGGTAAGTTATAACTAGCTACTTTGAAAATATCGAATTTGCATGTCTGCGCTGGACTATGAACCGGAGTTAGAGACTATACTATCAAAGTTGAGAACCCTTGAGGTATTGCTGAACATGAGCAAAGGATTACTATGAAGATCACGGTGGTACCACTACCCGAGAAATTACATTATGAATGGAGGTTATTATCTCAATTGCTTCTTTCTCTCCATATGAGTATATTTTTTGCTTTATAACTAATGTTTCCTTTTGAATTTTAGAGTTCTAATCTCTTATATCTTTAATTGATTAGACTGGCTTAGATGTGGATTTCCAAGGCTTCTCTGCATGACAGATTTGGTCTGTCAATCATTGACAGAAACTTCTTTTTGAGTTGCATAAGAAGCATTTCAGGTGAGCTACCTCTTGCAATTCAAATAATTGGCATCTGAATAAAAATAATTTGGTTGAAAATAAGTGATTGGTTATAAAGCCAACATATTATGTGCAATAACAAGACCAGAATATAGACTCCACAAATCATGATTGATCGAAACCTGTGAATACGAGATTCCATAGTTCATAAAATCATAAAACAGAACATAAAACCATTCATTTTTCTTAAAAGTACCAAATACGATAATGAGATTCAAGGCTATGCCATTAACATGTTGTCTTCAGTTTAGAGAACATTAAAAGAAGGGAGCCCTTTGAGGGATTCCTTTCCTTTTGTTCCTTTTCCCTTCCTTAACTTACCGCTGACAATTAGGTGGCTGGCGAAAGCTGCATTTTCAGCATCATTTGCGGCTCCTCTTTTTTTAACTGCTAGAAATGGGGGATCTGAGCTTTTTGCCTTTCTTGAAAATGCCTTTACCTGAACAAGGTGGTTTTGTTTTTAAATGAGCAATTACATGGATATATATGGATGAGTAGAAAAATGCTTTTGAGACAAAAATTAACACTTGGTTGTGCATATTTGTATATGTGACTTACCTTGCATTTGAGACTGCAGTATCGATGAAGAGATGGGTCATTGAAGATCCTTCTACGAGAGTCACATGCATGTTCTTCATCTGCCCTGGAACCAGATTCTTTATGTGGCATAGGCTTTAAAGAGAAAACCCACAGTTTGTTGCATTTGAATGGCTGTTATCACCACCACACATAAAACCCAATGGCACGAGTAACTTCACCAGATATGTTTCGTTTTTGACAAATTATATTTACTCTAGTGCAGATCAGTTAAATGTCTTTGTATATCCAGCTACTTCACTGTACTATTTTTACCAAATGCAGCTTGAGATGCAATGTGTTGGTGCTGTATATCTAGCAAAGAATTCTTTATGAGAAAAAGGTTCCTGTGGTAGATCAAGGAATTTCTGAGGTTGTAATTGATTTGGGTGTACATTTCATGTATAAGTGTGATAAAAGAGATAACAAAAAGTTACATATGCGGTATCATATAGCGCTATTGTTCGTAGAATATTACACCTGACTTGAATGTACATAATTCGATCTTAGATATGCATAATTCGAATTGGCAGCTATTTGGTTCACTGGAGTTTGATTGTGGGAATGGTTGAGTAGGAGCAATCGAGGAAAAAGTGAGTGGAGATTATTGCAGTTACAGTGTAGGATTTACTTGTTTTCTTTATGTCAACGATATGTATTCATACATGCGACATGAGAGAAACAAGACTAGACGGAAATAACGCATTTGTAGCAAGTCCTATGTGAAGGGAGTATACTTGTGTCTTTCACATCATTTGTAGCCTTGTAGGGATAAACCTTCATCGATCAGCTCTCATCCTTGATGTTATATTTATATATATATGTATAAATATAAAATATGAGTTCACTTAATACTTCATGAATTTTCTTACTGATAATACTTTTCACAGTAGCAATATAAAATATAGGGAACATTCTAGGATTGTTTCCCACAGTTTACTTATTTCTTTTAGATAATAACATTTCTATTCCCCTAATAGCTACTCATATTGTCCTTGTATTAAATAGGTTCAATTTATGCTTGGTTGAAACTTTTGTTAAATTTAATGTAGTTCTTAGAAATGGTTCAATTGTGCTGAATCCTTAGATATTTGGATCATTATGTTCAAACGTGTTGTTAAATCGTATTATACTTAATTGTTTTACATTTGTTTACTCTCTGGGGCATATTTTACATGTCCTTTAGAAGTGAGTTTCGTACAATATCAAAAAACAAAAAGAGAAAGTGGTGTCTAAACATTTATCAGCATGAACCTTCATTCATGACAATTTTTAGGGATCAGCATGAAGCGCTTCAAGACTTGTCATGTTGCCAAGAAATCAGCATCTCACTGAAGGTTCTTGAAGCCGCCATCATTAAATAAACATTGATAATCCGCCGGCAATATCAGAAAGAATAAAGAAAGAACTGATCCTTGAAGTGATCAGTTCCGTTGCTACCCAAGGAGCTCAAGAAAAACGTAATTCTGGACAGAAAACTTGTCATTGCATATATGCATATTGTGTTTCAGCAGAGAGAGTTCCGATGCAGCTGATTGGCTGAATTAATATAGCCTAGTGAGTTTCGTCAAAAAAAAAAAAAAATATAGCCTAGTGAGTACTTGAGAGCAGCATGAATGAACCGAGTGATACTGTTTGAAACTTCAAAAAAGTCAGCATAGTAGATTTTATGGCAAAGCCTCGTCTTTGAGTTTTATAAACGGGAAAATAAACTGACAAGCCGCTGAACTATTTCTGTTTTATTTGATAGGCCGCAATGGTCCTTAAACGTTTCCAATCGTTTGAATCGAGTCCTTCCATTAAGTAGAATCTGACAGACATCGATCGAGCTGATGTGGCATTCCCTTCTATAATATGTCACCATCTGATTTGTACGGAAATTAAAAACAAATGAAATTAAACTGTAATTAAAGTTAAAAAAAGCACATGTCCCATCATGCACATGACTTTTAAACCGTGCTACACCAAAATAGTTCGGAAAATAATCCCAAGAAAATTCTTATAGTATTATATGTGGCATGAATATATGCATATAGTAAAATTAAAGAACCTTCGATCGAATCCGCTGAGGAGATATGAGAGGTATGTCACATCCGATCTGATCCGATCCGATTCGGAAAAAAACTCGAAAAGCCTAATCTGAAAAAAAGCCCGACAACGTGCCTCATTTTTTCTTGAAAATCTGGCCCGATCCGAAATATGAAAATTCGTATAAAAGGCTGGATAAAAGTCCAGATTTAAACAAGCTTGGATAGAAGCCCGGTTTGACCCGAATAAATAAAAATCCAATTTTTTTTATTACTAGTTTGCAAGTTTGCAGTTTCTCAGTCCCATTAGTAATGTTGCTCCGTGGTAAGGCCAATAACAGGATTGACAATTTTCTGTTATCCTTTATTTTTAATAAGCCACCAAGACAACAACAACATCAATGAATTACGGTAGCTTCAAACTTAAAAAACCTAATACGACGGGCTTGCCTGATGTAATGAATATTTGGAAATATGTATTTCTTGATTTATCACAAAAAGAAAGTAACAATGGTTAGAGTTTCGAGATATTATTTTTTTGGTATCTAAACTACTTATAAATCGAGGTACAAAACATAAAATAAAATAAAATATATAAATAAAAAAACCGAATAAAGCCCTGTTCGGCCCGATCCCATACGACTCGCGGGCCTAAAACATGCCTCATATTTTAGAGGAAGCCCGGTCCGTTCCTGCCTGACCCAATTTGAAAAAAACTCGGCCCAATTCATTTTAAAAAAATTTGGACTTTTTTAAAGCCCGTTTAAAACCCAGCCGGATCGGTTTTTCGTGCATATCCAAGTACGTGTTTGGAAGTGTGGGTGGAAGAATTATACTTTTTTAATTAATTAATAATTACACTCTCGTCTCTCTAAATTTAACTTATCGGAATTGGTCAGCTGGTTCCCTACACTGTTCTTGGATTTCGACATCTCGATTATATATTATTCAACTATTCGATTTTACACTGTGAATTGCATTAGTCGGTGTTTTTAGGGTTTTATCAAATTATTCGATTAACAAATATAAGTAGTATCATATTTTCAACAATATCTCGGTTCAGTTGCCGATTTCAAATAGTATAAGTGGTTGAGCAAATCGCTAATTACAGTCTCCGGTGTTAATTGTAATCAAGAAAAAATGATACGGCTTAATCTTGGATGTGGCAACAGGCATGAGTTTTTGGTCCGGAGACATTAAGATATAAGGAGGAAGACGGTTCTTACGGTATAGGTAAGTCACATGCGAAAAAAATCATTATTCTGCTTACTCTTACATACTTTTATATATCATTGTATATGAGTTTATACCTCCAAGACACATATATGTGCACAAGCTGGGGTCTTTTGAGCAAACAACATATTCATTCTTTAAAATGAGCACTGTCATGTATTTACCGGGTATGATTGATTTATTGATTTACCTGCGGTTAATATTTTATTGATACCATAAAAATATCTATTTTGTGAGTATTGAAATTGCAGTGCGTTAAAAAACGGACACTTC
The DNA here is from genome assembly GCF_009905375.1 of Apium graveolens. Lineage (NCBI taxonomy): Eukaryota > Viridiplantae > Streptophyta > Magnoliopsida > Apiales > Apiaceae > Apium > Apium graveolens. Next base: position 255,005,303 of record NC_133653.1, read on the forward strand.
CCTTGTGTATTCTAGAAATCTCGGTTTACCCAGTTTCACATACTTCTCCAATGATTTTCTTCAGTAAACAGCTGAGGACATCCGATCTTAGCTAATTAATTCTCCTATTTTCTGCGTTGTTGATTTTTTTAAGATTAAATTTGTTGGATTATAATTTATTTGACCAATCTGTCACTCAACCAGGGAAAGAATTCATCATTTTCTAGCTCATTACTTTCTTACATACAATTTTGGTTAGGTTTCTTGTTAACGGCAATACCTTAATGTCACAAATTCTTTTTTTGATGTTTCAATAGAGGGGTTGCATGGTTGTAAGTTGTAACTAGCTACTTTGAAAATATCGAATTTTGCATGTCTGCGCTGGACTATGAACCGGAGTCAGAGACTATACTATCAAAGTTGAGAACCCTTGAGGTATTGCTGAACATGAGCAAAGGATTACTATGAAGATTACGGTGGTACCACTACCCGAGAAATTAGATTATGAATGGAGGTTATTATCTCAATTACTTCTTTCTCCCTATATGAGTATTTTTTTGCTTTATAACTAATGTTTCCTTTTGAATTTTAGAGTTCTAATCTCTTATATCTTTAATTGATTAGACTGGCTTAGATGTGGATTTCCAAGGCTTCTCGGCATGACAGATTTGGTCTGTCAATCATTGACAGAAACTTCTTTTTGAGTTGCATAAGAAGCATTCAGGTGAGCTACGTCTTGCAATTCAAATAATTGGCATCTGAATAAAAATAATTTGGTTGAAAATAAGTGATTGGTTTATAAAGCCAACATATTATGTGCAATAAAAAACCAGAATATAGACTCCACAAATCATGATTGATCGAAACATGTGAATACGAGATTCCATAGTTCATAAAATCATAAAACAGAACATAAAACCACTCATTTTTCTTAAAAAGTACCAAGTACGATAATGAGATTCAAGGCTATGGCATTAACATGTTGTCTTCAGTTTAGAAAAAATTAAAAGAAGGGAGCCCTTTGAGGGGTTCCTTTCCTTTTGTTCTTTTTCCCTTCCTTAACTTCACCGTTGAGAATTAGGTGGCTGGCGAAAGCTGCATTTTCAGCATCATCCACGGCTCCTCTTTTTTTAACTGCTAGAAATGGGGGATCTGAGCTTTTTGCCTTTCTTGAAAATGTCTTTATCTGAACAAGGTGGTTTTGTTTTCAAATGAGCAATTACATGAATATATATGGATGAGTAGAAAAATGCTTTTGAGGCAAAAATGAACACTTGGTTGTGCATATTTGTATATGTGACTTACCTTGCATTCGAGACTGTAGTATCGATGAAGAGATGGGTCACTGAGGATCCTTCTACAAGAGTCACATGCATGTTCTTCATCTGCCCTGGAACCGGACTCTTTTTGTGGCATAGGCTTTAAAAGAAAACCCACAGTTTGTTGCATTTGAATGGCTGTTATCACCACCACACATAAAACCCAATGTCACGAGTAACTTCACCAAATATGTTTCGTTTTTGACAAATTATATCTACTCTAGTGCTGATCAGTTGAATGTCTTTGTATATCTGGCTACTTCACTGTGCTATTGTTACCATATGCAGTTTGAGATGCAATGTGTTGGTGCTGTTTAGATAGGAAATAATTCTTTATGAGAAAAAGGTTCCTGTGGTAGATCAAGGAATTTCTGAGGTTGTAATTGATTTGGGTGTACATTGCATGTATAAGTGATAAAAGAGATAACAAAAAGGTACATATGCGGTATCATATAGCGCTATTGTTTGTAGAATATTACACCTGATTTGAATGTACATAATTCGATCTTAGATATGCATAATTCTAATTGGCAGCTATTTGGTTCACTAGAGTTTGATTGTGGGAATGGTTGAGTAGGAGTAATTGAGGAAAAAGTGAGTGGAGAATATTGCAGTTACACTGTAGGAAACTTGTTTTCTTTATGTCAACGATATGTATTCATACATGCGACATAAGAGCAACAAGACTAGACGGAAATAACGCATTTATCAAGCATAAAATTCAATGAATAAATGTATTAAGTCCTATGTGAAGGGAGTATACTTGTGTCTTTCACATCATTTGTAGCCTAGTAGGGATAAACCTTCATCGATCAGCTCTCATCCTTGATGCTATATATATATGTATGTATGTATATATATATTTCCCTTTATATAACAGCTTAATTTCTAGTTTTATCACAATTTTTTATGATGCTACTTATTCGAGGGAATGTTTTTTACTGTTCACTTAATACTTCATGAATTTTCTTTCTGATAATACTTTTCACAGTAGCAATATAAAATATAGGGAACATTCTAGGATTGTTTCCCACAGTTCACTTATTTCTTTTAGATAATAACATTTCTATTCCCCTAATAGCTACTCATATTGTCCTTGTATTAAATAGGCTCAATTTATGCTTAGTTGAAACTTTTGTTAAATTTCATGTAGTTCTTAGAATTGGTTCAATTGTGCTGAATCCTGCTTAGATATTTGGTTCATTATGTTCAAATGTGTTGTGAAATCGTATTATACTTAATTGTTTTATATTTGTTTACTCTCTGGGGCATATTTTACATGTCCTTTAGAATAGAGTTTCGTACAATATCAAAAAACAAAAAGAGAAAGTACTGTCTAAACATTTATTCCGTTTCACCTTCATCACAGTAGATACGAGTTCCCATATTTCCCTGAAGCGTAGAAGATATTAATGAACTTAAAAATTTACTTAGCAAAAGTTTAATTTGATCACATACCTGAATCTTAGAGCAATCTATATAATTTCCCATGTCACGAACGGGGACAACATCCTTGTAGACATGTCGGTAAAGCTTTAATATATTGTCTCCATTATGTGAACCTGATGCGATACAGTATTGACAGAGTGCTAAATTACAATTAATGCAGTATCTGTTCCGATCTTTTTTGCAAAGGTCGTGAACTGAACAAAGATCAAAGAAAGTTTTACTCAGAAACAAATCAAGCCAAACTGGCTTTCCCTGGAATCTGTGCTCCTCCTGAAAAGGAATTTATGTCAGATAAGGCTGCTTTCTAATAAATTAGATAACCAAATTACTGTACATGGCATAAAAATTTACTTGGTAAAGCATAATAACACGAGTTGAGAACATTATATTTTTCCGGTTCTGAATAGAGATTATCGTGGAAATCTAATGAATCTTCTAACAGTAGACTATATATTATATTTCAAATTAGTGGAGCGACAGGGAAAGAGAAGGAGCAAGGGTTTATTCAAAAGAACACTATAAAATAAAACTAATGAATATGTAACAGACATATGTCATGGAGTACTATTTTACAGGGCATATCAACTACTAATTTACCAAACAAGCTACTAATTTATGCCTGGTGCAGTGATATTGTGCTTGGTTGTGGTGACAGTGTGGACTACATAGTTCCAGGTTACGGGGGATATGTCCTCTCGCGTTTTCAGGCTGTAATTATTTTAGATTTACTAATATAAAATAAAGTTTAAATTGAATAGAAGTTAATTTGTGTTAGGTGAGTACCAAAATTTGATACTTTTATATTTACTTTTGTGTTGCAATAAAATACGGTTTCTCTTATTAATAAAGAGTATAAATTTTAGTTATCTTATGAACCTAATATTTGTTATTTTAGATAATTTAATATTAATTATTATTATCTTATTATTATTTTAAAATTAATTTTTTCAATATAGGTTATTTAATATTACTTAATTATTGAAAATAAATATTTTTTCAAATTTAAAGTTAATAGACGCTTGGATAAATAATAACTAATAAAAACAAAGTTTAGATATAACCTAAATTTGGTACTTTGGTGTTTCGTTACTTTTGTCTACCAATAAAAGATGGTTTCGCTTTTTAATAAAGAGTAGATACTGATGTTTATTGTAGGTTCAAGGAGTTATAATAAAGGAATTTTTGGAGTTTAACAAATTAGAATTGGAGTATAATTTGATTTGAAATTGAATTTTATAGTCCGCTTGTGCAGTCTGCAATGTTTGAGCCATAACCGAAATTCTAAAAGTCCGATTTAGACGATTCAACAACCCACGTAAATCTTATGAGAAGAGTTTAAATTTAGAATTGGTCTTGAATTTATATTACAGCCGAATCAGCCCAAAATCAGAGTAAAAAAGTCAACTATGAACTTTTCAATTTTTTGGAATTCAATTATAATTGGGAAATCTCCTTTTATTTACATCAATTCATTTAAAATACATATTAGATATATTATTAGATCGAAGATATACCTAATTTTTAGAAGAGAGAGATAGAGGGGTAAGAGAGAAGTAGTTGTACAAGGGAGGGGGAGAAGAAGTCATCAACAAAACAAAGAAGATTTCAGTCATTACATTGAATTGGCTTTATTTTCTCTTATCTTTTATTTATTTGTTCTTATGAACATGTGTTGCTTATCTTGGGATTGGTTTAAGATATTTATTATGAACTGAACTTATATGAGTTGGGATTTTTATGGAACCCTAATATGGGAGTGTTGGTGTTTGATAAGAATTATATATTGCAATTTGCAGTTTATTCATCAAATGATTTGTATGCTAAACCTGCTACTGTTTGATCAACTTTAGTAAGTTAACGAGTTAATTATAACAATGAGACGATTATAGTTAATTATCACAAAACTTGAATGGTGCATGATTAAATATATTGATATTAATTTTGTGATGGTATATACAAATATTGTTACCTTACATAACCGTGTGAAATTGGTGCTTATTTGTATTCTCGAAGTTAACATAACCGTGTGATTTGGTGCTGATTTGTATTCTCGAAGTTAGATTCGAAACCTATAATCAATGAATTCAGATTAGTAAACTGTGATATTGTGTCCGTGCTTTATTGCCGACATGAACATATTAGGGGGAAATAATTATCTTAACTCAGCTTCGCTTTATTCAAAAGAAAAATGGCGATTTCAATGCCATTCCCACTCAAATTGGATCTAAACTTCTCTTATGAGAAATTTATCCGATCTCTTAGCTAATGTAATCTAGTTAGTTAATATACTTGTTAATTAATTAGTTATAAAATCATCACTCCATTATTATGTTCTATTACCGAATTGCTAGGTATTAATTGCGATTTATAGAAACTTACGGTCCTTAAATAACGAAATCTGACTGTATTACTTGTTTGTGATTATTTGTTTGCGACTGTGTACATTTACACTCAATATTTCACACAACAATAACCCCTAAATCTTAAACCTTTTTCCTTAACCTATCTATACGCCAATGAGTAACTTAAGAGAAAACAATGGTTTTCTTGCTGGCGCGGTCCAGTTTCTTGTTGTAGCCGGTTTTTGAGTCTCTCTCCCTAATTCCAAATTTGAAATATTTGAGTAAATTAGATTTTTTTTTTGTTTTTCTTGCCCCAGCCTGTATTAGTAGGGAGCCCGATGCTAGAGGCCTTTTGGTTTTCTCTCCTTATATCCAAAGTTGAAAATCTTTGATTAACCTAGAAGATTTTTTTTGCTTTTCTTGCACTCATGCCCGTAGACCTGTAATAGGAACGAGTCCGGAAAGGAGCCTGGAGCTAGGGTAATTTTTTTTTTGACTTTCTCTCCTTATATCCAAAGTTCAAAAACTTTGAGTAATTTGGAAAAAATATTTATTCTTGTCCGAGGTACGGGGTCCTGTAGTAATAAGGAACCGGGGACTAAGGTTTTTTTGTTTTGCTTTTCACTCTTTATATCAAAATTTGAATAACTTTGAGTAAACTTAGGGGGGCTGTTGTAGTAAGAAGCCCAGGACTAGAGGTTATTTTTGAATTGGTGCCTATGGCTCGGACTTAAATCCTGTTTTTTTTTTGAATTATTGCCTGTTGCCCGGGCTTATGTTTTTTGATTTGTAGCCTATGGCTCTGGCTTAAAGCCAGGTTTTTGTACTGTTTTTTTCCCTAAGATTTTCTGGATTTGAGCCTGAGAAAATCATATATCCAGACAAAGAAGTTGTCAACGTGGTGAGGTATTGCTGTTCTCCAGAAGATTCGTAAAAATCTTTCCAGTAAACTAATGGAGAACATATTTCTGAAATGTGAAGTCATGGCCAAGTCCATGAACATGTACATATTTTAGCATCTTGCAGTTGCGAGATTAGCACTTTAAAAATCTGCCATGCTTTTATAATTCATTCTTCAGTATTTTTGCTTGTGATTGTTGTTGAGGTGAAAAGTGCATTTTCGAGTTTGTGTTGCAGGTTAACAAAATCCCTATAACCTTTCCCTGAATGGCCTTTGCTTGAAGAGTTATCAGATGGATTATTTGCGATATTTCAAACTTGAGTGCTAGTTATCAGATGGATTATTGAAGTTCTCGAAAGTTTGAGTAGCTATCGTTCTCTTTTATTTTTTGGCATTTCATCTTCCCCGGATTTTGAATTCGAGGGCACTTAATGAAGCTTCAGAAAGGCTTACGGCTTCAGGTAAAATTCTTCAGCAGAAATTTCTAATTGTAGTCTGTCTGGAGTGAAGTTTTCAGCTCATATTCCTGGCCAAAATACTCTGTCAGATAAGATAAATTTGCATAGATGCTTCCGGTGTGCGTGTTCCAGCTTTGACAAATATTAGAATGCTGCAGCAGTTTTGAATCAGGTCTGGTGGAGTTCTGGATTTCATTCTCGGCTCTGGAGCTCATAGCAAATAGTTGACCGTTCAATATGAGCTGAGTTAGTCCTCTGATTTCCGAACTTCGGGATTACTTTGAAGTTGTTAAACAGCTTAACAATGCTATCAGAATCTTCAGGATTTTTAAAATAAGAAACTTTATTTGTAGACCTCACCTATGCAGACACAGTCTAAAGGTTCAATGTAGCCACACCGACAACTAACAGAACACCTTGTCAACTAAAGAGAGCAGATTGAGATTAGTATTCCTATTTCTTTCAGCTCCTTGCATACTACTTTGTTGTAGAAAATTAGGCTCATATTATTCATGCCATATAATACTCTATTGATTATTTGGCGTTGCCTGGTCATTCATGACAATTTTTAGGGATCAGCATGAAGCGCTTCAAGACTTGTCATGTTGCCAAGACATCAGAGGCTCACTGAATGTTCTTGAAGCCGCCATCATTAAATAAACATTGATAATCCGCCGGTAATATGTCAGAAAGAATAAAGAAAGAACTGATCCTTGAAGTGATCAGTTCCGTTGCTACCCAAGGAGCTCAAGAAAAACATAATTCTGGACAGAAAACTTGTCATTGCATATATGCATATTGTGCTTCAGCAGAGAGAGTTCCAATGCAGCTGATTGGCTGAATTAATATAGCCTAGTGAGTACTTGAGAGCAGCATGAATGAACCGAGTGATATTGTTTGAAATTTCAAAACGGTCAGCATAGTAGATTTTTTTTTTCTAAGATTTTCTCAATTTGAGCCTGAGAAAATCATATATCCAGACAAAGAAGTTGTCAACGTGGTGAGGTATTGCTGTTCTCGAGAAGATTCGTAAAAATCTTTCCAGTAAACTAATGGAGAACATGTTTCTGAAATGTGAAGTCTCTATAGCCTTTCCCTGAATGGCCTTTGCTTGAAGAGTTATCAGATAGATTATTTGCGATATTTCAACTTGAGTGCTAGTTATCAGATGGATTATTGAAGTTCTTGAAAGTTTGAGTAGCTATTGTTCTCTTTTATTTTTTGGCATTTCATCTTCCCCGGATTTTGAATTCGAGGGCACTTAATGAAGCTTCAGAAAGGCTTACGGCTTCAGGTAAAATTCTTCACCAGAAATTAAAAATTGTAGTCTGTCTGGAGTGATGTTTTCAGCTCATATTCCTGGCCAAAATACTCCATCAGATAAGATAAATTTGCATAGATGCTTCCGGCGTGCGTGTTCCAGCTTTGACAAAACATCTGAAATATTAGACATGAGATCTCAAATATTTCTAACATTATAACAAAGAGACGGTCATAGTTAACTGTCACAAAACTTGAATGGTGCACAATTAAATATATTGATATTAATTTTGTGACGGTATATACATGTATTGTTACCTTACATAACCGTGTGAAATTGGTACTTATTTGTATTCTCGAAGTTGAAACATAACCGTGTGATTTGGTGCTTATTTGTATTCTCGAAGTTAGATTCGAAACCTATGATCATTGAATTTTAGATTAGTAAACTGTGACCTTGTTCAGTGCTTTATTGTAGACATGAACATATTACGGATAAATAATTATCTTAACTCAACTTTGCTCTATTAGAAAGAAAAATGGCGATTTCAATGCCATTCCCACTCAAATCGGATCTAAACTTCTCTTATGTGAAATTTATCCGATCTCTTTGCTAATATCCATTATTATGTTCTATTACCAAATTGTTAGGTATTAATTGCGATTTATATAAACTTACGGTCCTTAAAGAACAAATTCTGACTGTATTACTTGTTTGTGATTATTTGTTTGCGATTGTGTACATTGACACTAAATATTTTACACAACAGTAATCTCTAAATCTTAAACCTTTTTCCTTGGGCTATCTATACGCCAATGACTAACTTAAGAGAAAACAATGTTTTCCTTGCTCGCGCGGTCCGGTTTCTTAGCTAGGAAGGAGTACGGAGTTAGGGTAATTTTTTATTTTTCTCTCTTGTAAGTTCAAAATTTAAAGACTTTGAGTAACTTGGAAGAAATATTATATCTTCCCCTGTTATCGGGATCATGTTGTAGTAAGGATTTCGGGGTTGAGGTAATTTCTTTTTTGAGTTTCTCTCCCTAATTCCAAATTTGAAATATTTGAGTAAATTATATTTTTTTTTTGTTTTTCTTGCCCCAGCCTGTATTAGTAGGGAGCCTGATGCTAGAGGCCTTTTGGTTTTCTCTCCTGATATCCAAAAGTTGAAATTTTTTGATTAACTTAGAAGAAATTTTTTGCTTTCATTCACTCAGGCCCGTAGACCTGTAATAGGAATGAGTCCGGAAAGGAGCCCGGAGCTAGGGTAATTTTTTTTGAGTTTCTCTCCTTATATCTAAAGTTCAAAAACTTTGAGTAATTTGAAAAATTTATTTTTTCTTGTTCGAGATACGGGTTCCTGTAGTAATAAGGAACTGGGGACTAGGTTTTTTTTTGATTTGCTTTTCACTCTTTATATCAAAATTTGAATAACTTTGAGTAAACTTAGGGGGCTGTTGTAGTAAGAAGCCCAGGACTAGAGGTTATTTTTGAATTAGTGCCTATGGCTCGGACATAAATCCTGTTTTTTTTGAAATATTGCCTGTTGCCCGGGCTTATGTTTTTTAATTTATAGCCTCTGTCTCTGGCTTATAGACTGGATTTTGTACTTGATTTTTTTTAAAGATTTTCTGATTTTGTGCCTATGGCTCTGGCTTAAAGCCAGGTTTTTGTACTTTAATTTTTTTTCTAAGATTTTCTGAATTTGAGCCTGAGAAAATCATATATCCAGACAAAGAAGTTGTCAACGTGGTGAGGTATTGCTGTTCTCCAGAAGCACTACAAGAAAACAAGGCTAAATACAACCGCACAAATACAACTGACATCAAATTCAACCGTTTTTCGTTGAAATTAAGGGCACGGCTAAATACAACCGCATGCGGTCGTATTTAAATACGGTCGTATTTACATGGTCGAATTTAGTACTAATTACAACTAAATAAATACAACCGTATATATATACAACCATATACGGTTGAGTTTAGGCGTACTAATTACAACCGGCTAAATATAACCGTATTTATATACAACTGTATACGGTTGAGTTTAGGCGTGCTCCTAAATTCAACCGCATTCGGTCGAATTTAGCCTTACCAAAAAATGGTGGGAATTTTCCCGCCAACGAATTTTGTATTAAATTCAACCCATTCGGTTGAATTATTTTTAAAAATGGCGGAAAATTTCTAGAAAAAAATATAGAATAAATTTACACGAAATTTATATTTTAATTCTTGCAAAAAAAATTATTATGGTAGTTAGATATTTATCGTTCAATTAATAATTATAGTTTGAGTTTCAATTTATTTTGTATCTGTTTTAAATTATAATCCAACCATACGGATATGAAAATTGTCAAAATTTTTTTTAAGGAAAAATGTAAGTAATTTTAATATTTAAATTTTACCTATTTTGACATCCGTACGGTTGGATCATTCACTATTATTTTTAAAAATATCGAAACATCAATATGGGATTAAACATTAGTTAGAAGTACTGGTCAAATTATTAGTTGACTGTTAAAAAAAGAAACAGAATATATTTATTTTTTTCTGAAATTTTTGTCATATAACTAAAATATATTGATCTTGACATCCGTACGGTTGGATCATTCATTAATATTTTTAAAAATATTGAAACATCAATATGGGATTAAACACTAGTTAGAAGTACTGGTCAAACTACTCTTTGACTATTAAAAAGGCAAACCAAATATATTTAATTTTTTCTAAAATTTTTGTCATATAAATAAAATATACAGATCCTGACATCCGTACGGTTGGATCATTCATTAATATTTTTAAAAATATTGAATCATCAATATGGGATTAAACACTAGTTAAAAGTACTGGTCAAATTACTAGTTGACTGTTAAAAAAGAAAACCAAATATATTTTTATTTTTCTAAATTTTTTGTCATATCACTGAAATACATAGATCTTGACATTCGTAGGGTTGGATCATTCATTAATATTTTTAAAAATATCAAAACATCAATATGGGATTAAACACCAGTTAGAATTACTGGTCAAACTATTCTTTGACTATTAAAAAGGCAAACCAAATATATTCATTTTTTTCTAAAATTTGTGTCATATCACTAAAATATACATATCATGACATCCATACGGTTGGATCATTCATTAATATTTTTAAAAATATTGAATCATCAATATGGGATTAAACACTAGTTAAAAGTACTGGTCAAATTACTAGTTGACTCTTAAAAAAGAAAACCAAATATATTTATTTTTTTCTAAATTTTTTGTCATATCACTAAAATATATAGATCTTGACATCCGTATGGTTGGATCATTCATTAATATTTTTAAAAATATCGAAACATCAATATGGGATTAAACACCAGTTAGAAGTACTGGTCAAACTACTCTTTGACTATTAACAAGGCAAACCAAATATATTTATTTTTTTCTAAATTTTTTGTCATATCACTAAAATATACAGATCTTGACATCCGTACGGTTGGATCATTCATTAATATTTTTAAAAATATCGAATCATCAATATGAGATTAAACACTAGGTAGAAGTACTGGTCAAATTACTAGTTGACTGTTAAAAAAGAAAACCAAATATATTTATTTTTTTCTAAATTTTTTGTCATATCACTAAAATATATAGATCTTAACATCCGTATGGTTGGATCATTCATTAATATTTTTAAAAATATCGAAACATCAATATGGGATTAAACACCAGTTAGAAGTACTGGTCAAACTACTCTTTGACTTTTAAAAAGGCAAACCAAATATATTTATTTTTTTCTAAATTTTTTGTCATATCACTAAAATATACTGATTTTGACATCGGTACGGTTGGATCATTCATTAATATTTTTAAAAATATCGAAACATCAATATGGGATTAAACACTAGTTAGAAGTAATGGTCAAACTACTCTTTGACTCTTAAAAAGCAAACCAAATATATTTATTTTTTTCTAAATTTTTTGTCATGTCACTAAAATATATATATCTTGACATCCGTATGGTTGGATCATTCATTAATATTTTTAAAAATATCAAAACATCAATATGAGATTAAACACTAGTTAGAAGTACTAGTCAAACGACTCTTTGACTCTTAAAAAGGCAAACCAAATATATTTATTTTTTTCTAAAATTTTTGTCATATCACTTAAATATACTGATTTTGACATCCGTACGGTTGAATCATTCATTAATATTTTTAAAAATATCGAAACATCAATATGGAATTAAACACTAGTTAGAAGTACTGGTCAAACTACTCTTTGACTCTTAAAAAGCAAGCAAATTCAGAGTCGGTATGAGACCATTAGAGTCCCCATACCGAGGCCATCTGAATATCCCATATGGAAGGTAAGGATGACCATGTTCCTGGAAGCAACATATCCAGAATACCTGGATAGAATCAAGGAAGGTCCTCACAAACCAACCAAACTCGCAGTTGCAGTTGCAGGTGAAACAGCAATGACCGTACCAAAGGAGAAGAGTGATTATACTGCTGAGGACATAACATCAATTGCTAAGGATGCTAAGGTACGACACTTACTGCATAGTGCCATTGATAATGTAATGTCAAACAGGGTAATCAACTGCAAGACTGTTAAGGAGATATGGGATGCTCTGGAAACAAGGTGTCAGGGAACTGACACAATTAAGAAGAACAAGAAGACAATACTCACTCAAGAGTATGAACACTTTGACTCAAAGACTAATGAGTCATTGAATGATTTATATGATAGATTTGTCAAACTTTTGAATGATTTGTCATTGGTTGATAAAGAGTATGATCTTGAAGATTCAAACCTTAAGTTCCTGTTAGCTCTTCCTGAATGCTGGGATTTGAAGGCAACGACAATAAGAGACAACTACAATCTTGATGAAACAACTCTTGACCAAATCTATGGAATGCTCAAGACTCATGAGCTGGAGATGGAACAAAGAAGCAAGAGGAAAGGAGGAAAGTCAAGGACAGTTGCTCTTAAGGCTGAAGAAGAATTCCCCAAAGCAGCTTCCTCAAAGAAAGACAAGGGTAAAGCTCTTTTCATAAAGTCTGATACTGAGTCATCAAGTTCTGAGAGTGATGATGACTCAGATTCTGAAAGCTTGTCTGAGACTGATGCTGATGAGGAGATGATGAAGCTGTGTGCTCTTATGGTGAAAGGAATCACCAAGATTGCATACAGGAAGTTCAGGAAGGGAAAGAAGTTTTCCAGAAAAAGTATAAGTTCTGATAAGAAGAATTTCAGAAGATCTGAAGGCAGAGGAGGAAAGTCTGACAGAGGAGATTACACCAATGTTAAATGCTATAACTGTGGTGAGAAAGGCCACATATCTCCTGACTGCAAGAAGGTAAAGGGTGACAGAGGCAAGGCTCTTGTCACAAAGCAGAAAAGCTGGACAGACACTTCAGACTCTGAAAGTGAGGAGAACTATGCATTGATGGCAAATGCTGATAAAGAAAGTGCTGAGAGCAGTTCTGAAGCTGCTGAAACAAAGGTACCTCAGACTACTTATGCTTTTCATACCGATGATATTAATGAGTTGAGAAGATATCTTAAAACCATGTTTGTCAGCTATAGAGACCAAACTTTAACATGTGAAAGATTAACTTCTGAAAATCTTGCATTTAAGAAAAGGAATGATTTCTTAGAAAAAGAGTTAGTCATGTTCCATCAAACTCAGAAGGATAGAGATGATGCTTTTTATGTAAGGGTTGAAGTGCTAAAAATGAATGAATCTCTAAAAACTGAGTTAGAAAAGGAAAGAGAGATAATCAAGACTTGGACTAACTCCGGCAGAACAACTCAAAATTTGCTAAGTAGTGAAAATTGGAAAGAGGGCTTAGGTTATGGAGAGAATAAGAATGATAAAGGAACTGAAGAAATTAAGCCTGTTGTTAAGCAAAAGTCAAAGTTAAAACCTGTTAAGTTTGTAACTGTAAAGTCTGATAATGAGAAATCAGAAGTTAAAGAGGAATTAACTTCTGACAAACTAAAACAGGAAAAGACAGCTGAAGTAAACATAGGCTTAATGACAAAGAAGCAGCTTATGCATAAGCTGAAAGATGTCAAGAATGCAAACAAGGTAAAATCACCTAGGAAAAATAGGAAAGGAAAGGAAGGTGTGAATAAAAGCAATGATTATAAACCTGTTCCTGATGCTCCTAGGAAAACATGTCATAACTGTGGAAGTTCTAACCATCTGGCTTCTTTTTGCAGGAAAAATAAGAATATTAACTCCTTACCTTCAAAATCAGGAGTTAAGAGTCAGTCTGTTAGATACAAACCACAAAATCCTTGTTTTCATTGTGGTAGTTTATGGCATTCTATTTATACTTGTAAGGAATATCATAGTTTGTACTATGATTATTATCAAATAAAACCTTCTTTGAAGAAAGTTTTCATCGTTCCTTCTAGTGTAAATTCTGATTCAAAGTCTGATAATGTAAATTCTGATAAGAAAAATGTTAACATAAACTCTGATGCTAAATCCGCTGCAAATGTTAACAAACTTAATAAGGCCAAAGGATCCAAGCAAGTCTGGGTCCTTAAAACTAATAATTAGTGGTCTTTGTGATTGCAGGGCAACAGGAAAAATATTCTAGTTCTGGACAGTGGATGTTCAGGACATATGACTGGAAATAAGGCCGTGCTATCAGACTTTGTGGAGAAAGCTGGCCCAAGTGTTTCTTATGGAGATGGCAACATTGGAAAAATATTGGGATATGGCAATATCAATCTTGGAAATGTCATAATTAAACAAGTAGCTCTGGTCTCAGGACTTAAACACAACCTACTGAGTATAAGTCAAATCTGTGACAGAGGTTATCATGTTGATTTCTTTGAAGAACACTGTGAAGTTGTGAGTAAATCTAAAGGCAAAGTTGTTCTGAAAGGATACAGACGTGGTAACATTTATGAAGCTAAGCTTTCAACAAGTACTGATGGCTCTGCAATCTGTCTGTTAAGTAGAGCATCAATTGAAGAAAGCTGGAACTGGCATAAGAAACTCTCTCATTTAAATTTCAATAATATAAATGAACTGGTCAAGAAAGATCTTGTGAGAGGATTGCCAAACACAGTATTTGCTCCTGATGGCCTTTGTGATTCATGTCAAAAGGCAAAACAAAGAAAATCTTTTTTCAGGAGCAAAACTGAATCCTTAATTCTTGAGCCTTATCACCTACTGCATATTGATTTATTTGGTCCAGTAAATGTCATGTCTATTGCAAAGAAGAAGTATGCGTTGGTCATAGTGGATGAGTTCACCAGATACACATGGGTGTATTTCTTGCACACAAAAAGTGAAACTGCATCTATCTTGATTGATCATGTCAAACAGCTGGATAAAATGGTCAAAGATTCTGTGAAAATTTTAAGGAGTGATAATGGCACTGAGTTCAAGAATTTGATAATGGAAGAGTTCTGCAAAAGCCATGGAATAAAGAGGGAATTTTCTGCTCCTGGAACTCCACAGCAAAATGGAGTTGTTGAAAGGAAGAATAGAACTCTCATTGAAGCTGCACGTACAATGCTTAAAGAAGCAAAGCTTCCAACCTATTTCTGGGCTGAAGCTGTGCAGACTGCTTGTTTTACTCAAAATGCAACACTCATTAACAAGCATGGAAAAACACCATATGAGATGGTGAAGAAAAAGAAGCCAAATCTGAAATATTTTCATGTATTTGGATGCAAGTGTTTTGTTCTCAAGACTCATCCTGAACAGCTATCAAAGTTTGATCTAAAAGCTGATGAAGGAATCTTTGTTGGATATCCACTTTCCATAAAAGCCTTCAGAATCTATAATTTGAGAACAAAAGTGGTCATGGAATCTATCAATGTCTCTTTTGATGACAAGAAGATCACTGGTCTTAAAGATTTCGTTGACCATGATCAGCTGAGATTTGAAAATGAAGACTCATATTCTGATACTGAAAATCCTGACAGTCTAAGTCCTGATACTGCAAACTCTGATGGATTAAACTCTGATGTTATTGAAACTGTGGTAACTACGTTAAAGGAAGATGCACCTATGCAGGGGGAGCATACTCAAGATACTACCACATCTCAAGAAACATCTGAACATACATGTGGCTCTTCAAGTTCTGATTCGTCAAGTTCTGATAAGCCAAGTTCTGATAGTGCTGAAAATCTAAATACTGAAGAACCCAACTCAGAGAGCATAGTTTCAGGGGGAGCATCAGAAAATGAAAATGAAGATAGCTTGGATCATGGGGGAGCATCCAATTCTAGAGAAAACCTTCCATCTGCAAGGAAGTGGACAAAATCACATACACCTGATTTGATAATTGGAAATCCTGATGCAGGTGTCAGAACTAGAACATGTACTTCAAATGAGTGTCTTTAAAATTCTTTTCTCTCTCAGACTGAGCCAAAGAAAGTGGAAGAAGCTCTTCAAGATGCTGATTGGGTGCAAGCAATGCAGGAAGAGTTGAATGAATTTGAAAGAAATAAAGTCTGGACCCTAGTACCAAGACCAAAGAATAGATCTGTTGTTGGTACAAAGTGGGTATTCAGAAACAAAACTGACAGTGATGGCATAATTACAAGGAATAAGGCAAGGCTGGTTGCAAAAGGATATTCTCAACAGGAGGGAATTGATTATGATGAAACATTTGCACCAGTTGCCAAGTTAGAAGCCATAAGGATATTTTTGGCTTATGCTGCTCACAAAAAGTTTACTGTCTTTCAAATGGATGTGAAAAGTGCTTTTCTCAATGGAGAATTGGAGGAAGAGGTATATGTTGAACAACCTCCAGGTTTTGTAGATACCAAACATCCAGACTATGTCTACAGACTTGACAAAGCACTTTATGGACTTAAGCAAGCTCCTAGAGCATGGTATGAGACTTCAGCTCAGTTTCTTCTGAAAAGTGGATTCAACAGAGGGACAATAGACAAAACACTGTTCTACCTCAACCATGGAAAGGACTTACTTCTGGTCCAGATTTATGTTGATGATATCATTTTTGGATCTACAAATGACAAATTTTGCAAGAAGTTTGCCAAACTAATGCAGTCAAGATATTAGATGAGTATGATGGGGGAACTTAGCTATTTTCTGGGCCTTCAAGTCAAGCAGAATGAGGAAGGCACTTTTATTTGTCAAACCAAGTACACCAGAAACCTGCTAAAGAAATTTGGAATGCAAGATTGTTCAAGTGCATCCACTCTAATGGCCACTGCAACCTAACTGGATAAGGATACCGGTAAATCAGTAGATATTACTGACTACAGAGGTATGATTGGCTCTCTACTCTATCTAACTGCTAGTAGACCTGATATCATGTATGCTACCTGTCTTTGTGCAAGATTTCAAGCAGATCCAAGAGAACCTCACTTAACAGCTGTAAAAAGAATCTTTAAGTATCTTAAAGGGACAGCTGCTCTGGGATTATGGTATCCTAGAGAATCAGATTTTAAACTAATAGGTTACTCAGATGCAGATTTTGCAGGTTGCAAAATTGACAGGAAAAGCACAAGTGGAAGCTGCCAATTTCTTGGAGGCAGATTGGTTTCTTGGTACAGCAAGAAACAAAAGTCAATTTCCACATCAACTGCAGAAGCAGAGTATATTACTGCAGGAAGCTGTTGTGCACAGATTCTTTGGATGAAGAATCAGTTACTGGATTATGGGTTAACATATTTCAAAATCCCTATTTACTGTGATAATCAAAGTGCTATTGCTATGACAGGTAATCCAGTTCAACACTCAATGACAAAGCACATCAGCATCAAGTACCACTTCATCAGGGAACATATGGATGAAGGTACAGTGGAATTGCATTTTGTTCCCACAGATCAACAGTTGGCAGATATCTTCACAAAACCAATATGTGAAGCTACTTTTACAAGATTGGTAAATGAACTTGGAATGGTTTCAGGTTCTTTCTCTAAATCTGCTTAGACTTGTTCTGTGTTATCAGACTTTATGCTCAGTATTTACAGAATTAATCTCATTGTGTATTCTGTGCTTAATTGATAAATGTCTTTAAGTACTGACTGTTGTCTGATATATGTTTCTAAACTCTGATAAGTGATATGTCTGTTCTAGTACCTATTCAATCCTATGAGGATAACTGTGCTAGATACTGACCTAGTAGTCTTCAATAAACAAATGATTCCATGGAAGAAGTAATTATTTCAGTGGAAATCTTATGACACTAGCAAATTCTGATAACTGAGCTTAGTTAAGTTCACTTTGTATATCTTATTACTAAGTCACAAATTAGAATAATGCTACTCATCTGTTAAGTTCTGATACTAGTAAAACTGCTGAATGTACTAAGTGCTGATAGACCTCTCTTATCAAAAGAAAAAGCAAAAAGATCAAAGATTAAAATCAGGTACTCCTTTGAGATCTAGAGTAAAAATGTGGAAGGGACGACCCAAGTGCATTGATGGTATTAAGTAAATATGCATCAGAAAAGCTAAATATTTTCTTGGTGACTTTTCACACTCTATGATTACTGGAGAAATACTCTGAAAATAGCATAAATTCTGATAAACAGTCGTGACTCACTTACACTGAGAAGCCACTGTAAAATAGAATTTCAAAAGATGCATAAAATTAGCACAAAACAGTTGAGGTGGACTCAAGCATAAACTCATTCTTCAGTAGGTTTCAGGACAATGACAGATCTTTAGCAAAATTTTAGTTATGCCTTATTTCTAAGATGTACTGAAGTGAATCAGACTTTACTCTTTGTCTATTTTTAGCTTAATGCACACACTAATCACTCCATCTGAATGATGAAAATTTCTGTGGTGGTCTATGTTATTTTAGATAAACAGTCATTGTGTCATTATTGCACAAATTCTGAGGACAAGTTCTAAGTTACACGTTCTGATGATTAAGTTCTGACGTCCATAACTCAGAACTTGTATGAGTATTTACTAAGATGGGCATTCCTTTTTCGAGTTAAGAAATTATGTTCTGATGACTGTTAAGTTCTGGTATAGGTCTAAGTTCTGATTTCTCAGTCTAATCCTTTACTTGGCTTATCTGTGAATAAAATTTGATAACAGTCTCAGTTCGAACTAGAATATGTTGAAGTGGAAGATTAATAGTCACTATGATTAGGATCAATGGTATTTGTCCTTGAACAGTCCACTGTTTCTTGTGTCTTGTGCGGTCTAGACCATGATTTATCTTTCCAATGACTGTTATTCTTTTTTAAAGTCTAGGGAGACGAGGTAGAATTAATTCTACCTGTCAGCATTAAATATCTTTGCGTCTCTTGGCATTCTCTTGCCTATATAAACAGCCACTTCACATTAGTCTTCTCATCACACTTTTATCACAAATTCAGTCTTGTTTTTCATTTATTATCACAAATGGCTGAATTTGGCTGGTTCTACAATTACGGTGATGAGACTGTGCATGTCTTTTTGAATGGAATTTCAACTCCCTACCCTATCACCAACATCCCTCACAATCTCTGGATTCAATTTCCAGAGGTTATCAAACGTGATCTGGTGGCCGTTCGAAGAGACCTTCACCTTTGTCGTATCCGTCAGCAAGAGCGAATCATACGACTCGCCATCTTGTTCGTCGAAGATTGGAAGAGGAAGATGACTTAATCTTGTCTTCTTCCTGTTCTTCTTCATCCTCAGCTTTGTCAGGCTTCTTAGCTAGGACTAAAGCTGTTGATGTTAGGATTAGGAGCTTAGGGAAAATCTTGTATAAGTACTGATGTAATTTCCATTTCATAAATGTATTGTCTTGATATATTAATGAAAGTTGTTTTTACTTCAAGATTTTGTCTCTGAGTTATTTCATCTTGTGTTGATAAATCCTGATTGATGTTCTGATGACCATATATATTGTGTTTCTTATTAAGTTCTGATTCATTTTCAGCACTTACTCCTTTAATTTATCTTGGTCATTTTCATGTGATGTATTTTCAGAATATCAATGATGTAGTGAAAAATAATTCAATCAGTACTAATGGTTTAAATTTTGAATTAAAACTGTTTCTCTTGATTAATGGAACGGTTTTTCCTTGAAACAAGGCAACTGGGTAAGTAATCATTCCTGTTTTCTCGAGCCCAGTAACTATCCGTTATTACTGCATGTCTGACAGGTGTCCAACGGTAACATTTTTTTCAGAGTATAAGTACAACAGAGAGAAGATTTCTTTAATCTTTTATTTTCTTTATACTTTATCTCTCTCCTTACTTTTACTCTCTTTCACCTTCTTTCTCACGTTGGTTTTTCATACAGACATTATCTCAAACACCTAATAGGCATACTTGAATCTCAATATTTTTTCACATGACACCAAAGGATTTAATCATTGATGGAGCAAAGTTTGTTCCAAACAACTATGCTGCAATTCTTGATCATGCTGAAGCTCCATCTGAATTGCACTTTGTGCAAGATCTTCTTGCACATAGTGAGGTTGGGTACACCTTAACTCAACCTGAATTATTTTCAAGTCAACAAGTTCTGAGGTTCTGGAGGACTGGCATTTTTGATGATGGTGGTAACCGTGGAACTCCCAGTATTATCTTCCAAGTGGGTGATTCATCTTTTGTAGTCACTCCTGGTACAGTACGCAGGGCTTTACATCTTCCAGAGGATTGTACTTTCTCAGTTCCAGAGGACTCAGCCCTTCGGGAGTTAATGGCTGAATTGGGATATGAAAAGAGTCTGACGAAACTTGGACAATTGAAACGGGCTAATATCAGAAGAGAATGGAGTTTCTTCTTTGATTGCATCACCAAAGCCTTTAGGAACAAATGTTCAAATTTTGATGCTATCCCAATTCTGAGTCAGCACATAGGGTATGCTATTATCCATCAAACTCATTTTGATTTTGCAACTGGAATAATTGGTTTTATTGGGGATAGGATGACAGAGGATCGAGATGTTGTTTATTTTGCTAGATTCTGTCAACTTATTTACACTTACTGTACTGATGAACCTCATTTAGTCAGCACTCAAAACCCACCTTTTAAGGTTGCAAAAAGGTACTTTAATGATCTGGTAAATGCTGATACTAAGAAGAAAATGGTTAGACCATTACAGATTCCTAAGCCTGTAAAACAGATCCTGGTAAATGCTGATCCTGATACCTATAGATCTGTTTACTCTGATGTCCAACCACCTCCAACCATCCAAAATCCATCAACCTCAGTACCTACCTCTCATTCTACTCAACCTACCCTCAGAACTTATCTAAAATCCTATCTCTCCACTTCACAGACTGCTCAACCTTCTTCTTCAGCACCAACTGTGAAGTCTCCATCCTCTAAGCCAAAGAGAACAAAAACTGTTCCTCAAACACCTCAAAAGAGGAGGAGATTTACTTTGAGAGATGAATCAGATTCTGAGGAACAGATTCCTTCTTCAGAACTTGTGGTGATTGAAGCTGAGAAAGCAACTTCTCAGAAGGATTCTGAAATTGGGGGTTCTAGGCTTCTCAAGAGGCTTAGACGTATGATAATTCCTGAAACTCCCAAGGAATCCAAATCAACAAGGAAGTACAAGAAACAGAGGGCACAAAGGCCAGTTTCAGATGATGAGGAGGAAGCAGCTAAGGAAGGGGATCAGGAATCTCTGATCTCACAAGGCAAGGAATTTGCTCCAGTCACTTCTTCTCCATCCACTCCATCTCAGGAAGCTGTATCTGACAAGGCTAACTCCCCATCTGTGTCTCTTGTTGATCCAGGCACAAGTGCTGAAATTGATATTCAGAACTTGGTTGTGCCTGCAATTCCTTTCTTAGAAGCTCCAACAGCAAATAATCCTTCCACAACACCTGTTATTGATGCTGTTCAAACTCCAGAGTTATCAACACTGCATCAAGATGTTGATGATCAGATTTTAGGTGAGCATCAGGATATGGCTGTTGATCAGAACTTAGTCTCAGATCAGCAATTAGAGGATGCTGAAGCCTCCATTGCTACTCACACTGTTGTCTTATCAGAAGATACTGATTCTTTAAGTTCTGATGCTACAAATGTTGGAGATACTGGTGAAGCTGCTACAACTGTAGATGCTGATGAAGCAGGTCCTTCAGGACTTACTCCTCCACCGACTCTTCCTAAGTGTGAACTGGTAAAGGAGTTTGTTATCAGGGATGCACTAGTGCCTTGGAGTGAAACTCCTGCAGGTCAGGAGTGGACTAAGGAATGGAACTCAGTTTCATGTGTTCCAAATGCTTTACATCTTGCTGAGCACCTGACTAAAGCTGATGAAATGTTAAATTCTGATGATTTTAAAACCCAGCTTAGAGTCACTGCATTGAGTACTAAACATCTACAAGGTCTTCATTCCAATACTCATGCCGAGCTACACAAGATTCAGGAGAACTTTATCAAACAGGAACAAGTTTGGAAAATTGATAAGAAAAAGTTCTTCCAACCTACCATTGACAGGGTTGCTTATATTGAGAAAACTCAAGAGAAACAACAAGCTCAGATTGATCAAATTCTGACAAATCAAGCTTCTCAGCAATCGCAACTTACTGAAATCCAGACCTCTGTGGAACTACTTCTCTCTATTTTATTACCTGCTGATGCCAAAAAAGGGGAGAAGGTAATTAAGTCCAAATGCACAACCAACAAGACACTGCAAGGAAAGGATGATGGAAAAGATGACCAAGGAACCTCTGGAATGGGTAGTGGTCATAGTCAAGGTAGAAGGTTTACATCAAGACAAGCTAGTCACAGAACAAGTTCTGATAGAACAAGTTCTGATACTGGGAAAAGAATAAGTTTTGCTGCTGGTAAAAGGATAAGTTCTGATGAACTTCTAGATCTTGATGAGGAAATGTCAAGACAGTTATTTCTTCAAGAAAATCCAGGGATGGACTTGGAAAGTTTAAAGGAAGAAGAAGCCAGACTTAAATCAGAGAAAGTCACATCTAAATCTGAAGCTTCTGGTAAAAAGTTACTTCCAAAACCTAAAGGCATTGTGATCAAAGAAAGGACACATACTGAAGCAACTTTGGCTAGATCACAACCACAGATAGATCCAAGATCCAAGGGTAAAGAAAAGGTTGGTGAACCTATCAAGCCTTATGTACCTCCCGAGGAAGAAGAAATTACTGATGAAAAAGATGATCTTGCTCTGACTACAAGAAAAGTTCTTAAAACAACCTCTGACATGGCTCAAGTTGTTCAGAGTCAAGAAATTGTAAGTTCTAATATTCAGAAGAAGCAAGTAACCTCTGACAGTGCTCAAGTTAACTTGATATCCGAAAATAGATCAAAGACACTCCTACCAGGATTCACTAAAGCAAAACAGACTCAATCTTTGAAGACTACTGCAAGTGGTTTTGAAGCAAGAGTAGTTACTGGAAAGGAAGCTAGAGATAAAATTGGATTGGGAAGTGCTGATGAAAGAAGAGTACACAACACTACCAATGATCCAACTTCCTTGAGTGAACCAGGTATTGGAGCAACTCCTGAGAGATTGAATCAACTGGAATCTGTACAGATGGTTTACCATACCTACTTGAAAAAATACATCATGTTGTATTTCATGACAGATGGTAGGGTTTATCATATAAGACAAAATGCCATTCCTTTGAAGTATTTTGAAGAATTGGAGCATGTACTTTTCTTACTTCAAGTGGATGACAGAATAGCAGAGACTGCTGCAAACTACTTAAAAGAACAGATTCAGAGACAGAAAAGGCTTTATTCTGTTAAGTCTGACAGCAGATATGTTCCAAAGTACAGAGATCACAATGGTGATATTGTTGATATGAAGCCTAATACTGCACAGATCAGAACGTATCTTGGTATTAAGGGACTTGAATTCAATCTTGAGTCAGAAAAAGCTTATGTCATAAGACTAGATCAGGAGTTAAGAAAAGCAAAGATTAATGATCTCAGAGCTGCAATCTTTCAAACTGGTGAAGATACTGCAGAGCTTAAAGGTGTTAAAAGGAGAATGATTGATGAACTAAGATATGCTGAGAAATATTTGTTGAAGAACTATCTCAGAACAACTCCTGACATCAGAGAGATAAGAAAATGAAGAAGCCAAGTCGAAGATCTACAACTGCTTAAATTCTGATATTTATACAGATTGAAGTTGTTATCATAAGTTGAAATTGGTAAAAACTTTAAGGACTGT
Organism: Apium graveolens; assembly: GCF_009905375.1. Lineage (NCBI taxonomy): Eukaryota > Viridiplantae > Streptophyta > Magnoliopsida > Apiales > Apiaceae > Apium > Apium graveolens. Next base: position 255,029,125 of record NC_133653.1, read on the forward strand.
AAGTTGTAGTTATCTAGTCTATTTCTCATGCATTTGTACTTAATATTTTTGACATCATCAAATATCTGTTAAACTTGTATATTTTGTTAATTTACAAGTTGGGGGAGATTGTTAGATATATTTGATAATGTCATGGCTAATATGTTTTATGTTTAGCTTTCAGATCTTACGTGAACAGGATAAATCAGTATTTAACTGTTGATGAGTACTTATACTGGAAGTCAGGACTTAAGGATATCAGTACTTATATTATCAGGAGATAATCATCAGAAGATAGATATCAGAACTTAAGTGCTGAAGGACAATCAGATAAGGACAATAGCTGATTAAAGGAAAGAAGATTGAGATAAACATAAGAAGAGATATGCATGAAGAAGGAATTCCATGAAGAATGGAATACTTGGAAGAAAAGATATCTGATTGATATATTTTAGGAAGCAGAATTATATTCCATATCAATTAGCGATTATCTTGTAACTGTGTAGTATATAAACACAGACATAGGGTTTACACTATAAATGTTATCATTATTAGAAAAGATTATTCATTGTAACCCTAGCAGCTCTCGTGATATTTGTTCATCACTGAGAGGTAACAGTTCCATACTGTAACAGAGTTTATTGTTTCAATAAAGTTTGTTTTCTGTTACTTAAGTTCTTAAAGTTTGATTTGAGTGTACTATACACTGTATTCACCCCCTCTACAGTGTGTGTGTGTGTGACCTAACTATTTTTAAAAATATCGAAACATCAATATGAGATTAAACACTAGTTAGAAGTACTAGTCAAACGACTCTTTGACTCTTAAAAAGGCAAACCAAATATATTTATTTTTTTCTAAAATTTTTGTCATATCACTAAAATATACTGATTTTGACATCCGTACGGTTGGATCATTCATTAATATTTTTAAAATATCAAAATATCAATATGAGATTAAACACTAGTTATGAATGATCCAACCTTACATATGTCAACATATATATATTTTAGTGATATGATAAAAAATTTAGAAAAAAAGAAATGTATTTGATTTACTATTTTAATAGTCTACCAGTAGTTTGACCAGTAATTCGTACGAGTGTTACTCTAATACCGATATTTTGATTTTTTAAAAAATGTTTAGGAATGATCCAACCTTACAGATGTAAACATATATATATTTTAGTGATATGATATATAATTTAGAAAAAAATAAATGTGTTTGATTTGCTATTTTAACAGTCAACCAGTAGTTTTACCGCATTTCTTACTAGTGTTTAGTCCCGGATTGATGTTTCAATTTTTTAAAAAATGTTTATAAATGATCCAAACTTACAGATGTCAATATCTATATATTTTAGTAATATGATAAAATTTTTAAATAAAATAAATGTATTTTATTATTAGACCTCAATTAAATTAACAAATAAAGTATAATTAAACAAAATTCTAAATTTCACTACACCCTCGTTTGAATGAAATTAATCATAAAATATATCAAAATCACAATTTCAAATTTTTTATTAAAATAATGAGTAGTTGAAATAAATTATAAAATTATAATATTTTAAGAAAAAGTTTAACAAATAACAATGTTTTTTTATAAAAATTATTCAAATTTTAATTTTCATAACAGAAAATACGTAATGTGTGAACTGAATTTATAAATTAATACTCCTAAATTCAACTGACGGCGGTTGTATTTAGCTTTGCCACGTCAGCGATCCGCGTGATTTAGATCCAACATGCCAAATTTAAGCAGCATAGTTAATCCAATGGTTGCTATCATATTTTATAAAAAAAGTAAAAAACAATATTTTATTTATCTTCTAACCCCCTACCCCCATCACCTTGGCGGCTCCGCCCCTCCTCACCCCTGCTCCCCTCTTCTCACTCCCCCCTCCGTCCCTCCTTCCCTCCGTCCCTATCTCTTCACTCGCAGCACATGTACAATCTAAAAACCTCTTAAACCGAGGCAAAACTTACAGCCTTACAGCCTTACAGCCTATCTCTATTTATACTTGATTAAGATGCTCTAACCACGCACACTATATAAACATCTACTCATCTACATGTAATTATATGCAAGTAGATAACAATAATAAAAAAAGAGAAGAAAAATGGGGTTGAAGTTTGAGAAGGAAGAGCAAAAAAAATTATAAGAAAGACATTAGTACAATACTGAAGATAAGTTTGTACAATTTTCCGAGCAAGAAAAAGGAGCCACTGGGAATGCTAACGCCACTGATGCCAAGCTTCGCGTCAATACCGTTCAAGTGGGAGGAGGCGTCGGGCAAGCCAAGAATCATTGATGCTGTTGCTACCAATGCAAGAAGTAGTGCAGTGCCCAACTCCCAGGCTGTAAGGTGTTTAGTCCCACCTCCCATGTTGATGAATATTGGTACTAGTAAAGTTACCATTATATACAAGGTTGTAGTTAAGGCTGTAAGGTATTCACTCTCCAAGGGGCTCAATTTCGAGGCGAATTGAAATTCGACCAGAATGGTTGCCGGATTTTTTGAAACTCATCGGAGAATTTTCCGGCGAGATTTTTTTTTTTTTTAAAACTGGTGCTCGTTAAATCGACCGCATTCGGTCGAATTTAGAATAATATTTTAAACCATATACGGTCGAATTTATATTTTAGGCGAACTTTTCAAAAAATTTCAAAAATTCAATTTTTTGGGCGGGATTTTCAAATTGAAATTAAAAAATCAAATTTAACTGAATACGGTAGTATTTAAACGGTTGTATTTAAGCGGTTGTATTTAGGCGGTTGTATTTAGGCGGTCGTATTTAGTATAAATACAACCGCATTACTAAATATTACTCGAGCATTTACAACCGGTTCAAAAACCGGTTGTATTTAACTAAATACAACCGGATCCGGTTGTATTTAATTAAATATAACCGGTCAAAAACCGGTTGTATTTAACCGTTTTTCTTGTAGTGAAGATTTGTAAAAATCTTTCCAGTAAACTAATGGAGAACATGTTTCTGAAATGTGAAGTCATGGCCAAGTCCATGAACATGTACATATTTTAGCATCTTGCAGTTGCGAGATTAGGACTTTAAAAATTCTGCCATGCTTTTATAATTCATTCTTCAGTATTTTTGCTTGTGATTGTTGTTGTGCTGAAAAATTGCATTTTCGAAATTGCATTTTCGAGTTTGTGTTGCAGGTTAACAAAATCCCTATAACCTTTCCCTGAATGGCCTTTGCTTGAAGAGTTATCAGATGGATTATTTGCGATATTTCAACTTGAGTGCTAGTTATCAGATGGATTATTGAAGTTCTTGAAAGTTTGAGTAGCTATCGTTCTCTTTTATTTTTTGGCATTTCATCTTCCCTGGATTTTGAATTCGAGGGCACTTAATGAAGCTTCAGAAAGGTTTACGGCTTCAGGTAAAATTCTTCAGCAGAAATTTAAAATTGTAGTCTGTCTGGAGTGAAGTTTTCAGCTCATATTCCTGGCCAAAATACTCCATCAGATAAGATAAATTTGCATAGATTCTTCCGGCATGCGTGTTCCAGCTTTGACAAATATTAGAATGCTGCAGCAGTTTTGAATCAGGTCTGGTGTTCTGGATTCATTCTCGGTTCTGGAGCTCATAGCAGATAGTTGACGGTTCAAAATGAGCTGAGTTAGTCCTCTGATTTCCGAACTTCGGGATTACTTTGAAGTTGTTAAACAGCTTAACAATGCTATCAGAATCTTCAGGATTTTCAAAATAAGAAACTTTAGTTGTAGACCTCACCTAAGCAGACACAGTCTAAAGGTTCAATGTAGCCACACCGACAACTAACAGAACACCTTGTCAACTAAAGAGAGCAGATTGAGATCTCAGATTGTGGCAGCAGAAGAAAATCGTAATAGTTTAATTATGACTTTCAACTTCATAATATACAATTTTGAGCCGGCATTCCAGGTCAATTAAATTCATTTTATCTTTCGAGGCACAAATCCGTATTATTCCAATTTTTTTCAGCTCCTTGCATATTACTTTGTTGTAGAAGATTAGGCTCATATTATTCATGCCATATAATACTCTATTGATTATTTGGCGTTGCCTGGTCATTCATGACAATTTTTAGGGATCAGCATGAAGCGCTTCAAGACTTGTCATGTTGCCAAGAAATCAGCGTCTCACTGAAGGTTCTTGAAGCCGCCATGATTAAATAAACATTGATAATCCGCCGGCAATATCAGAAAGAATAAAGAAAGAACTGATCCTTGAAGTGATCAGTTCCGTTGCTACCCAAGGAGCTCAAGAAAAACATAAATCTGGACAGAAAACTTGTGTTTCAGCTGAGAGAGTTCCGATGCAGCTGATTGGCTGATTTAATATAGCCTAGTGAGTACTTGAGAGCAGCATGAATGAAACTTCGAAAAAGTCAGCATAGTTGATTTTATGGCAAAGCCTCGTCTTTGTGTTTTATAAACGGGAAAATAAATTGACAAGTCATGAACTATTCCTTTTTTATTTGATAGGTCCTGAACAAAAAATTTCGCAAACTGGGTCTTTAAACGTTTTCAATCGTTTGAATCGAGTTCTTCCGTTAAGTAGAATCTGACAGACGTCAATCAAGCTGATGTGATGTGGCATTCCCTTGTAACATGCACCATCTGATTTGTACGAAAATTAAAAAAAATAAAATTAAACTGTAATTAAAGTTAAAAAACAAAGCACATGACTTTTAAACTGTGCTACACCAAAATATTTCTGAAAATAATTCCAAGAAAATTGTTGTAGTATTATATCTGGCATGAATATATGCATATAATAAAATTAAAGAACCTTCGGTTTGATATAAGAGGTATGTCACATCCGATCTGATCCGATCCAGAAAAAAACTCGAAAAACCCGATCCGGAAAAAAGCCCGGCAACGTGTATCATTTTTTCTTGAAAATCCGGCCCGACCCGAAATCTGAAAATCCGGATAAAAGTCTGGATTTAAAAAGGCTTGTATAGAAGTCCGGTTTGACCCGGATTAATAAAAATCCAATTTTTTTATTACTAGTTTGCAAGTCTCCAGTTTCTCAGTCCCCTTAGTAATGTTGCTAAGGCCAATAAGAGGATTGACAATTTTTTGTTATCCTTTATTTTTAATAAGCCGCCAAGACAACAACAACATTAGTGAATTACAGTAGATTCAAAATTAAAAAACCTAATACGACGGGCTTTCCTGATATAAAGAATATTTGGAAATATATATTTCTTGATTTATCACAAAAAGAAAGTAACAATGGTTAGAGTTTCGAGATATTATTTTTTCGGTATCTAAACTATTTATAAATTGAGGTACAAAATATAAAAATAAAATAAAATATATAAATAAAAAAATCGAAGATTTTGACATCTCGATTATATATTTTTAAACTATTCGATTTTATACTGTGAATTGCATTAGTCGGTTTTTTAGGGGTTTATCAAAATATTCGGTTAACAAATATACATAATATCATATTTTCAACAGTATCTCGGTTCAGTTGCCGATTTCAAATAGTATAAGGGGTTGAGCAAATCCCTAATTACGGTCTCCGGTGTTAATTGGTCCGGAGATTTTAAGAATTAAGGAGGAAGACGGTTCTAACGGTATAGGTAAGTCACATGCGAAAAAAATCATTATTCTGCTTATTTCTACATACTTTAATATAACAGTGTATATGAGTTTATACTTTCAAGACACATACACACAAGCTGGGTCTTTTAAGCAAACAATATATTCATTCTTTAAAACGAGCACTGTCATTGAAAGAATGTTAAAAATACCGGATTATAAGTCATCATTAACCAAAATACCCATTCTTAAATAAGATGGCTAATTTTACCCATTTAAAAACCCTAACAGGAGATGCGTATTGCATACCAGCATCATCCATACCCTTTTCCTAAACTCTCGCTTCTTCTGCACTCCTTTTCATATCCACGTACCATCATCAAACCTCAGCCATCATCAAACCTCAGCCTTCTTTCATATAAACATATTATAACGCGAACATTCAATCTAATAATCAAATAATCTGAAGGTGTATATAATAGTTTGAGCACAGAGAGATTTGAGTACATCCAATGTTTTATCTGTTTGTGAGCTGTAGCTGGTGAGGTATGTGGATCAAGTAAGTCGGAAATACGCATATGGCATCCGGGTGTTTGAGCAGTACGCATTCTTCACTTGGGTATTCTTCAAGATACCCTATATCTACTTGGGTATTAGTAGGTGAATTTTTTTTAAACAATACCCTAATTATAAATGCGTAACAAACTATACGCCGAACACAAATGCGTATTATGTAGTACCCCAATGATGAATGCGTCTTCCATCCTTCCATCCGGTATTTACAACCATGTCATTCAGAAATCGTAATTTTTCTACAATCCTTTCGAAAAGTCGGTACTTTTAACCATCACCCTCATGTATTTACCGGGTAGGATTGATTAATTGATTTACGTGCGGTTAATATTTTTTTGATACCATAAAAATATCTATTTTGTGAGTATTGAGATCGTAGTGTGTTAAAAAATGGACACTTCCCTTGTGTATTCTAGGAATCTGGGTTCACCCAGTTTCATATACTTCTCCAATGATTTTCTTCAGTAAACAGGTGAGGACATCCGATCTTAGCTAATTAATTCTCCTATTTTCGGCGTTGTTGATTTTTTTATGATTAAATTTGTTGGATTATTAATTATTTGACCATCTGTTACTCAACCTGGGAAAGAATTCATCATTTTCTAGCTCATTACTTTCTTACAGACAATTTTGGTTAGGTTTCTTGTTAACGGCAATACCTTAATGTCACAAATTCTTTTTGTGATGTTTCTATAGAGGGGTTGCATGGTTGTAAGTTGTAACTAGCTACTTTGAAAATATCGAATCTTTTCATGTCTGCGGTGGACTATGAACCAGAGTCAGAGACTATACTATCAAAGTTAAGAACCCTTGAGGTATTGCTGAACATGAGCAAAGGATTACTATGAAGATCACGGTGGTACCACTACCCGAGAAATTACATTAAGAATGGAGGTTATTATCTCAATTGCTTCTTTCTCTCCATATGAGTATTTTTTCTGCTTTATAACTAATGTTTCCTTTTGAATTTTAGAGTTCTAATCTCTTATATCTTTAATTGATTAGACCAGCTTAGATGTGGATTTCCAAGGCTTCTCTGCATGACAGATTTGGTCTGTCAATCATTGACAGAAACTTCTTTTTGAGTTGCATAAGAAGCATTTCAGGTGAGCTACCTCTGGCAATTCAAATAATTGGCATCTGAATAAAAATAATTTGGTTGAAAATAAGTGATAGGTTTATAAAGCCAACATATTATGTGCAATAAAAAGACCAGAATATAGACTCCACAAATCATGATTGATCGAAATCTGTGAATACGAGATTCCAAAGTTCATAAAATCATAAAACAGAACATAAAACCATTCATTTTTCTTACAAAGTACCAAATACGATAATGAGATTCAAGGCTATGCCATTAACATGTCTTCAGTTTAGAGAAAATTAAAAGAAGGGAGCCCTTTGAGGGGTTCCTTTCCTTTTGTTCCTTTTCCCTTCCTTAACTTCACCGTTGACAATTAGGTAGCTGGCGAAAGCTGCATTTTCAGCATCATTTGCGGCTCCTCTTTTTTTAACTGCTAGAAATGGGGGATCTGAGCTTTTTGCCTTTCTTGAAAATGCCTTTACCTGAACAAGGTGGTTTTGTTTTTAAATGAGCAATTACATGAATATATATGGATGCGTAGAAAAATGCTTTTGAGGCAAAAATGAACACTTGGTTGTGCATATTTGTATATGTGACTTACCTTGCATTCGAGACTGCAGTATCGATGAAGAGATGGGTCACTGAGGATCCTTCTACAAGAGTCACATGCATGTTCATCATCTGCCCTGGAACCGGACTCTTTATGTGGCATAGGCTTTAAAGAGAAAACCCACAGTTTGTTGCATTTGAATGGCTGTTATCACCACCACACATAAAACCCAATGTCACGAGTAACTTCACCAAATATGTTTCATTTTTGACAAATTATATTTACTCTAGTGCAGATCAGTAAATGTCTTTGTATATCCGGCTACTTCACTGTGCTATTGTTACCAAATGCAGCTTGAGATGCAATGTGTTGGTGTTGTATATATAGGAAAGAATTCTTTTTGAGAAAAAGGTTCCTGTGGTAGATCAAGGAATTTCTGAGGTTGTAATTGATTTGGGTGTACATTGCATGTATAAGTGATAAAAGAGATAACAAAAAGTTACATATGCGGTATCATATAGCGCTATTGTTTGTAGAATATTACTCCTGACTTGAATGTACATAATTCGATCTTAGATATGCATAATTCGAATTGGCAGCTATTTGGTTCACTAGAGTTTGATTGTGGGAATGGTTTAGGAGCAATCCAGGAAAAAGTGAGTGGACAATATTGCAGTTACAGTGTAGGATTTACTTGTTTTCTCTATGTCAACGTTATGTATTCATACATGCGACATAAGAGAAACAAGACTAGACGGAAATAACGCATTTACCAAGCATAAAATTCAAAGAATAAATGTATCAAGTCCTATGTGAAGGGAGTATACTTGTGTCTTTCACATCATATGTAGCCTTGTAGGGATAAACCTTCATCGATCAGCTCTCATCCTTGATGCTATATATATATATATATGTATATAGATATATATATATTTCCCTTTATATAACAGCTTAATTCTTAGTTTTATCGCGATTTTTTTTATGATGCTACTTATTCCGGGGAATTTTTTTACTGTTCACATAATACTTCATGAATTTTCTTACTGATAATACTTTTCACAGTAGTAATATAAAATATAGGGAACATTCGAGGATTGTTTCCCACAGTTCACTTATTTCTTTTAGATAATAACATTTCTATTCCCCTAATAGCTACTCATATTGTCCTTGTATTAAATAGGCTCAATTTATGCTTGGTTGAAACTTTTGTTAAATTTCATGTACTTCTTAGAAATGGTTCAATTGTGCTGAATCCTGCCTAGATATTTGGATCATTATGTTCAAACGTGTTGTGAAATCGTATTATACTTAATTGTTTAACATTTGTTTACTCTCTGGACATATTTTATATGTCCTTTAGAATAGAGTTTTGTACAATATCAAAAAACAAAAAGAGAAAGTGATGTCTAAACATTTATCCTGTTTCACCTTGAACATACTAGATACGAGTTCCCATATTTCCCTGAAGCGTAGAAGATATTAATGAACTTAAAAATTTACTTAGCAAAAGTATAATTTGATCACATACCTGAATCTTGGAGCAATCTATATAATTTCCCATGTCACGAACGGGGACAACATCCTTGTAGACATGTCGGTAAAGCTTTAATATATTGTGTCCATTATGTGAACCTGATGCGATACAATATTGACAGAGTGCTAAATTACAATTAATGCAGTATCTGTTCCGATCATTTTTGCAAAGGTCGTGAACTGAACAAAGATCAAAGAAAGTTTTACTCAGAAACAAATCAAGCCAAGCTGGCTTGCCCTGGAATATGTGCTCCTCCTGAAAAAGAGTTTTTGTCAGGTAAGGCTGCATTCTAATTAATTAGATAACCAAATTACTGTACATGGCATAAAAATTTACTTGGTAAAGCATAAGGCTGCATTCTAATTAATTAGATAACCAAATTACTGTACATGGCATAAAAATTTACTTGGTAAAGCATAATAACATGAGTTGAGAACATTATATTTTTCCGGTTCTGAATAGAGATTATCGTGGAAATCTAATGAATCTTCTAACAGTAGACTATATATTATATATCAAATTAGTGGAGCGACAGGGAAAGAGGAGCAAGGGTTTATTCAAAAGCACACTATAAAATAAAACTAATGAATATGTAACAGACATATGTCATGGAGTACTATTTTACAGGGCATATCAATTACTAATTTACCAAACAAGCCACTGGTCCTGTATGGTTTACTTTTACTCCCAGTGACTGACTATGTTTTTCTGTTATGGTCCTAATTAGCCTTGATACTGCATCGATTCAAATATATAAATTAAGATAAATATTAGTACATCAGTCAAAAATGAATTTTAAGTAATCCTGGACAAACCATTTCGAAACTTCAATGAAGCACCAATTACTATTACTACAGACCAGCGGGAGTAAAATTGTTGTAGCACACAGTCAACTAATGAGTAATCCAGCATTACTTCACACAAGTTAAGTGTTTACACATAATCTAGTGATAAATTCAAATATATATGTGTGGAATTTGCTAGGAGAATACTAGGCTAGGTAGCTGTATCAATTGTATTATATAAAATTGCTAAAACAATTACAATCATATAAATTTGTTCAGCTACATAAATATCTAGGACAAATTGTATATAATTGTAGAAATTATACATTTGATACTTAGTTTACGTACCTGTTGAATTAATCTTGGATGATGAACACTCATGGCTTTTTTTGTGAACAAATTTTGAAGGAATAGATGGGTTTTATTAGAGGATGATAATATGTGCGAAGATAATGACTTATTAACTATAGCTGGACAACAAATATTTGTTAAAAAAATATTGTTACGGATATTAAATAATGAAAATTATTCAATTTGTACTTATTCTAATCATGTTTATTGTAGTATATAAAAAAGATAACTTAAAACTTAATATCTCCACAATTTAATTTAGAAAAAGTATTCTATATGTTGATTAAATATACAAAGAAAAGAAAAACAGTCGCTCAATCAATTAATGCTATTGGGTAATTTCAAGACTACCTTGAGTTCTAAAAAAGAATCTCATTTTCCATATCTGTAAAGAACGATTTTGTCGGAGGCCGTTTTGAGTTAATTAAGCTTGTTTCTTATATGAAACTTATGATTAGTGTGATTTATGGAATTATTAGTGAAATCTTTCTGAAAATTGGACATAACTATATCAATGTTAATATCATTTTGATTAGCGTGGTTTGTGTGTTCATGCATATTACAAGAGACTTGGGATTTATAAAGGCGACCTTCGTCGTCAAGAAACCACTCATATTAATGTTCTTTATTAAAAATTTGTCAAAATTTGTTATTATATATATCATCCTTTTTTTTATTAGCTGAAAGATACTCAACAATTTGTTCGAGTGTTTTAGCTATCATATCTTGACTAGCAAATAAATGGACTTTTTCCTCAAGCAACATTTGCAAACATTTTTTGCGTGTATTTCGTAGGATTTCTTTGTACTCAATTGCTTATAGCCTTTTGTGGTGATATTGTGCTTGGTTGTGGTGACAGTGTGGACTACATAGTTCCAGGTTACGGGGGGATATGTCCTCTCCCTGCAGTGGCATTTTCAGGCTGCAATCTTTTTAGATTTACTAATATAAAATAGAGTTTAAAGAGAATAGAAGTCAATTTGTGTTAGGTAAGTACCAAAATTTGGTACTTTGGTATTTCGTTACTTTTGTCTACCAATAAAAAATAGTTTCGCTTAATAATAAAGAGTATATATTGATGTTTTAAGAGTATATATTGATGTTTTATTGTAGGTTCAAGGAGTTATAATAAAGGAATTTTTGGAGTTTAACAAATTAGAATTGGAGTATAATTTGATTGAAATTGAATTTTATAGTCCGCTTGTGCAGTCAGCAATGTTTGAGCCATAATCGAAATTCTAGAAATCTGATTTAGACGATTCAACAACCCACATAAATCTTATGAGAAGAGTTTAAATTTAAAATTGGTCTTAAATTTATATTACAGCTGAATCAGCCCAAAATCAGAGTAAAAATGTCAACTATGAACTTTTCAATTTTTTGGAATTAAATTATAATTGGGAAATCTCCTTTTATTTACATCAATTCATTAAAAATACATGTTAGATATATAATTAGATCGGAGATATACCTAATTTTTAGAAGGGAAAGATAGAGGGGGTAAAAGAGAAGTAGTTGTACAAGGGAGGGGGAGAAGAAGTCATCAACAAAACAAAGAAGATTTCAGTCACTGAAGACATTTAATTGGCTTTATTTTATTTTATTTTTTATTTATTTGTTCTTATGAACATGTGTTGTTTATCTTGAGATTGGTTTAAGATATTTATTATGAACTGAACTTATATGAGTTGGGATTTTTATGGAACCCTAATATGGGAGTGTTGGTGTTTGATAAGAACTATATATTGCAATTTGCAGTTTATTCATCAAATGATTTTTATGCTAATACCTGCTATTGTTTGATCAACTTTAGTAAGTTAACGAGTTAATTATAACAATGAGACAGTTATAGTTAATTGTCACAAAACTTGAATGGTGTATGATTAAATATATTGATATTAATTTTGAGACGGCATATACATATATTGTTACCTTACATAACCGTGTGAAATTGGTGCTTATTTGTATTCTCGAAGTTAACATAACCGTGTAATTTGGTGCTGATTTTTATTCTCGAAGTAGATTCGAAACCCATGATCATTGAATTCAGATTAGTAAACTGTGACCTTGTGTCCGTGCTTAATTGCCGACATGGACATATTATGGGAAAATAATTATCTTGACTCGACTTCGCCCTATTTGAAAGAAAAATGGCGACTTCAATGCCATTCCCACTCAAATCGGATCTAAACTTATTTTATGTAAAATTTATCCGATCTCTTTGCTAATATAATTTAGTTAGTTAATATACTTGTTAATTAGTTAATTATAAAAATCATCACTCCATTATCATGTTCTATTACCGAATTGTTAGGTATTAATTGCGATTTATAGAAACTTACGGTCCTTAAAGAACGAAATCTGACTATAATTACTTGTTTGTGATTGTGTACTTTTACACTCAATATTTTACACAACAATAACCCATAAATCTTAAACCTTTTACTTGGGCTATCTATACGCCAATGAGTAACTTAAGAGAAAACAATGTTTTTCTTGCTCGCGCGGTCCGATTTCTTGTTGTAGCTAATAAGGAGTTCGGAGTTCAGGTAATTTTCTGTTTTTCTCACTTGTAAGTTCAAAATTTAATGACTTTGAGTAACTTGGAAGAAATATTATATCTTCCCCCGTTACCGGGATCATGTTGTAGTAAGGATTTCGGGGTTGAGGAATTTTTTTTTTTTGAGTTTCTCTCCCTAATTCCAAATTTGAAATATTTGAGTAAATTAGATTTTTTTTTGTTTTTCTTGCCCCAGCCTATATTAGTAGGGAGCCCGATGCTAGAAGCCTTTTGGTTTTCCCTCCTTATATCCAAAGTTGAAAATCTTTGATCAACCTAGAAGAAATTTTTTGCTTTTCTTGCACTCAGGCCCGTAGAGTAGTAATAGGAATGAATCCGGAAAGGATCGCGGAGCTAGGGTAATTTTTTTTTTGAGTTTCCCTCCTTATATCCAAAGTTCAAAAACTTTGAGTCATTTGGAAAAAATATTTTTTCTTGTCCGAGGTACGGGTCCTGTAGTAATAAGGAACCAGGGACTAGGGTTTTTTTGTTTTGCTTTTCACTCTTTTTATCAAAATTTGAATAACTTTGAGTAAACTTAGGGGGGCTGTTGTAGTAAAAAGCCCAGGACTAGAGGTTATTTTTGATTTGGTGCCTATGGCTCGGACTTAAATCCTGTTTTTTTTTTTTGAATTATTGCCTGTTGCCCGGGCTTATGTTTTTCGATTTGTAGCCTCTGTCACTGGCTTATAGACTGGATTTTGTACTTGAATTTTTTTTAATGATTTTCTGATTTTGTGCCTATGGCTCTGGCTTAAAGCCAGGTTTTTGTACTCTTTTTTTTCCTAAGATTTTCTGAATTTGAGCCTGAGAAAATCATATATCCAGACAAAGAAATTGTCAACGTGGTGAGGTATTTCTGTTCTCCAGAAGATTCGTAAAAAGCTTTCCTGTAAACTAATGGAGAACATGTTTCTGAAATGTGAAGTCATGGCCAAGTCCATGAACATGTACATATTTTAGCATCTTGCAGTTGCGAGATTAGCACTTTAAAAATTCTGCCATGCTTTTATAATTCATTCTTCAGTATTTTTGCTTGTGATTGTTGTCGAGCTGAAAAGTGCATTTTCGAGTTTGTGTTGCAGGTTAACAAAATCCCTATAACCTTTCCCTGAATGGCCTTTGCTTGAAGAGTTATCAGATGGATTATTTGCGATATTTCAAACTTGAGTGCTAGTTATCAGATGGATTATTGAAGTTCTCGAAAGTTTGAGTAGCTATCGTTCTCTTTTATATTTTGGCATTTCATCTTCCCCGGATTTTGAATTCGAGGGCACTTAATGAAGCTTCAGAAAGGCTTACGGCTTCAGGTAAAATTCTTCAGCAGAAATTTAAAATTGTAGTCTGTCTGGAGTGAAGTTTTCAGCTCATATTCCTGGCCAAAATACTCCATCAGATAAGATAAATTTGCATAGATGCTTCCGGTGTGCGTGTTCCAGCTTTGACAAATATTAGAATGCTGCAGCAGTTTTGAATCAGGTCTGGTGGAGTTCTGGATTCATTCTCGGCTCTGGAGCTCATAGCAGATGGTTGACGGTTCAATATGAGCTGAGTTAGTCCTCTGATTTCCGAACTTCGGGATTACTTTGAAGTTGTTAAACAGCTTAACAATGCTATCAGAATCTTCGGGATTTTCATATAAGAAACTTTATTTGTAGACCTCACCTATGCAGACACAGTCTAAAGGTTCAATGTGGCCACACCGACAACTAACAGAACACCTTGTCAACTAAAGAGAGCAGATTCAGATCTCCGATTTTGGCGCAGAAGAAAATCGTAATAGTTTAGTTACGACTTTCAAGTTCATAATATACAATTTTGAGCCCGCATTCCAGGTCAATAAAATTCATTTTATCTTTCGAGGCACAAAGCCATATTATTCCTATTTATTTCAGCTCCTTGCATATTACTTTGTTGTAGAAGATTAGGCTCATATTATTCATGCCATATAATACTCTATTGATTATTTGGCGTTGCCTGGTCATTCATGACAATTTTTAGGGATCAGCATGAAGCGCTTCAAGACTTGTCATGTTGCCATGAAATCAGAGTCTCGCTGAAAGTTCTTGAAGCCGCCATCATTAAATAAACATTGATAATCCGCCGGC
The DNA here is from genome assembly GCF_009905375.1 of Apium graveolens. NCBI lineage: Eukaryota > Viridiplantae > Streptophyta > Magnoliopsida > Apiales > Apiaceae > Apium > Apium graveolens. Next base: position 255,044,215 of record NC_133653.1, read on the forward strand.
AATATGTCAGAAAGAATAAAGAAAGAACTGATCCTTGAAGTGATCAGTTCCCTTGCTACCCAAGGAGCTCAAGAAAAACATAATTCTGGACAGAAAACTTGTCATTGCATATATGGATATTGTGTTTCAGCAGAGAGAGTTCCGATGCAGCTGATTGGCTGAATTAATATAGCCTAGTGAGTACTTGAGAGCAGCATGAATGAACCGAGTCATATTGTTTGAAACTTCAAAAAAGTCAGCATAGTAGATTTTATGGCAAAGCCTCGTCTTTGAGTTTTATAAATGGGAAAATAAATTGACAAGCCCCTGAACTTTTAAACCGTGCTACACCAAAATATTTCTGAAAATAATCCCAAGAAAATTGTTATAGTATTATATCTGGCATGAATATATGCACATAGTAAAATTAAAGAACCTTCGGTCGAACCAGCTGAGGAGATATGAGAGGTATATCACATCCGATCTGATCCGATCCGATCCGATTCGAAAGAAAACTCGAAGATATGAGAGATATGAGAGATATGAGAGGTATATCCACTTTCTTTGGTTCAGTCTGAGATAGAAAAGAATGATAGAGACATTCATTTGATATTGCAGTTCTAGTTCTGACACCTGCTTCAGGATCTCCAATTATTAAGTCAGGTGTATGTGATTTGGTCCACTTCCTTGCAGATGGAAGTTGATTTCTAGAACTGGATCCTCCCCCATGATCTATGCTATCTCCATCAGCATTTTCTGATGCTCCCCCTATAGTTATGCTCTCCAAAACTTCAGAATTTGAGTTGGATCCATTAGGATTTGAAGTATAAGAGTTTCCAGAATTATCAGAACTTGGCTCATCAGAACTTGATGAATCAGAAATTGAAGAGCCAGTGACAGGTTCCGATGCTTCTTGAGAGTCTTGAGTTGTGGTAGGATCTCCAGCTTGCTCCCTCTGGACAGGTGCATTTTCCTTTGGAGTTGTTACCACAGTTTCAATGACATCATCACTTAACCCGTCAGAACTTACAGGATCAGAATTTAAGTCATCAGAATTTACAGAATCAGAATTTAAATCTTCATTTCCAAATCTCAGTTGATCATGATCATTGAAATCTTCAAGTCCAGTATTCTTCTTATCATCAAAAGATACATTGATAGATTTAATGACAACCCTTAATCTTAAATTGTAGACTCTGAAGACTTTTGTGGAAAGTGGATATCCAACAAAAATTCCTTCATCAGCTTTTAGATCAAATTATGTCAGCTGTTCAGGATGAGTCTTAAGAACAAAATACTTACATCCAAATACATGAATGTATTTCAGATTTGGCGTCTTTTTCTTCACCATCTTATATGGTGTTTTTCCATGCTTGTTTATGAGTGTAGCATTCTGTATAAAACAAGCAGTCTGCACAGTTTCAGCCCAAAAGTAGGTTGGTAGCTTTGCTTCATCAATCATAGTTCGTGCAGCTTCAATGAGAGACATGTTCTTTCTTTCTACAACTCCATTTTACTGTGGAGTTCCAGATGCAGAAAATTCCTGTTTGATTACATGCTCTTTGCAAAACTCTTCCATGATTGAATTCTTGAACTCAGTGTCATTATCACTTCTTATAATTTTAACAGAATATTTGACCAACTTACCCAACTGTCTGACATGATCAGTTAGAGTAGATGCAGTTTCATTCTTCTTGTGCAAGAAATACACCAAGTGTACCTTGTGAACTCATCCACTATAACCATATCATATTTCTTCTTTGCAAAAGACATGACATTGACTGGACCAAATAAATCAATATGCAGTAGGTGATAAGGCTCAAGAATTAAGGATTCAGTTTTGCTCCTGAAAAAAGATTTTCTTTGTTTTGCCTTTTGACATGAATCACAAAGGCCATCAGGAGCAAATACTGATTTTGGCAGTCCTCTCACAAGATCTTTCTTTACTAGCTCATTTATGTTGTTGAAATTTAAATGAGAGAGTATTTTATGCCAATTCCAGCTTTCTTCAATTGATACTCTACTCAATAGACAAATTGCAGAACCATCAGAACTTGTTGAAAGTTTGGCTTCATAAATGTTACCATGACTATAACCTTTCAAAACCACTTTGCCTGTAGAATTGCTTACAACTTTACAGTGTTCTTCAAAGAAATCCACATGATAACCTCCGTCAAAGATTTAACTCACACTTAGCAGATTGTGTTTATGTCCTGAGACCAGAGCTACTGTTTTAATGATGACATTCCCAAGATTTATATTGCCATATCCCAGAGTTTTTCCCATATTGCCATCTCCATAAGAAACTCCTGGGTCAGCATTCTCCACAAAGTCTGATAGCAGGGTTTTATTTTCAGTCTTATGTCCTGAACATCCACTGTCCTGCACTAGGATATTTTTCCTATTGTCCTGCAATCACAAAGACCACTAATGGTTAGTTTTAAGGATCCAGACTTGCTTGGATCCTTTGGCCTTTTTAAGTTTGTTAGCAATTGCAGCGGATTTAATTTCAGAGTTTGTGCTACCATTCTGTTTATCAGAGTTTATATCAGACTTTGCATCAGACTTTACACTAGAAGGAATGAAAGTAACTTTCTTCAAAAAAGGTTTTATTTAATAATAATTATAGTGCAAACTATGATAATCCTTACAAGTATAAATGGAATGCCATAAACTACCACAATGAAAACAAGGATTTTGTGGTTTAAATCTAACAGACTGACTCTTAACTCGTGAACTAGGAGGTAAAGAGTTTATATCTTTATTTTTCCTGCAAAAAGAAGCAAGATGGTTAGAGTTTCCACAGTTATAACATTTCTTTCTAGGAGCATTAGGAACATGCATATAATTATTGCTTTTGTTCACACCTTCCTTTCCATTCCTATTTTTCCTAGCTTCCTTTACCTTGTTGGCATTCCTAATCTCTTTTAGCTTATGCTTAAGCTGCTTCTTTGTCATTAAGCCTATGTTGACTTCAGCTGGTTTATCCTATTTTAATTTGTTAGAAGATGACCTATCTTTGACTTCTGTCACAGGCTCTTTCATCTTTTCAGAATCAGACTTTACAGTTTTTGCTACAAACTTAACAGGATTTACCTTTGGCGTAGCAGTCTGTTTAACAACAATTGGCTCAATTTGTTCAGTTCATTTCTCACTTTTATCATCTCCATAACCTAAGGCCTCTTTCCAGTTTCTACTACTTAATAAATTCTGAGTTGTTCTCTCAGAGTTAGTCCAAGTTCTGATAATCTCTCTTTCCTTTTCTAAGTCAGCTTTTAGAGATTCATTCAATTTTAACACTTCATCTCTAACATATAAAGCATCATCTTTTTCTTTCTTAGTTTGATGAAGAAAAACTAACTCCTTTTCTAAATAATCATTTCTCTTTTTATAAGCAAGATTTTCAGATGTTAATCTTTCATATGTTAAAGTCTGATCTCTATAACTAATGAACATGGTTTTAAGATACAATCTCAACTCAGTAATATCATCAGTATGAAAGGCATAAGTTGTTTGAGGTACCTTCAATTCAGCAGTTTCAGGGCTGCTGTCAGCATTTGCCATCAGGGCATAGTTCACCTCATGTTTAGAATATGAAGTGTCTTTCCAGTTTTTCTTCTTTGTGACAAGTGTCTTGCCTTTGTCACTTTTTCCTTTCTTGCAGTCAGGAGATATGTGGCCTCTTTCACCACAATTGTAGCATTTGACATTTGAGTTGTCTCCTCTGTCAGACTTTCCTTTACCTTTAGACTTTCTGAACCCTTTCTTATCAGAACTTCCACTTTTCCTGGAAAACTTCTTGCCTTTTCTGAATTTCCTGTAGGCTATCTTTGTGATACCCTTCACCATAAGAGCAAACAATTTCATCATCTCTCCATCAGCATCCATTTTAGGTAAACTTTCAGTTTCTGAATCATCATCATCAGAATATGATGACTCTGAATCAGACTTTATGATGAGAGCCTTTCCTTTGCCCCTCTTTGAGGCAACAACTTTAGGAGATTCCTCCTCAGCTTTAAGAGCAACTGTCCTTGACTTTCATTCATGCCTCTTGCTCCTTTGATCCATCTCAAGTTCATGAGTCTTGAGCATACCATAAATTTCATCAAGAGTAGTTTCAGTAAGGTCATAGTTGTCTCTTATGATAGTAGACTTCAAATCCCAATTTTCAGGAAGAGCTAAAAGGAAATTTTAGATTTCAATCTTCAAGATCATATTCCCTGTCCACCAGTGACAGATCATTCAAGAGTTTGACAAACCTGTCATATAAGCCAGTTAAAGACTCATCAGCTTTTGAGTCAAAGTGCTCATACTCTTGAGTGAGTATAGTCCTCCTGTTCTTCTTGATTGCATCAGTTCCCTGGCCATTTGTCTCCAAAGCATCCCATATCTCCTTTGCAGTTTTGCAATTAATTACCCTGTTTGCCATGACATTATCAATGGCACTATGCAGCAAATGCCTTACCCTTGCATCTTTGGCAATAGATGAGATATCTTCAGCTGTGTACTCACCTTTCTCCTTTGGTATGGTCTTTGCTGGTTGATCAACAACTACAAGAGAGAGCTTGGTAGGCTTATGTGGTCCTTCATTAATTATGTTAAGGTATTCTGGATCTGCAGCTTCCAGAAACATAGCCATCTTTACTTTCCATATGGGATACTCAGAAGGTCTCAGTATGGGAACCCTAATAGTCTCATATCGACTATGAGTTTGAGTCTTTTGAGTTTCTTCAGTCTTGGTGGGCTTGGTTGGAGTTTGTGCTTCTTCAGACATGATTGTATGGATCTTTACTGTATGTGTGTTAACAGATAAGCTCTGCTACCAATTGTTAGGTCACACAACACTGTAGAAGGGGGTTGAATACAGTGTTTTCACAATCAAATTGATTTAACACAAGTATGTAACGAAGATCAAGTATATTGAATAAACTCTGTTACAATAAGAACTGTTGTTCTCTCTCAGTGATGAACAAATATCACTAAGAGCTGCTAGATTATAATGTATAATCTTCTCGATAGTGATAACACGTATAGTGTAAACGCTAAGTCTGTGTTTATATAGTACACAGTTACAAGATAACTTCTAATTGATATGGAATATAATTTTGTCTCCTAAAATATATCAATCAGATATCTTCTACAAGTCTTCTAGTCCTCTAACTCTTTCCATACATATCTTCTTTTATTTTAGTCTCGATCTTCTACTGTAAATCAGCTTCCTTCCTTATATGAAAGTCTTCTCGCACTTAAGTTCTGATATGACCTTAAGTTCTGATATTAAGTTCTGACTTCCTATAAGTCGTGATATGTCCTATTTTTTAAGATCTGAAAACTAAACATGAATCATATTAGACATGAGATCTCAAATATTTCTAACATTATAACAATGAGACGGTTATAGTTAACTGTCACAAAACTTGAATGGTGCACGATTAAATATATTGATATTAATTTTGTGACGGTATATACATGTATTGTTACCTTACATAACCGTGTGAAATTGGTGTTTATTTGTATTCTCGAAGTTGAAACATAACCGTGTGATTTGGTGCTTATTTGTATTCTCGAAGTTAGATTCGAAACATATGGTCATTGAATTTTAGATTAGTAAACTGTGACCTTGTTCAGTGCTTTATTGTCGACATGAACATATTATGGATAAATAATTATCTTAACTCAACTTCGCTCTATTAGAAAGAAAAATGGCGATTTCAATGCCATTCCCACTCAAATCGGATCTAAACTTCTCTTATGTGAAATTTATCCGATCTCTTTGCTAATATCCATTATTATGTTCTATTACCAAATTGTTAGGTATTAATTGCGATTTATATAAACTTACGGTCCTTAAAGAACAAAATCTGACTGTATTACTTGTTTGTGATTATTTGTTTGCGATTGTGTACATTGACACTAAATATTTTACACAACAGTAATCCCTAAATCTTAAACCTTTTTCCTTGGGCTATCTATACGCCAATGAGTAACTTAAGAGAAAACAATGTTTTTTTTGCTCGCGCGGTCCGGTTTCTTAGCTAGTAAGGAGTACGAAGTTCGGATAATTTTTTATTTTTCTCTCTTGTAAGTTCAAAATTTAAAGACTTTGAGTAACTTGGAAGAAATATTATATCTTTCCCTGTTACCGGGATCATGTTGTAGTAAGGATTTCGGGGTTGAGATAATTTCTTTTTTGAGTTTCTCTACCTAATTCCAAATTTGAAATATTTGAGTAAATTATATTTTTTTTGTTTTTCTTGCCCCAGCCTGTATTAATAGGGAGCATGATGCTTGAGGCCTTTTGGTTTTCTCTCCTGATATCCAAAAGTTGAAAATCTTTGATTAACTTAGAAGAAATTTTTTGCTTTCATTCACTCAGGCCCGTAGACCTGTAATAGGAATGAGTCCGGAAAGGAGCCCGGAGCTAGGGTAATTTTTTTTGAGTTTCTCTCCTTATATCTAAAGTTCAAAAATTTTGAGTAATTTGAAAAAATTATTTTTTCTTGTCCGAGGTACGGGCTCCTGTAGTAATAAGGAACTGGGGACTAGGGTTTTTTTTTGATTTGCTTTTCACTCTTTATATCAAAATTTGAATAACTTTGAGTAAACTTAGGGGGGCTGTTGTAGTATGAAGCCCAGGACTAGAGGTTATTTTTGAATTAGTGCCTATGGCTCGGACATAAATCCTGTTTTTTTTGAAATATTGCCTGTTGCCCGGGCTTATGTTTTTTAATTTATAGCCTCTGTCTCTGGCTTATAGACTGGATTTTGTACTTGATTTTTTTTAAATATTTTCTGATTTTGTGCCTATGGCTCTGGCTTAAAGCCAGGTTTTTGTACTTTATTTTTTTTTCTAAGATTTTCTGAATTTGAGCCTGAGAAAATCATATATCCAGACAAAGAAGTTGTCTACGTGGTGAGGTATTGCTGTTCTCCAGAAGCACTACAAGAAAACAAGGCTAAATACAACCGCACAAATACAACTGACATCAAATTCAACCGTTTTCGGTTGAAATTAAGGGCGCGGCTAAATACAACCGCATGCGGTCGTATTTAAATACAGTCGTATTTACATGGTCGAATTTAGTACTAATTACAACTGAATAAATACAACCGTATATATATACAACCATATACGGTTGAGTTTAGGCGTGCTTCTAAATTCAACCGCATTCGGTCGAATTTAGCCTTATTAATTACAACCGGCTAAATATAACCGTATTTATATACAACTGTATACGGTTGAGTTTAGGCGTGCTCCTAAATTCAACCGCATTCGGTCGAATTTAGCCTTATCAAAAAATGGAGGGAATTTTCCCGCCAACGAATTTTGTATTAAATTTAACCGATTCGGTTGAATTATTTTTAAAAATGGCGGAAAATTTCTGGAAAAAAATATAGAATAAATTTACACGAAATTTATATTTTAGTTCTTGCAAAAAAATTATTATGGTAGTTAGATATTTATCGTTCAATTAATAATTATAGTTTGAGTTTCAATTTATTTTGTATTTGTTTTAAATTATAATCCAACCATACGGATATGAAAATTGTCAAAAAAAAAGTTTTATGAAAAATGTAAGTAATTTTAATATTTAAATTTTAACTATTTTGACATCCATACGGTTGGATCATTCACTATTATTTTTAAAAATATCGAAACATCAATATGGGATTAAACACTAGTTAGAAGTACTGGTCAAATTACTAGTTGACTGTTAAAAAAACAAACAGAATATATTTATTTTTTTTTGAAATTTCTGTCATATAACTAAAATATATTGATCTTGACATCCGTACGGTTGGATCATTCATTAATATTTTTAAAAATATCAAAACATTATGGGATTAAACACTAGTTAGAAGTACTGGTCAAACTACTCTTTGACTATTAAAAAGGCAAACGAAATATATTTAATTTTTTCTAAAATTTTTGTCATATAAATAAAATATACAGATCCTGACATCCGTACAGTTGGATCATTCATTAATATTTTTAAAAGTATTGAATCCTCAATATGGGATTAAACACTAGTTAAAAGTACTGGTCAAATTACTAGTTGACTGTTAAAAAACAGAACCAAATATATTTTTATTTTTCTAAATTTTTTGTCATGTCACTAATATAGAACTTGACATTCGTACGGTTGGATCATTCATTAATATTTTTAAAAATATCGAAACATCAATATGTGATTAAACACCAGTTAGAAGTACTGGTCAAACTATTCTTTGACTATTAAAAAGGCAAACCAAATATATTTATTTTTTTCTAAAATTTGTGTCATATCACTAAAATATACATATCATGACATCCGTACGGTTGGATCATTTATTAATATTTTTAAAAATATTGAATCATCAATATGGGATTAAACACTAGTTAAAAGTACTAGTCAAATTACTAGTTGACTCTTAAAAAAGAAAACCAAATATATTTAGTTTTTTCTAAATTTTTTGTCATATCACTAAAATATATAGATCTTGACATCCGTATGGTTGGATCATTCATTAATATTTTTAAAAATATCGAAACATCAATATGGGATTAAACACCAGTTAGAAGTACTAGTCAAACTACTCTTTGACTATTAACAAGGCAAACCAAATATATTTATTTTTTTCTAAATTTTTTGTCATATCACTAAAATATACAGATCTTGACATCCGTACGGTTGGATCATTCATTAATATTTTTAAAAATATCGAATCATCAATATGAGATTAACCACTAGTTAGAAGTACTGGTCAAATTACTAGTTGACTGTTAAAAAAGAAAACCAAATTTATTTATTTTTTTCTAAATTTTTTGTCATATCACTAAAATATATAGATCTTAACATCCGTATGGTTGGATCATTCATTAATATTTTTAAAAATATCGAACCATCAATATGGGATTAAATACCAGTTAGAAGTACTGGTCAAACTACTCTTTGACTTTTAAAAAGGCAAACCAAATATATTTATTTTTTTCTAAATTTTTTGTCATATCACGAAAATATACTGATTTTGACATCCGTACGGTTGGATCATTCATTAATATTTTTAAAAATATCGAAACATCAATATGGGATTAAACACTAGTTAGAAGTAATGGTCAAACTACTCTTTGACTCTTAAAAAGCAAACCAAATATATTTATTTTTTTCTAAATTTTTTGTCATGTCACTAAAATATATATATCTTGACATCCGTATGGCTAGATCATTCATTAATATTTTTAAAAATATCGAAACATCAATATGAGATTAAACACTAATTAGAAGTACTAGTCAAACGACTCTTTGATTTTTAAAAAGGCAAACAAAATATATTTATTTTTTTCTAAATTTTTTGTCAAATCACTTAAATATACTGATTTTGACATCCGTACGGTTGGATCATTCATTAATATTTTTAAAAATATCGAAACATCAATATGAGATTAAACACTAGTTAGAAGTACTGGTCAAACTACTCTTTGACTCTTAAAAAGCAAACAAAATATATTTATCTTTTTTCTAAATTTTTTGTCATGTCACTAAAATATATATATCTTGACATCCGTATGGTTGGATCATTCATTAATATTTTTAAAAATATCAAAACATCAATATGAGATTAAACACTAGTTAGAAGTACTAGTCAAACGACTCTTTGACTTTTAAAAAGGCAAACCAAATATATTTATTTTTTTCTAAATTTTTTGTCATATCCCTAAAATATACTGATTTTGACATCCGTACGGTTGGATCATTCATTAATATTTTTAAAAATATCGAAATATCAATATGAGATTAAACACTAGTTATGAATGATCCAACCTTACATATGTCAACATATATATATTTTAGTGATATGATAAAAAATTTAGAAAAAAAGAAATGTATTTGATTTCCTATTTTAATAATCTACCAGTAGTTTGACTAGTAATTCGTACGAGTGTTACTCTAATACCGATATTTTGATTTTTTAAAAAATGTTTATGAATGATCCAACCTCACAGATGTAAACATATATATATTTTAGTGATATGATAAATAATTTAGAAAAAAATAAATGTGTTTGATTTGCTATTTTAACAGTCAACCAGTAGTTTTACCGCATTTCTTACTAGTGTTTAGTCCCGGATTGATGTTTCAATTTTTTAAAAAATGTTTATAAATGATCCAAACTTACAGATGTCAATATCTATATATTTTTGTAATCTGATAAAATTTTTAAATAAAATAAATGTATTTTATTATTAGACCTCAATTAAATTAACAAATAAAGTATAATTAAACAAAATTCTAAATTTCACTACACCCTCATTTGAATGAAATTAATCATAAGATATATCAAAATCACAATTTCAAATTTTTTATTAAAATAATGAGTAGTTGAAATAAATTATAAAATTATAATATTTTAAGAAAAAGTTTAACAAATAACAATATTTTTTTATAAAAATTATTCAAATTTTAATTTTCATAACAGAAAATACGTAATGTGTGAACTGAATTTATAAATTAATACTCCTAAATTCAACTGACGGCGGTTGTATTTAGCTTTGCCACGTCAGCGATCCGCGTGATTTAGATCCAACGTGCCAAATTTAAGCAGCATAGTTAATCCAATGGTTGCTATCATATTTTAATAAAAAAGTAAAAAACAATATTTTATTTATCTTCTAACCCCCTGCCCCCATCACCTTCGCGGCTCCGCCCCTCACCCCTGCTCCCCTCTTCTCACTCCCCCCTCCTTCCCTCCCTCCCTCCCTCCCTATCTCTTCACTCACCTAAAAACCTCTTAAACCGAGGCAAAACTTACAGCCTTACAGCCTATCTCTATTTATACTTGATTTAGATGCTCTAACCACGCACACTATATAAACATCTACTCATCTACATGTAATTATATGCAAGTAGATAACAATAATAAAAAAAGAGAAGAAAAATGGGGTTGAAGTTTGAGAAGGAAGAGCAAAAAAAATTATAAGAAAGATATTAGTACAATACTGAAGATAAGTTTGTACAATTTTCCGAGCAAGAAAAAGGAGCCACTGGGAATGCTAACGCCACTGATGCCAAGCTTCGCGTCAATACCGTTCAAGTGGGAGGAGGCGTCGGGCAAGCCAAGAATCATTGTCGGGCAAGCCAAGAATCATTGATGCTGTTGCTACCAATGCAAGAAGTAGTGCAGTGCCCAACTCCCAGGCTGTAAGGTGTTTAGTCCCACCTCCCATGTTGATGAATATTGGTACTAGTAAAATTACCATTATGTACAAGGTTGTAGTTAAGGCTGTAAGGTATTAACTCTCCAAGGGGCTCAATTTCGAGGCGAATTGAAATTCGACCAGAATGGTTGCCGGATTTTTTGAAACTCATCGGAGAATTTTCCGGCGAGATTTTTTTTTTTTTTTTAAAACTGGTGCTCGTTAATTCGACCGCATTCGGTCGAATTTAGAATAATATTTTAAACCATATACGGTTGAATTTATATTTTAGGCAAACTTTTCAAAAAATTTCAAAAATTCAATTTTTTGGGAGGGATTTTCAAATTGAAATTAAAAAATCAAATTTAACTGAATACGGTTGTATTTAAACGGTTGTATTTAAGCGGTTGTATTTAGGCGGTTGTATTTAGACGGTCGTATTTAGTATAAATACAACCGCATTACTAAATATTACTCGAGCATTTACAACCGGTTAACTGGTTGTATTTAACTAAATACAACCGGATCCGGTTGTATTTAATTAAATATAACCGGTCAAAAACCGGTTGTATTTAGCGGTTTTTCTTGTAGTGAAGATTTGTAAAAATCTTTCCAGTAAACTAATGGAGAACATGTTTCTGAAATGTGAAGTCATGGCCAAGTCCATGAACATGTACATATTTTAGCATCTTGCAGTTGCGAGATTAGCACTTTAAAAATTCTGCCATGCTTTTATAATTCATTCTTCAGTATTTTTGCTTGTGATTGTTGTTGTGCTGAAAAATTGCATTTTCGAAATTGCATTTTCGAGTTTGTGTTGCAGGTTAACAAAATCCCTATAACCTTTCCCTGAATGGCCTTTGCTTGAAGAGTTATCAGATGGATTATTTGCGATATTTCAACTTGAGTGCTAGTTATCAGATGGATTATTGAAGTTCTTGAAAGTTTGAGTAGCTATCGTTCTCTTTTATTTTTTGGCATTTCATCTTCCCTGGATTTTGAATTTGAGGGCACTTAATGAAGCTTCAGAAAGGTTTACGGCTTCAGGTAAAATTCTTCAGCAGAAATTTAAAATTGTAGTCTGTCTGGAGTGAAGTTTTCAGCTCATATTCCTGGCCAAAATACTCCATCAGATAAGATAAATTTGCATAGATTCTTCCGGCGTGCGTGTTCCAGCTTTGACAAATATTAGAATGCTGCAGCAGTTTTGAATCAGGTCTGGTGTTCTGGATTCATTCTCGGTTCTGGAGCTCATAGCAGATAGTTGACGGTTCAAAATGAGCTGAGTTAGTCCTCTGATTTCCGAACTTTGGGATTACTTTGAAGTTGTTAAACAGCTTAACAATGCTATCAGAATCTTCAGGATTTTCAAAATAAGAAACTTTAGTTGTAGACCTCACCTAAGCAGACACAGTCTAAAGGTTCAATGTAGCCACACCGACAACTAACAGAACACCTTGTCAACTAGAGAGAGCAGATTGAGATCTCAGATTGTGGCAGCAGAAGAAAATCGTAATAGTTTAATTATGACTTTCAACTTCATAATATACAATTTTGAGCCGGCATTCCAGGTCAATTAAATTCATTTTATCTTTCGAGGCACAAATCCGTATTATTCCAATTTTTTTCAGCTCCTTGCATTTTACTTTGTTGTAGAAGATTAGGCTCATATTATTCATGCCATATAATACTCTATTGATTATTTGGCGTTGCCTGGTCATTCATGACAATTTTTAGGGATCAGCATGAAGCGCTTCAAGACTTGTCATGTTGCCAAGAAATCAGCATCTCACTGAAGGTTCTTGAAGCCGCCATCATTAAATAAACATTGATAATCCGCCGGCAATATCAGAAAGAATAAAGAAAGAACTGATCCTTGAAGTGATCAGTTCCGTTGCTACCCAAGGAGCTCAAGAAAAACATAAATCTGGACAGAAAACTTGTGTTTCAGCTGAGAGAGTTCTGATGCAGCTGATTGGCTGATTTAATATAGCCTAGTGAGTACTTGAGAGCAGCATGAATGAAACTTCGAAAAAGTCAGCATAGTTGATTTTATGGCAAAGCCTCGTCTTTGTGTTTATAAACGGGAAAATAAATTGACAAGTCATGAACTATTCCTTTTTTATTCGATAGGTCCTGAACAAAAAAATCCGCAAACTGGGTCTTTAAACGTTTTCAATCGTTTGAATCGAGTTCTTCCGTTAAGTAGAATCTGACAGACGTCAATCAAGCTGATGTGATGTGGCATTCCCTTGTAACATGCACCATCTGATTTGTACGGAAATTAAAAAAAATAAAATTAAACTGTAATTAAAGTTAAAAAACAAAGCACATGACTTTTAAACTGTGCTACACCAAAATATTTCTGAAAATAATCCCAGGAAAATTGTTGTAGTATTATATCTGGCATGAATATATGCATATAATAAAATTAAAGAACCTTCGGTTTGATATGAGAGGTATGTCACATCCGATCTGATCCGATTCAGAAAAAAACTCGAAAAGCCCGATTCGGAAAAAAGCCCGGCAACGTGCCTTATTTTTTCTTGAAAATCCGTCCCGACCCGAAATCTGAAAATCCGGATAAAAGTCTGGATTTAAAAAGGCTTGTATAGAAGTCCGGTTTGACCCGGATTAATAAAAATCCAATTTTTTTATTACTAGTTTGCAAGTCTCCAGTTTCTCAGTCCCCTTAGTAATGTTTCTAAGGCCAATAAGAGGATTGACAATTTTTTGTTATCCTTTATTTTTAATAAGCCGCCAACACAACAACAACATTAGTGAATTACAGTAGATTCAAAATTAAAAAACCTAATACAACGGGCTTTCCTGATATAAAGAATATTTGGAAATATATATTTCTTGATTTATCACAAAAAGAAAGTAACAATGGTTAGAGTTACGAGATATTATTTTTTCGGTATCTAAACTACTTATAAATCGAGGTACAAAATATAAAATAAAATAAAATATATAAATAAAAAAATCGAATATTTTGACATCTCGATTATATATTATTAAACTATTCGATTTTATACTGTGAATTGCATTAGTCGGTGTTTTTAGGGGTTTATCAAAATATTCGGTTAACAAATATACATAATATCATATTTTCAACAATATCTCGGTTCAGTTGCCGATTTCAAATAGTATAAGGGGTTGAGCAAATCCCTAATTACGGTCTCCGGTGTTAATTGGTCCGGAGATTTTAAGAATTAAGGAGGAAGACGGTTCTAACGGTATAGGTAAGTCACATGCGAAAAAAATCATTATTCTGCTTATTTTTATATACTTTAATATAACGGTGTATATGAGTTTATACTTTTAAAACACATACGCACAAGCTGGGTCTTTTAAGCAAACAACATATTCATTCTTTAAAATGAGCACTGTCATTGAAAGAATGTTAAAAATATCGGATTATAAGTCATCATTAACCAAAATACCCATTCTTAAATAAGATGGCTAATTTAACCCATTTAAATACCCTAATAGGAGATGCGTATTGCATACTAAGCATCATCCATCCCCTTTTCCTAAACTCTCGCTTCTTCTGCACTCCTTTTCATATCCACGTACCATCATCAAACCTCAGCCTTCCTTTATATAAACATATTATAACGCGAACATTCAATCTAATAATCAAATAATCTGAAGGTGTATATAATAGTTTGAGCACAGAGAGATTTGAGTACATCCAATGTTTTATCTGTTTGTGAGCTGTAGCTGGTGAGGTATGTGGATCAAGTAAGTCGGAAATACGCATATGGCATATGGCATCTGGGTGAGGTATGTGGATCAAGTAAGTCGGAAATACGCATATGGCATCTGGGTGTTTGAGCAGTACGCATTCTTCACTTGGGTATTCTTCAAGATACCCCATATCTACTTGGGTATTAGTAGGTGATTTTTTTTTAAACAATACCCTAATTATAAATGCGTAACAAACTATACGCCGAACACAAATGTGTATTATGTAGTACCCCAATGATGAATGCGTCTTCCATCCGGTATTTACAACCATGTCATTCAGAAATCGTAATTTTTCTACAATCCTTTCGAAAAGTCGGTACTTTTAACCATCACCCTCATGTATTTACCGGGTAGGATTGATTAATTGATTTACGTGCGGTTAATATTTTATTGATACCATAAAAATATCTATTTTGTGAGTATTGAGATCGCAGTGTGTTAAAAAATGGACACTTCCCTTTTGTATTCTAGGAATCTGGGTTCACCCAGTTTCACATACTTCTCCAATGATTTTCTTCAGTAAACAGGTGAGGACATCCGATCTTAGCTAATTAATTCTCCTATTTTCGGCGTTGTTGATTTTTTTATGATTAAATTTGTTGGATTATTAATTATTTGACCATCTGTTACTCAACCTGGGAAAGAATTCATCATTTTCTAGCTCATTACTTTCTTACAGACAATTTTGGTTAGGTTTCTTGTTAACGGCAATACCTTAATGTCACAAATTCTTTTTGTGATGTTTCTATAGAGGGGTTGCATGGTTGTAAGTTGTAACTAGCTACTTTGAAAATATCGAATCTTTTCATGTCTGCGGTGGACTATGAACCAGAGTCAGAGACTATACTATCAAAGTTAAGAACCCTTGAGGTATTGCTGAACATGAGCAAAGGATTACTATGAAGATCACGGTGGTACCACTACCCGAGAAATTACATTAAGAATGGAGGTTATTATCTCAATTGCTTCTTTCTCTCCATATGAGTATTTTTTCTGCTTTATAACTAATGTTTCCTTTTGAATTTTAGAGTTCTAATCTCTTATATCTTTAATTGATTAGACCAGCTTAGATGTGGATTTCCAAGGCTTCTCTGCATGACAGATTTGGTCTGTCAATCATTGACAGAAACTTCTTTTTGAGTTGCATAAGAAGCATTTCAGGTGAGCTACCTCTGGCAATTCAAATAATTGGCATCTGAATAAAAATAATTTGGTTGAAAATAAGTGATTGGTTTATAAAGCCAACATATTATGTGCAATAAAAAGACCAGAATATAGACTCCACAAATCATGATTGATCGAAATCTGTGAATACGAGATTCCAAAGTTCATAAAATCATAAAACAGAACATAAAACCATTCATTTTTCTTACAAAGTACCAAATACGATAATGAGATTCAAGGCTATGCCATTAACATGTCTTCAGTTTAGAGAAAATTAAAAGAAGGGAGCCCTTTGAGGGGTTCCTTTCCTTTTGTTCCTTTTCCCTTCCTTAACTTCACCGTTGACAATTAGGTAGCTGGCGAAAGCTGCATTTTCAGCATCATTTGCGGCTCCTCTTTTTTTAACTGCTAGAAATGGGGGATCTGAGCTTTTTGCCTTTCTTGAAAATGCCTTTACCTGAACAAGGTGGTTTTGTTTTTAAATGAGCAATTACATGAATATATATGGATGCGTAGAAAAATGCTTTTGAGGCAAAAATGAACACTTGGTTGTGCATATTTGTATATGTGACTTACCTTGCATTCGAGACTGCAGTATCGATGAAGAGATGGGTCACTGAGGATCCTTCTACAAGAGTCACATGCATGTTCTTCATCTGCCCTGGAACCGGACTCTTTATGTGGCATAGGCTTTAAAGAGAAAACCCACAGTTTGTTGCATTTGAATGGCTGTTATCACCACCACACATAAAACCCAATGTCACGAGTAACTTCACCAAATATGTTTCATTTTTGACAAATTATATTTACTCTAGTGCAGATCAGTAAATGTCTTTGTATATCCGGCTACTTCACTGTGCTATTGTTACCAAATGCAGCTTGAGATGCAATGTGTTGGTGTTGTATATATAGGAAAGAATTCATTTTGAGAAAAAGGTTCCTGTGGTAGATCAAGGAATTTCTGAGGTTGTAATTGATTTGGGTGTACATTGCATGTATAAGTGATAAAAGAGATAACAAAAAGTTACATATGCGGTATCATATAGCGCTATTGTTTGTAGAATATTACTCCTGACTTGAATGTACATAATTCGATCTTAGATATGCATAATTCGAATTGGCAGCTATTTGGTTCACTAGAGTTTGATTGTGGGAATGGTTTAGGAGCAATCCAGGAAAAAGTGAGTGGACAATATTGCAGTTACAGTGTAGGATTTACTTGTTTTCTCTATGTCAACGATACGTATTCATACATGCGACATAAGAGAAACAAGACTAGACGGAAATAACGCATTTACCAAGCATAAAATTCAAAGAATAAATGTATCAAGTCCTATGTGAAGGGAGTATACTTGTGTCTTTCACATCATATGTAGCCTTGTAGGGATAAACCTTCATCGATCAGCTCTCATATATATATATGTATATATGTATATATATATTTCCCTTTATATAACAGCTTAATTCGTAGTTTTATGGCGATTTTTTTTATGATGCTACTTATTCCGGGGAATTTTTTTACTGTTCACATAATACTTCATGAATTTTCTTACTGATAATACTTTTCACAGTAGCAATATAAAATATAGGGAACATTCCAGGATTGTTTCCCACAGTTCACTTATTTCTTTTAGATAATAACATTTCTATTCCCCTAATAGCTACTCATATTGTCCTTGTATTAAATAGGCTCAATTTATGCTTGGTTGAAACTTTTGTTAAATTTCATGTAGTTCTTAGAAATGGTTCAATTATGCTGAATCCTGCCTAGATATTTGGATCATTATGTTCAAACGTGTTGTGAAATCGTATTATACTTAATTGTTTAACATTTGTTTACTCGCTGGACATATTTTATATGTCCTTTAGAATAGAGTTTTGTACAATATCAAAAAACAAAAAGAGAAAGTGGTGTCTAAACATTTATCCTGTTTCACCTTGAACATACTAGATACGAGTTCCCATATTTCCCTGAAGCGTAGAAGATATTAATGAACTTAAAAATTTACTTAGCAAAAGTATAATTTGATCACATACCTGAATCTTGGAGCAATCTATATAATTTCCCATGTCACGAACGGGGACAACATCCTTGTAGACATGTCGGTAAAGCTTTAATATATTGTGTCCATTATGTGAACCTGATGCGATACAGTATTGACAGAGTGCTAAATTACAATTAATGCAGTATCTGTTCCGATCATTTTTGCAAAGGTCGTGAACTGAACAAAGATCAAAGAAAGTTTTACTCAGAAACAAATCAAGCCAAGCTGGCTTGCCCTGGAATATGTGCTCCTCCTGAAAAGGAGTTTTTGTCAGGTAAGGCTGCATTCTAATTAATTAGATAACCAAATTACTGTACATGGCATAAAAATTTACTAGGTAAAGCATAATAACATGAGTTGAGAACATTATATTTTTCCGGTTCTGAATAGAGATTATCGTGGAAATCTAATGAATCTTCTAACAGTAGACTATATATTATATATCAAATTAGTGGAGCGACAGGGAAAGAGGAGCAAGAGTTTATTCAAAAGCACACTATAAAATAAAACTAATGAATATGTAACAGACATATGTCATGGAGTACTATTTTACAGGGCATATCAACTACTAATTTACCAAACAAGCTACTGGTCCTCTATTGTTTACTTTTACTCCCAGTGACTGACTATGTTTTTCCGTTATGGTCCTAATTAGCCTTGATACTGCACCGATTCAAAAATATAAATTAAGATAAATATTAGTACATCAGTCAAAAATGAATTTTAAGTAATCCTGGACAAATCATTTCGAAACTTCAATGAAGCACCAATTACTATTACTACAGACCAGCGGGAGTAAAATTGTTGTAGCACACAGTCAACTAATGAGTAATCCAGCATTACTTCACACAAGTTAAGTGTTTACACATAATCTAGTGATAAATTCAAATATATATGTGTGGAATTTGCTAGGAGAATACTATTTTTTGGAACCTGCCTTTTTACTCAGGATCTAGGCTAGGTAGCTGTATCAATTGTATTATATAAAATTGCTAAAACAATTACAATCATATAAATTTGTTCAGCTACATAAATATCTAGGACAAATTATATATAATTGTAGAAATTATACATTTGTTACTTAGTTTACGTACCTGTTGAATTGATCTTGGATGATGAACACTCATGGCTTTTTTTGTGAACAAATTTTGAAGGAATAGATGGGTTTTATTAGAGGATGATAATATGTGCGAAGATAATGACTTATTAGTTATAGCTGGACAACGAATATTTGTTAAAAAAATCTTGTTACGGATATTAAATAATGAAAATTATTCAATTTGTACTTATTCTAATCATGTTTATTGTAGTATATAAAAAAGATAACTTAAAACTTAATATCTCCACAATTTAATTTAGAAAAAGTATTCTATATGTTGATTAAATATACAAAGAAAAGAAAAACAGTCGCTCAATCAATTAATGCTATTGGGTAATTTCAAGACTACCTTGAGTTCTAAAAAAGAATCTCATTTTCCATATCTGTAAACAACGATTTTGTCGGAGGCCGTTTTGAGTTAATTAAGCTTGTTTCTTATATGAAACTTATGATTAGTGTGATTTATGGAATTATTAGTGAAATCTTTCTGAAAATTGGACATAACTATATTAATGTTAATATCATTTTGATTAGCGTGGTTTGTGTGTTCATGCATATTACAAGAGACTTGAGATTTATAAAGGCGACCTTCGTCGTCAAGAAATCACTCATATTAATGTTCTTTATTAAAAATTTGTCAAATTTTGTTATTATATATATCATCCTTTTTTTATATTAGCTGAAAGATACTCAACAATTTGTTCGAGTGTTTTAGCTATCATATCTTGACTAGCAAATAAATGGACTTTTTCCTCAAGCAACATTTGCAAACATTTTTTTCGTGTATTTCGTAGGATTTCTTTGTACACAATTGCTTATAGCCTTTTGTGGTGATATTGTGCTTGGTTGTGGTGAAAGTGTGGACTACATAGTTCCAGGTTACGGGGGGATATGTCCTCTCCCTGCAGTGGCATTTTCAGGCTGCAATCTTTTTAGATTTACTAATATAAAATAGAGTTTAAAGAGAATAGAAGTCAATTTGTGTTAGGTAAGTACCAAAATTTAGTACTTTGGTATTTCGTTACTTTTGTCTACCAATAAAAAATAGTTTCGCTTATTAATAAAGAGTATATATTGATGTTTTATTGTAGGTTCAAGGAGTTATAATAAAGGAATTTTTGGAGTTTAACAAATTATAATTGGAGTATAATTTGGTTGAAATTGAATTTTATAGTCCGCTTGTGCAGTCAGCAATGTTTGAGCCATAATCGAAATTCTAGAAGTCTGATTTAGACGATTCAACAACCCACATAAATCTTATGAGAAGAGTTTAAATTTAAAATTGGTCTTAAATTTATATTACAGCCGAATCAGCCCAAAATCAGAGTAAAAATGTCAACTATGAACTTTTCAATTTTTTGGAATTAAATTATAATTGGGAAATCTCCTTTTATTTACATCAATTCATTAAAAATACATGTTAGATATATTATTAGATCGGAGATATACCTAATTTTTAGAAGGGAAAGATAGAGGGGGTAAAAGAGAAGTAGTTGTACAACAGAGGGGGAGAAGAAGTCATCAACAAAACAAAGAAGATTTCAGTCACTGAAGACATTTAATTGGCTTTATTTTATTTTATTTTTTATTTATTTGTTCTTATGAACATGTGTTGTTTATCTTGAGATTGGTTTAAGATATTTATTATGAACTGAACTTATATGAGTTGGGATTTTTATGGAACCCTAATATGGGAGTGTTGGTGTTTGATAAGAACTATATATTGCAATTTGCAGTTTATTCATCAAATGATTTTTATGCTAATACCTGCTATTGTTTAATCAACTTTAGTAAGTTAACGAGTTAATTATAACAATGAGACAGTTATAGTTAATTGTCACAAAACTTGAATGGTACATGATTAAATATATTGATATTAATTTTGTGACGGTATATACATATATTGTTACCTTACATAACCGTGTGAAATTGGTGCTTATTTGTATTCTCGAAGTTAACATAACCGTGTAATTTGGTGCTGATTTGTAGTCTCGAAGTAGATTCGAAACCTATGATCATTGAATTCAGATTAGTAAACTGTGACCTTGTGTCCGTGCTTAATTGCCGACATGGACATATTATGGGAAAATAATTATCTTGACTCAACTTCGCCCTATTCGAAAAAAAAATGGCGATTTCAATGCCATTCCCACTCAAATCGGATCTAAACTTATTTTATGTAAAATTTATCCGATCTCTTTGCTAATATAATTTAGTTAGTTAATATACTTGTTAATTAATTAATTATAAAAATCATCACTCCATTATCATGTTCTATTACCGAATTGTTAGGTATTAATTGCGATTTATAGAAACTTACGGTCCTTAAAGAACGAAATCTGACTGTAATTACTTGTTTGTGATTATTTGTTTGCGATTGTGTACTTTTACACTCAATATTTTACACAACAATAACCCCTAAATCTTAAACCTTTTACTTGGGCTATCTATATGCCAATGAGTAACTTAAGAGAAAACAATGTTTTTCTTGCTCGCGCGGTCCGGTTTCTTGTTGTAGCTAATAAGGAGTTCGGAGTTCGGGTAATTTTCTGTTTTTCTCACTTGTAAGTTCAAAATTTAATGACTTTGAGTAACTTGGAAGAAATATTTTATCTTCCCCCGTTACCGGGATCATGTTGTAGTAAGGATTTCGGGGTTGAGGAATTTTTTTTTTTGAGTTTCTCTCCCTAATTCCAAATTTGAAATATTTGAGTAAATTAGATTTTTTTTTGTTTTTCTTGCCCCAGCCTATATTAGTAGGGAGCCCGATGCTAGAAGCCTTTTGGTTTTCCCTCCTTATATCCAAAGTTGAAAATCTTTGATCAACCTAGAAGAAATTTTTTGCTTTTCTTGCACTCAGGCCCGTAGAGCAGTAATAGGAATGAGTCCGGAAAGGATCCCGGAGTTAGGGTAATTTCTTTTTTTTGAGTTTCCCTCCTTATATCCAAAGTTCAAAAACTTTGAGTAATTTGGAAAAAATATTTTATCTTGTCCAGAGGTACGGGTCCTGTAGTAATAAGGAACCGGGGACTAGGGTTTTTTTGTTTTGCTTTTCACTCTTTATATCAAAATTTGAATAACTTTGAGTAAACTTAGGGGGGCTGTTGTAGTAAAAAGCCGAGGACTAGAGGTTATTTTTGATTTGGTGCCTATGGCTCGGACTTAAATCCTGTTTTTTTTTTTTGAATTATTGCCTGTTGCCCGGGCTTATGTTTTTCGATTTGTAGCCTCTGTCTCTGGCTTATAGACTGGATTTTGTACTTGAATTTTTTTTAATGATTTTCTGATTTTGTGCCTATGGCTCTGGCTTAAAGCCAGGTTTTTGTACTCTTTTTTTTCCTAAGATTTTCTGAATTTGAGCCTGAGAAAATCATATATCCAGACAAAGAAATTGTCAACGTGGTGAGGTATTTCTGTTCTCCAGAAGATTCGTAAAAAGCTTTCCTGTAAACTAATGGAGAACATGTTTCTGAAATGTGAAGTCATGGCCAAGTCCATGAACATGTACATATTTTAGCATCTTGCAGTTGCGAGATTAGCACTTTAAAAATTCTGCCATGCTTTTATAATTCATTCTTCAGTATTTTTGCTTGTGATTGTTGTTGAGCTGAAAAGTGCATTTTCGAGTTTGTGTTGCAGGTTAACAAAATCCCTATAACCTTTCCCTGAATGGCCTTTGCTTGAAGAGTTATCAGATGGATTATTTGCGATATTTCAAACTTGAGTGCTAGTTATCAGATGGATTATTGAAGTTCTCGAAAGTTTGAGTAGCTATCGTTCTCTTTTATATTTTGGCATTTCATCTTCCCCGGATTTTGAATTCGAGGGCACTTAATGAAGCTTCAGAAAGGCTTACGGCTTCAGGTAAAATTCTTCAGCAGAAATTTAAAATTGTAGTCTGTCTGGAGTGAAGTTTTCAGCTCATATTCCTGGCCAAAATACTCCATCAGATAAGATAAATTTGCATAGATGCTTCCGGTGTGCGTGTTCCAGCTTTGACAAATATTAGAATGCTGCAGCAGTTTTGAATCAGGTCTGGTGGAGTTCTGGATTCATTCTCGGCTCTGGAGCTCATAGCAGATGGTTGACGGTTCAATATGAGCTGAGTTAGTCCTCTGATTTCCGAACTTCGGGATTACTTTGAAGTTGTTAAACAGCTTAACAATGCTATCAGAATCTTCGGGATTTTCATATAAGAAACTTTATTTGTAGACCTCACCTATGCAGACACAGTCTAAAGGTTCAATGTGGCCACACCGACAACTAACAGAACACCTTGTCAACTAAAGAGAGCAGATTCAGATCTCCGATTTTGGCGCAGAAGAAAATCGTAATAGTTTAGTTACGACTTTCAGGTTCATAATATACAATTTTGAGCCGGCATTCCAGGTCAATAAAATTCATTTTATCTTTCGAGGCACAAAGCCATATTATTCCTATTTATTTCAGCTCCTTGCATATTACTTTGTTGTAGAAGATTAGGCTCATATTATTCATGCCATATAATACTCTATTGATTATTTGGCGTTGCCTGGTCATTCATGACAATTTTGAGGGATCAGCATGAAGCGCTTCAAGACTTGTCATGTTGCCATGAAATCAGAGTCTCGCTGAAAGTTCTTGAAGCCGCCATCATTAAATAAACATTGATAATCCGCCGGCAATATGTCAGAAAGAATAAAGAAAGAACTGATCCTTGAAGTGATCAGTTCCCTTGCTACCCAAGGAGCTCAAGAAAAACATAATTCTGGACAGAAAACTTGTCATTGCATATATGGATATTGTGTTTCAGCAGAGAGAGTTCCGATGCAGCTGATTGGCTGAATTAATATAGCCTAGTGAGTACTTGAGAGCAGCATGAATGAACCGAGTCATATTGTTTGAAACTTCAAAAAAGTCAGCATAGTAGATTTTATGGCAAAGCCTCGTCTTTGAGTTTTATAAATGGGAAAATAAATTGACAAGCCCCTGAACTTTTAAACCGTGCTACACCAAAATATTTCTGAAAATAATCCCAAGAAAATTGTTATAGTATTATATCTGGCATGAATATATGCACATAGTAAAATTAAAGAACCTTCGGTCGAACCAGCTGAGGAGATATGAGAGGTATATCACATCCGATCTGATCCGATCCGATCCGATTCGAAAGAAAACTCGAAGATATGAGAGATATGAGAGATATGAGAGATATGAGAGGTATATCCACTTTCTTTGGTTCAGTCTGAGATAGAAAAGAATGATAGAGACATTCATTTGATATTGCAGTTCTAGTTCTGACACCTGCTTCAGGATCTCCAATTATTAAGTCAGGTGTATGTGATTTGGTCCACTTCCTTGCAGATGGAAGTTGATTTCTAGAACTGGATCCTCCCCCATGATCTATGCTATCTCCATCAACATTTTCTGATGCTCGCCCTATAGTTATGCTCTCCAAAACTTCAGAATTTGAGTTGGATCCATTAGGATTTGAAGTATAAGAGTTTCCAGAATTATCAGAACTTGGCTCATCAGAACTTGATGAATCAGAAATTGAAGAGCCAGTGACAGGTTCTGATGCTTCTTGAGAGTCTTGAGTTGTGGTAGGATCTCCAGCTTGCTCCCCCTGGACAGGTGCATTTTCCTTTGGAGTTGTTACCACAGTTTCAATGACATCATCACTTAACCCGTCAGAACTTACAGGATCAGAATTTAAGTCATCAGAATTTACAGAATCAGAATTTAAATCTTCATTTTCAAATCTCAGTTGATCATGATCATTGAAATCTTCAAGTCCAGTAATCTTCTTATCATCAAAAGATACATTGATAGATTTAATGACAACCCTTAATCTTAAATTGTAGACTCTGAAGACTTTTGTGGAAAGTGGATATCCAACAAAAATTCCTTCATCAGCTTTTAGATCAAATTATGTCAGCTGTTCAGGATGAGTCTTAAGAATAAAATACTTACATCCAAATACATGAATGTATTTCAGATTTGGCGTCTTTTTCTTCACCATCTTATATGGTGTTTTTCCATGCTTGTTTATGAGTGTAGCATTCTGTGTAAAACAAGCAGTCTGCACAGCTTCAGCCCAAAAGTAGGTTGGTAGCTTTGCTTCATCAATCATAGTTCGTGCAGCTTCAATGAGAGTCATGTTCTTTCTTTCTACAACTCCATTTTACTGTGGAGTTCCAGATGCAGAAAATTCCTGTTTGATTACATGCTCTTTGCAAAACTCTTCCATGATTGAATTCTTGAACTCAGTGTCATTATCACTTCTTATAATTTTAACAGAATATTTGACCAACTTACCCAACTGTCTGACATGATCAGTTAGAGTAGATACAGTTTCATTCTTCTTGTGCAAGAAATACACCAAGTGTACCTTGTGAACTCATCCACTATAACCATATCATATTTCTTCTTTGCAAAAGACATGACATTGACTGGACCAAATAAATCAATATACAGTAGGTGATAAGGCTCAAGAATTAAGGATTCAGTTTTGCTCCTGAAAAAAGATTTTCTTTGTTTTGCCTTTTGACATGAATCACAAAGGCCATCAGGAGCAAATACTGATTTTGGCAGTCCTCTCACAAGATCTTTCTTTACTAGCTCATTTATGTTGTTGAAATTTAAATGAGAGAGTATTTTATGCCAATTCCAGCTTTCTTCAATTGATACTCTACTCAATAGACAAATTGCAGAACCATCAGAACTTGTTGAAAGTTTGGCTTCATAAATGTTACCATGCCTATAACCTTTCAAAACCACTTTGCCTGTAGAATTGCTTACAACTTCACAGTGTTCTTCAAAGAAATCCACATGATAACCTCCGTCAAAGATTTAACTCACACTTAGCAGATTGTGTTTATGTCCTGAGACCAGAGCTACTGTTTTAATGATGACATTCCCAAGATTTATATTACCATATCCCAGAGTTTTTCCCATATTGCCATCTCCATAAGAAACTCCTGGGTCAGCATTCTCCACAAAGTCTGATAGCAGGGTTTTATTTTCAGTCTTATGTCCTGAACATCCACTGTCCTGCACTAGGATATTTTTCCTATTGTCCTGCAATCACAAAGACCACTAATGGTTAGTTTTAAGGATCCAGACTTGCTTGGATCCTTTGGCCTTTTTAAGTTTGTTAGCAATTGCAGCGGATTTAATTTCAGAGTTTGTGCTACCATTCTGTTTATCAGAGTTTATATCAGACTTTGCATCAGACTTTACACTAGAAGGAATGAAAGTAACTTTCTTCAAAAAAGGTTTTATTTAATAATAATTATAGTACAAACTATGATAATCCTTACAAGTATAAATGGAATGCCATAAACTACCACAATGAAAACAAGGATTTTTTGGTTTAAATCTAACAGACTGACTCTTAACCCGTGAACTAGGAGGTAAAGAGTTTATATCTTTATTTTTCCTGCAAAAAGAAGCAAGATGGTTAGAGTTTCCACAGTTATAAAATTTCTTTCTAGGAGCATTAGGAACATGAATATAATTATTGCTTTTGTTCACACCTTCCTTTCCATTCCTATTTTTCCTAGCTTCCTTTACCTTGTTGGCATTCCTAATCTCTTTTAGCTTATGCTTAAGCTGCTTCTTTGTCATTAAGCCTATGTTGACTTCAGCTGGTTTATCCTATTTTAATTTGTTAGAAGATGACTTATCTTTGACTTCTGTCACAGACTCTTTCATCTTTTCAGAATCAGACTTTACAGTTTTTGCTACAAACTTAACAGGATTTACCTTTGGCGTAGCAGTCTGTTTAACAACAATTGGCTCAATTTGTTCAGTTCATTTCTCAGTTTTATCATCTCCATAACCTAAGGCCTCTTTCCAGTTT
This sequence comes from Apium graveolens, assembly GCF_009905375.1. NCBI lineage: Eukaryota > Viridiplantae > Streptophyta > Magnoliopsida > Apiales > Apiaceae > Apium > Apium graveolens. Next base: position 255,071,274 of record NC_133653.1, read on the forward strand.
CCACTACTTAATAAATTCTGAGTTGTTCTCTCAGAGTTAGTCCAAGTTCTGATAATCTATCTTTCCTTTTCTAAGTCAGCTTTTAGAGATTCATTCAATTTTAACACTTCATCTCTAACATATAAAGCATCATCTTTTTCTTTCTTAGTTTGATGAAGAAAAACTAACTCCTTTTCTAAATAATCATTTCTCTTTTTATAAGCAAGATTTTCAGATGTTAATCTTTCATATGTTAAAGTCTGATCTCTATAACTAATGAACATGGTTTTAAGATACAATCTCAACTCAGTAATATTATCAGTATGAAAGGCATAAGTTGTTTGAGGTACCTTCAATTCAGCAGTTTCAGGGCTGCTGTCAGCATTTGCCATCAGGGCATAGTTCACCTCATGTTTAGAATCTGAAGTGTCTTTCCAGTTTTTCTTCTTTGTGACAAGTATCTTGCCTTTGTCACTTTTTCCTTTCTTGCAGTCAGGAGATATGTGGCCTCTTTCACCACAATTGTAGCATTTGACATTTGAGTTGTCTCCTCTGTCAGACTTTCCTTTACCTTTAGACTTTCTGAACCCTTTCTTATCAGAACTTCCACTTTTCCTGGAAAACTTCTTGCCTTTTCTGAATTTCCTGTAGGCTATCTTTGTGATACCCTTCACCATAAGAGCACACAATTTCATCATCTCTCCATCAACATCCATTTTAGGTAAACTTTCAGTTTCTGAATCATCATCATCAGAATATGATGACTCTGAATCAGACTTTATGATGAGAGCCTTTCCTTTGCCCCTCTTTGAGGCAACAACTTTAGGAGATTCCTCCTCAGCTTTAAGAGCAACTGTCCTTGACTTTCATTCATGCCTCTTGCTCCTTTGATCCATCTCAAGTTCATGAGTCTTGAGCATACCATAAATTTCATCAAGAGTAGTTTCAGTAAGGTCATAGTTGTCTCTTATGGTAGTAGACTTCAAATCCCAATTTTCAGGAAGAGCTAAAAGGAAATTTTAGATTTCAATCTTCAAGATCATATTCCCTGTCCACCAGTGACAGATCATTCAAGAGTTTGACAAACCTGTCATATAAGCCAGATAAAGACTCATCAGCTTTTGAGTCAAAGTGCTCATACTCTTGAGTGAGTATAGTCCTCCTGTTCTTCTTGATTGCATCAGTTCCCTGGCCATTTGTCTCCAAAGCATCCCATATCTCCTTTGCAGTTTTGCAATTAATTACCCTGTTTGCCATGACATTATCAATGGCACTATGCAGCAAATGCTTTACCCTTGCATCTTTGGCAATAGATGAGATATCTTCAGCTGTGTACTCACCTTTCTCCTTTGGTATGGTCTTTGCTGGTTGATCAACAACTACAAGAGAGAGCTTGGTAGGCTTATGTGGTCCTTCATTAATTCTGTTAAGGTATTCTGGATCTGCAGCTTCCAGAAACATAGCCATCTTTACTTTCCATATGGGATACTCAGAAGGTCTCAGTATGGGAACCCTAATAGTCTCATATCAACTATGGGTTTGAGTCTTTTGAGTTTCTTCAGTCTTGGTGGGCTTGGTTGGAGTTTATGCTTCTTCAGACATGATTGTATGGATCTTTACTGTATGTGTGTTAACAGATAAGCTCTGATACCAATTGTTAGGTCACACAACACTGTAGAAGGGGGTTGAATACAGTATTTTCACAATCAAATTGATTTAACACAAGTATGTAACAAAGATCAAGTATATTGAATAAACTCTGTTACAATAAGAACTGTTGTTCTCTCTCAGTGATGAACAAATATCACTAAGAGCTGCTAGATTATAATGTATAATCTTCTCGATAGTGATAACACGTATAGTGTAAACGCTAAGTCTGTGTTTATATAGTACACAGTTACAAGATAACTTCTAATTGATATGGAATATAATTTTGTCTCCTAAAATATATCAATCAGATATCTTCTACAAGTCTTCTAGTCCTCTAACTCTTTCCATGCATATCTTCTTTTATTTTAGTCTCGATCTTCTACTGTAAATCAGCTTCCTTCCTTATATGAAAGTCTTCTCGCACTTAAGTTCTGATATGACCTTAAGTTCTGATATTAAGTTCTGACTTCCTATAAGTCCTGATATGTCCTATTTTTTAAGATCTGAAAACTAAACATGAATCATATTAGACATGAGATCTCAAATATTTCTAACATTATAACAATGAGACGGTTATAGTTAACTGTCACAAAACTTGAATGGTGCACAATTAAATATATTGATATTAATTTTGTGACGGTATATACATGTATTGTTACCTTACATAACCGTGTGAAATTGGTGTTTATTTGCATTCTCAAAATTGAAACATAACCGTGTGATTTGGTGCTTATTTGTATTCTCGAAGTTAGATTCGAAACATATGGTCATTGAATTTTAGATTAGTAAACTGTGACCTTGTTCAGTGCTTTATTGTCGACATGAACATATTATGGATAAATAATTATCTTAACTCAACTTCGCTCTATTAGAAAGAAAAATGGCGATTTCAATGCCATTCCCACTCAAATCGGATCTAAACTTCTCTTATGTGAAATTTATCCGATCTCTTTGCTAATATCCATTATTATGTTCTATTACCAAATTGTTAGGTATTAATTGCGATTTATATAAACTTACGGTCCTTAAAGAACAAAATCTGACTGTATTACTTGTTTGTGTTATTTGTTTGCGATTGTGTACATTGACACTAAATATTTTACACAACAGTAATCCCTAAATCTTAAACCTTTTTCCTTGGGCTATCTATACGCCAATGAGTAACTTAAGAGAAAACAATGTTTTCCTTGCTCGCGCGGTCCGGTTTCTTAGCTAGTAAGGAGTACGGAGTTCGGGTAATTTTTTATTTTTCTCTCTTGTAAGTTCAAAATTTAAAGACTTTGAGTAACTTGGAAGAAATATTATATCTTCCCCTGTTACCGGGATCATGTTGTAGTAAGGATTTCGGGGTTGAGATAATTTCTTTTTTGAGTTTCTCTCCCTAATTCCAAATTTGAAATATTTGAGTAAATTATATTTTTTTTTTGTTTTTCTTGCCCCAGCCTGTATTAGTAGGGAGCATGATGCTTGAGGCCTTTTGGTTTTCTCTCCTGATATCCAAAAGTTGAAAATCTTTGATTAACTTAGAAGAAATTTTTTGCTTTCATTCACTCAGGCCCGTAGACCTGTGATAGGAATGAGTCCGGAAAGGAGCCCGGAGCTAGGGTAATTTTTTTTGAGTTTCTCTCCTTATATCTAAAGTTCAAAAACTTTGAGTAATTTGAAAAAATTATTTTTTCTTGTCCGAGGTACGGGTTCCTGTAGTAATAAGGAACTGGGGACTAGGGTTTTTTTTTGATTTACTTTTCACTCTTTATATCAAAATTTGAATAACTTTGAGTAAACTTAGGGGGGCTGTTGTAGTATGAAGCCCAGGACTAGAGGTTATTTTTGAATTAGTGCCTATGGCTCAGACATAAATCCTGTTTTTTTTTGAAATATTGCCTGTTGCCCGGGCTTATGTTTTTTAATTTATAGCCTCTGTCTCTGGCTTATAGACTGGATTTTGTACTTGATTTTTTTTAAAGATTTTCTGATTTTGTGCCTATGGCTCTGGCTTAAAGCCAGGTTTTTGTACTTTATTTTTTTTTCTAAGATTTTCTGAATTTGAGCCTGAGAAAATCATATATCCAGACAAAGAAGTTGTCTACGTGGTGAGGTATTGCTGTTCTCCAGAAGCACTACAAGAAAACAAGGCTAAATACAACCGCACAAATACAACTGACATCAAATTCAACCATTTTCGGTTGAAATTAAGGGCGCGGCTAAATACAACCGCATGCGGTCGTATTTAAATACAGTCGTATTTACATGGTCGAATTTAGTACTAATTACAACTGAATAAATACAACCGTATATATATACAACCATATACGGTTGAGTTTAGGCGTGCTCCTAAATTCAACCGCATTCGGTCGAATTTAGCCTTATTAATTACAACCGGCTAAATATAACCGTATTTATATACAACTGTATACGGTTGAGTTTAGGCGTGCTCCTAAATTCAACCGCATTCGGTCGAATTTATCCTTACCAAAAAATAGAGGGAATTTTCCCGCCAACGAATTTTGTATTAAATTTAACCGATTCGGTTGAATTATTTTTAAAAATGGCGGAAAATTTCTGGAAAAAAATATAGAATAAATTTACACGAAATTTATATTTTAGTTCTTGCAAAAAAATTATTATGGTAGTTAGATATTTATCGTTCAATTAATAATTATAGTTTGAGTTTCAATTTATTTTGTATTTGTTTTAAATTATAATCCAACCATACCGATATGAAAATTGTCAAAAAAAGTTTTATGAGAAATGTAAGTAATTTTAATATTTAAATTTTAACTATTTTGACATCCATACGGTTGGATCATTCACTATTATTTTTAAAAATATCGAAACATCAATATGGGATTAAACACTAGTTAGAAGTACCGGTCAAATTACTAGTTGACTGTTAAAAAAACAAACAGAATATATTTATTTTTTTCTGAAATTTTTGTCATATAACTAAAATATATTGATCTTGACATCCGTACGGTTGGATCATTCATTAATATTTTTAAAAATATCGAAACATTATGGGATTAAACACTAGTTAGAAGTACTGGTCAAACTACTCTTTGACTATTAAAAAGGCAAACGAAATATATTTAATTTTTTCTAAAATTTTTGTCATATAAATAAAATATACAGATCCTGACATCCGTACAGTTGGATCATTCATTAATATTTTTAAAAGTATTGAATCCTCAATATGGGATTAAACACTAGTTAAAAGTACTGGTCAAATTACTAGTTGACTGTTAAAAAACAGAACCAAATATATTTTTATTTTTCTAAATTTTTTGTCATGTCACTAATATAGAACTTGACATTCGTACGGTTGGATCATTCATTAATATTTTTAAAAATATCGAAACATCAATATGTGATTAAACACCAGTTAGAAGTACTGGTCAAACTATTCTTTGACTATTAAAAAGACAAACCAAATATATTTATTTTTTTCTAAAATTTGTGTCATATCACTAAAATATACATATCATGACATCCGTACGGTTGGATCATTTATTAATATTTTTAAAAATATTGAATCATCAATATGGGATTAAACACTAGTTAAAAGTACTAGTCAAATTACTAGTTGACTCTTAAAAAAGAAAACCAAATATATTTATTTTTTTCTAAATTTTTTGTCATATCACTAAAATATATAGATCTTGACATCCGTATGGTTGGATCATTCATTAATATTATTAAAAATATCGAAACATCAATATGGGATTAAACACCAGTTAGAAGTACTAGTCAAACTACTCTTTGACTATTAACAAGGCAAACCAAATATATTTATTTTTTTCTAAATTTTTTGTCATATCACTAAAATATACAGATCTTGACATCCGTACGGTTGGATCATTCATTAATATTTTTAAAAATATCGAATCATCAATATGAGATTAAACACTAGTTAGAAGTACTGGTCAAATTACTAGTTGACTGTTAAAAAAGAAAACCAAATATATTTATTTTTTTCTAAATTTTTTGTCATATCACTAAAATATATAGATCTTAACATCCGTATGGTTGGATCATTCATTAATATTTTTAAAAATATCGAAATATCAATATGGGATTAAAAACCAGTTAGAAGTACTGGTCAAACTACTCTTTGACTTTTAAAAAGGCAAACCAAATATATTTATTTTTTTCTAAATTTTTTGTCATATCACGAAAATATACTGATTTTGACATCCGTACGGTTGGATCATTCATTAATATTTTTAAAAATATTGAAACATCAATATGGGATTAAACACTAGTTAGAAGTAATGGTCAAACTACTCTTTGACTCTTAAAAAGCAAACCAAATATATTTATTTTTTTCTAAATTTTTTGTCATGTCACTAAAATATATATATCTTGACATCCGTATGGTTGGATCATTCATTAATATTTTTAAAAATATCGAAACATCAATATGAGATTAAACACTAATTAGAAGTACTAGTCAAACGACTCTTTGATTTTTAAAAAGGCAAACAAAATATATTTATTTTTTTCTAAATTTTTTGTCAAATCACTTAAATATACTGATTTTGACATCCGTACGGTTGGATCATTCATTAATATTTTTAAAAATATCGAAACATCAATATGGGATTAAACACTAGTTAGAAGTACTAGTCAAACTACTCTTTGACTCTTAAAAAGCAAACAAAATATATTTATCTTTTTTCTAAATTGTTTGTCATGTCACTAAAATAATTATATCTTGACATCCGTATGGTTGGATCATTCATTAATATTTTTAAAAATATCGAAACATCAATATGAGATTAAACACTAGTTAGAAGTACTAGTCAAACGACTCTTTGACTTTTAAAAAGGCAAACCAAATATATTTATTTTTTTCTAAAATTTTTGTCATATCCCTAAAATATACTGATTTTGACATCCGTACGGTTGAATCATTCATTAATATTTTTAAAAATATCGAAATATCAATATGAGATTAAACACTAGTTATGAATGATCCAACCTTACATATGTCAACATATATATATTTTAGTGATATGATAAAAAATTTAGAAAAAAAGAAATGTATTTGATTTCCTATTTTAATACTCTACCAGTAGTTTGACTAGTAATTCGTACGAGTGTTACTCTAATACCGATATTTTGATTTTTTAAAAAATGTTTATGAATGATCCAACCTCACAGATGTAAATATATATATATTTTAGTGATATGATAAATAATTTAGAAAAAAATAAATGTGTTTGATTTGCTATTTTAACAGTCAACCAGTAGTTTTACCGCATTTCTTACTAGTGTTTAGTCCCGGATTGATGTTTCAATTTTTTAAAAAATGTTTATAAATGATCCAAACTTACAGATGTCAATATCTATATATTTTAGTAATCTGATAAATTTTTTAAATAAAATAAATGTATTTTATTATTAGACCTCAATTAAATTAACAAATAAAGTATAATTAAACAAAATTCTAAATTTCACTACACCCTCATTAGAATGAAATTAATCATAAGATATATCAAAATCACAATTTCAAATTTTTTATTAAAATAATGAGTAGTTGAAATAAATTATAAAATTATAATATTTTAAGAAAAAGTTTAACAAATAACAATATTTTTTTATAAAAATTATTCAAATTTTAATTTTCATAACAGAAAATACGTAATGTGTGAACTGAATTTATAAATTAATACTCCTAAATTCAACTGACGGCGGTTGTATTTAGCTTTGCCATGTCAGGATCCGCGTGATTTAGATCCAACGTGCCAAATTTAAGCAGCATAGTTAAACCAATGGTTGCTATCATATTTTATTAAAAAAGTAAAAAACAATATTTTATTTATCTTCTAACCCCCTACCCCCATCACCTTCGCGGCTCGGCCCCTCCTCACCCCTGCTCCCCTCTTCTCACTCCCCCCTCCGTCCCTCCCTCCCTCCCTCCCTCCCTATCTCTTCACTCATCTAAAAACCTCTTAAACCGAGGCGACCCTCCCTCCCTCCCTCCCTATCTCTTCACTCATCTAAAAACCTCTTAAACCGAGGCAAAACTTACAGCCTTACAGCCTATCTCTATTTATACTTGATTTAGATGCTCTAACCACGCACACTATATAAACATCTACTCATCTACATGTAATTATATGCAAGTAGATAACAATAATAAAAAAAGAGAAGAAAAATGGGGTTGAAGTTTGAGAAGGAAGAGCAAAAAAAATTATAAGAAAGACATTAGTACAATACTGAAGATAAGTTTGTACAATTTTCCGAGCAAGAAAAAGGAGCCACTGGGAATGCTAACGCCACTGATGCCAAGCTTCGCGTCAATACCGTTCAAGTGGGAGGAGGCGTCGGGCAAGCCAAGAATCATTGATGCTGTTGCTACCAATGCAAGAAGTAGTGCAGTGCCCAACTCCCAGGCTGTAAGGTGTTTAGTCCCACCTCCCATGTTGATGAATATTGGTACTAGTAAAGTTACCATTATGTACAAGGTTGTAGTTAAGGCTGTAAGGTATTAACTCTCCAAGGGGCTCAATTTCGAGGCGAATTGAAATTCGACCAGAATGGTTGCCGGATTTTTTGAAACTCATCGGGGAATTTTCCAGCGAGAATTTTTTTTTTTTTTTTTAAATTGGTGCTCGTTAATTCGACCGCATTCGGTCGAATTTAGAATAATATTTTAAAGCATATACGGTTGAATTTATATTTTAGGCAAACTTTTCAAAAAATTTCAAAAATTCAATTTTTTGGGAGGGATTTTCAAATTGAAATTAAAAAATCAAATTTAACTGAATACGGTTGTATTTAAACGGTTGTATTTAAGCGGTTGTATTTAGGCGGTTGTATTTAGGCGGTCGTATTTAGTATAAATACAACCGCATTACTAAATATTACTCGAGCATTTACAACCGGTTAACCGGTTGTATTTAACTAAATACAACCGGATCCGGTTGTATTTAATTAAATATAACCGGTCAAAAACCGGTTGTATTTAGCGGTTTTTCTTGTAGTGAAGATTTGTAAAAATCTTTCCAGTAAACTAATGGAGAACATGTTTCTGAAATGTGAAGTCATGGCCAAGTCCATGAACATGTACATATTTTAGCATCTTGCAGTTGCGAGATTAGCACTTTAAAAATTCTGCCATGCTTTTATAATTCATTCTTCAGTATTTTTGCTTGTGATTGTTGTTGTGCTGAAAAATTGCATTTTCGAAATTGCATTTTCGAGTTTGTGTTGCAGGTTAACAAAATCCCTATAACCTTTCCCTGAATGGCCTTTGCTTGAAGAGTTATCAGATGGATTATTTGCGATATTTCAACTTGAGTGCTAGTTATCAGATGGATTATTGAAGTTCTTGAAAGTTTGAGTAGCTATCGTTCTCTTTTATTTTTTGGCATTTCATCTTCCCTGGATTTTGAATTTGAGGGCACTTAATGAAGCTTCAGAAAGGTTTACGGCTTCAGGTAAAATTCTTCAGCAGAAATTTAAAATTGTAGTCTGTCTGGAGTGAAGTTTTCAGCTCATATTCCTGGCCAAAATACTCCATCAGATAAGATAAATTTGCATAGATTCTTCCGGCGTGCGTGTTCCAGCTTTGACAAATATTAGAATGCTGCAGCAGTTTTGAATCAGGTCTGGTGTTCTGGATTCATTCTCGGTTCTGGAGCTCATAGCAGATAGTTGACGGTTCAAAATGAGCTGAGTTAGTCCTCTGATTTCCGAACTTTGGGATTACTTGAAGTTGTTAAACAGCTTAACAATGCTATCAGAATCTTCAGGATTTTCAAAATAAGAAACTTTAGTTGTAGACCTCACCTAAGCAGACACAGTCTAAAGGTTCAATGTAGCCACACCGACAACTAACAGAACACCTTGTCAACTAGAGAGAGCAGATTGAGATCTCAGATTGTGGCAGCAGAAGAAAATCGTAATAGTTTAATTATGACTTTCAACTTCATAATATACAATTTTGAGCCGGCATTCCAGGTCAATTAAATTCATTTTATCTTTCGAGGCACAAATCCGTATTATTCCAATTTTTTTCAGCTCCTTGCATATTACTTTGTTGTAGAAGATTAGGCTCATATTATTCATGCCATATAATACTCTATTGATTATTTGGCGTTGCCTGGTCATTCATGACAATTTTTAGGGATCAGCATGAAGCGCTTCAAGACTTGTCATGTTGCCAAGAAATCAGCATCTCACTGAAGGTTCTTGAAGCCGCCATCATTAAATAAACATTGATAATCCGCCGGCAATATCAGAAAGAATAAAGAAAGAACTGATCCTTGAAGTGATCAGTTCCGTTGCTACCCAAGGAGCTCAAGAAAAACATAAATCTGGACAGAAAACTTGTGTTTCAGCTGAGAGAGTTCTGATGCAGCTGATTGGCTGATTTAATATAGCCTAGTGAGTACTTGAGAGCAGCATGAATGAAACTTCGAAAAAGTCAGCATAGTTGATTTTATGGCAAAGCCTCGTCTTTGTGTTTATAAACGGGAAAATAAATTGACAAGTCATGAACTATTCCTTTTTTATTCGATAGGTCCTGAACAAAAAAATCCGCAAACTGGGTCTTTAAACGTTTTCAATCGTTTGAATCGAGTTCTTCCGTTAAGTAGAATCTGACAGACGTCAATCAAGCTGATGTGATGTGGCATTCCCTTGTAACATGCACCATCTGATTTGTACGGAAATTAAAAAAAATAAAATTAAACTGTAATTAAAGTTAAAAAACAAAGCACATGACTTTTAAACTGTGCTACACCAAAATATTTCTGAAAATAATCCCAGGAAAATTGTTGTAGTATTATATCTGGCATGAATATATGCATATAATAAAATTAAAGAACCTTCGGTTTGATATGAGAGGTATGTCACATCCGATCTGATCCGATTCAGAAAAAAACTCGAAAAGCCCGATCCGGAAAAAAGCCCGGCAACGTGCCTTATTTTTTCTTGAAAATCTGGCCCGACCCGAAATCTGAAAATCCGGATAAAAGTCTGGATTTAAAAAGGCTTGTATAGAAGTCCGGTTTGACCCGGATTAATAAAAATCCAATTTTTTTATTACTAGTTTGCAAATCTCCAGTTTCTCAGTCCCCTTAGTAATGTTTCTAAGGCCAATAAGAGGATTGACAATTTTTTGTTATCCTTTATTTTTAATAAGCCGCCAACACAACAACAACATTAGTGAATTACAGTAGATTCAAAATTAAAAAACCTAATCCGACGGGCTTTCCTGATATAAAGAATATTTGGAAATATATATTTCTTGATTTATCACAAAAAGAAAGTAACAATGGTTAGAGTTTCGAGATATTATTTTTTCGGTATCTAAACTACTTATAAATCGAGGTACAAAATATAAAATAAAATAAAATATATAAATAAAAAAAATCGAATATTTTGACATCTCGATTATATATTATTAAACTATTCGATTTTATACTGTGAATTGCATTAGTCGGTGTTTTTAAGGGTTTATCAAAATATTCGGTTAACAAATATACATAATATCATATTTTCAACAATATCTCAGTTCAGTTGCCGATTTCAAATAGTATAAGGGGTTGAGCAAATCCCTAATTACGGTCTCCGGTGTTAATTGGTCCGGAGATTTTAAGAATTAAGGAGGAAGACGGTACTAACGGTATAGGTAAGTCACATGCGAAAAAAATCATTATTCTGCTTATTTTTACATACTTTAATATAACGGTGTATATGAGTTTATACTTTTAAAACACATACGCACAAGCTGGGTCTTTTAAGCAAACAATATATTCATTCTTTAAAACGAGCACTGTCATTGAAAGAATGTTAAAAATACCGGATTATAAGTCATCATTAACCAAAATACCCATTCTTAAATAAGATGGCTAATTTTACCCATTTAAATACCCTAACAGGAGATGCGTATTGCATACCAGCATCATCCATACCCTTTTCCTAAACTCTCGCTTCTTCTGCACTCCTTTTCATATCCACGTACCATCATCAAACCTCAGCCATCATCAAACCTCAGCCTTCCTTCATATAAACATATTATAACGCGAACATTCAATCTAATAATCAAATAATCTGAAGGTGTATATAATAGTTTGAGCACAGAGAGATTTGAGTACATCCAATGTTTTATCTGTTTGTGAGCTGTAGCTGGTGAGGTATGTGGATCAAGTAAGTCGGAAATACGCATATGGCATCCGGGTGTTTGAGCAGTACGCATTCTTCACTTGGGTGCATTCTTCACTTGGGTATTCTTCAAGATACCCTATATCTACTTGGGTATTAGTAGGTGAATTTTTTTTAAACAATACCCTAATTATAAATGCGTAACAAACTATACGCCGAACACAAATGCGTATTATGTAGTACCCCAATGATGAATGCGTCTTCCATCCGGTATTTACAACCATGTCATTCAGAAATCGTAATTTTTCTACAATCCTTTCGAATTCGAAAAGTCGGTACTTTTAACCATCACCCTCATGTATTTACCCCTCATGTATTTACCGGGTAGGATTGATTAATTGATTTACGTGCGGTTAATATTTTTTTGATACCATAAAAATATCTATTTTGTGAGTATTGAGATCGTAGTGTGTTAAAAAATGGACACTTCCCTTGTGTATTCTAGGAATCTGGGTTCACCCAGTTTCACATACTTCTCCAATGATTTTCTTCAGTAAACAGGTGAGGACATCCCATCTTAGCTAATTAATTCTCCTATTTTCGGCGTTGTTGATTTTTTTATGATTAAATTTGTTGGATTATTAATTATTTGACCATCTGTTACTCAACCTGGGAAAGAATTCATCATTTTCTAGCTCATTACTTTCTTACAGACAATTTTGGTTAGGTTTCTTGTTAACGGCAATACCTTAATGTCACAAATTCTTTTTGTGATGTTTCTATAGAGGGGTTGCATGGTTGTAAGTTGTAACTAGGTACTTTGAAAATATCGAATCTTTTCATGTCTGCGGTGGACTATGAACCAGAGTCAGAGACTATACTATCAAAGTTAAGAACCCTTGAGGTATTGCTGAACATGAGCAAAGGATTACTATGAAGATCACGGTGGTACCACTACCCGAGAAATTACATTAAGAATGGAGGTTATTATCTCAATTGCTTCTTTCTCTCCATATGAGTATTTTTTCTGCTTTATAACTAATGTTTCCTTTTGAATTTTAGAGTTCTAATCTCTTATATCTTTAATTGATTAGACCAGCTTAGATGTGGATTTCCAAGGCTTCTCTGCATGACAGATTTGGTCTGTCAATCATTGACAGAAACTTCTTTTTGAGTTGCATAAGAAGCATTTCAGGTGAGCTACCTCTGGCAATTCAAATAATTGGCATCTGAATAAAAATAATTTGGTTGAAAATAAGTGATTGGTTTATAAAGCCAACATATTATGTGCAATAAAAAGACCAGAATATAGACTCCACAAATCATGATTGATCGAAATCTGTGAATACGAGATTCCAAAGTTCATAAAATCATAAAACAGAACATAAAACCATTCATTTTTCTTACAAAGTACCAAATACGATAATGAGATTCAAGGCTATGCCATTAACATGTCTTCAGTTTAGAGAAAATTAAAAGAAGGGAGCCCTTTGAGGGGTTCCTTTCCTTTTGTTCCTTTTCCCTTCCTTAACTTCACCGTTGACAATTAGGTAGCTGGCGAAAGCTGCATTTTCAGCATCATTTGCGGCTCCTCTTTTTTTAACTGCTAGAAATGGGGGATCTGAGCTTTTTGCCTTTCTTGAAAATGCCTTTACCTGAACAAGGTGGTTTTGTTTTTAAATGAGCAATTACATGAATATATATGGATGAGTAGAAAAATGCTTTTGAGGCAAAAATGAACACTTGGTTGTGCATATTTGTATATGTGACTTACCTTGCATTCGAGACTGCAGTATCGATGAAGAGATGGGTCACTGAGGATCCTTCTACAAGAGTCACATGCATGTTCTTCATCTGCCCTGGAACCGGACTCTTTATGTGGCATAGGCTTTAAAGAGAAAACCCACAGTTTGTTGCATTTGAATGGCTGTTATCACCACCACACATAAAACCCAATGTCACGAGTAACTTCACCAAATATGTTTCATTTTTGACAAATTATATTTACTCTAGTGCAGATCAGTAAATGTCTTTGTATATCCGGCTACTTCACTGTGCTATTGTTACCAAATGCAGCTTGAGATGCAATGTGTTGGTGTTGTATATATAGGAAAGAATTCTTTTTGAGAAAAAGGTTCCTGTGGTAGATCAAGGAATTTCTGAGGTTGTAATTGATTTGGGTGTACATTGCATGTATAAGTGATAAAAGAGATAACAAAAAGTTACATATGCGGTATCATATAGCGCTATTGTTTGTAGAATATTACTCCTGACTTGAATGTACATAATTCGATCTTAGATATGCATAATTCGAATTGGCAGCTATTTGGTTCACTAGAGTTTGATTGTGGGAATGGTTTAGGAGCAATCCAGGAAAAAGTGAGTGGACAATATTGCAGTTACAGTGTAGGATTTACTTGTTTTCTCTATGTCAACGATATGTATTCATACATGCGACATAAGAGAAACAAGACTAGACGGAAATAACGCATTTACCAAGCATAAAATTCAAAGAATAAATGTATCAAGTCCTATGTGAAGGGAGTATACTTGTGTCTTTCACATCATATGTAGCCTTGTAGGGATAAACCTTCATCGATGAGCTCTCATATATATATATATGTATATATGTATATATATATTTCCCTTTATATAACAGCTTAATTCGTAGTTTTATGGCGATTTTTTTTATGATGCTACTTATTCCGGGGAATTTTTTTACTGTTCACATAATACTTCATGAATTTTCTTACTGATAATACTTTTCACAGTAGCAATATAAAATATAGGGAACATTCCAGGATTGTTTCCCACAGTTCACTTATTTCTTTTAGATAATAACATTTCTATTCCCCTAATAGCTACTCATATTGTCCTTGTATTAAATAGGCTCAATTTATGCTTGGTTGAAACTTTTGTTAAATTTCATGTAGTTCTTAGAAATGGTTCAATTATGCTGAATCCTGCCTAGATATTTGGATCATTATGTTCAAACGTGTTGTGAAATCGTATTATACTTAATTGTTTAACATTTGTTTACTCTCTGGACATATTTTATATGTCCTTTAGAATAGAGTTTTGTACAATATCAAAAATTAAAAAGAGAAAGTGGTGTCTAAACATTTATCCTGTTTCACCTTGAACATACTAGATACGAGTTCTCATATTTCCCTGAAGCGTAGAAGATATTAATGAACTTAAAAATTTACTTAGCAAAAGTATAATTTGATCACATACCTGAATCTTGGAGCAATCTATATAATTTCCCATGTCACGAACGGGGACAACATCCTTGTAGACATGTCGGTAAAGCTTTAATATATTGTGTCCATTATGTGAACCTGATGCGATACAGTATTGACAGAGTGCTAAATTACAATTAATGCAGTATCTGTTCCGATCATTTTTGCAAAGGTCGTGAACTGAACAAAGATCAAAGAAAGTTTTACTCAGAAACAAATCAAGCCAAGCTGGCTTGCCCTGAAATATGTGCTCCTCCTGAAAAGGAGTTTTTGTCAGGTAAGGCTGCATTCTAATTAATTAGATAACCAAATTACTGTACATGGCATAAAAATTTACTTGGTAAAGCATAATAACATGAGTTGAGAACATTATATTTTTCCGGTTCTGAATAGAGATTATGGTGGAAATCTAATGAATCTTCTAACAGTAGACTATATATTATATATCAAATTAGTGGAGCGACAGGGAAAGAGGAGCAAGAGTTTATTCAAAAGCACACTATAAAATAAAACTAATGAATATGTAACAGACATATGTCATGGAGTACTATTTTACAGGGCATATCAACTACTAATTTACCAAACAAGCTACTGGTCCTCTATTGTTTACTTTTACTCCCAGTGACTGACTATGTTTTTCCGATTCAAAAATATAAATTAAGATAAATATTAGTACATCAGTCAAAAATGAATTTTAAGTAATCCTGGACAAATCATTTCGAAACTTCAATGAAGCACCAATTACTATTACTACAGACCAGCGGGAGTAAAATTGTTGTAGCACACAGTCAACTAATGAGTAATCCAGCATTACTTCACACAAGTTAAGTGTTTACACATAATCTAGTGATAAATTCAAATATATATGTGTGGAATTTGCTAGGAGAATACTATTTTTTGGAACCTGCCTTTTTACTCAGGATCTAGGCTAGGTAGCTGTATCAATTGTATTATATAAAATTGCTAAAACAATTACAATCATATAAATTTGTTCAGCTACATAAATATCTAGGACAAATTGTATATAATTGTAGAAATTATACATTTGATACTTAGTTTACGTACCTGTTGAATTGATCTTGGATGATGAACACTCATGGCTTTTTTTGTGAACAAATTTTGAAGGAATAGATGGGTTTTATTAGAGGATGATAATATGTGCGAAGATAATGACTTATTAGCTATAGCTGGACAACGAATATTTGTTAAAAAAATCTTGTTACGGATATTAAATAATGAAAATTATTCAATTTGTACTTATTCTAATCATGTTTATTGTAGTATATAAAAAAGATAACTTAAAACTTAATATCTCCAAAATTTAATTTAGAAAAAGTATTCTATATGTTGATTAAATATACAAAGAAAAGAAAAACAGTCGCTCAATCAATTAATGCTATTGGGTAATTTCAAGACTACCTTGAGTTCTAAAAAAGAATCTCATTTTCCATATCTGTAAACAACGATTTTGTCGGAGGCCGTTTTGAGTTAATTAAGCTTGTTTCTTATATGAAACTTATGATTAGTGTGATTTATGGAATTATTAGTGAAATCTTTCTGAAAATTGGACAGAACTATATTAATGTTAATATCATTTTGATTAGCGTGGTTTGTGTGTTCATGCATATTACAAGAGACTTGAGATTTATAAAGGCGACCTTCGTCGTCAAGAAACCACTCATATTAATGTTCTTTATTAAAAATTTGTCAAATTTTGTTATTATATATATCATCCTTTTTTTATATTAGCTGAAAGATACTCAACAATTTGTTCGAGTGTTTTAGCTATCATATCTTGACTAGCAAATAAATGGACTTTTTCCTCAAGCAACATTTGCAAACATTTTTTTCGTGTATTTCGTAGGATTTCTTTGTACTCAATTGCTTATAGCCTTTTGTGGTGATATTGTGCTTGGTTGTGGTGAAAGTGTGGACTACATAGTTCCAGGTTACGGGGGGATATGTCCTCTCCCTGCAGTGGCATTTTCAGGCTGCAATCTTTTTAGATTTACTAATATAAAATAGAGTTTAAAGAGAATAGAAGTCAATTTGTGTTAGGTAAGTACCAAAATTTAGTACTTTGGTATTTCGTTACTTTTGTCTACCAATAAAAAATAGTTTCGCTTATTAATAAAGAGTATATATTGATGTTTTATTGTAGGTTCAAGGAGTTATAATAAAGGAATTTTTGGAGTTTAACAAATTAGAATTGGAGTATAATTTGGTTGAAATTGAATTTTATAGTCCGCTTGTGCAGTCAGCAATGTTTGAGCCATAATCGAAATTCTAGAAGTCTGATTTAGACGATTCAACAACCCACATAAATCTTATGAGAAGAGTTTAAATTTAAAATTGGTCTTAAATTTATATTACAGCCGAATCAGCCCAAAATCAGAGTAAAAATGTCAACTATGAACTTTTCAATTTTTTGGAATTAAATTATAATTGGGAAATCTCCTTTTATTTACATCAATTCATTAAAAATACATGTTAGATATATTATTAGATCGGAGATATACCTAATTTTTAGAAGGGAAAGATAGAGGGGGTAAAAGAGAAGTAGTTGTACAACGGAGGGGGAGAAGAAGTCATCAACAAAACAAAGAAGATTTCAGTCACTGAAGACATTTAATTGGCTTTATTTTATTTTATTTTTTATTTATTTGTTCTTATGAACATGTGTTGTTTATCTTGAGATTGGTTTAAGATATTTATTATGAACTGAACTTATATGAGTTGGGATTTTTATGGAACCCTAATATGGGAGTGTTGGTGTTTGATAAGAACTATATATTGCAATTTGCAGTTTATTCATCAAATGATTTTTATGCTAATACCTGCTATTGTTTGATCAACTTTAGTAAGTTAACGAGTTAATTATAACAATGAGACAGTTATAGTTAATTGTCACAAAACTTGAATGGTACATGATTAAATATATTGATATTAATTTTGTGACGGTATATACATATATTGTTACCTTACATTACATAACCGTGTGAAATTGGTGCTTATTTGTATTCTCGAAGTTAACATAACCGTGTAATTTGGTGCTGATTTGTAGTCTCGAAGTAGATTCGAAACCTATGATCATTGAATTCAGATTAGTAAACTGTGACCTTGTGTCCGTGCTTAATTGCCGACATGGACATATTATGGGAAAATAATTATCTTGACTCAACTTCGCCCTATTCGAAAAAAAAATGGCGATTTCAATGCCATTCCCACTCAAATCGGATCTAAACTTATTTTATGTAAAATTTATCCGATCTCTTTGCTAATATAATTTAGTTAGTTAATATACTTGTTAATTAATTAATTATAAAAATCATCACTCCATTATCATGTTCTATTACCGAATTGTTAGGTATTAATTGCGATTTATAGAAACTTACGGTCCTTAAAGAACGAAATCTGACTGTAATTACTTATTTGTGATTATTTGTTTGCGATTGTGTACTTTTACACTCAATATTTTACACAACAATAACCCCTAAATCTTAAACCTTTTACTTGGGCTATCTATATGCCAATGAGTAACTTAAGAGAAAACAATGTTTTTCTTGCTCGCGCGGTCCGGTTTCTTGTTGTAGCTAATAAGGAGTTCGGAGTTCGGGTAATTTTCTGTTTTTCTCACTTGTAAGTTCAAAATTTAATGACTTTGAGTAACTTGGAAGAAATATTATATCTTCCCCCGTTACCGGGATCATGTTGTAGTAAGGATTTCGGGGTTGAGGAATTTTTTTTTTTTGAGTTTCTCTCCGTAATTCCAAATTTGAAATATTTGAGTAAATTAGATTTTTTTTTGTTTTTCTTGCCCCAGCCTATATTAGTAGGGAGCCCGATGCTAGAAGCCTTTTGGTTTTCCCTCCTTATATCCAAAGTTGAAAATCTTTGATCAACCTAGAAGAAATTTTTTGCTTTTCTTGCACTCAGGCCCGTAGAGCAGTAATAGGAATGAGTCCGGAAAGGATCCCGGAGTTAGGGTAATTTCTTTTTTTTGAGTTTCCCTCCTTATATCCAAAGTTCAAAAACTTTGAGTAATTTGGAAAAAATATTTTATCTTGTCCAGAGGTACGGGTCCTGTAGTAATAAGGAACCGGGGACTAGGGTTTTTTTGTTTTGCTTTTCACTCTTTATATCAAAATTTGAATAACTTTGAGTAAACTTAGGGGGGCTGTTGTAGTAAAAAGCCGAGGACTAGAGGTTATTTTTGATTTGGTGCCTATGGCTCGGACTTAAATCCTGTTTTTTTTTTTGAATTATTGCCTGTTGCCCGGGCTTATGTTTTTCGATTTGTAGCCTCTGTCTCTGGCTTATAGACTGGATTTTGTACTTGAATTTTTTTTAATGATTTTCTGATTTTGTGCCTATGGCTCTGGCTTAAAGCCAGGTTTTTGTACTCTTTTTTTTCCTAAGATTTTATGAATTTGAGCCTGAGAAAATCATATATCCAGACAAAGAAATTGTCAACGTGGTGAGGTATTTCTGTTCTCCAGAAGATTCGTAAAAAGCTTTCCTGTAAACTAATGGAAAACATGTTTTTGAAATGTGAAGTCATGGCCAAGTCCATGAACATGTACATATTTTAGAATCTTGCAGTTGCGAGATTAGCACTTTAAAAATTCTGCCATGCTTTTATAATTCATTCTTCAGTATTTTTGCTTGTGATTGTTGTTGAGCTGAAAAGTGCATTTTCGAGTTTGTGTTGCAGGTTAACAAAATCCCTATAACCTATCCCTGAATGGCCTTTGCTTGAAGCGTTATCAGATGGATTATTTGCGATATTTCAAACTTGAGTGCTAGTTATCAGATGGATTATTGAAGTTCTCGAAAGTTTGAGTAGCTATCGTTCTCTTTTATATTTTGGCATTTCATCTTCCCCGGATTTTGAATTCGAGGGCACTTAATGAAGCTTCAGAAAGGCTTACGGCTTCAGGTAAAATTCTTCAGCAGAAATTTAAAATTGTAGTCTGTCTGGAGTGAAGTTTTCAGCTCATATTCCTGGCCAAAATACTCCATCAGATAAGATAAATTTGCATAGATGCTTCCGGTGTGCGTGTTCCAGCTTTGACAAATATTAGAATGCTGCAGCAGTTTTGAATCAGGTCTGGTGGAGTTCTGGATTTATTCTCGGCTCTGGAGCTCATAGCAGATGGTTGACGGTTCAATATGAGCTGAGTTAGTCCTCTGATTTCCGAACTTCGGGATTACTTTGAAGTTGTTAAACAGCTTAACAATGCTATCAGAATCTTCGGGATTTTCATATAAGAAACTTTATTTGTAGACCTCACCTATGCAGACACAGTCTAAAGGTTCAATGTGGCCACACCGACAACTAACAGAACACCTTGTCAACTAAAGAGAGCAGATTCAGATCTCCGATTGTGGCGGCACAAGAAAATCGTAATAGTTTAGTTATGAATTTCAAGTTCATAATATACAATTTTGAGCCGGCATTCCAGGTCAATAAAATTCATTTTATCTTTCGAGGCACAAAGCCATATTATTCCTATTTATTTCAGCTCCTTGCATATTACTTTGTTGTAGAAGATTAGGCTCATATTATTCATGCCATATAATACTCTATTGATTATTTGGCGTTGCCTGGTCATTCATGACAATTTTTAGGGATCAGCATGAAGCGCTTCAAGACTTGTCATGTTGCCAAGAAATCAGAGTCTCGCTGAAAGTTCTTGAAGCCGCCATCATTAAATAAACATTGATAATCCGCCGGCAATATGTCAGAAAGAATAAAGAAAGAACTGATCCTTGAAGTGATCAGTTCCCTTGCTACCCAAGGAGCTCAAGAAAAACATAATTCTGGACAGAAAACTTGTCATTGCATATATGGATATTGTGTTTCAGCAGAGAGAGTTCCGATGCAGCTGATTGGCTGAATTAATATAGCCTAGTGAGTACTTGAGAACAGCATGAATGAACCGAGTCATATTGTTTGAAACTTCAAAAAAGTCAGCATAGTAGATTTTATGGCAAAGCCTCGTCTTTGAGTTTTATAAATGGGAAAATAAATTGACAGGCCCCTGAACTTTTAAACCGTGCTACACCAAAATATTTCTGAAAATAATCCCAAGAAAATTGTTATAGTATTATATCTGGCATGAATATATGCATATAGTAAAATTAAAGAACCTTCGGTCGAACCAGCTGAGGAGATATGAGAGGTATATCACATCCGATCTGATCCGATCCGATTCGATAGAAAACTCGAAAAGCCCGATGTGAAAAAAAGCTAGGCAACGTGCCTCATTTTTTCTTGAAAATCCGGGTAAAAAGCTGGATAAAAGTCCGGATTTAAAAAAGCTTGGATAGAACCCCGGTTTGACCCGAATAAATAAAAATCCAATTTTTTTATTACTAGTTTGCAAGTCTGCAGTTTCTTAGTCCCATTAGTAATGTTGCTCCGTGGTAAGGCCAATAACATGATTGACAATTTTCTGTTATCCTTTATTTTTAATAAGCCACCAAGACAACAACAACATCAGTGTATTAGCTTCAAACTTAAAAAACCTAATACGACGGGCTTGCCTTATGTAATGAATATTTGGAAATATGAATTTCTTGATTTATCACAAAAAAAAGTAACAATGGCTAGAGTTTCGAGAAATTATTTTTTGGGTATCTAAACTACTTATAAATCGAGGTACAAAAGATAAAATAAAATAAAATATATAAATAAAAAAAAACCGAATAAAGCCCTATTCGGCCCGATCCGACATGACCCGTGG
This sequence comes from Apium graveolens, assembly GCF_009905375.1. NCBI lineage: Eukaryota > Viridiplantae > Streptophyta > Magnoliopsida > Apiales > Apiaceae > Apium > Apium graveolens. The sequence goes on from NC_133653.1 coordinate 255,093,010, forward strand.
GCCTAAAACATGCCTCATATTTTAGAGGAAGCCCGGTCCGTCCTTGCCGACCCAATTTTAAAAAAGCCCGACCCAATCTGTTTTAAAAAAAATTGGACTTTTTCGAAGCCCGTTTAAAACCCGGCCCGATCGGCTTTTCGTGCATATCTAAGTATGTGTTTGGAAGCGTCGATGGAAGAATTATACTTTTTAATTAATTAATAATTACACTCTCCTCTCTCTAAATTTATTCAATTTTGAATATTCACTCCCCTGACTTATCGAAAGTGGTCAGCTGGTTCCTTTACTATTCTTGGATTTCGACATCTTGATTATATATTATACGACTATTCGATTTTATACTGTGAATTGCATTAGTAGGTGTTTTTAGGGATTTATCAAATTATTCGGTTAACAAATATACATAGTATCATATTTTTAACAATATCTCGGTTCAGTTGCCGATTTCAAATAGTATAAGGGATTGAGCAAATCCCTAATTACGGTCTCCGGTGTTAATTGTAATCAAGAAAAATGGTTACGTCTTGCAATTCAAATATATTGACAGAAACTTCTTTTTGAGATGCATAAGAAGCATTTCAGGTGAGCTACGTCTTGCAATTCAAATAATTGGCATCTGAATAAAAATAATTTGGTTGAAAATAAGTGATTGGTTAAATTATATAAATAAAAAATCGAATATTTCCACATCTCGATTATATATTATTCAACTATTCGATTTTATACTGTGCATTGCATTAGTCGGTGTTTTAGGGTTTTATCAAATTATTCGGTTAACAAATATACATAGTATCATATTTTCAACAATATCTCGGTTAAGTTGCCGATTTCAAATAGTATAAGGGGTTGAGCAAATCCCTAATTATCGTCTCCGGTGTTAATTGTAATCTAGAAAAAAAGGTTACGACTTAATTATCTTGGATGTGGCAACAAGTATGAGTTTTTGGTTAGGAGACATTAAGAATTAAGGAGGAAGACGGTTCTTACGGTATAGGTAAGTCACATGCAAAAAAAATCTTTATTCCGCTTACTTTTACATACTTTAATATATCATTGTATATGAGTTTATACCTCCAAGACACATATCTGTGCACAAGCTGGGGTCTTTTGAGCAAACAACATATTCATTCTTTAAAATGAGCACTATCATGTATTTACCGGGTATGATTGATTAATTGATTCACCTGCGGTTAATATTTTATTGATACCATAAAAATGTCTATTTTGTGAGTTTTGGATCGTAGTGTGTTAAAAAACGGACACTTCCCTTGTGTATTCTAGGAATCTGGCCAGTTTCACATACTTCTCCAATGATTTTCTTCAGTACACAGGTGAGGACATCCGATCTTAGCTAATTAATTCTCCTATTTTCGGCGTTGTTGATTTTTTTAAGATTAAATTTGTTGGATTATTAATTATTTGACCATCTGTTACTCAACCTGGGAAAGAATTCATCATTTTCTAACTCATTACTTTCTTACAGATAATTTTGGTTAGGTTTCTTGTTAACGCACTACAACAGAAAGGACTAAATTCAACCGGAGAAAATCGGTTGAATTTAGAACATTCTCGACGGGAACCGGTTGATTTTAATATAAATTCAACCGCTACCTTCCTGTTGAAAGTAAGGCCGTTGAAATTAGTGAATCGGTTGAATTTAAGATTAAATTCAACCATTTCTGGTTGGGTTTTGCTTTACTAATTTCAACCATTTCTCGTTGGAACTCTGCTTAGAAAATATAGAAAAAAATTGAATTGCAAATTTTGAATTTTGTTAAAAATTTTATTTTCCCGCCAAAACAGTAAAATCAACAGAAAATCGTTTATTTTATCTTTGTTACTATCAACCATTTTCGGTTGATTTAATTATCTTGTCATGTGGCAATGTGGACTAAATTCAACCATATTTTGTTGAATTTGACTGTAATAAAATCAAATAGATTTGGTTGATAAAAAATTTCTTTTACTCGTGTGCATATTAAATTCAACCAAATCTGGTTAAAAATCTTGAACACAAGGTATTTTTCAACCGCTTAGAGCTGACTTTAATGTACCAATCATGTCATTATTATGAATATTAGATTTCCTATTTTCCTGCTACATTAACTACTAGTATAGTAAACATGAGAAAGTAACATACCAATTACAATCCACATAATAATATTGCATTAATACATAAAATATGTTTAATGTCTTCATTACTACACAAAAATGATTTAATTAAAGGTCTTATGGCAAAATTTTTTTTTAGAGATTTTAATAACACAAATAGAAAGCGAAAGTCTTAGGATCAAAGAGGGTAGCGTTGCTCTAAATCCTCTATATGAACCATGTCATCCTCGTGCAGCTCCATGTGAGGTTGTGATCCAGTCGCCTAAAATCAAGAATAATAAAATTTTAGAAAAGTATTAAAACAATATAGCAAATGTATAATTTCAAATTAATCCAAGATATGAGCAGCAAAAAGCAATGTGATGAACACATTACAAGCTTCCAGGAGTCAATGGGAATCAAACAGTTTATTTAATTACAGGTAGTGGAGTTACATATAAATGATAATGGTGGGTTTACAAGTAAAACGATAACAAAATTAACTCAATGAAGCTGCAACTATGATTCAAGAGTGATTTATTAATTTTAATGGTGAGTCAGAGCATAAGAGATCACAACAAAAATGCTGCAGTAAGGGCAATTAAGAATTTGACAATGTCAGGTGCATCAAATATAGCATGAAAATTATTTGATATAATCAAACAATTTTATCATTAGGTGTAACTGTTTGATTATAGCAAAACATGCTGGGGTGTGCCTCTTCATATCAACATTGTCCAATCACTCTACCACCAGAAAGAAGTACAATATATGCACATAAAGACACACACACTTTTCAGGACAAAATCATTACTTAGTGTATTGCAAGTATCTAGTGTTAAGCATAAATTGGAGAAACATTCTTGACTGGGCTATCTAGTGTTAAGCATAAATTGGAGAATCGTTATTTACTACTGTCCTTGAGAAGTTTATGTGAAAGCCAAGATCTGACTTGGCCAGTAAGTCCTCTGTAATGATTTTTGTGGTAAAATTGTAAAGAGGTTGTCTATTGTGGTCGTCATACATATCAAAGGAATACCATATGCATTTCTCATGTCTAAGACGGTGGGTTTAAGTCCATACATGCAGGTTGTATTAGAGGTTCTTTTCCCTATTGTAAAAAAAAGAAAGAAAAAAGGTGTGTGCCTTAACTACAATTGACTGACGTGTTCATAATAATAATAATAAAAGTATTGGAGGGACACATTAGAGTTTTATTGGTATGCAAGAATTCACCTATGTAATGCCATAGCTGCAAAATTATTTTTTAAATATTGCCTCGGAAGTGTTTTTCATTGCAATTAACTATAGCACATAAAATTGATGGTCCAAGACAAACATGGCTACCTATGCAGTTAAATTTTTAGGCATTACTAAAACTAAAATTAGAACGCATTATGTGGATACCTACTACCTCTTACTGACTTGTTGAACAACTAATAAAAATAAATAAAAAAATCTTGAACAAATCATGTACACTAAATCAGACTTTCACATGCAAACAAAACAAAAATAACCAGGTGCTTCCAATTTTAATTTCAATTTCAATTGTAATATTTTAATTTAAAAAGTATATTTATAAAATTACCTCTATGATAACCTTTTTGTAACGCTCAAAGAGAGTGAAGTCATTTGTGCAGCTATTCGTATATACTCTTCCCATAAGATCTTAGATGATGGATCATCTCTATTTGGATAAGCAAGGGTAGCCAGTTTCTGCACCTCTTTGTCAAGCCTGTAACGTGTCACTTCAATCTCCCTTATTGATTCAACCATGTTAGTCACATCTGTCATGACCTTCCCAATAATTGAATATGCAGATTCTCGAATACACTCAGGAATGCATGCTAGAGTAGATTGAGAAGTTGCATATTTAGCAGCTCCATCTTGTCCAAGAAGCTCTGGAACTGTGTGGCGCGGAAACATAATCACTTTCCCCTTCTTTGATGGACAAACCTCTAACAATTGCTCGACTTCTCGTTTTTTTTGGGTGCTTGGAGATGGTGCTGCATCCTGAGAAAGTTCATCCTGAGAACTGCTCTCTTGTGCATCACGCTCCACAACAACCTACGTTACACAAAAATCCTTAAAATAAGACTCGCTCAAAATAGCCATAACTAGTGTGAGTTAATGTGAGCCAATTAAGCTCGACTATATTTAACCTTTTCTCATCTACTACATGTCATGATAAACTAATACAAAATGCAGAAGTTTATATGCACTCCAAGTTTTGAGCAAATAAAACTGACAAACAGTTTCCCAACTATTTTTCTTTTGGTTTTTTATCATCCAGCGAATAAAGTGAATCCTAGAATGCTAACTTGCCCAAATAAATTTAAAACATGCATACCCTCCATCTGTGTTAATGGGCCTATTCCGCAATTTAGCTGAACTTATAATTAAAATAAAGAGCAATATGCAGTTAGGATAAATTAACACCCCATAACAACTGCTATTATTTATTTCTGAAATATTCTTATCCAAACAGAAGTTTAAATTCTTGTGATTTGATTATAGCGTACAGGGAGGGGATTTTCGTATTTTGACTCAAGTTAAAAATAAATAATGTCGGCAAGGAACTCTTACAATGCAGTGCAGTTCAGTCCATGTATATTCACCATTACAACAGTTAACAAATACTCTTTTGGCTCCCTGTTAATGATTCCAATGTCCAGATATATGGGTAACTAATTAAACATTGACCATTTATGTATAAGTAAAGCAGGTAGAACTTAACAGAATTAAGAAAACCACGACAATAAAACACATAAGACCAATCGGGGGAAGGTCTCAACTTCAAAATTTAATATAAATTATAATAAACAAATACATGGTGTATGGATGAGTCTTATATTTGATAAACGACATGTACTTTGTCAACTTTTTACCTTACTGTTGCAACCCTGACTATTTTCTGGAGATTCCTTCTAAACCATTCCCGTGTAGGAACAGAGTGAACCACCAGGGGGTCATCATAAATTGTATAAGAAAAAATTACAGGCAGGCTATTTGGTTTTGTTACCCCTTTTGCTGCCTAACTACAGCAAGCAGAGGCTTCGTGCTTAGAAACTAGAAAGTGTACATCATCTCCAATAAAGTGCAATTACTACAAATTCCTTAACCTAGTAATAAACATAACATATTTGATATGAAATAAGGTAAAGTTTATAAACATAACATATTTGTTGCCTAGCTACAGCAAGAAAGCAGTGAGTTAGTGCCTCCCATGGACAGTGCGTCACATACTAATTGCTCGGATTTAGTACAATGCTATATGGCACAGAACTTTCTGGAAGCAAGTGCTTCCATAAGTGACCATTATTCAGAACTACATAACGAGAACTTAAGTTAATTATCATTTGAAGTGAAGCTTATATATGTCTCGAGCTCAAAAAAGGAAAACTCATTAAGTTCGCTGTCAACAAAGGTCTCTATCTGCAACTTTTATGATATGCAATCTCAAAATCAATCAGCAACAGATCCATAGTACATAAAACCACTTCCATAAACTTATCAATCAAAAGGGTCACTTGCATTCTACTTGCACTAACATATATATTACCCATAATATTACACTATACACTTCTACACTGGTAAATCAGCATCCTTTCAGTAAATTCGAAAATCACAAACTGAAGTTTCAATAAACAGAATGGTGATAATTTTCTTTAGCAAACATAGTCTTCTGATCTTGATATGTCACCTGATATTCCAAATCAAATAAAGAATCGAAAATATAAATATGTAGTAGCTGATACTTATTATGAAATTCTACCCTAGTACATGCCAAATAGGACTAGCAGTAACAAGAATATTTTCGGTAGTATTCAGGTATAGAAATGCTGAGATATACTTATTAAATATAAGTATAAATATGTAGTAGCTGATACTTATTTTATTTGTGTTAGCAGGACTTTTTTTGTTCCAATTACTTATTACCTAATACAATTAAATGTATCTCCCAACCTTAAAAATAACGAAATACACATCTACAAACAGAACGAGAAATCGAATTGAAATGCATCGCAAACGTTTAATGGCAACGATACGTAGATACAGTATTAAGAAACCACCAAAACCCCCAAAGCGACTAAACAGTACAGTAAGTTTGCAAATATTTGGGAGGAGCAGCATATTTTTGAAATAACTAAGTGAGAAACGTACAGTAAGTTTTCTCCGTATTTCTTCCACTTTTCCTTTCTTCATGTACGAAGCATCAAACTTTTCGAGGATGGTGAGAGGTTTTTCCAATTTTTCCTCTAGTTCCTACAAAAAATAAATTCAACATATATAATGCAGAATAACAAAATTATTTTACCTAATCTTATAAATGAATACCTCATAACGCTGGTCAAATGGCTTTGCTCCAGTGCAGTGCTTAATCTCTGACTGCTTGACATTTTCTTTGCCATTTTTCGACAACTTGGTAAATACCTCTGTCTCCCAGTAGTCAACTAGACCATTCCATGCTTTTTCAGATAAGTAATATGGGGGCAATGACGTAGATTTACAGTCATGTCTTCCTTTTTGTGTGCCTCTTCAACCCTTCTCAAACCGTCGCTCTTCCAACCGTTCATATAGCATTTAATATTTGCTTTCAAATGCTTCCTAACTATGGCATCCCCCTCCAACTCCTTAATTTTATCACCTCTATATTCCGGTGGATACTCATAAAATTCCTTTTAAACAAACGTATTAAAACTTCTAACATAACAAGTTCAATAAAATAATTAGGCCATTATAATGGACAAGTGATAACAATGTGTATATATACTGCCATACCTTAAACTCCTCTATGCACTCGTTCAAAAAGATTTCCCGATCTCGTGCCTTTTGTTTTGCTGTATCAAATCTCCAACGCGTTCTAACAATTGCTTTAAGTGTCTTTTTGTAATGAGACTCCTTAATGCTGTAAAAGATAAGGCAATTTCATAAATAAAAAATCAAATATTTTCTGTAAAATCTAACAAGACTGAATTATATATATTACTTTTTTTTGTTTATGAAATTCACAACTCCAAGTTTCGGTTCTCCTAATTTTGGCTTCTTTTTGTAATCTCCTTCACAAACACGACGTGCAGCTCTCCCAAATCTAATATCAGAAACCGTAAGTTGTTCCTCATCATTGTCCTCTTCCTCTCCTTCATCACCATCATCTTCAATATCCTCCCAGCCCTGATCTTCTTCATAATTTTCTTGATTGTCTCTACCAACATTTTCTGTTCTCCTACCTAGACCCCCGCCTTGGCCCCGACCCCCAACCTTATTTCTGCCACCTCCCCCTCTATTTCTAGTAACCCTGCTCATAGCGCTTCCACTACCACTAGCCCCCGCTGCCATCAGGATAACAAACAGAAGCAGTAGCCAACAACTCTTAAACATTTCCTGAAGTTATTAACAATAAATAAAAATAAATAACATAGACAACTTATTTTCTTAAAGCGAAATCAGCGAAAAAATTAATTCTGAATACATTATTGTACCAGCATAGCTAATAATCACATAGGTAGAAAGACTTTGAACTTACCTTTGCTACAACACCTTCTCGTGCCTCAACTAATGTGAAGAAATACGAAATTAGTACAGCAACTACAAGTCCACTTGGCTTCACAAACTGATGATAAAATATCAAAAGAAAATGAGCTGAGAACAAAGTAATACTGGTTTCAAAACTAAAAAGGAGCAAAAACCTAATTTCAAAAATCAACTCAAATAAATTTATACCCTAAATCCCAAAAATCCCCAATCCTGATATCAATACATGAACCACGATTGGAATTAACAAAATCAACTAAAATAAATCTAAACCCCTAATTAAATTCCCAAAAAATAAATAAAAACAAACATAATGTAAATATATACCTGTTGAGAGGGACTTTTGAGATGTGTATGAGTATTCTGAGAAGTTTGTAAGGATTTTGACAGATTCATAACAGGTTTAGGGGAATTCTTTGCCAGTAGAGCTATTTTCATTTGTAAGAGATTTGTGAGAAACAAGAGTCGCGCAATGAAAGGGGGAGATATATAAGCGGAGACCAGTACATATAACCTAGGGGTTATGTGAACCAATAAATAAAGGATAATGTTATATAGAAATTTTATATATAACAAATTCTATATATAAATTAATAATATATAACAATAATCATCTTATATTACAAATTTAAAATAAAATGATAATGTTATATAGAAATTCTAAATTTAATACAAAATAAAAATTAATTAAACTAAATCACCGTCACTCTCACTTTCTTCATCAACGCTCATGACTTCGTCTTCGTTATTATTATTTTCTTCGTTGAAGTCATCCACCGAATAATCATTCTCAACAACCCTTAAATCAATAAAAAAGTTTTTAGGATCATGAATAATAACCGGTTCGACATGAGACGATGAAGCATTTGAAATATCATTTTGCAAAGCATCATCATTCGAGAGAGAGTTCTTCTTTGATGCCACTTCTTCATTGACAAAATGACTTTTTGTTGTTAAGACCGTGTACCATGGTGATTTTGCATTCAAAATACTTCGCGCATAATAAACTTGATTAGCTTGGCTAGCCAAGACGAAAACATCTTCGGCATTTAATGTTGATCTAACATCCACCGTAATCATCCTATTTCTATCCACTTTGACATGTGTTGTATGATCAAACTAATGACATTTGAATAATACAACTTTATACCCATTATGGTAGTGAAGCTCAAGTATTTCTTCAAGTCGACCATAATTATTTTGAAAACTCTCCTTGTAAGAAGTTCCTACATATAAATGAGTAATTTATTAAGTACAAATAATGCATCAATATATTGAGTAAGATAATAAAATGACATGTGTATTAATTAAATTTCAAGCATATATCATATTTCTTACCAATTACAAGCACGCCAGAATTTGGTGAAGTGCGTTCATTAGGCTTTGCACAACCAAATTTATAACCATTACAATGACAACCATTATAAATATCCACGTCCCGCATTGGACCTCTAATCAAATCCCTAAATTTTTCTTTGAGTTTTGGATCATCCGCAACCTAATTATATAATGAATGAACCATATATATATAAGTGTGCTACAATATTTAAAGAAAATACCAAATATTTGTGTATATATATATTTGAATACATACCCTTCTTTCAAACCAATTTGTGAATCGATCTTTTTGAAATCTTTCTTTTGCTACATCATCAAATTCGGGGTATTGTTTGAACACCAACTTGTGAAATTCACTGTAAAATAACCACAACTAATAAGATCAAGTAAAATAAAAGGAACACAAAATATGAGTTAAAAAATCTTACCCCAAGTACTTTCCAACCTCCGGTGTGTTAATAAGAACATAGTATTTGATGAGTCTATCTTCATCAACACTCAAGATTTTATGTCCTTTTCTTACAATGGGTTTTGTGGGATGTGTGTAAATACTCAACAAGTTATGATCAATGCACTTTTTAGGTGCCTCAAAACGGCGCAACTGATTATGCACTGTTTCAACTTCATATTCAAAATATAGAGAGCAAAAGTGTACACATTCCTCCTCGATGTAGCGTTCAGCAATTGAACCCTCCGGATATGTTTTGTTCCTAACTTTCATCTTCAACCCGTGCAAGAATCTTTCAAAAGGATACATCCATCTATATGTAACAGGACCACCTAACTTACACTCAGTTGCTAAATGCAGAGGCAAATGCTCCATCGGGTCAAAGAAACCAGGAATAAAGATGGTTTCAAACTTAGAAATTATCCTCACTACATCTTTCTCCAATTTCAACAAATCAGAGTATTTCAAGGTGGATGAGCACAAATCTTGAAAGAAGTTACACAACTCAATAATGGCATCACCAACTTGCTTTGGCAGCATGTCACGACAAACAATGGGCAACAACTTTTGCATGAAAATATGGCAGTCATGCGATTTCATCCTCTGAATAGTATGTTTTTCGAGATTCACACACCTAGATATATTTGAAACATACCCATCCGGAAGTTTAAGTGTTCGAATCCAGTCTAACAACTTATCAACCTGTTCCCTCAAGAGTGCAAAAGGAGCAGGTGGCATTGTCTTTCCATCTGGAGTCCACAGCTCACGTCGTATACCAAGTTCCTTACAATCATTCCTTGCTTTTAAGTTGTCTTTTGTCTTGTTCCTATCATTCAACATTGTGTAAAATATATTTTCGAAAACATTTTTTTCGGTGTGCATGACATCAATATTGTGACGAAGATTGAGTGTCTCCCAATACGGGAGCTCAAAAAATGGGGAATAATGAGTCCAATTATGAGTCACACCATAGTCCCTGGGTCTTCTTTTGGTTGACTTTCCCGGAGGAGGAAAATGTATAAGATCACATATGGCCTTTGCCCTGGATCCCGAATATCGAGCTTCAACCGAGCGTACCTCTCTTTTTCCAAACTTTGTGCTATTTCTCAAAGGATCACCCGGTTCCAAAAAAATCGAGCAGTTCCAAAGAAAGAAGTTTTACCACCATTCTTGAGTTGAAAGCCTTTAACATCTCCATTGCATACATGACATGATAATTTACCCTTTGTTGACCATCCACTTAACATTACAAGTGCCGGAAAGTCGCTAATGGTCCAAAATAATGCTGCCCTCATCTGAAAATTTGTGCGTAATGACCTATCATATGTCTCCACCCCTGTATGCCATAACATCTTCAGTTCATCAATTAATGGACGAAGATAAACATGTAGATCTTTTGTTGGATCAGTGGGACCGGGAATAATGAGAGGCATGAACATGTATGGAGCTTTCATGCACATAGATGGTGGAAGGTTATAAACAACCACCACTACAGGCCATATAGTGTAATCCCTTGCTAATGGATCACGAAATGGGTCAAATCCATCACTAGAAAGGCCAAGTCTGATATTTCGTGCCTCTTTTGCAAACCTCGGAAATCTAGCATCAAAAGCTTTCCATTCATCTCCATCAGCTGGATGAGATAGTTGACCTTCAACTACAACTCTGTCATAGTGCCACGTCATACACTTAGCAGTTTGTTCAGACATGTATAAATGTTGTAGTCTCGGTACAAGTGGAAAATATCGCAAGATCTTTCTTGGAATCAACTTCTTCTCGCTATCCTTTCGATCTTTATATCGATCTGTATGACATATGTCACAACAAGTCTTCTTACTATTTTCTTTGTAAAATAACATGCAATCATTCTCGCAAGTATCAATCTTTTCATATCCCATGTTCAATCCACTAATCATCTTTTTCACATCATAATACGTGTGAGGTAGCCTGTGTTTCTCGGGAAGAACTGATCCAATGAGTTGAAGTAACTCATCAAACCCCTTATTACTACAACCATTTTTGTTCTTAAAATATAACAACTTGTTCACGAATGATAAAGTGGTAGAACTAGAACAATTTGGATAAAGTGGTTCAGAAGCACCATCCAACATGTCATAAAACTTTTTTGCTGTTGTATTAGGTTCCTCCTCACCATTCCAAAAACTTTCATGTGCATCTGCGAAGTCTCTAAGCATATCACTTGCATCATACATATCATCATCTCTATGACGAGTATTACCCGAACATGTTTCGGGTTCAACCCGAGAGTTATGTTTCTCACCATGAAAATACCATGTAGTGTATGACTCCATAATACCGTATCGATACAAATCATAAGTTACATTATCGGGTAACTTTTGCCATATATTTCCACACTCCTTACATGGGCATTTTATCCTCCCCTGTGAATCAACCTCATCACTTTTTAAAGCAACTCTAATGAAATTTTGTACACCAAGTTTGTATTCCTCCGTTATATTATTCCTCGCATCGAACCTCCTATGCATCCAACTACGGTCGGATGACATCTACAAATATCACATAAAATTTAATTAGTCATTGTGGTTACATGCCAAACTAAGAAACTAATTTTTTCTTGACGAAACTAATTAATAACCAAGTTTAGTTAACCTACCAATATTAAAAAATTAAACAAACACATCATTAATATAATTAATAACATCAATCTATACAACACTTTATATTTTCAATTATTTTAACATACTCAAGAACAAGTAATAATCACACAAATATTTTCTAAGTAAGAATGTTATCATCATTTTATATAAAGAAATATGTAATATTGACATAATTGACAAAATTGATATAAATATTGCAACAAGATCTAAAATAAATATGAAATAAAACTTACTTGTACATGTAAATTTGCAAAATTGGAGCTCAATGGAGAAAAAGATAGGAAGGAAAATGGTGAAAGAGGCAAAAAAAAATGGAAGTTGCCGAAAGGAAATGATATTGACAGTAGGGTTTACAAATGCATTAAACAAATTCAACCACATATGGTTGAAAATGGCAGTTAGGTATGATAATTAATACAACCACAAGTGGGTTATTAAAACAACCGCTTTCGGTTGATTTTATAAATTCAACCGGTTGTATTTTCGGTTGAATTTACAATTTGGTGGGAAATTCCCCCAAAATAAAATGTGTTTTTTACAATTTCAACAAATTTTGGTTGAATTTAGCTATAGTTGAATTTAATTGGTTGAATTTATTTTTTGGAGGGAAGTTTCCCACCTGTTAAAATTTTATCTTATACAAAATCAACCGGATACGGTTGAATATACCCCGGTTGAGTTTAGACTTTTGGCGGGAATTTTCCCGCACAGTGATTTTTTATTTCTCAAATTCAACCGGATACTGTTGGATATAATACGGTTGAATTTAGTCAGTTGAATTTAGTTTTTTGGAGGGAATTTTCCCGCGTAGTGAATTTTTTGATTTCTTAAATTCAACCGGATACGGTTGAATATAATACGGTTGAATTTAATCAGTTGAATTTAGTTTTTTGGAGGGAATTTTCACGCCTTGCGAAATATTGTTCTAAACAAATTCAACCGTATCCGGAGGCATTTAAGAACGGTTGTATTTAATCGGTTGAATTTAATATCGGTTGAATTTAAGCGGTTGAATTTAAAGTCGGTTGAATTTGTTCGGTTGAAATTAGGGCTCGGTCAAAGTAGTTACGTTGTTGACTGTAAATTAAACAGGATCCGGTTGAATTTATCGTCGGTTGATTTTAATCGGTTGAATTTTACCCCTTTTTCCAGTAGTGACGACAATACCTTAATGTCACAAATTCTTTTTGTGATGTTTCTATAAAGGGGTTGCATGGTTGTAAGTTGTAACTAGCTACTTTGAAAATATCGAATCTTTGCATGTCTGCGCTGGACTATGAACCCGAGTCAGAGACTATACTATCAAAGTTGAGAACCCTTCAGGTATTGCTGAACATGAGCAAAGGATTACTATGAAGATCACGGTGGTACCACTACCCGAGAAATTACATTATGAATGGAGGTTATTATCTCAATTGCTTCTTTCTCTCCATATGAGTATTTTTTTGCTTTATAACTAATGTTTCCTTTTGAATTTTAGAGTTCTAATCTCTTAAATCTTTAATTGATTAGACTGGCTTAGATGTGGATTTCCAAGGCTTCTCAGCATGACAGATTTGGTTTGTCAATCATTGACAACAACTTCTTTTTGAGTTGCATAAGAAGCATTTCAGGTGAGCTACGTCTTGCAATTCAAATAATTGACATCTGAATAAAAATAATTTGGTTGAAAATAAGTGATTGGTTTAGAAAGCCAACATATTATGTGCAATAAAAAGACCAGAATATAGACTCCACAAATCATGATTGATCGAAACCTGTGAATACGAGATTCCATAGTTCATAAAATCATAAAACAGAAAATAAAACCATTCATTTTTCTTAAAAAGTACCAAGTACAATAATGAGATTCAAGGCTATGCCATTAACATGTTGTCTTCAGTTTAGAGAAAATTAAAAGAAGAGAGCCCTTTGAGCGGTTCCTTTCCTTTTATTCCTTTTCCCTTCCATAACTTCACCATTGACAATTAGGTGGCTGGCGAAAGCTGCATTTTCAGCATCATTTCCGGCTCCTCTTTTTTTAACTACTAGAAATGGGGGATCTGAGCTTTTTGCCTTTCTTGAAAATGCTTTTACCTGAACAAGGTGGTTTTGTTTTTAAATGATCAATTACATGAATATATATGGATGAGTAGAAAATTGCTTTTGAGGAAAAAATGAACACTTGGTTGTGCATATTTGTATATGTGACTTACCTTGCATTCGAGACTGCAGTATCGATGAAGAGATGGGTCACTGATGATCCTTCTATAAGAGTCACATGCATGTTCTTCATCTGCCTTAGAACCAGACTCTTCATGTGGCATAAGCTTTAAAGAGAAAACCCACAGTTTGTTGCATTTGAATGGCTGTTATCACCACGACAAATAAAACCCAATGTCACGAGTAACTTCACTATACTCGAACTATCAGGACTAGTATCGAGCTGTGGTCGTAGCGACCTACTTTGGGACGTGGCCGTCACGAGCTAATTTGGGTCAGGGTTGCCACGACCATTTTTAGCTGTGGCGTTCACGGGCTTTGACCAGTCAACTTTTGGACATAATTAATTTAGCATTAATTATTTTCTACGGATTACTTATCATCGATATCATTTGTCCCCCAACTTTCACGAAAACTTCTTGAGTTTTCGTGGAAGTTATAATGGTCTAATCGTGATTCGGGGGTTATTTTGTCCCTTCTTGGGTTCAGTCATATTATGAAGTTTGGATCGACCTACACATTCATGATGACTTATTCATTCTAGAGTGATCTTTCATACTTTGGGCTTTTATGAGGGTAATTGAATAGCGTTTGAAGTTAAACTGCCCTGACCGAGGCTATAGTCGAGCATTAATCACCTTTTAACCTTTACAAAGGTTAATCATAGGGTGAAAGTAATTAACAGGCCCTAATCGGGGCTAGTTTCAAGGTAATAGATGTTAGTAAGGCATTATACAGTTTAATTTTGATCTAAAGTAAGCTAATTGGCTTTAATCAAGGCGAAAGAGCAACATGCAAATATGTTTAGAGAAAATAGATGAATTTGACGTGCCACGAAATTCAGCTCTACCCGCTTAGTGTAGAACAAATTTTGGAAAAAAAATAAAACATGAGAGCTATAAATATGATTATAAACTAATACTTAGATTGATTACATATTTTTTGATGGAAAATATTAAACTATGCCGAGTAATAAAAAATTACAATTGTTTGAATAAAGATTTAGATTTAGGAGAATGTGTAAATTGCTAGAAACTAGAAATCCAATCCAAAGGACTACCATATATTGAAGCTCTAAAAAATTCTCAAATACACTAACATATTTAAATAATGACTCCTATATATTTAAATTTTCGTAGAAAAATACCTCTTGAGCCTTTACTTTTTCTGATAAGGAATGCCGAGACAATTCATAAGTCCCCGCAAATATTGCAGTAATGTACCAAAAACAACCTCCAAAAATACCTATTGGAAACTAGAGAAGTTAAAAATTATGTTTTTTTAAACAAAATATATGCACTAAAGTCACACACATGCAATGCTTGTATGAAAGTTATTTCAATGTCATATGAATCACTTTTAAGTGAATCTTTACTTCTATGATGGCCTATTTACCACATTTATAATGGATCTTTAGTGTATCTACATATCTAATACTGCATTCAAATTAAAATATCAAAAGTTTTCAAGCTAGATCATGTGTCTAACTTTTAAGAAGGTGTTTACAAAATCAAGGTGCACCTATAAAATATGAAATTAAATTTTCTATTTAAATTCTAACTTTATAATTATTTTTCAATGAAAATTAATTGTGTCTAAACTCATCATGTTCAAAATGAGAAATTAAGCAAAATATCAAATTATACTTAATGATAAAACAAGAGCAATAGATTCTTCTTGTTAATGGTGAGTTAAAGTAGACTACTCTAGATACAGGGAGATCACGAGAACGCATTACTAAAATTAATAAATAATTTAAGTTATATTCATACTTGCTATATATTCGTATTTGAAACAGGGGTCACAATTTTGTGTCGGGTGTGTGTCAGGTAGATGGTACCCAATCGGGTTTTTGAAATTACTAAACATTACCCAAAAACTATTGAAGTTGAGAATCGGATTTCAAACCGACACAAAAAACACTTATGTAACCATAACGTGACTCAAAAAACTAATATATACTATAATGAAGATTAAATGTTGGGTAACGAAATCAAAAATGTATAAAAAATTACTGAGATCCTACACATAGTTATATGGATAGTGGAACGTACATGTAATACTCGAACTCTTCATCGAACCCCGTTGTACCGGTGTCAACCGAATAAAGGCACATATAAGATCAATTAGTTGAAGAAATCAAAACACTCAGTTGTTAATATATTTGCCATTGTTTGATGAGGAGATTTCAGATGAGATTTTCAAAAAAATTATGGTGTATAGATGATCAATAAAAAGGAGGACACGGGCGGTAAAAACAAGGAAGAAACTACGGGTAAATATTCGGAAGAATCGAGAATGATGGACAAAATTATTAGGTCGAATGGCCCAGTTGTTTAATTGTATGATCCACTCGACGGACCCAATGTGTAATATACAATATGTTAGCCACATTCATTCGCTATTAAATTTAGTTATAATAATTTACGGTTATATATTGAAAGACACCAATATCTTTGATGCACATTAGTTATAAAAGTCATAATAAAATAATTAATCACAAGTTTCAATAATAATTTAGATAAAAACAATTGTGTGAAATTATATACAAATTTCAAGAAATTAAGCTAATAATAAAATTAAAAAAATTAATTTTCTAAGATCTATCTTGACCTTTTTTTTTTAAAAAAAAATTATTTTTATATATTAGCATGATTATTGAATTTACATTACAAATTTGCGTTGAATGTCCATAAAAAATTCACCATTTTTAATGACTTTGTTAATATTTTATTAGCTTTCTAATATTGCCATATTTTTAAAGAAATCTTAAAATTTGAAGTATATATTTGTTCGATCTTTTAATTCTTAATTGAATCCCAATTAAATAAAACCCAAATAAACTCTATACGGTCTTGAGTAATTTTTAACTCAATATGAGAATCAACTATCTATTTTTAGATTTGCTTACAATTCATATGGATCTAAATTAGGTAGTGTACAACCAATAAACTATTTTGAAGGTTTGAGGATCAAAGGTGGAAAAAAGGTATATGGATTAATAAAAGCTTTGACTTTGAACATTGCGATTTATGATCTGTCGACGAGTATAATTTTCTGATTTATGAAACTATTATTCCCTTATTTAAAGTGGATTTTGTCTCATATCATATTGTGTTAAATTTCTTTTTCCAACATATACATTTACAATATTGTATTTTAAGGTTTTTTACAGATAAAATTACATATTCAATCTTATAAAGGACTATAATCAACTACCTGATATTCACATTTTATGTTGTTAACTATATTCATTTTTATGATAAGATATTAACCGATGCATTCTTTTTTAAGAATCGATATATATTTTTTAATCTAATATCTACTTTGCAATATATAGATATGTAGATATGTAGGGCGTACTCTAATAAGAACTTTCTTATTATGAGAATTGGGAATTAATCATTACCAAAAATATCATTTTATAAAAATTATCAAATTAATATATATAAAAATTACCATCAAAATCACAATATTACTACCATAGTATTACTACCATAGTCTTTACATATTTAAGATTTTCAAACACAACATCAATTTACTCCATGATCAAACAATTTTGTCAGTATAAATAACAAGTGGCTTTTATTATAAAAATAAAGATATATATATATATATGTATATGATTGTACATATGCATACACATACTTTTAGAAGAAATAATTGAAATCAGAAATCTTAATCCCCGAGTGTTTTAAGAAATTAACTATAGATACTACCCGTGAAAACCTGTCACAAAATCAAAACCATGAATATCAAGGAGATTTGTGTTAGTTGGTCAAAGCAGCAGCAGGTCTCTGTACTCCTGGACTTGGGATTTGGGATTGACAGTTGGAGACATTATGTGAGCATTCTTTTAAGATTTATATCTCTTGACTTAAATGGATGGGGAAGCAATTATTAGAGTATGTATTTTGTCAAGATATGTTAACTTTACAATGTAGTACAAAACCATGTGTGTGTTGGCTTTATTTAATCTATACTTGTTTATTTATGTTTTATTATGTTTTATTTATGTTTTATTATGTTTGAAAATAGCTTGTGGACGTGCATTGTAGGTGAAGAAGTAGTTTTTTGAATAAGTCTTTAGCTGGTAGAGTCTTTTTAGGATCATGGGGAAATAAACGGGGTAGTAGAGTATGTGTAGGATTGTTTTCTATTTCTCAGCTACCACTATTGTTGGAAGCTTATTTATTTTGTTATGTATCTCATTTTAATATATCAGACTTTTTACATACTTTCTTTTCTCTGCTTATATTCACACATATATCTATATATATATAGAAGTTGATAGTTTAGTTTATTTCATCATCTGGTATCAGAGCATCCAACCTGTGAATGCCCAAGTACATGCCGCAAACAACGATCATGGAAATAGACAAGGTAAAAGAGAATTCCGTTGGCCTGAGCTACCCAATGTTGACAAAAGCAAACTACACTGCATGAGCGTTAAAATGAAAGTTTATATGCAGGCTCACGGTGTGTGGGAGGTGATCGAACTTAAAGATCCAAAGAAGACCACTGTTAAAGAAAGGATGGACAAAATTTCTCTTACTGTAGTGTACCAAGGAATCCCAGAAGATGTGTTATTGTCCATTGCAGAAAAGACTAAAGCCAGAAAAGCTTGGGACATATTAAAAACAGTATGTTTGGGAGCGAATAGAGTGAAGAAGGCCAGAATCCAGACGCTCAAGGCAGATTTCGAGACATTAAACATGAAGGAAACTGAACAATTGGATGATTTTTATATGGGGCTCAACAGCTTGGTGACAAACATTAGAGCACTTGAGGAGACGATTGAGGAAGCGTACGTAGTAAAGAAACTGCTTCGAGCAGTCCCAACAAAGTTTCTTCAAATTGCTTCAACACTTGAACAATTTGGAAACTTGGACGAGATGTCGGTTGAAGAAGCAGTAGGATATTGAAAGGCCCACGAAGAGAGACTCCACGGACAACCTGAAAATTCTGGAGGATAGCTCTTACTTACGGAGCAAAAGTGGATGAAACGGGAAACTAGTGAGGGACAACTCCTACTTACACGAGAGGAGTGGATGAAGCGGTCAAATGAGACAAACGGAACAGATGGGTTCCATAGGTCAAGGTATCATGGAAAGGAAGGTATGAGAGGGACATGTGATAGGAGTATGATTAAGTGTTGGAATTTTAATATTTATTTGGACATTATGCTGCCGAATGTCGGAAACCGAGACGTGATAAAGATGCCAAACTAGAAGTAAACATCGCCAGACTCGAGATGATGAGCCATTCATGTTTTTAACGGACTGTTAGGATGATGTTGAGAATCTGCTCTTCACTGAGGAGGATAAAACATGAAAAATTGAATCAAGAGTCACTAAAGGTAATAACTTAAATATGTGGTACTTAGACAACGGGGCATCAAACCACATGACATGTCATCGATCTCTATTCAGAGACGTGAGCGAAGGAGTAACATGTAAGGTCAGGCTGGGCGATGGGTCGTTGGTTGATGACATTAGAGGAAATGGGTCTATATTATTCAAATGCAAGGATGAAGATTAAAAACTGTTCAACGGAGTATACTACATTCCATACATGTGCAACAATATCATTAGTTTGGGGCAACTTTTAGAAAAAGGAAATAGGGTGGTAATGAATGGCGATTCTCTGTGGGTTCACAATGAGTGTTGAAGGCTTCTCATTAAAGTACATAGGTAGGTAAATCATTTGTACAAGCTAGTTGTTGAGGTGAGTAAACCAGCATGTTTATTGTCAAAGGTGGAAGAGTCAGCATGGCTTTGGCATACTCGCCTAGGTCACGTAAACTTCCAGGAAATGTTTCTAATGGTAAAAAATGAGATGGTTCACGGAGTGCCTGAGATGACTCAGCCAAAAGAGGTGTGCAAAGGATTCCTAATGTCGAAGCAGCCAATAAAATTGT
Source organism: Apium graveolens (assembly GCF_009905375.1). NCBI lineage: Eukaryota > Viridiplantae > Streptophyta > Magnoliopsida > Apiales > Apiaceae > Apium > Apium graveolens. Next base: position 255,113,183 of record NC_133653.1, read on the forward strand.
TTTCTCAGCATGCAACTTTCAGTGGGACCAAAGCCCTTGAAGTAATCCACAGTGATTTATGTGGTCCAATATCCCCACCAACTGAGGCAGGTAATATGTATTTTTTCTTGTTGGTTCATGATCATACTAGTATGATATGGACTTATAAGTTAAAACATAAGGATGAAACTTTTGAGCTGTTGAAGAAGTTTAAAGCCACAATTGAAAATGACAAAGAAAAGAAAATCAAGGTTTTTGGTTCAGACATGGGAGGTGAATTTTTGTCCAAAAGGTTTATTCATTAGTGTGAAGATGTTAGGATTATGAGACATTTTACGACACCTTATTCTCCCCAGCAAAGCAGGGTTGTGGAAAGGCACAACAGGACAGTGGTTGCTATGGCACGAAGCTTGCTGAAAGGAATGGGTTGGCCCTCTACATTTTGGGGAGAGGCTGTACGCCACTCTCTTTATTTGACGAATTGTCTCCCTACCAGAACTCTATCCGGAGAAACACCGTACGAAACGTGGAATGAAAGGAAACCAGACTTGGGCCATCTAATGGTTTCTGGGTGTGTTGCACATATGAAGGTAACTTAGTCCTCAAACAAAGAAACTTGATGACAGAAGTCGAGGAGTGGTTCATCTTGGGAGAGAACCGGGCACTAAAGCATATCGATTATATGATCCAGAGAAAAGGAAAGTACACGTTAGTAGGGATGTGATCTTCGAGGAGCACAAGAGGTGGATCTGGAATGATGAACAACGAAAGACAGGCTCATCTTCCACTACCACTTTCAGTAACTGACATACGCACAATGGAGGTTGACCACAGGGATAGTAAAGTGTATAGCGATGTAAATGCTGATGACGCTCAGTCAAGTACAAGAGCTGTAACACCTAAAATATCTGTGAGTGCTGCAACAGATACATTATCGAGTGCTACAACACCATATACGGTTTCTGATAATGAGAGCAACAGCATAAATTCTGAAGGTAGCAGCGAACCCAAGAAGTTCAGACGGTTGAGCCACATCTACAATAATACAGAGGAGATAAAACCAGGGGATGAACTGTTCTTTGTTGGTGTTGAAAAGCCCTTCAAGTATAAGGAAGCTGCAAAATGCCAGGAGTGGGAGAAAGCGATGAGAATTGAAATGGAAGCAATAGAAAGGAACAATACATGAAAGTTGACCACTTTGCTACCAGGTCATAAACTCGTTGATCTGAAGTGGGTTTTTAAACTCAAACGGGATTCAAATGGAGATATTATCAAATATAAGGCAAGAATAATGGCGAAAGGACATATCCAAATTCTTGGTGTGTACTTTCAGGAGATTTTTGCTTCTGTAACGCGTCTCGAAACCGTCTGTTTACTGCTTGCTTTGCTTGCCAAAAACTCTTGGGAGGTGCACCATCTTGACGTGAAATCCGCATATTTAAACGGAGAAATTTTGGAGGAAGTTTATGTCTCTCAACCTGAAGGGTTCGTAAAGCCAGGAAAAGAGCAGCTAGTGTTCAGATTAAGCAGGGCATTGTACGGGTTGCGTCAAGCCCCACGGGCATGGTACAAGAAGCTGAGTAAGACACTTGAAGAGCTTTGTCTTATCAGATTCCCGAACGAGCATGCGGTGTACACAAAAAAGTAAGGTGATGAAGTTCTGATAGTATGAGTATATGTTGATGATCTCCTTGTCACAGGTACACATATTACTGAAATCGAAAAATTTAAGAAGGAGATGAATGTGAAATTTGAGATGAGCGATTTATGGAAGCTTTCATACTACTTCGGAATGGAGGTGAAACAAGGAAATGGGTATATCGAACTTAAACAAGCTACCTACGCCAAGAAAGTGCTACAAAAGGCCGGGATGTTAGAATGTAATCCAGCAAAATACCCGATGAAGCCAAAAGAATAACTCACAGCTGATACACAGGGCAAATTGGTTGATGCTACGCGTTATAAAAACATGGTGGGAGGTTTACGTTATCTTGTACACACGGGACCGGATATAGCTTATGCAGTGGGTATAGTAAGCCGTTTTATAGAAAAACCTACAGTAACACATCTTAATGCTGTAAAACGGATTATGAGATATGTTAAAGGTACCCTGGAGAATGGTTTGGTGTATTCCAATGTCAGCGAAAATAATATCTTAACTGGATATTCAGACAGTGACTTAGCTGGGCACGTTAAGGACATGAACAATACTAAAGGGGTGGTATTTTACTTGTATGAGAGCATGAAACATGAGTGTCGCAGAAGCAAAAGTGTGTGGCTTTGCCGTCCTGCAAGGCGGAATTTATGGCTGTAACCGCTGCTGCATGCCAGGGAATCTGGTTACGGAAACTGTTGAGTCAGATAACAAGAAGTCAGGTTGGTCCTGTGGTTTTATATATCTTGATAATAGGTATGCTATCGACTTAGCAAAAAACCCTATTTTCCATGGGAGAAGCAAACATATAGACTTTAGATGTCATTTTATACGTGATTGTGTAGAGCGTAAGAAAATAGTCATCAAGCACGTGAGCACAGATATGTAGCGGGCTGATACTTTGACAAAAGCTCTGGTTACAGTGAAGTTCGAACGCATGCGCAAACTTCAGGGTGTTACAAACTTGTGCACACAAGTTTAGATTACAGGGAGATTGTTGGCTTTATTTAATCTAAACTTGTTTATTTATGTTTTATTTATGTTTTATTATGTTTAAAATTAGCTGATTGACGTGCATTACAGGTGCAGAAGTAGTTTTTGAATTAGTCTTTAGCTGGTAGAGTCTTTTTAGGATCATGGAGAAACAAAAGTACTAGAGTACGTGTAGGAGTGTTTTCTATTTCTCAGCTACCACTATTGGTGGAAGCTTATTTATTCTGTTATGTATCTCATTTTAATATATTAGACTTTCGACATACTTTCTTGTCTCTGCTTATATACACACCTATATCTATATATATATATAGAGAAGTTGATAGTTCAGTTTATTTCATCAGTGTGTGCATATATGGTTTAATATAGCTTGAGCAGGTTCATATGTGTACTTATATATATATGTGCATATGTGTGTATTTTTTTGGTGTTCTTCTGTTATAATTGTTCACAGGGAAAAGTCCTTCAATTGCAGGGGATACTTGTGGTTATTGTAATATAGTGGATTTGTCGCGATGGATACAATCTATGGTGAGGGAAGTATGGACTGCGGAAGTGTTTGATTTGGAGTTGTTAAGGTACAAAGGAGTCGAGGAAGAGATGATAAAATTATTACAGATTACATTGACTTGTACTTCAAAGTTGCCTGATCAAGGCCCCATAGATATAATATGTTCACATTATTTACACCACTTTTTTAATAGAAGTTAGTTGTTTAATATTTTTTCGAAAAAATAGGATGATTGATCAAATAGTTTTAGCTGATGCAATTTTCTTTGCAACATTGAACATAGCATGGTATTATTCATTTGTACATGAAATATGTACATAAACGCACTCATCCATATTTTTTGTTTAAACAAGTATTTTAAAAATTAAAAGTTCACTTAAAAATGCAACACCGGAGCGCTAGCCAGGCAAGCTTGCTCATCAAATTCCAGCCATCAGGCCTATCACTTGACACCACCATCAACCATAGTCTTCAAAATCTATCTACTTATAGATCTGTGCATTCATCTACATATTTTTACGTGTTTCGCTTTAGTTGAGGATCATGAGCAAGAACTGATCAAGAAGATAATGGAAATTTTTTGAGATCTTTTTCTTTATTTTTTAGTTAATGTCATTCTACTTGTGTTTCTCCTCTGTACCCTTATTTTCACCTTGACAGGTTAGTATATTTCTAGATTTTTTTAATTATAATTTTCTTGTTAAAGTGTTTAAGTCATTTAGTACCATGCTTTCTATGTCCATCACTACTAGAAAAACAGGATTACATATCGCACCTTAGACATCGGTTAAGAAAACCACCGATATTAAATCTACTTTTTACATCACTAAAACAAGAACCGATGTCTTTATATTTTTCGGACATCAGTTGTCTTTGAAAATGATGTCTAAGACAAGATTAAAAAAAAGTAAGCGCGAGACACTTCTCTTTTTCCCCGCCGTAAGCCAAATATTTTGGTTTTAGTTCCCCCCCATAACTTTCCCCCTTAATTTTTATTCCCCTCCCAAACAAACACGGGCCTTGTCCCAATTTTCAAACTAAAAAAAATTAAAAAACTAAAAAACATAAAACTAAAAACATTAAAACATAAAACTGAAAATATAAACTGTCATTCAGATAAACGAGAGCAACGGTAGTGTTCTTCCCCCTTTGCTGTCCAAACGTAACCCTAAAACTAACCCCGCCTTCAATTACTCCTTCGATTTTCATCTCAATTTCAGATTAAGTTTCAATTACAGTAAACCCCCTTTCTTTGTTTCTTTATTCGATTAATCTTTTGATTTTCTTTGTTTCTATTCTTGAACAGATTTGGGGTTTGGTGTTTGTTCGAGCTTGGTTCTTGGTGCTTTGGAGGTGTTTGTTCGAGCTTGGTTCTTGGTGCTTTGGAGCTTAGCTATTTGAAGTTTTGTGCTTAATTAGGTATGAGTTTCTATTCGATTTATTTGGATCTTAAATTAGGTATATGTTTCTGTTCGATTAGAGTTTAATTAGAGTATCATTAGAGTTTTCTTTGGCAGCATGTATACTATCTATAGTTGTATGTATGCATGCATATATGTATGCTTAACTGTGTGAGTTGTTGTTATGTTTATATATGTGTACAAGTACAAATGTTTGTGTCCCCTGTATATGAGTTTGTGTCCCCTGTATATGAGTTGTTTATGTCCCCTGTATATCTGTATTTATATATCCCCTGTAAACATGAAGGCATTTACATGAATTCTAATATGATATATTAGGTGAAATTATTAGGCTTATATATTATTAGATATAAGCAAGTAGTTGTATGAGTGTATGTTAAGTGAATATTAGATCAAATTTTTAGGCTTCTATGTTGTTAGCCTAAGAGCATCTCCAACGATACTCTCTATAATAGTTGGCTATAATAATATAGACTGATAGCTATGTAAAATTTGTTGAATGTATAAGGTTTTATGCTCGAATGAAGTTGGCAGTAGGATTAGCTATATGTTAATATAATACTATATTGTGTAAAAATGTCTCACAAGAGCTCCCCTGCCTTGGAGATGCTCTAATTAGAGTTAATATACTAATACTGTAATAGCAAACATTAGTGAATATTAGAGTCTAATTGAGTATCACTAACTGTTAACAACTTAAACACGGGATGATGTGATAATTATAAGTAAATTAAAATATTTATTAATAATAATGTTATAGTTATAGTTAGTCTTTGTTAATAAGAACTTGAATCGAAAGTATAATCTAAATTGTATCCATATTAGGGGGTGAATTACAATTATAGACTACTATTTTGTAGTCTTTGTTACTACGATATTTGACATTTTATTTAACAATTAGGTAGTTCCTTCCTAACATGGACAAGTCGTGGATTTTCAAAGATAGGGATACACTCGAATATGAAATTGGGGTGGAGCAGTTTTTGATTTTTGCTGAGGAAAATTCTCGTGATCCTAAAAGAATTCCCTGCCCTTGTAAACAATGTGTTAACTTTAAAAAATTCTCCGTAAAGATTATCAGGGGTCATTTGTATGATAATGGTTTTAGTTTAGGGTATTTGGATTGGATTTGGCATACAGAAGGGTGTGGGACAAGGTCATCGGTCAATAGTACTTGCAACGCTCCAAGCCCTGCACGTACACTTGCCCCTGCCCCTGCATCAGAAACCGTCAATGTTTGTGATGCTACATATAATTCGGGTGAGTATGACAACGAATCGTATCAGTTTAGAAGGTTTGTGGCGGATGCTGAACAACCTTTGTTTGAGGGTAGTGAATGTACGAAGTTAGAGTCGATGCTAAAATTATATAATTGGAAAGCCAGGTTTGGAATTAGTGATAGTGCTTTCACAAATTTACTCACTTCCGTTGGCTCTCTCCTTCCTAAGGATAATGTGCTGCCACTTAATGCTTATGAAGCCAAAAAACCCTGTCTGACTTAGGCCTAGAATATGAAAAAATTCACTCATGTCCAAATAACTGCATCCTATATCCGGGTGCACATGCCGATGCTTCCGAGTGTCCTAAGTGCCGTCTATCTAGGTGGAAGTTGGGAAAGGATGGTAAAATAAGGATGAATGTTCCTGCAAAAGTAATGTGGTTTTTCCAATTATTCCGAGATTTAAACGTATGTATAAATCTCCTTCTACTTCTGAACTGATGACATGGCATGCAAAGCAGCGAATACAAGATGGAAAGATGCGGCATCCAGCCGACTCTCCTTCTTGGAGAAATATAGATTATAGGTGGTCTGCATTCGGCAGTGAGGCAAGATATATTCGTTTGGCTTTGTCGGCAGATGGTATAAACCCGCATAATAATGGTTTAACCAATAGGTACAGCTGTATATTTGCACTTCACTATTTACATTTGTTACAATAAGTTAGAATTAATTTTCTTGTATATTATCATTTCTTGTTTATATATATATGTATGTGCACGATAATTAGATTAAAATCTCCATGACTGATAATTTGAAAAAGACGTCAAGGCAGATGAGGTAGTAGATAAAGTATCAGATGAGGTAGTAGATACAGTATCAGATGAGCAGGCAATAGAAACTCAACCTGAAAAATTGGATTCTGAGGAAGCAACCCAAGCAACAGTTACGACTTCCGAAACTACGAAAAAAAGGTATGGATCTGCATGAGGTATTTTCGCAATGTAAAAAGTAGTGGTGAAGAAGGCACAGGGCAAGAAAGCAAATGTTAGGTGCAATGCACATGGAGTTTCCATAGTAAATACTAGGCAGGTCCTACAGTCCTACACTGGAATGTTGGCGAGAACGATGATTCCGATTGACTATCCAAACTGGGCAACCGTACTAGTGGAATTAAAAGAGAAATTATGGCTTGATGTTAAGGTATATAAATTGTATTGATATGTGAATACTAGGAAGGTCCAAGAAAATTGTATTGATATGTGACTAATTTTCTTGTACTCATTCAAAAATTTGGTCTTAGGAAACATTCAGAGTTCCCAAGGAACTTCAAAAGGGGTTGTTACAGTCTGCAGCGGCAAAGTGGAGAAATTTTAAGGCGAATTTCACTAAATACTTTGTGAAGCCTAATATTGGACAAAAAAAGAAATTGCGAAAGCCTCCAAAGCAGCATGGAAGGTATAGGCGTAATTATTTTAATGTAGTGATATTTAGTGAATAATATGTATAATGTTTTTGCTGTCATTTAGTGAAAAATATTTGGGAAAAATTGTATGTAAATAATGTGTATAATGTTTTTGCAGTCATTTAGTGAAAAACAAAGTGAGCGAGTGAGTAATCGGAAATATCCTCACCGCCTATCTAGAAAAGGCTTTGTTGGACTAATGGAAGACGAAATAAGTGCCAATTAAGAAACTATGAATTTTCTTAAAGTGAGTAGCTATATCTGCATATTTTTAATTTTTCTTCATTTTTAGCAGCAAAAGAAAGGAAATTTGCCTGCCGATGAAGAACCTGATAGGGCTGTAATGTGGTACAAGGCTCGTAAGGGAAAAGATGATGAGGAGGTTGATCTAGAACTTGCTGAGATCGGACAAAGAATTGTGAGTATTTTATTCAGAAATAGTACACACACATTATTCATGCAATTTTAATTCTAATGTTTATATTCTTGTGATAGGAAACCTTACTGGAGCTACAAAGCAAGGGGGAATTCATTCCTTCGGGAAGTGATGATGTGTTGATGACGGCCTTACAAACTCCTGAACATTCAGGAAGGGTTCGAGGAGTTGGAGGATTTGTCCCTCCGTCAATTTTCTTCAATTTACCAAATGGGAAAAGATGTAGAGTAACCAAAGCAGAATTATTGGCTCGTGATCGAGAAAGGGATGCAGAGTTGGAGAAGACAAGGAAGGAGATGGAGAAGACACGACAGGAGATAGCGGAATTAAAGGCCATGCTTAGTGCAGCAAAAATTTCATCGCCTATGGTTTCAGATAAATCAAGTTGTGAAGAAATTTTTTTGGAGAAAGCTAATCTAGGGGCTGCAAAGGAGCTGGAACCATTGTTGGTTGATGATGATATTATTTCCATGAAACCTATTCCCCCAGAAAACAAGGTAAAATAACTGAATGTAGCTTGTATATTTTTTCAGTTCATCTAAACTTAATTTCTTTATTCCCACCATAGCCAATAGTTGTTTAATGCAAAATTATATGTTTAAAATAAATGTATGTAGTGCCCTCGAAAATGTGAGTTGGCAGTAGGCACCTAAGAAAACAAGGTGGCATTTGGCTTGCTATTTGACGATGAAGACATGAACAAGTCTGTTCATGGCGTGCCGATACAGCCTGGTTGTGCCCGTGTGTCAGTGGATGGGCCAATTCAAAGACAAGCCAAGATTCCTATTCCAGTAGTGGGTGAAATTGAGACAGTAGATCAAGCTGTTGGCTCCCTCGTCTCATGGCCACGGGACTTGATCATTTTCCCAAATGCCCCAACTGCGGTATGTAACTAATTAATATGCGAGATATGTTCTCTTTTATTTGTTGCTAAAAAATCTTTAAATAAATTAAAGAAAAAATAAATCTAAATTGAAATCAGTTTGAATTTTGCTATAGATTTTCTGTAAATTTTTTATGAATATATTAACTAATATTTGCAGAAAAGTAAAAGAAAAGGAAAACAACCTGTGACTGAGTTGCAGAAAGTACAGTCATTGTTTGAAAAAATTGAGATCAATAAAAATGTTCCAAATCGCTTTCGTTTGTTGTATAAACATGCGACAACATTCATGAAGTCCACTGGAAACTCGATTCAAATTCCATGTGATGCTGAAGTGTTTGGTGTTGTGAAAACAATTTTTATATTGCATGAAAACATTGCCCACCTGCTCAAGTTTAAAATGATTGGCCAAGGAGCAATATGTACATACATGGCGTGAGTATTATTATTTTTCCTTATTCTTATCTTTTCATTCTTGTACGATGTCTCACGTATTCTTGTTTGCTGCATTTTTTTATTTACAATGTAGGTACTTGCATTCGGTGGTTATTGGCAATAACAATCATGAGTTATTTGCTTTTTGTGATCCCGGAGCCACATTTACCCTGAACAATGATTTTGAAAACAACTTGGTTAATCGTTTGAAAGAGGACAATCCTGATCGTCTCTTTTTAAAGCCACATAATAGCGGGTAATTATATTAAGTATTTTCACTTGGTTATTTGTTTATATAGCTCAAAATCATAATTTGTATGATTTTGGTAGTAATTCTGTTTTCTTAATTTTTTTATAAAAACAGTTGCCACTGGATAATGGTCGTGATATGGGTTGGCGAGATTTTCATACTAAATCCTTTACCTCTTGCAACTGCTTTTCCAGAGTTGGAAAAAGCCGTATCAAAGTATTTTTGTTTATATTTAAACTATTTTCTCTTCAATTTTTCATTATGGCATTGATATCGATCAGTTCACGTTATTGATAATGCTAAGTGGACAGGGCGGTGATTGCTTTCAACATTCAGGCTGGAAGGGGAAACAAAGCCCCGAGTATCATATATATTTCGGTAAGTTTTATTTATTTTCTGCATTCATGTCGGTGCACTTCTGACTTTGCGCTACTGCTTGTTCGGACCAGTCTTTAATTTAGTAACTAATCTTTTTTTGTTAAACAGGGATGTCCTAAACAGCCGGGTGGGACTGAATGTGGATATGTAGTTATGTTTTACATGAAAGAGATTGTCATGGACCCCGAAATATCATATATGAAAAAGGTATTTGTTTCTACTTCAATGCATAGTTGGTTTATATGTCAGTTGTAATTGGATTCATTATAATTGTCGTGTTTTACATTATTCAGTGGGCTGCCAAGAATCGGAAGGTAATTTGTTCCAGAGATGAGCTTGATGAGGTTCGATTTCAGACGTTAGACTATATTGAGTCCTTCTTGTGAAAAGGCCCTGATGATCTGCAGCTTAAAATCTTGGACATATCGTTTTCTTTGAAGTAGGCGAACTTTGGTTTATTTTGACTCTACCTAGCTAGACTTGTGTTGCACCAATCAATTTGCTTTAAGTATTTGAACTTTCGTTTATTTTGACGTGGAGGAAACATTGAATGATTTGGTGTTGGGATGACTTATGTAGATGTTAATATATGGTTGGGTTTATCTATGTAGTTGGTTTGGATTATTGAATGATGATACAATTGGTAAATTAATTTACGTATGGTTTTTCGACATGGATTTTTGATTTGGTAACTTAGATTTGGTATTGGTAACTTAGATTTGGTATTGGTAACTTAGATTTGTGATTTTGGTTTGGCATTTTGATTTTTGGGGATTTTAATGAAGCAGGTGATTCATGGAAAAAAAAATCAAAACAGACATCACTTTACTAAGCCAAATAACTGATGTCAATAATAAGCAAATAACACATCCCTTTATATGAAAGCCACTATGGCACTGATGTCATAAGCAATCACACATATCAGTTTGTTAGTTTCAAACTGATGTAAAACCAAAAAATAGATATCATATAAATACAAAAAGTGATGTAAAAATATAGTAAAGACATCAGTTCATTTATATGAAAGCCACTATGGCACTGATGTCATAAGCAATCACTGATGTCATAAGCAATCACACATATCAGTTTGTTAGTTTAAAACCGATGTAAAATCAAAGAATAAATATCATATAAATGTATAAAGTGATGTAAAAATAGAGTAAATACATCAGTTCACTTACAGAACCGATTTCTAAATAAACATTGCACATCAGTACTATATAGTGACTGATGTTATACAATAAAACACACATCGGCTTGATTTGAAGATTGATGTTAATTTGTTATTTTCTCCTATACATAATATGTTTAAACTGATAGAAATTTCATATTATTGCAGCATTGAAGTCATAGTAAAGGACTACTTTGAAGAAAAATACATCGGAACGAATTTAAAACCGATGTCAAATATGCTTTAAGACATCGGCTCACAACCAATGTAAAAGGCCCCTACATTTAACATCACAGGCAAAGACATCAGTTTGATTTTTAAAAGACATCAGTCCACAACCGATGTCTAAGGCCTTTTTTCTAGTAGTGCATCCCTCTGACATGGGAGGTCTGGACACAAGTTTCAGTGAAAACAAAATATGCGCGAGTACATAGAGAAGTACTCTATAGATGCAAAATGTGTTGGAAGCTAATTTTGTTTAGTATGATAAATGTTAAGTACTGTATAGATGCAAATATAATTTGTTAGTTTTGTTGATCAGACTAAACTCATTTGGCCTTCCGGGCAATCTTTGTCAATATGTCAATCTAGTAACTTTTGAAATTTATTATTTCTGTTATGATTGTTCACTTATTATAAGTGTTACAAAGAACAAAAAATTCAGTAGAAGCTTTAACAGCGGCTTTCAAGATGCAATCCAGCAGCTGCTTGATTCTTCTACTTCTAGTTGCTATAAATATGAACTTGTGAGAATGCTTTTAACTTCTTCTTGCAGAAGCATATGACCCGCTAGATCTAAATGGGAATATTATGATTAAATTGAATACAATGACTTGGACACCTGATGGATATGTGGTATGAAACAGTTGACAACTTACAGTAAAGGCTTTTTATAAGGGCATATTTTAAGAACCTTAATACCACTTAATCTTGTATTATTTAGTCTAATTGTTGTGTATGTGCATTGGCTAGGTTGTTGTTATAATGTTCAATGTCCTGAAATTTCATCATATTCAAGAACCGGGATGAAGCACACACATTCAAATCGATGAGAGTACATAGGACGTCAGTTTTATTATTATTATTATTTGGACATAAGTTTCTTTTTGGGGATAGATTAGCAAGCTTGTGTAACTTGCGAAGATCAAATTATTTACGGGGAGATTTGCTAAGAACTAGCTCTAATATGTATATGAGGAGTGGTATAATCTTTCTTTCTTTCTTTTTATTGGTAAATTCCTTGAGAATACCCAGACTTCTATTTAATTATTTTTTTAATGATGGTCAATATTTTCTAAGAATATGATGTTACATATTCCATCTTTGTTGTTAAATACAATGTCTTTACTCTTTCTCGCACACTTTTGTATTTTTGTAGATTTTGCCGGTGGAAGCACTAGTGAAGTGGCATTTGTTGAACTCCTATATGCACCAACATCTGTTTCCATTGAAAGTCATAGTGTGAGTATCACTTAAGCGGATTTTGATTTGTTTGTCTATGTAGATTTTGTATTAGCACCATCTAATGTTGGATCGGGGGTAAGTTTTAGGACTTTGGTCATGTACATATTGCTTTGTTGTACTGAGTGGCAACTATACTCTTTTTAATCATTTTCTCTAATTCAATCTCTTAAAGGTTACAATCAGGAGGGAGTGATTAAGTTCTCGAAGATATCTTGCGTGAGGCTGACTCATTTATGATTGCTCATGGTGATCTTGGAATTGAAATACGAGAGTTTTAGAAGTACTTGTTGTATAGTTAAATAGCTATTTGACTTTTGTATTAAATTCTTGGTGAAAGTTTTAGACGGCTTGGACCTTGTATTTATGTTTTTGTAAATTTCAACCTATACCGTGTGGAGGGAAGAATTCAACTGCTAAATTGAGCAACTTTTTCGGGACAACTCTTATGCAATTTATGTCTCTTACTTATGCTATTTTCAAATATTATATTGTCTTTTCTTCTCATAAAGTGTTGGCCAAGAGTCCTGTGAAGTGTAGCTATTGATATAAATTGTACATATTCTTTGTTGGTAAATATCAAAAAAATGTTGGTAAAGATTTAAAAGTGCAGGTAAAGGCATAAAAGGTCTATATAAAAGTGTTACTATAGATAACAAGTTGTAGCTATTGATAAATTTATTTTTCAAAATTTAGTGTTACAGTAGTTTAATCGGTGTTACCATAGGCCTTATGGTTACACCAAATATGATGTACCAAATACCATAATGGTGTTACCATAGGTCTATCGTTACACCCGTTTTAATTTTACCAAAACAACAAAAATGTAGGCATAGATGTTATATGGTTACACATTTTCTGCAGTTATAAAAAATTGAAAAAGTGTTACCATAGACCCCTGTCCTATTTTTTGAAAACGTGTTACCATAGACGCTTTTTGGCCTTTATTCAAACGTTTTTAGGTGTTATAATAGATTGTTTATGGTGTAGTGTATAGGAAAATAAAAGTTTAATAAAGAAAAACGATAAAAAAAGGATTGAGGGTTTTCACGGAGAAACCCCATCTAATAGTCTACTGTGAATTTTTGGAAACATTTCAATGAACTACAAATCATTAACTAATTTCAAGTCTATTTACATTTAGCTGGAGGGTATGTTGTTAGTAATTTGGCAAAATATCTTTACAATTCACAAAATACAGAAATTAGTAAATGACGATAATATAACGATATGTAATCAATAAAATTTTGGAGTTAAAATATAATTAAAAGTACATGCACTACAAGGAAAACCGGCTCACACAACGGTTTTTGCCCGTTATCTGATACCCTGAAAAACCGTTGACTATTGAGCCGCCGTCTCTTACATGGATCAGACAACGGGAAAAAACTGTTGTGTGAATGAGCACAGACAATGACCAGAGTAGTAAACCTGTTGTGTTACATCCAGAATAGACAACACATTCTTGTAACTTATATTGTAAACATCTGTATTAGTCAAGTGTTCTGGAAACGGTTGTGTAGTGTGTCCAAAATAATATAAGAACAAAACAAGTAATACAACTCTTATTGTCCTCAAATGGTTGTTCTACAGATCAACACACAACACAAATGAATTAAATAGCTCTTGTAGTAAAATTCTACAGACCACACTTCCATTTTGTTTTGTGTTGTAGGAACTCTTCTCATACAAGATTTGTCCTGTTTCTTGTGTTGTGTGATTTAGTTTCACACTTGTCTTTTAGTTTACAATGTGTTGAGTTAGTGTTTAAGACATGATTCTTTTTATAACAAATGGTGTTGTCTGAACATAATTAGTTTTATAGAGAAGGGTTTTTTATTCAGTTTGGTATTGTGCGAAAGTCAATATAACAAGCTTTTAGTTTTTGAAATTATTGTGTGAAACAAACTATAACAATGTTTTAACTGGATAACTTATGGGTTAAAATCCCTTCAGACAATGGTTTCCAAATGCAAAGCAAATAAAGCAACATTGTAAAATTAATATGCCATCAAATTTAAAATCCAAAGAAAAACCATTGAGATTACAACCAAGTCATCACCATTACACTAGCAAACAACCAACCCTCCATTACTCCAGCAATCAACCAACCATCCATTACACCATTTCAACTAAAAACCAACTAAGTATAACCAAGTTCTATCTTAAGAAAAATAAGACCATTCGAGTACATGTACTTCGGGACTCTATATTGCTTGTTAAAACATATAAAAATGAAAAATCTGAGTTAACTTTCTTTAGAAATTCAGGTGACATTTACATGTGCAAACACACATGACGCTTTCTCTAGTATACGCACTAATATGCCAACTATAAATACCTTTTTTGCTCAACTATATCCAACTATATTTTCCAATGAATTTTTAGCTTTTGAATCCCCTGTAATAGGTTCATATCATCCATAAATTTTGATTCCCATGGCTTGAAGATTAATAATTGATTTTCCTGTGGTTGGCAGTTATCCAAGACATTCTCGTGGTCTTTGCTCTCGGGTCTTGTTTTGTCCTGCAAATTCCAATAGAGAAACAAAAACATTAAGCTCCTCGTGACTAAAACTTCCTCTCTTCATAAATTCAATTCCATGTATCAATTTATGCAAATAATAAAATACTTCAGGTTTAATTTAAAACAAAAAGTTCAAACCTAATGATCACTTTTACAAACTCCATTTTCTTCTAGCAGTTATCTTTGTACAGTTCACACAAGAATCTTCAATACACTCTTCAACGATACCAACTTGGCAATCTTTGGTTAGTCAAGTTCAACCTGCAAAAAAAGTATATGATGTTGATACACGAGAGTTGTGTAAGCTTCTATTTTATTTTGTATTCACACAAGACAATTAATAAAGACCTCCACCAAATCACAAGATTCGACCACACCTTCTAACCCATCACTCACATCTTGTCTTCTATGTTCCTGGTGTGGATGTTGACTTCCAACAAGTATCATCCTTTCTATTGAGACAATACCCCTACAACAGTTGCAACTCTAGATAACTTCTTTCCTCCTCTAGCAACAATCTATACATGGGCTTGGTTAAACATATCAACAAAGTTTATATAATCTCTCCGCATCCCATTCAAACTTGTTTACCAGGTACTACAAACAACCAATAGTTTGATAAAAATAGAACAAAGTTAAGATACGTGCATTCTTGAATCATAGTACTTGCAAAACCAATAATTTCTTAAATCAATCATATAATTTTGTTTAGAATAGACAACATGAAAATTTATTTAATCTGAAGCAAAAAATATTAATTAAAAGCAATAAAATCAAGATAAGAACAAATCATATATTAAAAGCATCCAAAAATCAAGAATCTATTGAAACAAAATATGTGAATTGAGCAATCATATAACTAAAATTTATCCAGCAGCTAAGAAAACATACATACACTGATAAGAGTGAGCAATCAAAAATTAATTAATATCATAGGACCACCTGCAAAATGGATGAAATAAAAATTGCAGTATAAAATTACATGACATAACAAATTAGTAGGTTTTTAATACTAATACATTAATTGAACATATGAGCTCCTTTAATAATATATGAAAAGAATATAAAACCCAAGGCAATGAAAATAAAATCATTTAAAAAAGAAATAAGACAAGTGTATACCTTTAACCCAAAAATCGAACTAGGGATTGCGTTTGAAATCGAGCTTTTGAATAACTCGAGTTAGGGGTTAGTTTCTAAGATTTGAATTGGGGTTTGGGTTTGGATTTAGAGAGGTGAGAGGTTAGAGTAAATTGAGGTGTTAAAAATTAAGTTTTAATTACACAGATAGTGTGATGGAAAGAGAGGCCGCATAGGAAGTTCAAAGAGAGAGAACATGAGAGAAAGGGAGTTACAGCTTAGAGAGGGAGATGGACTACCATGTAAAGGGGAAATGAGTGAACAAAAGATGGGGAGATAGAGAGAGAGAGAGAGATCCATGAGAAGGGGGAGTTGGGACAGAAAGAATGGGGAGATGGAGAGAGAGAGTCAGTGATGAGAAGGGAGAGTTGGGAGAGAGAGAACAGGGAAAATAGAGGGGTGAGAGCAGAGACCGATGAGAAGGAGATATAAATGGGGTTAACAAAATGGGGGGAGATATAAGGGGGAAATAAAATTTTCACTTGGGGGCAAACTAAAAATAGAGGAGATGGAATGAAAAAATGGCCTAAAAAGTGAAATTTGGGTGAAGGGGGAAATGAAAATTTAAACAAGGGGAAAATGAAAAAGTGGGGTTTAAGGTGAAATAGGGGTAAATAGATATTTTTTTATTTATATGTATTATTTTATAATTTTTTTAATTTTACTTTATTTTATAAGAAGATAATCAAAATTAATATATCTTAACATCCGTATGGTTGGATCGTCGAAAAATTTATTTAAATAATCATTTTGTTAATGAGGAACGTGTCTAGTTTGAGAAAGTAGTACTTCAACTAGAATCTTCTTGTAAAGTTATGCAAGATATTTTTTTGAATTTATAAATTATTACATAAAATTTTAGATTACATATTAATGTAATAAAATTCAATCTAACATTTTCATTAATTTATAATTCACTTAAAACAAATATATATTAAATCCATATGGTTGGATATTAGAAAAAAATCATTTCAAAAAATTATTTTGGTAAGCAGGAACGAAATCCATTTTAGGAACTACCACTTTCACTACATTTTCGTTATAATTTCAAGCAAGATATATTTGAAAATTTTAAAATATTTTTTAAGTGAATAAAATCAATATATATTAACATCAACAGTTTAAGGAATATATATTAACAAAGTCAATAAAATATATGGCATTAAAAATAATTGTCTGAAATTTAAAATGTGTTGTCTTAACAAAAGTCATACAACAGTTTTTAATATAAAATAATTGTGGGATGTAATATCAACCAAATAAATAGTGCCAAATTCATACAACGGTTTATAACCAAAAAAGGTTATTTAAAAACAATGTCAATAACGGTTTCCAAGAAAAAAACCGTTGTTGAATCACACAACGGTATTTTTAAAAAGCCTGTTGTACATAGTTTATACGACAACATCTGAGAAAAATTATTTTAAAAAATTAATCCTGTAAATCGGGAACGAGTCTCGTTGTCGGGAGGGGTACTTTTACCAGATGTTTCTAATCATGGCATGCAAAATGAATTTCAAATTTTTTAATAATTTGTTCTTATGACTAAAATTTATATATCTTAACATCCGTACGGTTGGATCGTCGAAAAATCATTTTAAAAAATTAATCCTGTAAATCGGGAACGAGTCTCGTTGTCGGGAGGGGTACTTTTACCAGATTTTTCTAATCCTGGCATGCAAATGAATTTCAAATTTTTTAATAATTTTTTCTTATGAATAAAATCGATATATCCTAACATCCGTACGGTTGGATCGTCGAAAAATCCTTTTAAAAAATTAATCCTGTAAATCGGGAACGAGTCTCGTTGTCGGGAGGGGTACTTTTACCAGATTTTTCTAATCCTGACATTCGAGATGAATTTCAAATTTTTTAATACTTTTTTCATGTGACTAAAATGAGTATTTCTTAACATCCGTACGGTTGGATCGTCGAAAAATCATTTTAAAAAATTAATCCTGTAAATCGGGAACGAGTCTCGTTGTCGGGAGGGGTACTTTTACCAAATTTTTCTAATCCTGGCATGCAAAATGAATTTCAAATTTTTTAATAATTTGTTCTTATGACTAAAATCGATATATCTTAACATCCGTACGGTTGGATCGTCGAAAAATCATTTTAAAAAATTAATCCTGTAAATCGGGAACGAGTCTCGTTGTCGGGAGGGGTACTTTTACCAGATTTTTCTAATCCTGACATGCAAAATGAATTTCAAATTTTTTAATAATTTTTTTTTATGACTAAAATCGATATATCCTAACATCCGTACGGTTGGATCGTCGAAAAATCATTTTAAAAAATTAATCCTGTAAATCGGGAACGAGTCTCGTTGTCGGGAGGGGTACTTTTACCAGATTTTTCTAATCCTGACATGCAAAATGAATTTCAAATTTTTTAATGATTTTTTCTTATGACTAAAATCGATATATCCTAACATCCGTACGGTTGGATCATCGAAAAATCATTTTAAAAAATTAATCCTGTAAATCGGGAACGAGTCTCGTTGTCGGGAGGGGTACTTTTACCAGATTTTTCTAATCCTGACATGCAAAATGAATTTTAAATTTTTTAATAATTTTTTCTTATGACTAAAATCGATATATCCTAACATCCATACGGTTGGATCGTCGAAAAATTATTTTAAAAAATTAATCCTGTAAATCGGGAATGAGTCTCGTTGTGGGAGGGGTACTTTTACCAGATTTTTCTAATCATGGCATGCAAAATGAATTTCAAATTTTTTAATAATTTTTTCTTATGACTAAAATCAATATATCCTAACATCCGTACGGTTCGATCGTCGAAAAATCATTTTAAAAAATTAATCCTGTAAATCCGGAACGAGTCTCGTTGTCGGGAGGGGTACTTTTACCAAATTTTTCTAATCCTGGCATGCAAAATGAATTTCAAATTTTTTAATAATTTATTCTTATAACTAAAATCGATATATCTTAACATTCGTACGGTTGGATCGTCGAAAAATCATTTTAAAAAATTAATCCTGTAAATCGGGAACGAGTCTCGTTGTTGGGAGGGGTACTTTTACCAAATTTTTCTAATGCTGGCATGCAAAATGAATTTCAAATTTTTTAATAATTTGTTCTTATGACTAAAATCGATATATCTTAACATCCGTACGGTTGGATCGTCGAAAAGTCATTTTAAAATATTAATCCTGTAAATCGGGAACGAGTCTCGTTGTCGGGAGGGGTACTTTTACCAGATTTTTCTAAACCTGTCATTCGAGATGAATTTCAAATTTTTTAATACTTTTTTTATGAAACTAAAATGAGTATTTCTTAACATCCGTACGGTTGGATCCTCTAAAAAATCATTAAAAAAATTTATCTTTTTCATTAGGTATGAAAAAAATCTAGTACGAGGCAACACCCAACGGTTTTTTATGAAAAATTCTTGTCTGAAATAAATTGTGACAACAGTTTTTTTGAAAAAAACCGTTGTCTTAGATGATCAACTTTTTTAAATCTTACGGCTGATATTAAATCTACTTTTAATCAACGGCTCTAATTACACCAACTCAACAATCCAAGTGAATGTTTTTTCCCCAATCACATGGTGCCATCTCATCACAAGCAACACTTCAGAAATTTCAAGAATCAGACTTACATACAACGTTTTTTATGAAAAAAGGTTATCTTAGATGAACATTGACAACATTTATTTGAACAAAAGATGTTGTGTAAGCGTAGCAGCGTTTTTTAATCTAATGGCTGATAATAAATATACATTCAATCAACTGCTCTTATTACACCAACTCAGCAATCCAAGTGAATGTTTTTTCACCAATCACATGGTGCCACCTCATCACAAACAAGTGTGAAATTTTTTTTAAAAAAATTTATCTTGTTCATCGGGAACGAATCCCGTGTTGGGAAGAAGTGCTTTTACCAGATTTTTCTAATCCTGACATTCGAGATGAATTTGAAATTTTTTAATACTTTTTTCATGTGACTAAAATAAGTATATCTTAACATCCATACGGTTGGATCGTTGAAAAAATCATTTAAAAAAAATTATCTTGTTCATCGGGAACGAATTTCATGTTGGGAAGTAGTGCTTTTACCAGATTTTTCTAAACCTGACATTCGAGATGAATTTGAAATTTTTTAATACTTTTTTCATGTGACTAAAATAAGTATATCTTCACATCCGTACGGTTGGATCGTCAAAAAAATCATTTAAAAAATATATCATGTTCATCGGGAACGAATCCCGTGTTGGGAAGTAGTGCTTTTACCATATTTTTCTAATCTTGACATTCGAGATGAATTTGAAATTTTTTAATACTTTTTTCATGTGACTAAAATAAGTATTTCTTAACATCCGTACGGTTGGATCATCTAAAAAATCATTTTAAAAATTTATCTCTTTAATCGGGTATGGAAAAAATCTAGTACGAGGCAACATCCAACGGTTTTCTATGAAAAAGTCTTGTCTGAAATAAATAGTGACAACAATTTTTTTGAAAAAAAACCGTTGTTTTAGATGATCAACTTTTTTTAAATCCTACGGCTGATATTAAATCTACTTTTAATCAACGGCTCTAATTACACCAACTCAACAATCCAAGTGAATGTTTTTTCACCAATCACATGGTGCCACCTCATCACAAGCAATGCTTCAGAAATTTCAAGAATCAGACTTACAGACAACGGTTTTCTATGAAAAAAGGTTGTCTTAGATGAACATTGACAACATTTATTTGAACAAAAGCTGTTGTGTAAGCGTAACAGCGTTTTTTAATCTAATGGCTGATATTAAATATACTTTCAATCAACTGCTCTTATTACACCAACTCAGCAATCCAAGTGAATGTTTTTTCACCAATCACATGGTGCCACCTCATCTCCTCTTAATGAACGTCTCTCATTATACCGGCTCACCAATACGCTGAGCAAAACGCTTGTGTGATGTCGTGACATATAACAGAATAAAAACACTTGTATGTCAAGTGATATTTAGACAACACAATGGAAGTACGTTGTTTGATTCCAGCTTAACTAATCCATTGATAAAACACTTGTCTCATTCCAACAACGGTGTTTCACAACGTTGTCTCCATTACTTTCAGACAATGCAAAATTAAACTGTTGTACAAACTACCTCATTTGCACAACATATCTTTAGAAAGGCTTGTCTGTGTCGATTACCTAGACAATAGTTTTTAAAGCATTGTAGGAATGATGAAATCTTTTTATTTAAACAACACCTTATCTCATAAAACGGTTGTCTGATATGATATGCTAGACAACAGTTTTAAACCTATTGTAGTAAAAGGATTCACACAACACTGTTTTCTGGTTTTTAAAAAACTGTTGTGTAAAATTTCTGGGCAACACTTTTTTGGTCAAGCGTTGTCTGATGGGTGTTGTCTGATGACATTTTTCTTGTAGTGATGATATATTTTACATAAACAAAAAAATCTTTTTTTATATTGTATTATTAAGTCGGTGGATGAATAAAAATAAAATTTCGACTAATTTATTAGTTATCAAAATTCATACGGAAAATATAAAAATACACGCATACATAATACATAAATGAATTTATCAAACTAAATATATCTAAAGTAAAGAAAAATATGAGCTAAAAAATAAAAATATAATATATTTTACACTAATAAGTCAAACAAAATCAATAACAATTATTTTTAAATAGCCCGGTGAGGGACTCCTTTCCGCTTTTTTTTCCTTCCAACAGTTGTCAACATACTATCTGCTGCAACTGTGTCCCTAGTTCCTGCTGCTTGGGCTGAGTCCCTATCTGCAGCAGCAGCAGTTCGGAGGTTAAGGAATGGATGATCTGTGATTTTTTCCTTCCTTGAGATAGCCTTCACCTAAATAAGATAACTTTTTATATTAAAAAATCATATCTGTATAGAATGGCGAGGAGTACATTAGAATATTTTATTTATTTATTTACATAATAAAAATTCCCATGAATTTATCATCTTCATACTACTGTTTGTTGTTCTAAAATCGGTAATTTTATTTTTAATTTATTTATTAGAAATTAGATATTAATTCGTTTAGATAAATATTTTAAAATTAGAATATTTCGGAAATCTTTTTGTGCAAATTATTTGAATTGGTATTGTTATTTGTGAAAAGAAGTGTGCGAATAAAATTAGCAAATCGATATCTTTTTAATTAGGTGTTTGTGTGTGTCAAATATTTTATTTTAGAAATTTACTTGGAGAATTGTAGAAATTTTAGCACCAAATTTTAGAATAACCTTAATTATTAATGAATTAGGGTTTTGTGTGCCTATATAAGGACCCTTTAGACAATAATAAAAATTCGTACAGGTTCACTGCTTCGCATGAGGTACGTATTTTTCCGACCTCTGTTTTGTGATTATATGAGATCTTTTGTTTTTGTGCTAGTCTTATATATGTTTTTCTACCTTATATGTTGTGAGTTAATTTACATCTAAAAAGTGTGCCATGTAAATTAAATTTCTATCCAAGTATATTAGTTTGTGCTACGGCTTGCATGAATATATGATGTCGTTAAAGTCTAAATTGTATTCTCAAACCTTAAATACATGATTAGTTGCTAATTGTGATATGTAACAAATAGTTGGTGAGATGAGTTTTGAAGTAATTATTGTTTTTATGTTAGTTACATAAAAATTGTTTTTTTAATAAAATAGAAAATTATTATTCATTGTTAAGTGCTTTATGTTTAACTAGCTTTATAGCCCGTGCAATGCACGGGCATGTTCTATAGTGCGTGAATTGATATTATTTTGATTGTAATTATCGACGATATATTCATGTTGCTTCATGATGAATCGATTAACTAAATATCTCTCTTTATGAAATTCAGATCGATGTCGTACTTAACGTGTTTTTTTTCAAAATGAATTGAATATGTGGAAATGAAATCGAAATATACGATCAAAATATAATACAAATGAGAGCACACATATCTCATGAAAATAATTAAAACTCGTAAGAATGAAATATTGCGGAGTTAATTAAAGAGTTACTATAGTTGTTTACATGATACAATTAGTGATAGAAAATACAATGAATATGAGGTAATCTTACTTTTCATATTAGAAATGATTCGATATGAAAGCCGACATATTAAATACTACCTCCGTCCCTCTCATTTCTTTACAGTTTTTTTTACATATTTGATACGCATTTTAAGGCAACTATAAAGTATATCTCCGTAATTTATTTTTATAATTTCTTTTTTTGTATAAAAGTTTAAACATTATATTTTTATTTAGAAGAAAAAGAAATTTTAAAAAAATTATGTAACTACAATTAATAAGAGCATTAAAGTGCGTGTCGAGCCTCTGTCCCCCAATGTAAATAATTGAGGGGGACAGAGGGAGTATAAGATTGTACAATTGACAATATAAATACATTTTTCAATATACATAATTTTTTATGATAAATATATTAATAGATAGGTCAGTAATCAATGGTTATGAAAATTGAAAAATGGACTAAATCAGTTCAACTACTCATTTACGGTTTATCAAAAATCGAGAATTTATGGAAATGCTAAATCGAAATAATATTGAACATATTTTTATATGTTTTTTAAAATATATAAGTAAAATAATTATATTTGAGATGTGTAAAATTGTATTGTACATCCGTACTAAGTTATATATAACATTATTTTGTGTGTATTTTTTATTAAAATAATAAGAGTCTTGATCATCTTTACGCATCTCTCTTCTTTTTCCATTTTTTTTCCAGTTCCTATTCGGCAACCGTCTGAATTCTTCATTTAAAATCGTCATCCTTCACCAACTCGATGCTGAATATATTTCTTCTTCCTTTTCTTCTCTTCATAGCCTCAAATCGTGTGTTTGATTCGTCAAATTTTGACCGGAAAATTGTCGATCTTGATCAAAAATGGCAAAAATGTTGTATGCTCAGATTTTGCTCTATAATATTATTTGGTTGTCTTCTAGAAATTTATCGGCGAAATTTTCGATTTCCATTACACTGTAGTAATCTTACAACTCTTTTACTTATACGTCTGAAAAAACTTTAAATTGGTTAATGTAAGGAAAATGATTCACCTTACTATTGTAAAATATTAATGTAACTGTAATGAACTTGATATTTTAATATTTATTTATATATATTCAAAATCTTCAATCCGGTCTTAGTTTATATTCGATTTGGTCATATAATAAGAATCTCAACTTTATTATAAACCCCCTCGTAACCCACTCTTTTATTCGTATACAAAGAGAATATATATTATATTTATTGAATTTAATATTTGATACACTAACATTGTCATTTTTAGATTAGCTAACATATTAAATTTATTTGCTGAAAATAAATTTATTTTATATAAAGCCTTAAAAAAAATAAGAATTTAGTATATATATACAGGCAAATATTATTAAATTTTAGATATCTAATTATAGGTTGTTAATATTCAATGATAAATGGTAACATATATAAAATTATTAATATTAATGAATTAGGTGTAATTAATATATGTTATTAAATATGACAATTATTTATATTTATTAATAAGGAGTAATAATGAATTAAGTGTAATTAATACATGGTATTAAATCTGACAATTATTTGTATTTATTATTGAGGGGCAAATTAGTAATTTGGAATAAATTGTCTCACCGAACCCCCTATTTGCTCTATTATATATATAATAGATTACAAGATATTAAATAATGGTTGTAGTATATATAGTTTGGTAGTCGAAATTGGGTAAATTGTTTAAAAGAGCTAATTGACTAAATATAATTATGTTTGTTTCTTGCTCGAGTTGAATAATGGCCATTTGATTTCTTTGTAACCTTATATTAGTTTGGCATCAGTATTAAGATTTTTTGTCAATTGTTATAGTTAAAAGCATTGTGGGTATTTTAAAGTTTGTGCTCCTGGACTAGACTAGTCATATTAGTAACATGTTAGGCTTTTAAAGCCAATTTACTTTCCCACTGTGATTTGTTGGTTTATTATTCTCTCTAAATTGTGTTAGTTAGCCTAGTCAGCATGTTTTTAGTCTTTGTCGACATGTTCTAAATGATTTAATAAATGCATATCTATTGTGTTTCGCATAATTATTGATTAATTATTTTATATTTTTATTAAATAAATTATAGGATTGTTGGTGTATTGATATTCAGTGTATAATCGACTTTGAGTTAAGTACTTTTGACTTTTAATTTTCGAAAAAAGATATTTCAGTCTTGTTTTTAGTTTCATATAAGTTATAAGAACTTTGATTTCGAAATTATAAAATATAAGTATTTTTGAATTTTAGAACCAGTCTCTACGTTTTCGAACCCGTTCGTAATTAACGTCACAGTTCCGGAACTAACCTTAGATACCCTTAGTAGGCGCACGAGTGTGCAACTTTAGATACCTATTAAAGGCGCGTAATTATTGAATTTTAGATGCCGACCACTGGCAAAGTGTGGTATAAAGAATAAGAATAAGAATAAGTTGCCGGCTACTGGCAAAGTGTGGTCGTAGATCAAGACTGTGGCATTTATAAGAATTATCGTTTCGTTCTGTTTTATTCTGTCATGATCTATTATAAAATCTCCTCTGTTCTGGTTTACATTCTGAATTTTAAAATATAAAACTTTTGGTTGGCTTTATTTTAGAAAATGTTTTATAAAATTATTATTGTTTTGAGAAAAAGTCATTTTATTAAAACACCCATCATTTTTTCTATTAAAGAGTTAGTCAATTTGTACTTGCTGAGCTTTGTAGCTCACCCCTTTTAATATTTCAGGTTCGGAATTTGGTGCATATTAAGAATAAAGAATGAGAACTATGTAGAGATCTGTGCTGCTTAATTTCGTGCTATTTGAATTAGAATAAAGACTTTATTTTTAGAGAATAAATTTGGTTATCTGTTTAGACAATTAATATCGGATTTGTGGAGATGCGTCTCTATTTTTTATGGTTTTGATATAATAAGTTTGACAGCTGCTTTGACCCTCGTGGTATATTTGAATTATCGAATAAAAATGTGTTTTATTTTAATTTTGATTTAGAATTAATAGTCCGGAGGTGCGGGCTGTTACAGTTGGTATCAGAGCAGACTGTCCTTCCAGGAATGTATTAGGTATGGGACTAATACATTCCCTAAGATGACGATCCTATAGACTATTGTATAAGTATTAGGAAATTATATTTGATTTAGATATTTGTTTGTGTAATTATTTGATATGCTTGATTTTGTGCTTTTTGATTATTGACTATAAGTTTAGAAATTATTTTGTGTGTTTTAGAAAAGATGGACGGGGAGGACGCTAACAACCAGAACAACAATGACAATCAAAGAAACAATGATGGAGGAAACGTCTTTGACCAGCTGGCTGAAACTCTAGCTGTATTTGTCAATCAGCAACCGAAGCCCAACATTGTCTCTCAGTTCAAGCGTTTGAACTCGCCAACTTTTGATGGAGCAACTAATCCGTCAATAGTCGAGATGTGGATCCAAGAGATGGAAAAAGCTTTCGGACTTCTAAGGAGCAATGAGGAATAGAAGGTGACCTTAGCTGTGTACCAATTGCAAGGAACCGCTTACGACTGGTGGCTTATGGAAAAGAGGAAGAATAAGATGACAAATATTGAAGAAAATCCTGAACTGTACATTTGGGCAAAGTTCAAGAAGGCTTTGAAGGACAAGTACTTTCCTAGAACAGTTCATCTACAGAAAGAGAGTGATTTCATTCGGCTTCAACAAGGTGACAGAACCGTCATTCAATACGAAGCAGAATTTGCAAAGCTTGTGAAGTACGCGTCGACCTTAGTGGCAGATGAGAGCAGTCGAGCAAGAAGATTGGAAGAGGGACTTCGAAGCGACATCAGGAACTCTGTGGCGTCTTTTGAACTTCATACGTACGAGGGAGTCCTCAACAAGTTCGTTAGTGATCGAGAGAGCCTTGGCAGAATCTGAAAAGGCGTCTGAGAGTTGGAATAAGAGGCGGTTCGCTCAAACTGGTGGGCAATCTTTTCAAGGGGGACCACTCAAGAAGCCACACGTGTACGATAACATCGGAGGACAAGGTGATCGAGAGAGGTGTACGAGGTGCGGCAAGAATCATCCGGATAAAGTCTGTGTTGGGTTCCGAAGGCATAAAACGCAGCGGATAAACGTAAATAAAACAAAAATTCGAAACCCAAAAACAGGATCCATGTATAATTATGGGCAGATTATGGAGATAACGAATCATACCTTTCAAGAGATTAACTTTTACGAACTCAACGGAGATCCTAGCTATCACGCTTTGTGTCTACCTCTCGGAGAAACACCTCTATGGTATCCACACGAGCACCTTCAAGAACGTCTCACGAACTTGACTACGGAATGGATGTACTAGCCTCCTTCTTGACGATCTGAATTGCCTCTGCCTCTCTTTGCTGCTAGGGTTTTTCTTAAAAAACGTTCAAGCCTCTTTAACCTCTCATTATCTATTTATAATGACTGATTAAAAAGGCCCATAATAGCAAAGCCCAACCCTAGTAGGTATTGGATTAAATAATAAAAACGAATTTCTATTATTTAATTAATAACTAAGTCATACTTAATTATTATGGGCAAAAACATTCCTTTTAATTCGAATTTATATTATCTCAATTAAGTCTTACTTAATTATAATAAAATTCAAATAATCATCAATTAATTTAAATCCATAATTTAAATTAACTATTCCATTAAGTGCTCTATTTGTGCGACCCTATAGGCTATTATTTAATTGGCAATAATTTTATTCTCTAATAAAATTATAAACAATGAGCGGTATCTAGTAATACATCATTGTTACCCAATTAAACAATAATTAAATCGTGATTAGATAAAACCTTTCGTGATTAATGTTTTTCCGTGTAATATAATCCCTTTAACCATACATATTATATATTAAACTCGAGGCATGTATTTAGTCATCCTCTTCAACATTTAATCTGGGTTTACTTGATGCATGAGTAGATTATTGAAACAAATCATTATTTGAGCATGGCCATGCTTTTATAATCTCACTCAATCAAGAGGCCAATAATATCTCTCCTAATTATAGGAGGGTTAAATCCTTTATCTATCATTCATATTTCTCATACGACTCATGATATACCCGATGTCCACTTTTATCATCACCCGATCAAAAGTAACTTTTAATGTAGTCAAAGTATATTAATCCTCGTATAGAAATATAATGATTTCAAGTCAAAGGATCGTTACACCATTATCACTGTGAGTCTTTCTTATGACTTTATTAAACATGAAGAATCTCACTGTGGGTCTGTCCAGTACCATGTACTCTCACATGTACCTATGTATTGACTTCAGTATCCCCATACTTATAACCAATGAGATGTGGTTATCTTGTCAAACAACATACTAGTCTATCTATGTATTATTATTGTCCTATATAATAATACTCGACTAGGGACCTTTAAGAATATGATATATTATATAATCTCAAGTTCAAGTCATGTACTTAAACTATACAATTTGTATCATGATTCTAAGGACATTTATTATGCTAACAAAATATCGCAGTAATTAAGGTCATAATAAATACATTTATTGAATGATCAACTGACATAAAGATAAAAGAATAATGTATTGCCTCTAGGGCACCTACACTAACAATCTCCCACTTGCACTAGAGCCAATCACCCATATATCTAATACCCATGGAACTAGTGTGACCATCGTGCTTCTGCTGCGACAAGCCTTTGGTCAGTGGGTCTGCAATGTTATCATTTGTGTGCACTTTACATATGTGTATATCACCCCTTTCATTAATCTCTCGAATAAGGTGAAATCTCCTGAGTATATGTTTAGCCCGGGAGTGTGATCTAGGTTCTTTAGCCTGTGCAATGGCTCCATTATTATCGCAGTATAGATCAATGGGATCTGCGATCGATGGAACCACTCCCAAAACAGAAATGAACTTTCGAATCCAAACGGCCTCCTTAGCTGCTTCACAAGCTGCAATGTACTCAGCCTCCATTGTAGAATCAGCTACTGTTTCTTGCTTTGAACTCTTCCAGCTTACAGCACCTCCGTTTAGACAAAACACAAAACCAGACTGTGATACAGTATCATCTCTGTCTGTTTGGAAACTTGCATCGGTGTAACCTTTTACAACGAGTTTCTCTTCTCCTCCATACACCAAGAATGAATCTTTAGTTCTTTTCAGGTACTTAAGAATATTCTTAACTGCCGTCCAGTGACCTTCACCCGGATTAGACTGGTATCTGCTCGTCATGCTCAAAGCATACGAGACATCTGAGGCGAGTACATACCATTGCATACATGATAGATCCAATTGCTGAAGCATATGGAACTTTATTCATGTGGTCCTTCTCATCCAATGATTTCGGACATTGGTCCTTAGAGATCGTTATCCCTTGAGACACAGGGACATATCCCCTTTTTGCATTTTGCATTCCAAAACGATGCAAAACCTTATCAATGTATGTGCTCTGACTTAGACCGATCATCCTTCTAGATCTTTCTCTATAGATCCTCATTCCTAGAATGTAGGATGCCTCTCCTAAGTCTTTAATGGAGAAATTGCTCCCTAACCACGTCTTAACAGCCTTTAGAGAAGGTATGTCATTCCCCATTAGTAGTATATCATCAACATATAGTACTATGAATGCCACATAGCTCCCATTAACCTTCTTGTAAACACACGGTTCATCTTCGTTTTGAACAAAGCCATACTCTATGACTATTTCATCAAAACGGATATTCCATCTCCTAGAGGATTGCTTCAATCCATAAATGGATCGACGCAATTTACATACCTTGCCAGCATTCCTTGGATCGACAAAACCCTCAGGTTGTGTCATGTACACATCCTCTTCAAGGCTTCCATTAAGGAAGGCTGTTTTGACATCCATTTGCCAGATTTCATAATCATGGAATGCTGCAATGGCAAGTAAAATCCTTATAGACTTGACCATAGCCACTGGTGAGAAAGTTTCATCATAGTCAATACCATGAATTTGTTTGAAACCTTTTGCAACCAGCCTAGCTTTATAGGTCTGAACATTTCCATCCATGCCCTTTTTCTTCTTAAAAACCCATTTGCACCCTATGGGTTTTACCCCTTCAGGTGGATCAACCAAAGTCCATACTTGGTTTTCGTACATGGAATCTATCTCGGATTTCATGGCTTCAAGCCATCTCTTAGAGTCTGGACTGTTCATAGCATCTTGGTATGTGAGAGGCTCATCTTCATCTATGAGCATCAAATCACCACACTGAGTCATGAGAAATCCATATCTCTCTGGCTCATGGCGAAATCTACCAGATCTACGAACAACCTGTGTTTGTTGAGCATTATCATTATTCTGCTCTTGTTCCACTTCAGGTTCAATGCTATTTTGCGGTTCTCGATCTTCATCGAGATCTATAGTTCTCCCACTGTTTCTTTTGGAAACAAAATCTCTTTCCATGAAGACAGCATCTCGAGCAATAAACACTTTCTGCTCAGAAGGACTATAAAAATAATACGCCTTTGTTTCATTAGGGTATCCTACAAAAATGCACTCTTCGGATTTAGGTCCAAGCTTGTCAGATTCTTGACGTTTCACAAATGCCTTACATCCCCAAACTTTCATAAAGTTCATGCCTGACCGTTTCTCTTTCCATATCTCATATGGAGTCTTTTGAACCTTCTTAGTAGGAACACGGTTAAGTGTGAAAGCCGCTGTTTCTAGAGCGTAACCCCAGAAACTAATTGGAAGATCTGCATGACTCATCATCGATCGCACCATGTCCAACAAGGTGCGATTTCTCCTCTCTGAAACTCCATTCCATTGAGGTGTTCCTGGCGGAGTGAGTTGCGATACAATACCACACTCTTTCAAATACTCTCTAAATTCGGTGCTTAAGTATTCACCCCCACGATCGGATCGTAAGATCTTAATACTTGCATCTCCGCCAATTTGCTTCTCTACTTCAACCTTGTATTCTTTAAATTTTTCAAAAGAATCGGATTTGTTCTTCATAAGATATACATATCCATATCTACTGAAATCATCAGTAAATGTTATGAAGTAGTAGTAGCCTCCTCTAGCCATTACACGCATTGGGCCACATACATCACTATGTATTAGCTCCAGACGTTTAGTGGCCCTTTGACCCTTACCAGTGAAAGGGGCTTTAGTCATCTTACCAAGCAAACAAGATTCGCATTCTTGGTATGATTCAAAATCAAACTTATCCAAGTATCCATCCTTATGTAATTTGGATATGCGTTTCTCATTTATGTGGCCTAGACGACAATGCCAGAGGTATGTTTGATTTGAGTCATTTATTTTAAGTCGTTTGTTTTCTATATTACAGACAGGGTTATCTAAATCAAGAACATATAAACCATTAAATAAACGCGCAACACCATAGGTTAAATCATTCAAAG
Source organism: Apium graveolens (assembly GCF_009905375.1). Taxonomy (NCBI): domain Eukaryota; kingdom Viridiplantae; phylum Streptophyta; class Magnoliopsida; order Apiales; family Apiaceae; genus Apium; species Apium graveolens. The sequence goes on from NC_133653.1 coordinate 255,144,531, forward strand.
CAAAAGAGCAACTGTTGTTCTTTATTGTAAATGAAAAACCTTTCTTGTCCAAACAAGAAACAGAAATAATGTTTCTGCGAATCGCAGGCACGTAAAAACAGTCTTCTAGTTCTAAAACAAGCCCAGAGGGCATAGATAAATAATAAGTCCCTACAGCTAAAGCAGCAACTTTTGCTCCATTGCCTACTCTTAGGTCCACTTCTCCCTTAGCCAGAGTTCTACTTCTCTGCAGGCCCTGCACATTTATACAAATGTGAGAAGCACATCCAGTATCAAATACCCAGGATGTAGAAATAGACAAATTGACTTCTATAACATAAATACCTGATCCAGAAATCTGAACTGCTTTCTTTTTCTTCAGATCCTCCAAGTAAATTGGACAGTTTCTCTTCCAGTGACCATCTTTCTTACAGTAGTGACATTCACCCTTGGCCACACCACCTTTAGGCTTTAAAGCCTGTTTGGGACCTGACTTTGGCTTGGTTGTAGAATCAGATCCAATCTTCTTCTTACCCTTCCATTTTCCCTTCCCTTTGGCCTTACCTTTATTTCCCACCATCAGTATGGGAGCAGGTTCAGCTGTCTTCATGTTGGTCTCATATGTTCTCAACATATGCAACAATTCAGTAGGTGTTTTGTCAAATTCATTCATATTGTAGTTCACAACAAACTGAGTGAATTTGTTGTTCAAAGAATTCATGATTAGGTCAATACCAGTTTCCGGACCAATCAGGAAACCCAAAGTTTCAAGGTACTCAATGTAACCAATCATCTTCAGAACATGTGGGCCAACTGGTTCACTCGCCCCTTGTTTGCAATTAAAAAGTGACTTACTCGTGTTGAACCTTTCTTGACGAGTTTGGCTTGCAAACATGCTTTGCAAGTGCTCATTGATAGTATATGCATCCATATGCACATGTTGTCTTTGAAGCTCAGCACTCATAGTTGCCAACATAAGACATGCAACATCATTTGCATCATTCTCATCCTTTGTGCGTGCTGCTCGTTCATCAGCAGTAGCACCCTCAGGAAGGGGGCCTGGAGGAGGAATATCAATGACATGAAGCTTGCGCTCCTGCCTGAGGACAATCCTCAAATTCCTCTGCCAGTCTAGGAAGTTGTTTCCTCCTGTCAGCTTGTCCTTCTCAAGGACTGAACGTACGGATAGTGTGTTTGTGTTGTTTGCCATTACTCAGTATCTACAATAATAAAAGCGCAAAATAAACATTAGATTGTCTGAGTTAAAATTTTATGTTCATATGATTATGATATATTCGTAATATATCTCCCACTATTTTTTTTATCAAATTAATAGCCCTAACTATTAATTCGGAAAGTATATCCCATAAATCTTTCTAGTGAGCCAAGATCCATATTTCGTCATGTTCTAAGTCAACCACTGGTATCCTTAAAACATGATTATTTAGGTAGACAACAGTTGTCAATTATATCATATATAATTCTTGGATAATTTGGTGAACAACAATTGATCTTATCTATCTAATAGATTTTTAACCAAACTCTATGCTTCTAAGTTCATAATAGTTGAATATAACCGTTTATATTCACCTTATTATGATGACTCAGTTAAGTTAGACCCAATGATACAACGTCCGAATATAACCGTTTATATTCGTCGCATTTCACCATGATAGATAGGAGTCCCCTGCCACTGACAGCCCTTCCCCTTATCGATCTAGGATTTAATGAGTGTTCATTCATTGGAAAGCATCTGATTAAAACTTAATATTTTTACTTAGGGATTTTAATTTAGAACGATCATGATCCCATCATAAAGAGATTCCCAATTTTTCCTTGAATAAAATACTTCAAATCAATACTCGTCAATGGTTTGATTTCCAGGTAGTGGAGGAGTCACATCGGTCTCGCTTAAAACCCACAGCCTTACAAGTTCTATGAACCCGTTGTTGACAAAATCGCCCCATGTCAGAAATAAAGAAAATTCGTATTTTATTCCGTGTTTCATAAACACGAGAATCTCATGATCGTTTGTTAATTTTAAATCTTGAGTCGTTACAGATTTTATCTTGTTTAAAGGCATGGCATGGGTGATGTATCTAATACATACATACATCATTAATCTAATTAAAACATGCATTTTTCTACTCTACACATACTATTTATACATCATATGAAAAGTACGTAAAGTAAACGTGCAATAGTTATGGCCCAATCCTATGTGATCTTTTCAGGCTAATGAAAAGATCAAGGTCAATCTATGGTGTAAAAATAACTATTACATATGTCTTCTCTATTGCTTCCATTGTCTCCTTGGCCTCCATAGGATGCCTCCTCTTTCCCTTGTCCTTCTAGGATGTTACATTAAGAATTATACTAATGAACTTACAAAAGAACTCGAGTTACATTCGAGATAAAACAACTACAAATAGAAAACGACATGCAAGTCGTATTTATTACAAACCAAAAGAATAAACCATTACAACTAAGGTCTTAAGGCCATAACTATGCACCATGCTCAGTAACCATTAAAGAACATGATAGATCATATAAAGATGACATACTATTTATCACTTATCATGATCCAATCAAGAATAATAAATAAGTAAAGCATATGTCATAAGCACAAATTAAAAACGAAACCCTAACCACGCGGTGAGGTCGCTGGGGGGGTTCGGGGGGGCAGCGAGCCCCCCGATGGCGGAAATTTTTGCAAAATCAAGTATCAGAATACTAGAAAAACATGTATCAGAATACTATTCCAGAAGCATGTATCAGTATACACACGATCCATATCCCAGTTACCAAAAACGTGTATCAGTATACATATTTTAAGAGATCGCATACATATGAGTTATGGCAGATCTTAAACATACTAGTATCATCATATAGATCATTAACAGATTCATCATATCATTCATATAACATAACTGTTATCATGGCAGACTCATATAACATAACTGTTATCATGGCAGACTCATCACACATGCATACTTGTAAAAATACAGTAAACACGTAACCAAATCAGCCCCTTATACACGTAGCTCTGATGCCATTGTTGGGTTCCGAAGGCATAAAACGCAGCGGATAAACGTAAATAAAACAAAAATTCGAAACCCAAAAACAGGATCCATGTATAATTATGGGCAGATTATGGAGATAACGAATCATACCTTTCAAGAGATTAACTTTTACGAACTCAACGGAGATCCTAGCTATCACGCTTTGTGTCTACCTCTCGGAGAAACACCTCTATGGTATCCACACGAGCACCTTCAAGAACGTCTCACGAACTTGACTACGGAATGGATGTACTAGCCTCCTTCTTGACGATCTGAATTGCCTCTGCCTCTCTTTGCTGCTAGGGTTTTTCTTAAAAAACGTTCAAGCCTCTTTAACCTCTCATTATCTATTTATAATGACTGATTAAAAAGGCCCATAATAGCAAAGCCCAACCCTAGTAGGTATTGGATTAAATAATAAAAACGAATTTCTATTATTTAATTAATAACTAAGTCATACTTAATTATTATGGGCAAAAACATTCCTTTTAATTCGAATTTATATTATCTCAATTAAGTCTTACTTAATTATAATAAAATTCAAATAATCATCAATTAATTTAAATCCATAATTTAAATTAACTATTCCATTAAGTGCTCTATTTGTGCGACCCTATAGGCTATTATTTAATTGGCAATAATTTTATTCTCTAATAAAATTATAAACAATGAGCGGTATCTAGTAATACATCATTGTTACCCAATTAAACAATAATTAAATCGTGATTAGATAAAACCTTTCGTGATTAATGTTTTTCCGTGTAATATAATCCCTTTAACCATACATATTATAGATTAAACTCGAGGCATGTATTTAGTCATCCTCTTCAACATTTAATCTGGGTTTACTTGATGCATGAGTAGATTATTGAAACAAATCATTATTTGAGCATGGCCATGCTTTTATAATCTCACTCAATCAAGAGGCCAATAATATCTCTCCTAATTATAGGAGGGTTAAATCCTTTATCTATCATTCATATTTCTCATACGACTCATGATATACCCGATGTCCACTTTTATCATCACCCGATCAAAAGTAACTTTTAATGTAGTCAAAGTATATTAATCCTCGTATAGAAATATAATGATTTCAAGTCAAAGGATCGTTACACCATTATCACTGTGAGTCTTTCTTATGACTTTATTAAACATGAAGAATCTCACTGTGGGTCTGTCCAGTACCATGTACTCTCACATGTACCTATGTATTGACTTCAGTATCCCCATACTTATAACCAATGAGATGTGGTTATCTTGTCAAACAACATACTAGTCTATCTATGTATTATTATTGTCCTATATAATAATACTCGACTAGGGACCTTTAAGAATATGATATATTATATAATCTCAAGTTCAAGTCATGTACTTAAACTATACAATTTGTATCATGATTCTAAGGACATTTATTATGCTAACAAAATATCGCAGTAATTAAGGTCATAATAAATACATTTATTGAATGATCAACTGACATAAAGATAAAAGAATAATGTATTGCCTCTAGGGCACCTACACTAACAGTCTGTCGATGGAATACATGTGCTTGTTTTTATTGCGGAGAAGTAGGACACAAGATTTCGAATTGCCCGCACAATCCGCCACCACAACCAAGGAAGGAAGCAGATAACCAGATGGGCAAATGACGTGTATTTCAGCTTACAGGAAATGACAATTATTGTAATTGAGGTATGATTTCTTTTCTTTAGAGACTTATTTAATTTAATTTCATTTTTATGAATTTGGGGGCCAAATTCTTTTAAGGAGGGAAGAATGTAAAATCCGAAATTTTATTTTTAATTTATTTATTAGAAATTAGATATTAATTCGTTAGATAACTATTTTTAAATTAGAATATTCCGAAAATCTTTTTCTGCAAGTTATTTGAATTGGTATTGTTATTTGTGAAAAGAAGTGTGTGAATAAAATTAGCAAATCGATATCTTTTAATTAGGTGTTTGTGTCTGTCAAATATTTTATTTTAGAAATTTACTTGGAGAATTGTAGAAATTTTAGCACTAAATTTTAGAATAACCTTAATTATTAATGAATTAGGGTTTTGTGTGCCAACATATATAAGGACCCTTTAGACAATAATAAAAATTCGTTGAGGTTCACTGCTTTGCATGAGGTACGTATTTTTCCGACCTCTGTTTTGTGATTATATGAGATCCTTTGTTTTTGTGCTAGTCTTATATATGTTTTTCTACCTTATATGTTGTGAGTTAATTTACATCTAAAAAGTGTGCCATGTAAATTAAATTTCTATCCAAGTATATTAGTTTGTGCTACGGCTTGCATGAATATATGATGTCGTTAATGTCTAAATTGTATTCTCAAACCTTAAGTACATGATTAGTTTCTAATTGTGATATGTAACAAATAGTTGGTGAGATGAGTTTTCAAGTAATTATTGTTTTTATGTTAGTTACATACAAATTGTTTTTTTTAATAAAATAGAAAATTATTATTCATTGTTAAGTGCTTTATGTGTAATTACAAGATTTTAAATAATGGTTATAGTATATATAGTTTGGTAGTCAAAATTGGGTAAATTGTTTATAAGAGTTAATTGACTAAATATAATTATGTTTGTTTCTTGCTCGAGTTGAATAATGGCCATTTGATTTCTTTGTAACCTTATATTAGTTTGGCATCAGTATTAAGATTTTATGTCAATTGTTATAGTTAAAAGCATTGTGGGTATTTTAAAGTTTGTGCTCCTCGACTAGACTAGTCATATTAGTAACATGTTAGGCTTTTAAGGCCCATTTACTTTCCCACTATAATTTGTTGGTTTGTTATTCTCGCTAAATTGTGTTAGTTAGCCTAGTCAGCATGTTTTTAGTCTTAGTCGACAGGTTCTAAATGATTTATTAAATGCATATCTATTGTGTTTCGCAGAATTATTGATTAATTATTTTATATTTTTATTCAATAAATTTTTGGATTGTTGGTGTATTGATATTCAGTGTATACTCGACTTTGAGGTAAGTACTTTTGACTTACATTTAATTTTCGAAAAAAGATATTTCATCCTTGTTTTTAGTTTTGTATAAGATATAAGAACTTTGATTTCGAAATTATAAAATATAAGTATTTATGAATTTTAGAATCCAGTCTCTACGTTTTCGAACCCGTTTGTAATTTACGTCATAGAACCAAAACTAACCTTAGATACTTTTAGTAGGCGCACGAGTGTGCAACTTTAGATACCTATTAAAGGCGCGCAATTATTGAACTTTAGATGCCGGCTACCAGCAAAGTGTGGCCGTAGATCAAGACTGTGGCATTTATAAGAATTATCATTTCGTTCTGTTTTATTCTGTCATGATCTGTTATAAAATATGCTCTTTTCTGGTTTAAATTCTGAATTTTAAAATATAAAATCTTGGGTTGGCATTATTTTAGAAAATGTTTTATAAAATTATTATTGTTTTGAGAAAAAGTCATTTTATTAAAACACCCATCATTTTTTCTATTAAAGAGTTAGTCAATTTATACTTGCTGAGCTTTGTAGCTCACCCCTTTTAATATTTGAGGTTCGGAATTCGGAGCATATTAAAAATAAGGAATGAGAACTATGTGGAGATCTGTGCTGCTTAGTTTCGTGCTATTTAAATTAGAATAAAGAATTTATTTTTAGAGAATAAATTTGATTATCTGTTTAGACAATTAATATCGGATTTGTGGAGATGCGTCTCTATTTTTTACGGTTTTGATTTAATAAGTTTGACTGCTGCTTTGACCCTCGTGGTATATTTGATTTATCAAATAAAAATGTGTTTTATTTTAATTTTTATTTAGAATTAATAGTCCGGAAGTGCGGGCTGTTACAGTTGTTATCATGATTACCGGTAATGGTACCACGAATATGAAGTGGAGAATACTAATTATGCCTAAATTGTAAGATCTATATTATAAAAATTACAAAATCTTGCATAATTGATTTATCAGAACATTAAAATATATGATTACAAGAAAAAATAAAATAAACTGATATTTAGTATTCAAAAGTTCAATTCTGATCATGTACCTGAATCTTAGAACAATCAATCAATTTTTTCATGTCTTTCCCAACAACAGCATCCTGGTAGACATGTCTATATATCCTTATCATTTTATGTCCACCACATGAACCTGATGGCGAGAAGCAGTGTTTGCAAATCGGCAAATCACAATCTATGCAGTACATGGTAGTCTCATTGTTGCTTAGATTATGAGTTGAACAACTCTTGAAGAATTCTTTCTCAAGAACTGTTTGCAGCCACGCTGGCATGCCTTGAACTTGTTCCTCCTGAAACTAATTCCATGTCACTAATCAAAACAAATTAATGTCGATGAAAACACACTAGACAATATAAACATAAAGGGCGATAGTTTGAAGCCTATCTTTTAGGGATCTATACAAAAATGGTATAAAAACATAAGAATGAAACTAACAAATATAATAGTAACCAATCAAATAAGCTCGTAGTAATCATACATAGTGTTTCATAAACTCTGTATGTACCTGTTGCATTGATCTTGCATCTTCAAACTAACAAACTTTGGAACAAGGTACCGGAGTTCACAGTTTTGGCTAATTTTGGGAATAGACTATCCAGGAATAAAATGAGGTGTTCAAGGACTTTATTTATCATAATTATAACATGTGTAGCTGGATACCACTAGTGTGGTGTTAATCAGAACATTTGACAATAAAAATCTTATTTTGAATTTATAATGTTAGGACAATGATTCACCTTACTATTGTAAAATATTAATGTAACTGTAATGAACTTGATATTTAAATATTTTATTATATATATTCAAAATCTTCAAACCGGTCTTAGTTTATATTCGATTTGGTCATATAATAAGAATCTCAACTTTATTATAAACACCCTCATACCCCACTCTTTTATTCGTATACAAAGAGAATATCTATTATATTTATTGAATTTAATATTTGATACACTAACATTGTCATTTTTAGATTAGCTAACATATTAAATTTATTTGCTGAAAATAAATTTATTTTATATAAAGTCTTAAAATAAATAAGAATTTAGTATATATATACAGGCAAATATTATTAAATTTTAGATATCTAATTATAGGTTGTTAATATTCAATGATAAATGGTAACATATATAAAATTATTAATATTAATGAGTTAGGTGTAATTAATATATGTTATTAAATATGACAATTATTTATATTTATTAATAAGGAGTAATAATGAATTAAGTGTAATTAATACATTGTATTAAATCTGACAATTATTTGTATTTATTATTGAGGGGCAAATTAGTAATTTGGAATAAATTATATCACCGAACCCCCTATTTGCTCTATTATATATATAATAGATTACAAGATATTAAATAATGGTTGTAGTATATATAGTTTCGTAGTCGAAATTGGGTAAATTGTTTATAAGAGTTAATTGACTAAATATAATTATGTTTGTTTCTTGCTCGAGTTGAATAATGGCCATTTGATTTCTTTGTAACCTTATATAAGTTTGACATCAGTATTAAGATTTTATGTCAATTGTTATAGTTAAAAGCATCGTGGGTATTTTAAAGTTTGTGCTCCTGGACTAGACTAGTCATATTAGTAACATGTTAGGCTTTTAAGGCCCATTTACTTTCCCACTATGATTTGTTGGATTGTTATTCTCGCTTAATTGTGTTAGTTAGCCTAGTCAGCATGTTTTTAGTCTTTATCGACATGTTCTAAATGAATTTTTAAACGCATATCTATTGTGTTTCGCAGAATTATTGATTAATTGTTTTATATTTTTATTAAATAAATTTTAGGATTGTTGGTGTATTGATATTCAATGTATAATCGACTTTGAGGTAAGTACTTTTGACTTACATTTAATTTTCGAAAAAAGATATTTCAGTCTTGTTTTTAGTTTCGTATAAGTTATAAGAACTTTGATTTCGAAATTATAAAATCTAAGTATTTTTGAATTTTAGAACCAGTCTCTACGTTTTCGAACCCGTTCGTAATTTACGTCATAGTTCCGGAACTAACCTTAGATACCCTTAGTAGGCGCACGACTGTGCAACTTTAGATACCTATTAAGGGCGCATAATTATTGAACTTTAGACGCCGACCACTGGCAAAGTGTGGTATAAAGAATAAGAATAATAATAAGATGCCGGCTACTGGCAAAGCGTGGCCGTAGATCAAGACCGTGGCATTTATAAGAATTATCGTTTCGTTCTGTTTTATTCAGTCATGATCTATTATAAAATCTCCTCTGTTCTGGTTTAAATTCTGAATTTTAAAATATATAACTTTGGGTTGACTTTATTTTAGAAAATGTTTTATAAAATTATTATTGTTTTGAGAAAAAGTCATTTTATTAAAACACCCATCATTTTTTCTATTAAAGAGTTAGTCAATTTGTACTTGCTGAGCTTTGTAGCTCACCCCTTTTAATATTTCAGGTTCGGAACTTGGTGCATATTAAGAATAAGGAATGAGAGCTATGTGGAGATATGTGCTGCTTAGTTTCGTGCTATTTGAATTAGAATAAAGACTTTATTTTTAGAGAATAAATTTGGTTATCTGTTTGGACAATTAATATCGGATTTGTGGAGATGCGTCTCTATTTTTTATGGTTTTGATATAATAAGTTTGACCGCTGCTTTGACCCTCGTGGTATATTTGAATTATCGAATAAAAATATGTTTTATTTTAATTTTGATTTAGAATTAATAGTCCGGAAGTGCGGGCTGTTAAAGTTGGTATCAGAGCAGACTGTCCTTCAGAATGTATTAGGTATGGAACTAATACATTCCCTTGGATGTCGATCCTATAGACTATTGTATAAGTATTAGGAAATTATATTTAATTTAGATATTTGCTTGTGTGATTATTTGATATGCTTGATTTTGTGCTTTTTTATTATTGACTATAAGTTTAGAAATTATTTTGTGTGTTTTAGAAAAGATGGACGGGGAGGACGCTAACAACCAGAACAACAATGACAATCAAGGAAACAATGATGGAGGAAACGTCTTTGACCAGCTAGCTGAAACTCTAGCTGTACTTATGAATCAGCAACCGAAGCCCAACATTGTATCTCAGTTCAAGCGTTTGAACCCGCCGACTTTTGATGGAGCAACTGATCCGGCAATAGTCGAGATGTTGATCCAAGAGATGGAAAAAGCTTTCGGACTTCTAAGGAGCAATGAGGAATAGAAGGTGACCTTAGCTGTGTATAAATTGCAAGGAAGCGCTTACGACTGGTGGCTTATGGAAAAGAGGAAGAATAAGAGGACAAATATTGAAGAAAATCCTGAACCGTACATTTGGGCAAAGTTCAAGAAGGCTTTGAAGGACAAGTACTTTCCTAGAACAGTTCATCGGCAGAAAGAGAGGGATTTCATTCGGCTTCATCAAGGTGACAGAACCGTCATTCAATACGAAGCAGAATTTGCAAAGCTTGGGAAGTACACGTCGACCTTAGTGGCAGATGAGAGCAGTCGAGCATGAAGATTGGAAGAAGGACTTCGAAGCGACATCGGGAACTCTGTGGCATCTTTTAAACTTTATACGTACGAGGCAGTCCTCAACAATTTCGTTAGTGATCGAGAGAGCCTTGGCAGAATCTGAAAAGGCGTCTGAGAGTTGGAATAAGAGGCGGTTCACTCAAACTGGTGGGCAATCTTTTCAAGAGGGACCTCTCAAGAAGCCACACATATACGATAACATCGGAGGACAAGTTGATCGAGAGAGGTGTACGAGGTGCGGAAAGAATCATCTGGATAAAGTCTGCCGATGGAATACATGTGCTTGTTTTCATTGCGGAGAAGTAGGACACAAGATTTCGAATTGCCCACACAATCCGCCACCTCAACCAAGGAAGGAAGCAGATAACCAGATGGGCAAATGACGTGTATTTCAGCTTACAGGAAATGTCAATTATTGTAATTAAGGTATGATTTCTTTTCTTTAGAGATTTTTTTAATTTAATTTCATTTTTGTGAATTTGGGGGCCAAATTCTCTTAAGGAGGGAAGAATGTAAAATCCGTAATTTTATTTTTAATTTATTTATTAGAAATTAGATATTAATTCGTTTAGATAAATATTTTTAAATTAGAATATTCCGGAAATCTTTTTGTGGAAGTTATTTGAATTGGTATTGTTATTTGTGAAAAGAAGTGTGCGAATAAAACTAGCAAATCGATATCTTTTTAATTAGGTGTTTGTGTGTGTCAAATATTTTATTTTAGAAATTTACTTGGAGAATTGTAAAAATTTTAGCACTAAATTTTAGAATAACCTTAATTATTAATGAATTAGGGTTTTGTGTGCCTACATAAGGATCCTTTTGACAATAATAAAAATTCGTAGAGGTTCACTGCTTCGCATGAGGTACGTATTTTTCCGACCTCTGTTTTGTGATTATATGAGATCCTTTGTTTTTCTGCTAGTCTTATATATGTTTTTCTACCTTATATGTTGTGAGTTAAATTACATCTAAAAAGCGTGCCATGTAAATTAAATTTCTATCCAAGTATATTAGTTTGTGCTGCGGCTTGCATGAATATATGATGTCGTTAATCTAAATTGTATTCTCAAACCTTAAGTACATGATTAGTTGCTAATTGTGATATGTAACAAATAGTTGGTGAGATGAGTTTTGAAGTAATTATTTTTTTTATGTTAGTTACATACAAATTGTTTTTTTAATAAAATAGAAAATTATTATTCATTGTTAAGTGTTTTATGTGTAATTATAAGATATTAAATAATGGTTGTAGTATATATAGTTTGGTAGTCGAAATTGGGTAAATTGTTTATAAGAGTTAATTGACTAAATATCATTATGTTTGTTTCTTGCTCGAGTTGAATAATGGCCATTTGATTTATTTGTAACCTTATATTAGTTTGGCATCAGTATTAAGATTTTATGTCAATTGTTATAGTTAAAAGCATTGTGGGTATTTTAAAGTTTGTGCTCCTGGACTAGACTAGTCATATTAGTAACATGTTAGGCTTTTAAGGCCCATTTACTTTCCCACTGTGATTTGTTGGTTTGTTATTCTCGCTAAATTGTGTTAGTTAGCCTAGTCAGCATGTTTTTAGTCTTTGTCGACATGTTCTGAATGATTTATTAAATTCATATCTATTGTGTTTGGCAGAATTATTAATTAATTGTTTTATATTTTTATTAAATTTTTTTTAGGATTTTTGGTGTATTGATATTCAGTGTATAATCGACTTTGAGGTAAGTACTTTTGACTTACATTTAATTTTCGGAAAAAGATATTTCAGCCTTGTTTTTAGTTTTGTATAAGATATAAGAACTTTGATTTCAAAATTATAAAATATAAGTATTTGTGAATTTTAGAATCCAGTCTCTACATTTTCGAACCCGTTTGTAATTTACGCCATAGATCTGGAACTAGCCTTAGATACCCTTAGTAGGCGCATGAGTGTGCAACTTTAGATACCTATTAAAGGCGTGTAATTATTGAACTTTAGAGGCCGACTACTGGAAAAGTGTGGTCGTAGATTAAGATTGTGGCATTTATAAGAATTATCGTTTCATTCTGTTTTATTCTGTCATGATCTGTTATAAAATCTGCTCTGTTCTGGTTTAAATTCTGAATTTTAAAATATAAAACTTTGGGTTGGCTTTATTTTAGAAAATGTTTTATAAAATTATTATTGTTTTGAGAAAAAGTCATTTTATTAAAACACCCATCATTTTTTCTATTAAAGAGTTAGTCAATTTGTACTTGCTGAGCTTTGTAGCTCACCCCTTTTAATATTTGAGGTTCGGAATTTGGAGCATATTAAGAATAAGGAATGAGAACTATGTGGAGATGTGTGCTGCTTAGTTTCGTGCTATTCGAATTAGAATAAAGACTTTATTTTTAAAGAATAAATTTGATTATCTGTTTAGACAATTATTATCGGATTTGTGGAGATGCGTCTCTATTTTTTATGGTTTTGATTTAATAAGTTTGACTGCTGCTTTGACCCTCGTGGTATATTTCATTTATCGAATAAAAATGTGTTTTATTTTAATTTTGATTTAGAATTAATAGTCCGGAAGTGCGGGCTGTTACAGTTGTTATCATGATTACCCCTAATTGTACCACTAATTTGAAGTGGAGAATACTAATTATGCCTAAATGGTAAGATCTATATAATAAAAATTACAAAATCTTGCATAATTGATTTATCAGAACATTCAAATATATGATTACAAGACAATAATAAAATGAACTGATATTTAGTATTCAAAAGTTCAATTCTGATCATGTACCTGAATCTTAGAACAATCAATCAATTTTTTCAAGTCTTTCCCAACAACAGCATCCTGGTAGACATGTCTATATATCCTTATCGTTTTATGTCCACCACATGAACCTGATGGCGAGAAGCAGTGTTTGAAAATCGGTAAATCATAATCTATGCAGTACATGGTAGTCTCATTGTTCATCAGATTATGAGTTGAACAACTCTTGAAGAATTTTTTCTCAAGAAATGTTTGCAGCCACGCTGGCATGCCTTAAACTTGTTCCTCCTGAAACTAATTCCATGTCACTAATCGAAACAAATTAATGTCGATAAAAACACACTAGACAATATAAACATAAAGAGCGATAGTTTGAAGCCTATCTTTTAGGGATCTATACAAAAATGGTAAAAAAACATAAGAATGAAACTAACAAATATATTAGTACCAAATCAAATAAGCTCGTAGTAATCATACATAGTGTTTAATACACTATGTATGTACCTGTTGCATTGATCTTGAATCTTCACACTAACAAACTTTGGAACAAGGTACTGGAGTTCACAGTTTTGGCTAATTTTGGGAACAGACCATCCAGGAATAAAATGAGGTGTTCAAGGACTTTATTTATAATAATTATAACATGTGTAGCTGGATACCACTAGTGTGGTGTTAATCAGAACATTTGACAATAAAAATCTTATTTTGAATTTATAATGACCACGGCTATGATATTTATGCCTATTTTATATCCATTTTTTTATAACATATTAAAAGACAATGAAGATAAATATCTATCCTACTATTAAAATAATGCACAAAAATTCAATCAGGATGTAAATGGAATTGAATACAATTAGTACATAGGCCAAAAATAAATAATTTATTAAAAGGAATTAGTTATAATTACATGGAAAAAATTGATTACTATTTTGAGTACCAAGAACGGATATCATAATGTAGATACATATAGAGTCTAGTTCTATGAAGATCATGTTTTTGTTGGAGACCACGCAGAACCCTTATATTCTGAAACTAAAATCTTTTATAAAAATATTGCAAAACGTATTATTTTGTGAATTATGTTCTACAAAAATTATTATCTTATTCAAAATCTTGAACATCATACATGTACTGCATGTAGAACATTACAAAATGTTTTGTTCTACGGAACATGTTTAGTTTGCAAAATATTTGTTCAAATTGCTGAACATACACATTGAAAAGTGGCATTTTATATCACTTAGAACGTCTAATAATGGCTTGAATTGATGTCTTGAAATTAAGTATTTTGTGCATTTGATGCGTTTTTCTAGTGTTTGTGCATTTCAGGGTATTAATTGCATTTCTGGAGAGATTTCATCAAGAATAAGCCTTGGCATGTGTTTGGCATTGCAAGTGGAAAGATAGGAGCATAATGCAGCAAAAATTTGGAGCAGAAACAGAGCATTTTCCAGAAGGGGTCTGAGCGCCCGCTCAGCTCTGCTGAGCGACCGCTCAGGAAGCTGAGCGCCCCTTAGGAATGCGGAGCGGCCGCTCAGGGACGGAATTTTAGAATAATTATTTTGGACCTCTGGTTCTGTTTAACTTCCAACTTCTGAGTTAGCTGGGTTTTATGGGACTCCTATATAAGTAGTTTTCAGAGATGTTTCACATAGGTTGGATCGTGGTATTAATCAAGGAGCGAGGAGATAAGGAAGAAGACCGTTTTAGCACACCGCAACGAAGAGGAAACATATTTTCTTTTGATTCTTTATTTCGTTGTAACGTTGGATGCTAGTTTTCTCTACTTTGAACCTATTTACTCTTGTGACGTACTCTGGTTTAATATAAGTAGTTTTAGTTATTATTCTCGTGTGTTATTTTCATGTTTTCATATGAACCCATGATGACAATGAGTGCTATCATGGGCTAATCGTGATCATGGGGTCGTAACGGATTTACTATGGAATTCTTTAGTTAGTTGCTTAATACCTTAGTGTGTGATGATTGTATGATATCTAGTATTGGTTGTGCTTATTCGTCTTATGTGCGTCGCGAACATATAAGATATGGTGTCAATCTCTTGTGAAGCGACGGTGGATCTTGAGATTTAGAACTTGCCATGCTAGCATAGGTTCATGTATGTGTATGCATGATTAGTGGGTAACTCTAACCGTTTTACTTGCCCGATGTAATCAAAAGGAATAACTTGTGCTTAAATCATTATGTTGTCAATTTCTGTAGACATATAGGGACTCAGCATAATTGATGCCTATTCAACTTCTGTCTTAATTGTGGTTGCTTGGGAGAATGGTATTAGTACAATGAAAGTTGGCTTTTATCAGTTTCGTGTTGTTCGATTAATATCATCACTGTTGCATGCTAAGGGTAATAACAATGACTATTGAAAGAAGTAGTAATGAAGTTGTGATCTCATGAGTGTTTTAATATTGTTAATTCAAGTGTTGATTAAATGTTTAATTCTTGTAGTTAATTGTAGTTAATAATTAGTTAATCAAATCTAAGTGTTATTGTCTTAACATTGAGAAGTAATCATACATTGGTGAGTGAGTGTTAGTTGAACATAATTAGTCTGAGTCTCTGTGGGAATGAACTAGAAAGTATTCTATATTACTTGCGAACGCGTATACTTGCATGTATTATTAGTGCATATTTTTGCCCTAACAAGTTTTTGGCGCCGCTGCCGGGGACTCGGTGTATTTGTTTAGTTTATGTACTTACCATCAGTGGTCATTATGACTCAGTGATTAAGACGTGTTACTTATTTTTTCCGGTTGTGTTTCAGGTACTTTAGCGAGCGTTTATGCAAACACGTTCTCATACTCGCAAGAGGACTTTAAATATGGCTGAGGAGACAGCCGAAGTTCTTTATATTCCGGAGAAGATAGATTTTGAAGATTCAGATTCAGGAAGTGAGTAGAAAGATCCAGTAATCATGGGTGATCGTATAGTTCCGGCAGATCCAGCTCTTATGGACTTTTCTCGGCCTAAAATTGATGACATTTAGTCTAGCATCATGCACCCGGCTATTGAGGCCAATAACTTTGAAATCAAGCCGGGCACTATTCAGATGGTGCATAATTCCGTTTCTTTCAGAGGTGCTGCGACTGAAGACCCCAACATGCACATAAGGAATTTTGTCGAGATTTGTAGTACTTTCAAATATAATGGTGTGACTAATGAGGCTATCAAGCTGAGGCTTTTCCCATTCTCACTGAGGGATAAAGCTAAGGACTGGTTACATTCTGAACCAGCTGGGTCTATCACTACTTGGCAAGATCTTGCGTAAAAGTTTCTGGTGAAGTTTTATCCAATGGCGAAGACTGCGGCTATGAGGAGTGCTCTTACTTAGTTTGCGCAACAGCCTACAGAATCTATGTGTGAAGCTTGAGAGCGCTACAAGGAGATGTTGAGAAAGTGTCCACATCATGGAATGCCTGATTGGATGGTGTTCACTGGTTTCTATAATGGTTTGGGGGCCCAATCTTATCCCATGCTCGATGCAGCAGCTGGAGGCGCCTTGTGGGCCAAAAGCTATACTGAGGCTTATAATCTTATTGAGACTATGGCTGCAAATGAGCATCAAAATCCAACTCAAAGGATGATGCCTGGGAAGGTAGCAGGTATTCTAGAAGTTGATGCAGCTACAATTATTACAGCACAGCTTCAAGCGCTGTCTATGAAGGTTGATTCTCTAGCCACCTATGGAGTCAATCAGATATCTATAGTCTGTGAGCTTTGTGCAGGCTCTCATGCTATGGATCAGTGTTCTCTTATTAATGAATCTGTTGAGTATGTGAATAATTATCAGTAACCGCAACAGCCTGTGCCAGCTACTTATCATCCTAACAACATAAATCATCCAAATTTCAGCTGGAGTAATAATCAGAATGCTATTCAGCAACCATATCAGCAAGGCGTAAGTAAACAGTTCAATCCACCTGGATTTTAGCAACCATAACATTATGCTCAAAGGCAATCATATCCTCAACAAGGAGGTGCAGCTCCAACCTCTAGTGCTGATTTTGAGGAACTTAAGCTATTGTGCAAAAGTCAGGCAGTTTCTATCAAGACCTTGGAAAATCAAATCGGTCAAATAGCCAATGCAGTGCTCAATCGTCAACCTGGCACACTTCCCAGTGATACTGAAGTGCCAGGCAGGAAGGAAGCTAAAGAGCAAGTCAAGGCTATCACCTTAAGGTTTGGAAAAGTTGCTGATGCTGAAAAAGCAAAAGACGGAGAAGCTGAAGTTGGTGATGAAGAAGCTAAGCAACGGGAGAAAGCGGCGGAACCAAGGAAGACTACTATAGAACACACTCTGCCTGAGGGTAATACAGGGGAGAAACAGCTCTATCCGCCACCACCTTTCCCTAAGAGAGTGCAACAACAAAAGCTGGATAAGCAGTTTGGTAAGTTTCTGGAGATGTTCTAGAAACTTCACATCAATATACCTTTCGCTGAGGCTCTGGAGCAAATGCCTAGTTATGCGAAATTTATGAAGAGTATTCTTTCAAGGAAGGTGAAACTGGACGACCTTGAGACCGTTGCTTTAACGGAAGAATGTAGTGATGTGCTGCAACAAAAGTTACCTCCAAAGCTTAAAGATCCAGCTAACTTCACCATTCCTTGCACCATTGGCTAGTTGTCTTTTGACAAGTTCCTGTGTGATTTGGGAGCAAGCATCAATCTGATGTCGTTGTCGATCTTCAAAAAGTTGAATTTACTAGATCCAAAGCCCACCTACATGTCTCTACAATTGGCTGATCATTCTATTACATACCCACGAGGCATAGTGGAGGATGTGCTAGTAAAGGTGGATAAGCTCTTCTTTCCTGCAGACTTTGTTATTCTGGATTTCGAGGAAGATAAGAAGATTCCCATAATCTTGGGGAGACCTTTCTTGGCTACAGGCCGTACCATGATAGATGTGTAGAAAGGTGACCTTACTATGAGGGTGCAGGATCAGGATGTGACATTCAATGTATTCAAAGCAATGAAATTACCTACAGAAGACAAGGAGTGCTTAAAGGTGGATTTGATTGATTCTTCGGTTACTTCAGAACTTGATCATATGCTAATGACTGATGCATTAGAGAAAGCCATAGTGGGGGATTTTGACAGTTATGATGAGGATGTCAATGAACAACTACAATATCTAAATGCTTCTCCTTGGAGGCGAAAGCTAGACATGCCATTTGAATCTCTTGGTACTTCTGACCTCAAAAATGCTGAAGGGAAGCTCAAACCATCTATTGAGGAAGCACCTACCTTGGAGCTTAAACCATTGCCTGAACACTTGAAGTATGCCTTTTTAGGTGATACATCTACTTTACCTGTTATTATTGCATCTGACCTTTCACGTATTGAGGAGGACAAGCTCTTAAGGATCTTGAGAGAATTCAAATCGGCTATCGGATGGACTATAGCAGACATCAAGGGGATCAGCCCTTCGTACTGCATGAATAAAATTCTGCTAGAGGAAGGTAGTAAGCCGACTATTGAGCAACAACGAAGACTTAATCCTATCATGAAAGAAGTGGTGAAGAAAGAAATTATGAAGTGGCTGGATGCAGGAATCAGTTATCCTATTTCTGACAGTTCTTGGGCGAGCCTCGTGCAATGTGTACCTAAGAAAGGAGGTATTACTGTGGTAGCAAATGAGAAGAACGAGCTCATCCCCACTCGAACAGTCACAGGATGGAGAGTATGCATGGACTACAGAAAGTTGAACAAGGCCACGAGAAAGGATCACTTCCCTCTTCCATTTATTTATCAGATGCTTGACAGGTTGGCCGGTCATGAGTATTATTGTCTTCTGGATGGTTATTCGGGGTATAATCAGATATGTATAACACTAGAGGATCAAGAAAAGACTACCTTCACTTGTCCATTTGGCACGTTTGCTTTTCGCAGAGTTTCGTTTGGCTTATGTGGTGCACCGACCACTTTTCAGAGATATATGATGGCTATATTCTCTGATATGATTGGAAATAATGTCGAGGTGTTCATGGACAACTTTTTCGTCTTTGGACATTCGTATGATGAATGTTGGAATAATCTTCGTGCTGTACTCAAAAGGTGTGTGGAAACTAATTTGGTGCTCAATTGGGAAAAATGTCACTTTATGGTGCGTAAAGGCATTATTCTTGGGCATAAGGTCTCTAGCAAGGGTCTTAAGGTGGACAAAGCCAAGGTGGGAGTCATTGAAAATCTTCCACCACCTATTTCTGTGAAAGGAATCCGTAGTTTTCTTGGTCATGCGATTTTTTATCGGCGTTTCATCAAGGACTTTTCGAAGATATCCAAGCCGTTGTGCAACTTGCTTAAGAAGGATGTGCCTTTCAAATTCGATGATGAATGCTTGACGACATTCGAGACTCTTAACAAGAGTTTGATAACTGCACCGGTTATTACAACACCTGATTGGACATAGCCTTTTGAGATGATGTGTGATGCGAGTCATTATACGGTGGGTGCAATTCTTGAGCAGCGCAAGAATAATCTCTTTCATGTGGTCTACTATACTAGAAAGACCTTAAATGGAGCTCAAATGAATTACACCACTACTGAGAAGGAGCTATTGGCTATAGTCTTTGTTTTCGAAAAATTTCGATCTTATTTGCTTGGGACAAAGGTGACAGTGTTCACTGATCATGCGGCCATTCGCTATTTGGTTTCCAAGAAGGATTCGAAGCCTAGACTCATTCGTTGGGTGCTCTTGCTACAGGAATTTGAGTTAGAGATTAAGGATCGAAAAGGTACTGAGAATCAAGTAGCTAACCATCCCGAGTCTACTTCACATGATAAGACATTGATCAATGAATTTTTTCCGGATGAGCAGTTGTTCGCAGTTACGGAGGAAGAGCCATGGTTCGCAGATATTATGAATTATCTTGTCAGCAATATAATGCCTCATAATATGAATACAGCTCAAAAGAAGAAGATTCTGCATGAGGTGAAGTGGTATTTGTGGGATGATCCGTATTTGTTTAGACAGGGAGCCGACCAGATCATCAGAAGATGTATCCCATTCTGTGAGACGGAGGGGATGTTACGAGACTGCCACTCCACAGTTTATGGTGGACATTATGGTGGTGATAAGACAACAGCTCGTATTCTGCAAGCAGGTTTTTTCTGGCCTACTTTGTTTAAGGATGATCATCAGCTCGTTTTAAGGTGTGATCGTTACCAAAGAGTGGGAAATCTTATGAGAAAGGATGAGATGCCGTTAAATGTGATGCTTGAAGTCGAGGTCTTTGATGTTTGGGGAATCGTTTTCATGGGGCCATTTGTCTTGTCCTGCAATAGTCAGTACATCTTGCTGGCAGTCGATTATGTCTCAAAATGGTAGAAGTCAAAGCTCTACCGACGAATGATGCAAAGGTAGTGTTGAATTTTCTTCATAAGCAGATTTTCACAAGGTTTGGAACGCCATGAGTAATCATAAGTGATGAAGGGTCGCATTTCTGCAACCGTAAGTTCACTTCTATGATGCAGCGCTACAATGTAAATCATCGTGTTGCTACTGCCTATCATCCGCAAATGAATGGTCAAGCGGAAGTGTCTAATAGAGAGATCTAGCGCATTTTAGAGAAGGTTGTTTGTCCGTCAAGGAAGGATTGGTCTTTAAAGCTCGATGAAGCTGTTTGGGCTTACAGAACAACATATAAGACTCCACTTGGGATGTCCCCATTTTAACTTGTGTATGGTAAGGGATGACATTTACCTGCGGAGCTTGAGCATAAGGCCTATTGGGCGTTAAAGAAGTTGAACCTGGATTTAGATGCAGCTGGAAAAAAGCGAATGCTTCAGCTAAATAAACTTGATGAATTTCGACTCCAAGCGTACGAGAACAACAAAATGTACAAGGAAAAAGTGAAAATGTGGCACGATAGGAAGTTATATCCTAAGTCATTTGTGACGGGGCAGCAAGTTCTTTTATTCAACTCTCGTCTCCGACTTTTTCCAGGAAAGTTGAATTCAAGGTGGTCTGGACCTTTTATTGTCAAAACTGTGTTTCCACATGGAGCGGTGAAGATTTTTGAGAATGATCCGGACCAAGCATTCAAGGTTAATGGACAACGTTTGAAGAATTACTATGGGGACATGGAAAACTGGGAAATGGTTAGTGCCGTTTTTTTGTCAACTTGATTAAGGTACGCTACGTCAAGCTAATGATGAAAAAGAAGCGCTTCTTGGGAGGCAACCCATGATTTGTTATTACGGGAACCCTTAGAAGTTAGTAACCTATCCAAAACCAAAAAAAATCAGAAAAACAGGGTAAGGAAAAAAAATTTCCAAAAGACCCCTGAGGGCCCGCTCAGCAAGCTGAGCGCCCGCTCAGCAAGCTGAGCGCCCGCTCAGCTTTGCTGAGCGACCGCTCAGGGCCCGACTAGAAGAATTTTTTTAAGTCTTATAAAAATCTAAAAAAAATCTGAAAAATCCAAAAATAAAACACAGCCCCATTACCCATGAATTATCTTCCCATTACCCACATTTTTAACCCTCAATCCCACTCATAATGAAATTTTACCCTAATCTCTACCCTATATATACATACAACTATTCCATATACTCCCCCATACACTTTCAAACCATAAACTCTCTCCCATATTCAAAAACACAATTCTTAAACACTTTTTTCTCAGTTTCAATGGCACCCAAGAGATCCAGGACTATTGATAGCAGTAGCACTATTCCTACTGCTGATTCTTTGAGGGGTACTGCTGCGAGGCCTCGTTTGTTTGATAGGGCTGCTGAGGAGGAGTATACTAGGCTTCTAGGTAAGCCGATTTTGAAGGAGAGGGGATTCTTACCATCAGGGAGGGATGGTGAGTTGTTGTCAATGATTACTGAGAAGGGTTGAATTGCTTTTTATGAGTCACCAGAGGCAGTTCCGATGAGCGTTGCTCGCGAGTTCTATGCGAACGCGAAAGCTGAAAAGAATGGGTTTTTCTGTTGTGTGTAGGATGACGGTGGATTATCACCCTTAGGCGATTCGCCGTGTGATTGGGCAGCGACAGAGGAAACCCACGAAGGAGAATTGGAACGAGAAAAATGCTGTGGATTTTGACTTGGATTTGATTTATCCTACTCTCTGTAGGCCGGGCACAGTTTGGACCTTCAAGACTGGGACTAACGAGTATCGCCATTTTCCGGCGATTGCGATGAATAGGTATGCCCGTGCATGGAATGCCTTTATTTGCCCTAATATTCTTCCTACTTCGCATGCACATGAGGTCACAGTTGAGCGAGCACAGTTGTTATGGGGTATTTTGAATGGGGAGTACTATGTGGACCTTGGTGAGTTCATCTACCAAGGGATTCTGAAGTTTTTGAGGGGAGCTAAGCACATGAACATCCCTTATGCACCCACGGTTATAAAGCTTTGCCGAGCAGTGGGAGTTCAGTGGCCGTCTCACGAGCAGTTGCAGCTGCCGGCCACTCCTATTGACTCCGGGACTCTAAATGCGATGTAGGAGTGGACTGGTGGAGAGCCCGAGGAGCATGGGATGGGTTATCATCTTCCAAGAGGGCGTCCAGCACCCGGTGCTACCATGGCGAGACCAGAACGTGATGATGCTGGTTCTTCTAGAGCTTAGGAGGGTGCTGGGATGGCTGATGCCCGGTATAGGACGATGTCGAGGAGGATGGATGCTATGTACGAGACGCAGAGTAGGTTTGCTTAGGAGTTCACCCTTGCGCTTGGGACTGCTTATAGAGGCCTTGGAGCTGACATCCAGTGGCCAGTTTTTGGTCAGGACTCTGCATATCCGCCTCCTAATACTCCACCCTCTTAGGGTGATGATGATGATGATGATCTCTCCGAGTAGGTATACCCTGTGTTCCTTTCTACTACCTTCACTGGGGACAGTGAAGATTTTAAGTTTGGGGGTGGTAGTTAAGGAATATTTTGTGTGTGTGTCATATAGTTGCATTTTCATGATAGTTTAGTTCATATAATTGCATATTTTTGCCATTATGGTTTTTTATAGCTTTATTTATCATGTCATGTAGCTCATCCATATACCATGGTCCTTTTGCGCTTTGCCAATTGATTTGTGATGTTGATGCGAGTGTAGTGATATCGTTAAAGTGATGTTGAGTCCTGTAGGTTGACATGCATGCTAGAAATACTTGTAATTTCACTAAGTCTTAGAGAATGCTTAAGGACTAGATTGTTGTTATGGTTTGATGGTTTTCAAGGTTAATATATTGATTATGCTTAGAATTTATAATAGGTTCTTAGTGATAAAAGGCATGAAAAGAAAAATTGGAGTAAAAAGTGGAATTCATTGCTAATTGTGGCTAGGCGTCAAATGGCTAGTAGCCGGCTCGTATTTTTATGCGAGTAGTCTAGAGTTGAGCAAGATGGAGTGAAACGCACTTGCTCAGAAATTTTGAAAAAAATAGAAAAAAAAGAAAAGAAAAAAATTATTAGAGAGTTAATGCATAATTGATCATGAGTGGGCTCTTTGGTATTCGAGTTATTAAGTTCTTAGGGGACTTTGTGCCTAGTGACCTAAGGATTTTATAGTCTGGGATCCGCTAACCTAACGCTCCCTACATGGATGCCATTGCATAAATCTTTTGTGGACTTCACTCATTGCACGGTCAAATAAGCATTTGTTTGTTGTGATAAATAAAAAGCATAATTCCGTAATAAGCTCTAGAAATCTTGAAGTGTTATAAGTCATTTTGTGCCTAGAATTTTATTCTTCGTATAATCATGTGATTACCTTGAGGATAGTCGAGTTATGATAATTTATCTAGTTTTGAAGCATATCTGTTAAGCATCTGCACACACCACGTTTCCGACTGTATGTTAGTTTTCATGATTTGATTGATATTTATTCGCCTAATTGCATTTGTTGAGATGTCGTAAGTTGGTTGGTTTGGTCATAGTAAGGGGGATTGCTGCATTTCATATAGATTGCATTCATACATGTTTTTGTTTTGTTTTTGAGTCGGTGACGCTTGAGGATAAGCATCGATTTAAGTTTGGGGGTGTGATAAGTGGCATTTGATATCACTTAGAACATCTTATAATGGCTTGAATTGATGTCTTGAAATCAAGTATTTTGTGTATTTGATGTGTTTTTCTAGTGTTTGTGCATTTCAGGGTATTAATTGCATTTCTGGGGAGATTTCATCAAGAATAAGCCTTGGCATGTATTTGGCATTGCTAGTGGAAATATAGGAGCAGAATGCAGCAAAAATTTGGAGCAGAAACAGAGCATTTTCCAGAAGGGGTCTGAGCGCCCGCTCAGCTCTGCTGAGCGACTGCTCAGGAAGCTGAGCGCCCGCTCAGGGACGAAATTTTAGAATAATTATTTTGGACTCCTAGTTTTGTTTAACTTCCAACTTCTGAGTTAGCTGGGTTTTACGAGACTCCTATATAAGTAGTTTTCAGGGACGTTTCACATAGGTTGGATCGTAGTATTAATCAAGGAGTGAGGAGATAAGGAAGAATACCTTTTTAGCACACCGCAATGAAGAGGAAGCATATTTTTTTATGATTCTTTATTTCGTTGTAACGTTGGATGCTAGTTTCCTCTACTTTGAACCTATTTACTCTTGTGACGTACTCTGGTTTAATATAAGTAGTTTTAGTTATTATTTGCGTGTGTTATTATCATGTTTTCATATGAACCCATGATGATGATGAGTGCTATCATGGGCTAATCGTGGTCATGGGGTCGTAACGGATTTACTATGGAATTATTTAGTTAGTTGTTTAATACCTTAGTGTGTGATTATTGTATGATATCTAGTATTGGTTGTGCTTATTCGTCTTATGTGTGTCGCGAACATATAAGATAGGGTCGTAATCTCTTGTGAAGCGACGGTGGATCTTGAGATTTAGAACTTGCCATGCTAGCATAGGTTCATGTATGTGTATGCATGATTAATGGGTAACTCTAACCGTTTTACTTGCCCGGTGTAATCAAAAGGAATAACTTGTGCTTAAATCGTTATGTTGTCAATTTCTGCAGACATATAGGGACTCAGCATAATTGATGCCTATTCAACTTCTGTCTTAATTATGGTTGCTTGGTAGAATGGTATTAGTACAATGAAAGTTGGCTTTTATCAGTTTCGTGTTGTTCGATTAATATCATCACTGTTGCATGCTAAGGGTAACAATGACTATTGAAAGAAGTAGTAATGAAGTTGTGATCTCATGATCATGAGTGTTTTAATATTGTTAATTCAAGTGTTGATTAAGTGTTTAATTCTCTTAGTTAATTGTAGTTAATAATTAGTTAATCAAATCTAAGTGTTATTGTCTTAACATTGATAAGTAATCATACATTGGTGAGTGAGTGTTAGTGGAACATAATTAGTCTGAGTCTCTGTGTGAATGAACTAGAAAGTATTCTATATTACTTGTGAACGCGTATACTTGCGTGCATTATTAGCGCGTGCTTTTTCCCTAACACACATCATACTTATTAAACTTAAGTAATTTTCAACAATTTTAATGAATTAGTGATATTCGTAAAATATACTTCACAAAATAACACATTTCATAGTATTTTGATTGCAGAACATAAGTGGTCTCTGAGGTCTACGATTAAAATATGGTCTCCATAGGATTTTACTCGAAATATATATATATATATATATATTTGTGTTTTTTAGTGAATTGACTAGAACATTGCGTAGGAAAATAAATATAACTACGAGACTAGAAAGTTTTGTTGACGCGGAAAATCCCGGATAGGAATAAAAACCGCGGGTTGGGTTTGTGCCCAAGACAAAAAGCTTTCACTATATAGTAAATAAAATACAATGTGATCAAGAGATATATTAAGAATATATATTTTTATGAGTGTAAGTACTTGAGCTGTGTTGTCCCTTCTTCCCTCTTTTTACGTGTATTTATAGCTAAACTTTTGTTCTCATCTACAGCCAATTCTCCTCCTTTTTCTCCTCCGTTTACCCACCTCAATCTTATATTTCAAATATTTGTTACAACGTCTTATCCCACGCATGAGCTTCTATTGACTTAGTCATTTAGGCTTCAATCTCAAAAATCTGTCAAGCCCATATTCTCCCAGCCCATTTATTGTTGGACTTCCATTTGCAATTGGAGCTAAAATCCAATCTCAACATTAGCCCCTAATTTTACAAACCTTTTATTATTAAAATTTGTAAAATCCCTCAATCTTCCATTTGTTGTTTTTATCTCTTGTTCAGCTTTCTCAAAACTGACGCAAAGACTCCTCCGCAATATCTCCTTTCCCATACACATCAGTTAGCTTTTTTACTTATCACTTCTATTTCATCCTAATCTCCACACTTTTCATCACTCTATATATCATCTCTCTCGTACTCCCCAATCGTCACCCCTTCTAAATTTCTTTTTTCTCCTCTTTCTCCATATTCATCCATGGCTAAGAAAAATACCAAATCCTCTTCTTCTCGCAATGTTGATGCTGAAGATCTCTCTCTCGTTGTATCCGAATGGATTCCGACTGAGGTTCTTTAGTCTCATGACAACAAACCCACT
Organism: Apium graveolens; assembly: GCF_009905375.1. NCBI lineage: Eukaryota > Viridiplantae > Streptophyta > Magnoliopsida > Apiales > Apiaceae > Apium > Apium graveolens. The sequence continues at coordinate 255,171,353 of NC_133653.1, forward strand.
GGTTTAAAGAAAGAGAAGTTCGAGGAAGCTAAACTCCTGTTTCTTTGTGATGTTGTTGCTGTGATGCCTAGTTAGATTGAACTCGCAGATTGGTATATGAAGTGGGTTTATTTTTATTACTAACCCTTTGAGATCGGGATGGTGTTCCCCTTTCCAAAACTCATTGCTGATGTTTTTGTTGCTTTATAAATTGCTCCTGACCAACTCATGCCTTCTGCATAGAGGTCCCTCGCCTATTTGGAGGCCATTGAAACTAAACATAATCTGAAGATTGATGTGAATGTCGTCAAGTACTCGTATGGTCTCAAAAAATATGGAGGTTGTCGCTATTGCTTTTCTAATGACTTAGAGGGCGACCCTTTGGTGTTGAACAACGATAATATGAATGATAGGGGCTGGAAACTCGACTACTTTTTTGTTGAGAAGACATCCTTGGGGGAAGAAGCTGATTATCTCCTTGAGCGTTAGAGTAGCAAAGGTATTTTTTCGTCTGATTCCTTGTCGTCTCCAGAAATTTCTTTCCATTTCTTTTATTTTGTAATGATTGCATGCAAGCATGTTTCTACAATGTTGCTCTCATTTATGTTTTTTGCACTTTATTTATTTCGTAGTCTACATGATTTTATGTTATCATACTTTCTGCATGCATCATCTTGTTCTTCAATTTCTTCCTTTGTTTACTGGATCTATGTTGCGCAGACCCTGATTTTTCTTTTGATGAAAAGAATGTCTAAACCAAAGACACCATCGAGAAGATCCTTGTATTACCTATTGCCGACAGGTTGTGGCTCAATTACCTTCACATGCCAATCCGTAATGCGGGACTTGTTGATGTAGATGACTTCATTCTGAAAATGAAGAAATCTAAAGGAAATGTTGATGTTGATGATAATGAAAAAGTTGTTCCAAATAGTGCTTCTAGTCGAACCAGGAGTCGGCTAACGATCAAACATGTTGTTAATCCATCAACATATGTCCTGAGTCTATCTTCAGAATCCCGTGAAAGTCCCAAAGATGAAGGAAAGAGCATTGGAATGAGCTCTGGGTGTATTTATGACAAAGGTATACGCCCCATACTCCACTTATTGATGTATTTATTTCTATCCATATGTTTTTCCACAATTCTCTTATCATATATTGAGCCTTTCTTTTTTGTTATAGAATTTAAACCACCTGTGATCAAGCCGCTGCTAATTACTAGTAGGGAATTGTTCAAAAGAGCCCGTGAAGATAAGCCGTCTGAAACGGAATCATCTAAAGCCCCTATCATATTAAGCCCCAATTTCAGTCCTCTCTCTAAGAAAGTCAATACTGACTCTTCTAGCTCTACTACCCTTGGCGTAACAGATCACTTCATGCCACTTTTCATGTATATATACGATGTTCACACCAAAGCTTCCTCCTTTTGGACACCTTCTCGGTGATATGTTGCTTCCTCAAACCCTTGAGGTTCAATCTACCAAGAGCATAAGTCGTGTTCTTGATGAGGCATCAGGTCATGCTTTCCACGTAAGAGTCCTTCTTGTATTATCACTTTTGGTCCTTATTCGATTTATTTTGTTGAGTTGTCTCATTGAGTTGTTATTTTTTTTGTCTTGTAGGTTCTTCAAAACACCATGGCTGCTCACGAGTTTTATGAGAATGAGTTCAAAAGGCTTAGTCAGATTGAAGTGGAGCACAAAGATTGTTCTGAAAAGCTCCGTGCTGTACTTGAGCGGGCTGGAGAAAACCTCAAGATGGATAAAGAAATATAGAAAGAGTTAGATGATTTTGCAACAAGGGTCCAGTTTCTAGAGTCTGAGATGCGTGAAGAAGCTTCCAAAGTAGTTACCCAACAAAGCATGCGTACTCGTGTTGAGATGATGTTGGAGTATAGTCGTGGTGAATGGATATCCTGGTACATGGCTGATACTCTCAAAATTTACAATGACTTTTATCCTGATGATGCCTTCCAGGTAGAAGTTCCTGTTGGTCAAGAGCTCAAGTCCCCAAGGGACGTGAATCCTGTGGAAGACATGTCCAAATATGCAGACGGTATTAATCCAGGAGATATTTGATGTTGTTGTGTTGGCCTTAAGTACTTAATTTCTCAAGGATTTCCTTATGTAATGTCTTGAACTTCTTTATTTTGTTTGACTGTGCTCAATTCTGTATTCTGCTTTTCAAGCGAGGAATCGTTCGTGTTTTGGACTATTTCAATCTAAACCTTCATTGTTTCTTTATTTGTCGTATCTTAATTTTTTGACCTTCTTTGTTTTTGTCTTGGACTCGTGCGTTATGTTTTCATTATTTCTTTTTTTTTATATAATTGTAATTCGTCGATGCATGCATTGTAAAAAGTTGCTAATAAATATTATATTCCTTGAAGTATCTTTCGTTAAAATGAGATTTTTAAGGCTTCTTGCCTATGTTCGTTATGTAAGTAAATTTCAAGACATTCATGTTAAATTGTCACCTTGTGGTAGCCATTATATAATGTTGGTATAGAGTGGGGTGATCAGCCCCTTCGTAAGTTTCAGGATTCTGTTAAGTGAAAAATTGCTTGCTAACCATGTATCTACATTTGAGATATAAAAATTACCAATGTGTCAACCCATGTCTATATTCAAATAAACCAACATTCAAAACAAACATAATATTTAAGAAATTTCAAAGAAGATTCAACCCCTACGTTGGCAACTAGATCACTACATGTCCTAATGACTTATTCAACTTCTCAAACATTCAAATGCTAGATGGCAGTCCTGTAGGGAATTACACGTGATATTTTTTGAGATGATATGCGTTCTAGCTCCTCGCCACTGGTGCACCATCTAATGTCATCAAGTGATACGCGCCTCGACCCACGATTTCATCAATTAAATGTGGTCCTTCTCGGGAATCAGTGAATTTTCCTGCACTTGTATCCATTGTGTTTTAATAAACCTTTCTCAACACCATGTCTCCAACTGCAAATGTTCTGACGTGCACATTCTTGTTGTATCTTCTAGCCACTTTTTGTGTGTAGGATGCCAATCGTATCTTCGCCATATCACGTAGCTCATCTATCGCATCTAAGTCATGTGCTCATTATTTGTCATTTGTATCCTCTGTCAAAAGTCCATACCTTGTTGTTGGCGTCATGACTTCTGTAGGTAGGACAACTTCACTTCCATAAACCAAACTATATGGTGTTTGCTTTATAGATGTTTTGGAGTAGTTCTATCCGACCACAAGACCCATGTGAGCTGTTCAGCCCACTTTCCCTTACATGATGTACGTCTCCTCTTTAAGTTGTTGATGATTATTTTATTGCGAGATTCTGCTTGCCCATTTGCCTACGGATAGCGGGGTGTTTATTTGACCAAGTTGATGTTCCTTTGACGGCAGAAGGCTTCTGCTTTATCACTTAGGAACTGTGAGCCACTGTCACAAATTATTTCTGCAGGGACACGAAATTTGCAAATTATGTTTCTTTTGATAAAAGAGATGACCACTTTTGACTTGACATGTCGGAATGCTACTGCTTCTATCCATTTTGAGAATTAGTTCGTGACAGCTAACATGTAGATCTTTTGTCCAGGAGCTGGCGGCATCTTACCCACTATGTTCATACCCCATCTCATGAATGGCCAAGACGGGAGTGTTGGATGTAATTTCTCTGAAGGTGCATGTATAAGTGGAGCGTGTCGTTGGCATGCGTCACACTTTTTGACGTAATTTACGGCATCCTGTTTTAACGTTGGCCAATAATATCCCATTCATAAAACTTTACAGGACATGCTCCTTCCTTTCGAATGATTCTCACAATCTCCTTTATGTATGTCACGTAGAACGTGTTCTGCTTAATTTTTGTTCAAGCACCTTTACAATAGTCCTGTGACAAACTTCTTAAACAATACATGATCAATGATGATGAATTTGGAAGCCTTCATTCTGAATGATCTTGCTTCATTGTTGTTGACTGGTTAAATACCGAGAGTCAAATAATCTACGTATTTTTTCACCCAATTTTCTGTTCTGTCGACATTTCCTACTTCCTCGGCTTCTTTCTCTTTCTTCCATCTCATTCTTGCTGAGTCTAGGATATGAATGACCAGTATTGAGGATAGGTTCTGATGACTGAACACTGCTCCTAACCAATGCATCAGCTTGTGAACTTGATTCTCTTGGGACTTGTTGAATGGTAAAGTCGTCGAATCTTCCTTGTAAATTCTTAACAATCTCTAAATATTCGGCCATCTTCTCATCTTTGGCCTCATAGATTGCCTTTACATGGTTAACAATCAAAAGTGAATCACAGTAGACATTAATGTTGATGATTTTGAGATCAATTGCAGTAGTTAAGCTAATTATCAATGCCTCATACTCGGATTCATTGTTTATGGCTTTGAATTCACAACATATTGAGTATACTATAACGTCCCCCTATGGCGACTTCAGAACCAGTCCCAGTCCTATTCCATTTTGATTTGAGGCCCCATCTGTGTATAGAGACCAAGGTTCCATTTCTGTTTTCAGCACTAGATGTCGAAGTTCCTCTTCTGCTTGATTTAGAAGATTTGGTCTGAAGTCTGCCACAAAATCAGCTAGGGATTGGGATTTGATGGTCGTCCTGGGTTCATAGACAATGTCGTACATGCTCAATCATATGGACCATTTGGAAAGTCATCCCGTCAGTTCTGGTTTACTCAGGACAGTCTTCATGGGGTAGTTTATTATGACGCACATCTTGTATGACTCGAAGTAGTGACGTAGTTTTACCGACGTCATGGCTAGCGCTAGGACTAGCTTCTCAAGGGTAGAATATCTTGTTTCTGCATCAAGTAAACTTCTACTGACGTAGTAGATTGGGAATTGCATACTTCCTTCTTCTCTAACTAAGACCCCACTGACAGCATGGTCCGTGACTGAAAGATATACGTAAAGCATCTCACCTGGAATTGGTTTCGACAATAAAGGTGGTGACATGAGATATTGTTTCAACTTTTCAAGTGCTCTTGCATGCTTCTCTGTCCAATCGAATCCTTTGTTTTTCCTTAACACGTCATAGAATAGTCTGCACCTGTCAGAAGATCGGGATATGAATCTATTTAGTGCAGCTACTCTTCCAGTCAATTTTTGGATATCTTTCAACGTTCTTGGGCTTATTAAATTTATGATGGCCTTAACTTGTTCCGGGCTGGCCTCAATGCCGCTTCTCGCCACCATATGTCCTAAGAATTTTCCATAGGAGACCGCAAAGTTGCATTTTAATGGGTTAAGCTTCATGTTATAGGCTTGTAATATGTTAAAGACTTCTTCAAGATCCCTTACATGATCTATTGCGTTCTTTGACTTCAACACCATGTTGTCTATGTACACCTGCATTGTTTGCCCAATTTGCTCCTTGAACATTTTGTTGCCCATCGTTAGAACGTTGCACTTGCATTTCGAAAACCAAAAGGCATGGCTAGGTAACAATATATTCCTCTTTCGGTTATGAAAGCTGTCTTCTCAGCATCAATGGATTCCATCTGTATTTGGTTGAATCTGCTTGACGCGTCCAGAAATGTTAGCAGTTCATGTCCTGCTGTTGCATCTACCATTGTGTCAATGTGTGGTAATGGATACGCGTCCCTTGGAAAGGCCTTGTTCAACTCCGTATAATCTACACATAATCTCCACTTGTTGTTCTCCTTTTGCACGATGACAACATTGGCAAGCCATTACAGATAGTTTACTTCTCGTATCATTCCTGCTTTGAGTAGTCTTTTGACCTGTTCATTGATGATCTTGTTCGTTTCAGGAGCAAACTTCCATTTTTTCCGTTGTACCGGGACATACTTGGGGTCTATGTTTAACTTATATGTTATGATGTCAGGATTGATTCCTGTTATGTCTTCATGTTTCCAAGCAAATGCGTCTACTCGTATCGTTAAAAACTCTATGAGATTGGCCTCAATCTAAGTTGACACATCTTCTCCTACCAAGACTTTCTTTCCTCCTGTGGTCAAGTCTATCTCAGTCAACTTTTTTTGGACCGCTTAGCTAGACATCATGGGCCTCTTTTTGTATACGTTATATTGTGGGCTTCAAGCATGTTTTGTAGCATTCTCTCACCATATTTTGGTCCCCTCGTATTTGTTGTACCCCTACGGTGTTTGGAACTTGACTACTTGGTGCAATATGAACGGAACTGCCTTCATGTCATGTATCCAAGCTCTTCCAAGAATGATATTGTTAGTTGATCAACCATCAATTACTAAAAACCTCTGTAGTAAATTGATGCCTCCTGCATACGTGGGTAAGTGGATTTCTCCTATTGTTCTTTTTGTCTCCCCACTGAATCCTACTAGTGTCATGAATCTCTTTTCAATGTCAGCTTCCTTCATCCCCATCTGCCTCAGGGTGTCAACCATCATGATATTCACTGCCCTGCCATTGTCTACGAGTATTCTTTTGATGAGACAATTTCCAATGGCCAGTGATATGACCAGATTGTCATATTGGGGTGCTCTAACGTGTTCCATGTCTGAATCATGGAATTATAGTATTTGACCAGCATAAGTTGAGACGTCTGCTCTTGAAACTTGAACTCCATTTCCTCTAGCCCCTCTCTTAGCCTGAGAGTATGTGGCTCGACACACCTCAGAACCCCCTGCAATGAAATTGATCACCTTGTAATGCGAAGGTGGAGGTGGCAGTCCTGATGTTGTCCTATCATTTCTTACGTAATTGCACTTCTGAGTTGAGATGTATTCAGTTAGATAGCCTTTTTTTACTAATGCCTCAATTTCTTTCCTTAGGGCCACACAATCATTGGCCTTATGCCCATAGTCTGCATGAAATTCACACCACAATCTTGAATCTGGGTTTGACTTGGGCTTCGTAGTTTTGGGTGGCCATCTGACAACATTGCTTAGTTTTTCAAATTTCTTGACCAACACCGTTGGACTTTGTGCCAAGGCTTTTTCCTGAACATCATCCATCATTTTGCACGGGTACTTCGTTAAGTTGTCGTAAATTGAGGAGTCTTTTCCCAGCCCTCTTCTGATTGCTTCTATCACCGTAGGAGTGTTACAGTTCGTTATAGTTACCTTTTCCTTGTTAAATCTCGTCAAATAATCTCTTAGTGGCTCTCGGTATTTCTGGTAGATCTTGTACAAGTCACTCGTCATCTTCTCAAAGCGTCGACTGCTTGCAAATTGCAGATTGAAGGCATCCACCAGATCTGCGAATGTCCCAATCCTACCATTTGGCAAATTAACGAACCATTGTAGTGCAGGTCTTGTCAACGTTGAACCAAATCTCTTATACATGCATGGCTCCTTAAGGTCCATGATGATCGGTACTGTAAACATCCGCTGCTTGTATTGTGCGACGTGTTCTTGTGGATCTTTCGAGCCATCATACACCTTCATGCTTGGTATTGCAAACTGTTTGGGGATCTCTACTTGGGCTATCTCATCAGAAAAAGGGGAGTTTGCGAAACTCATGGGTGTGGCTTTTTCCAATGGCTTTGGCACCCCTGGGATCCTTTGTATCATGTCCTTTACCTCCTGTAGTTCATTCTTAACGAATTATGGCATATTATTATGCGAACAAGATTTCTTGTGTTTCATATTTATCTTGTCTTTGTCTCGCTCACCTTGCCCTCCTATGTTAGTTTTCTCTGCATTGGTTTATTTTCCCATGATTCTTCCTTCTTCATACACGAGGACAATGTCATTTTCATTTGTGTGTGGATCTTCCACATCTTGTTCGACTTTTTCATCGTTGAACAAACATCTTACGACACTCTTTACTGTTTTGCTACTCCTTCGCCCGCTGCTTGATTTTATCGTGGTCAACTCCTTTTTCAGGTTCTCATTTTCCGATCGTAGGCCTTCCATGTCAGCCTGCAGCTTTTTCACTATTGCCATCAGTTCCGTGTTGTCGGCTTGTTGAGAGGCCTCCGCTTGTTGAAATGACTCGTCATTGGTCATGCTCGTAGATTGTTCAAGCTTTTAGCAAGTTTCCCAGAGACGGCGCCAAACTGTTTTTATGATTTTTAGTCGGGTTAATTGCTAAACTTGACTAGAACATTGCGTAAGAAAATAAATATAAATACGAGACTAGAAAGTTTTATTGACGCGGAAAATCCCGGATAGGAATAAAAACCGCGGGTTGGGTTTGTGCCCAAGCCAAAAAACTTTCACTTTATAGTAAATAAATTACAATATGATCAAGAGATATATTGAGAATATATATTTTTTATGAGTGTAAGTACTTGAGTTGTGTTGTCCATTCTTCCCTCTTTTTACTTGTATTTATAGCTAAACTTTTGTTCTCATCTACAACCAACTTCTCCTCCTTTTTCTCCACTATTTACCCACCTCAATCCTATATTTCAAATATGTGTTGCAACTTCTTATCCCACGCATGAGTATAATCTTTTTAAATCTTGCAAATCAAATACATTTTATAAGTATAATACTGCAAAATATATTATGTTTTGCAATGTGACGATGAATGTTCTGCAAACTAAGCATGTTCCATAGAACAATATATTTTTGCACTGTTTTACTTGTAAAATATATGGGATTTGTAAGATTGTCATGAAAATAATGATATTTACAGAAATGATTCACAGGATAATACGTTTCGTAATGTTTTACATAATATATTAATTACAAAATATTTATGGACTCCATGAATCCAATAAAATAGTGGAATCCATAGAACGTTACTCTCCAATGAAATAGTGGACTGCATTGATTTTTATCAAAATCATGAATTAATCCATCAAATTAAAAAAAACCGTGTTCGTTAACCACGGTATTTACACGAGAAAACATGTTATTTTAAGAGTAAAGAACATTAAACTTGTATCAGTGTATTAATCACATTTTTATCACAATAGAATGTTAATTCTATAACGAGATTCGGCGAAAGAGCAATAGGAAAATATGATTAGAGAAAATAGGTGAATTTGACGTGCCACAAAATTCAGCTCTACCCGCTTAGTGCATAACAAATTTTGAAAAATAATAATATAATAGGGCTATAAATATGACTATAAACTAATACCTAGATTAATTACATATTCATTGATGGAACATATTAAACTATGTCGAGTAATAAAAAATTACAATTGGTTGAATAAATATTTATATTTAGGAGAATATGTAAATTGCTAGATACTAGAAAACTAATCCAAAGGACTACCATATATTGAAGCTCTAAAAAATTCTCAATTGCACTAACATATTTAAATAATGACTCCTATATTTTTAAATTTTCGTAGTAACATACCTGTCGAGCCTTTCCTTTTTCTGGTAAGGAATGGTGAAACAATCCATAAGTCTCGACGAATATTATAGTAATGTACCAAAAAAACCTCCAAAAATACCTGTTAGAAACTAAAGAAGTTGAAAATTACGTTTTTGTAAACATAATATGTGCACTAAAGTCACACACATGGATCTTTAGTGTATCTACATATCTAATACTACATTCAAACTAAAATAATAAAATTTTTCAAGCTAGATCATGTATCTAACTTTTAAGAAGGTGTTAACAAAAGCAATGTGCATCTATAAAATATGGAAATAGCCTTCCTATTTAAATCCTAACTTTATAATTATTTTTCAATGAAAAATAATTTTTTCTAAACTCATTATGTTCAAAACGAGAAATTAAGCAAAATATCAAATTAAACTTAATAGTAAAACAAGAGCAAGACTCCTCTTGTTAATGGTGAGTTAAAGTAGATCTACTCTAGATACAGGGAGATCACGAGAATGCATTACCAAAATTAATAAATAATTTAAGTTATATTTATACTTGCTATATATTCGTATTTGAAACAGGGGTCACAATTTCGTGTCGGGTGTGTGTCAGGTAGATGGTACCCAATTGAGTTTTTTGAAGTTACTAAACACGACCCAAAGAGTATTGAAGTTGAGAACCGGATTTCAAACCGACACTAAAAATACTTATGTAACCAAAATGCGACTCAAAAAACCAATATATACTACAACGAAGATTATATGTTGTGTAATGACATCGAAAATGTATAAAAAAAATACTTAGATCCTACACATAGTTATATGGAAAGTGGAACGTACATGTAATACTTTGACTCTTCATCAGACCTTGTTGTACAGGTGTCAACCGAATAAAGGCACATATAAGATCAATTAGTTGGATAAATCAAAACACTTGGTTGTTAATAGATTTGTCATAGTTTGATGAGGAGATTTGAGATGAGATTTCAAAGAATTTACGGTGTATAGATGATCAATTAAAAGGAGGACACGGGCGGTGAAAACAAGGAAGAAACTACGGGTAAATATTCGGAAGAATCGAGAACGATGGACAATATTATTTAGTTTAATGGTCCAGTTATTTAATTATATAATACACTCGACTGACCCAATATGAAATATACAATATGTTAACCACATGCATTCACTATTTAAATTTGTTATAATAATTTGCGATTATATGTTGAAAGACGCCAACATCTTTGATGCACATTAGTTATAAAAGTCATAATAAAAAAAATTTAGATTAAAATAATTGTGTAATATTATATACGAATTTCAAGAAATTAACCTAATAATAAAATTAAAAAAATTTAATTTTATAAGATCCATCTTGACTTTTTTTTAAAAAAATTATTATTATCTATTATCATGATTAATGAATTTACATTACAAATTTTCGTTGAATGTCCATCAAATGTGTCCGGTCAACCTGAATCAATGACCTAAATTCGTATTTCTCCAATCAATTTTGTGTCGTGTCTAGTATTTGATTTTTGTCGAACTGTAATTTTAAACAAATAATTAATTTAGTATTTTCAAACATATTCTATGGTTATACTAAAATATTGAGGATAATGTATTATTGAAATGATAGTTAGCTAGATATTAATTCTATGGGTGTCAAATATTAGGGTAGAGTTCGCTAAAATTTGAGTAAAATCCACCAATTTTAATGACTTTATTAAAATTTTATTAGCTTTCTAATATTGCATATTTTTAAAGAAATCTTAAAATGTGTAGTATATATTTTTTCGATCTATTAATTCCTAATTGAATCCCAATTAAATAAAATCTAAAAAACTCTACATGGTCTTGAATAATTTTTAACTCAATATGAGAATCAACTATCTATCTATAGATTTGCTTAGAATTCACATGGATCTAAAATTAAGTAGTTTACAACCAACAAACTATTTTGAAGGTTTAGGATGAATGGTTGAAAATGGGTACATGGATTAACAAAACTTTGGCTTTTAATTTTGTGACTTACGATTTGTCTACGAGAATCATTTTCCGATTTATAAATTTTTTATTCTCGTATTAAAAGTGGATTTTGTCTCATATCATATTTTGTTTAATGTCTATTTTAATAATTCCTTTTTTCAACTTATATATTTACAATATTGTATTCTAAGTTTTTTTTACAAATAAAATTACATATTCAGTCTTTTAAAGGAGTGTAAGATATTTTTTTTCTATGCTGTTAACTATATTCATTTTTGTGATAACATATTAATGGTTATATTTTTTTTGATAATGGGTATATATTTTTTGATTTAATATCTACTTTGCAATATACAAATATGTATATATAGGGTATATTCTAATAAGAACTTTTTTAGAACTGGGAATTAATCATCAAATCAATAAAATAAATTTATGAAAATTATCAAATTAATATATATATATATATATATATATATATATATATAACTTACCACCAAAAGCACAATATTACTTCCACAATAATATCCAACGTGAATAATCTTACTAAACCCAAATCATATTCATGCAATTTATATTAATCCCTCTGTGAAAATCCCAAATCCAGGTTCCATTAACAAAAAATTTAACAGAGAAATCATTAAATATCAACATTAATTACCAAATTTTTTCTGTCTTTATATATTTACGTTTTTCAAAAACAACATCAATTGCTCCATGATCAAACAATTTTCTAAGTATAAATAACAAGTGAATTTTTTCATAAAAAATAAAGATATGAATATATGTATATGATTTCATACACAATAATTAAAATCAGATTTCCTAATCCCCTAACTCAATTAACTATAGACATTACACGTGAAAACCTCTCACAAAATCAAAACCATGAATATTTGAGAGAATTATATATAAAGAACATCAAAACACACTAAAATAAATCAAAGTTTAGTAAGGAAAACAAAAATCAATCAGACTCGAAAATTATTAAAGGAAAACAAAAGTTTAATGAAGAAAAAGGAGTTTTGATGGAGAAAACCCATCTAATAGTCTACTTTGAATTTTTGGAAATATTTCAATGAACTACAAATCATTAACTAATTTCAAGTCTATGCATATTTAGGTGGATTGTATGTTGTTAGTAATTTGGCAAAATTTCTTTATAATTAACAAAATACAGAAATTAGTAAATGACGATAATATAACAATATGTAATCAATAAAATTTTGGAGTTAAAGTATAATTAAAAGTACAATATATATTTTACATAAACAAAAAATCTTTTTTTATATTGTATTATTAATCGGTGGATGAATAAAAATAAAATTTTGGACTAACTTATTAGTTATCAAAATTCATACAGAAAATATAAAAATACACACATACATAATACATAAATGAATTTATCAAACTAAATATATCTGAAGTAAAGAAAAATATGAGCTGAAAAATACAAATATAATATACTAGCCTATAACCCGTGCGATGCACGGACTGATTATAATATTTGTAATTTTATTATTTTGTTATTTGGTAAAACTAAGTTATAAAAATAATGGTTATATATTATTGAAATTAATAAAGTTAAAATATTTACGTATTATTTTTTATGTATTATATATTATTGAAAGATTCAAAATTTCAATACTTAAAATTTTAAAAAGTCTTTTCTTCTTCTGCAATCTATTTGTAGTTATACATGATTTATTTATTTTGATTTAATAATATTTGTTTAAACATTTTTTGGAAGGTGTTAACATATTTTTTAGGAAGGTGGTAACCAACCGACCAAACGAAACCATGTTTCACTTATAATAATATAGTATGATTAAATAATATTTGTTTAAACATTTTTTGGAAGGTGTTAACATATTTTGTAGGAAGGTAGTAACCAACCGAACAAACCAAACCATGTTTCTCTTATAATAGTATAGTATAGATAAGTGTATATCGATGATTTGCTATTGTTTTTTAATTTTTCCTTGATTTAATAAATATTTTATTTTATTATAATTTGAATTAATAAAATTAGTTTTGGAAGTGTTTGATTTCCTGCTAACAAAGAAGTTGAGTGCTCTTAGATAGATTATAATTCATAGAGTTTGTAGTTATATGAGATACATGATTTATTTATTTTGATTAAATATATTTGTTTAAATATTTTTTGGAAGGTTTTAACATATTTTTAGGAAGGTAGTAACTAACCCACCAAATGATTTTTAAATAGCCCGGTGAGGGACTCCTTTCCGCTTTTTTTTTTCCTTTCAACAGTTGTCAACATACTATCTGCTGCAACTGTGTCCCTAGTTCCTGCTGCTTGGGCTGAGTCCCTATCTGCAGCAGCAGCAGTTCGGAGGTTAAGGAATGGATGATCTGTGATTTTTTCCTTCCTTGAGATAGCCTTCACCTAAATAAGATAACTTTTTATATTAAAAAATCATATCTGTATAGAATGGGAGGAGTACATTAATGTGGTTTTTAGATATGAATCGAATCCCATAGACATACACACCTTACACTCCAGGCTGCAGTAGCGGTACGCTGCAGGGTTATGAAGACTCCTTTTGCATATGTCACAGTTAGAGCTTGTCTCAGTTACCTCTTGAACCTTGATCTTGTTGTCCAAGGGATGCAGAGTTGCAACCCGCTTCTTGTTGCACTTGTACAGCTGATGTCACCATGTAAAACAACATCAGAAGAATAATGAACATTGTCATATAGATGGTATTTTCTTTATTTATTTACATAATAAAAATTCCCATGAATTTATTGTCTTCATACTACTGTTTGTTGTTATCATGATGACCCCTAATTGTACCACTAATATGAAGTGGAGAATACTAATTATGCCTAAATGGTCAGATCTATATAATAAAAATTACAAAATCTTGCATAATTGATTTATCAGAACATCAAAATATATGATTACAAGACAATAAAAAAATAAACTGATATTTAGTTTTCAAAAGTTCAATTCTGATCATGTACCTGAATCTTAGAACAATCAATCAATTTTTTCAAGTCTTTCCCAACAACAGCATCCTGGTAGACATGTCTATATATCCTTATCGTTTTATGTCCACCACATGAACCTGATGGCGAGAAGCAGTGTTTGCAAATCGGTAAATCACAATCTATGCAGTACATGGTAGTCTCATTGTTGCTCAGATTATGAGTTGAACAACTCTTGAAGAATTCTTTCTCAAGAAATGTTTGCAGCCACGCTGGCATGCCTTGAACTTGTTCCTCCTGAAACTAATTCCATGTCACTAATCGAGACAAATTAATGTCGATGAAAACACACTAGACAATATAAACATAAAGAGCGATAGTTTGAAGCCTATCTTTTAGGGATCTATACAAAAATGGTATAAAAACATAAGAATAAAACTAACAAATACATTAGTAACCAATCAAATAAGCCTGTAGTAATTATACATATTGTTTCATACACGCTGTACGTACCTGTTGCATTGATCTTGAATCTTCACACTAACAAACTTTGAAACAAGGTACTGGAGTTCACACTTTTGGCTAATTTTGGGAACAGACTATCTAGGAATTAAATGAGGTGTTCAAGGACTTTATTTATAATAATTACTAGCCTATGACCCGTGCCATGCACAGATTATTTTTAACTATTGAATGATTTTTAATAATATAATTATATCTTAAAATTATTATATTTTGATATATATTTTCAATAGTTGAAAAATAAATTGAAGAACATAATAAGTTATAATAATAAATGTTGTGTGATAATTTGAGACTTGACTGAAAATAAATATTATAATATTATATGTTGTTCACAGGACTCAAGCCCTCAACCTATGAAAATTGCTAAAATAAAGAATATAAAAGTTTAAATATAATAAGTTGTTGACGGGATTCGAACTTTGGATCCATGAGAGTAGTTTAAATATTATTTTATTATTGCATCCAACGGTTCTCATCTATCTGACTTTATATCCTCATGGTTGTTATTTTTCGTATCAAACGACTGTACCGAACAACTGATTACCAAATAGAGGATGTTTTGTGATAATTTGAGACTTGACTGAAAATAAATAATATAATATAATATAAAATATTGTTCACGGGATTCGAGCCCTGAACCTGTAGAAATTTTTAAAATTAAGAATATAAAAGTTTAAATATAATAAGCTGTTGGTGAGGTTCGAACCCTGAATCCATGAGAGCAGTTTAATATTAATATAATAATATTTATTATTGCATCCAACAGTTCTCATCTATCGGACTTTAGATCTGACGGTTGTTATTTGTCGTACCAACCGAGCAACCGACTATCAAATGGAGAGTGTTCTATTAAGATAACATGTGTAGCTAGATACCCCTAGTATGGTGTTAATCAGAACATTTGACAACAAAAATCTTATTTTGAATTTATAATGACCACGGTTATGTTATTTATGCCTATTTTATATCCATTTTTTTATAATATATTAAAAAACAATGAAGATGAATATTTATCCTACTATCAAAATAATGCACAGAAATTCACATATAATGATTTCATATATAATAAGATCTAATTTTACTAGAAAACTTGTTAATTGGAGTTACAAAATTATTTTAGAAAGATCCCCAATCCTCTAAATGATCTTACAGCCCATTTGGAAAACCAGATTTTATTTGAAATTCTGGATTTAATCAAATAATCTGCTTGGAAATTTGGATTTGGATTTCATTTGAAATTCAGGACATTCAAATATTAATATAAACATGAGAATTTGAAATAACAACTCAAATCCTATCATTTGAAATCCATCATTTGAAATGAAATGTAAGTTTTCAAACGCCCTCTTAGGTAATTTAATGGCTAATTGGGTTTATTAACAATTGATCATTTTTAAAAATCAAAATTCATTAATGAGTTTTATATTCAATTTAAAAAAAATATTTCTTATAATTTTATATAGTCACTCATTAGTTGTATATATCATTTTTCGTCCACTAATAGTATTTTAAACCTAGTATATAGGGAAAATTAGATATTTAGTTTTTTGGCATTTCAGTTATAGAAATTAGGCTCTAATTCTTTGACAAATTTTTAGGCTATATTACATGCTTTCTCGAAAAATTTATGACCATGTACTTTTTTTGTTGTAATCTATTATGTACATGTTCATTACAATAAGTGAAAATTTTTATTTATTATTTTAGCTTATTTATCTGTATGTATTATCTTATATAAATTCTCATTCCAAAAAAAATCATCCATTCTCTATAACAAACCGTATACAAACATAAGGATATAAATCATTAGAATTTTGAAAAAAAATGGGCCCCTGTAGTTTAAAAAATATAGGAAAAAAATACAAGGACCACCAACTATCAACAATTAAATAAATATATGGGCCCATTGTTAATATATAAAGACAAAA
The DNA here is from genome assembly GCF_009905375.1 of Apium graveolens. Classification (NCBI taxonomy): domain Eukaryota; kingdom Viridiplantae; phylum Streptophyta; class Magnoliopsida; order Apiales; family Apiaceae; genus Apium; species Apium graveolens. The sequence goes on from NC_133653.1 coordinate 255,187,974, forward strand.
GGATAAACTAATGGCCTCATTACCAAACTTTCACTACCAAACTTATATACAAATAATTTTGAAAACATGTATGGGCTCATTGTCAACAATTTAAACTAATAAAATCGAGAGGTAAATGCAATTGAATGCAATAAATGCATGGGCCAAAATCAAATAATTTATTTGAAGGAATTAGTTATAATTACATAGAAAAAATTCATTACTATTTTGACTATCAAGAACGCATATCATAATTTAAATATATATAGAGTCAAGTTCTACCAAGATCAAAACCACAAAGATCACCTATATTCTTCAAGTAAAATCTTTTAGAAAAATATTGTAAAATATATTGTTTTGTGAATTATGTTCCACAAACATTATTATTTTATTCAAAATCTTCAACATCATACATGTACTGCACGTAGAACATTACAAAACATTTTATTCTATGAAACATATTTAGTTTGCAGAACATTTGTTCAAATTGCTGAACATACACATCATACTTAATAAACTTAAATGATTTTAAACAATTTTAATGAATTTGTGATATTTGTAAAATATACTTCACAAAATAACATATTTCATAGTATTTTGATTGCAAAACATAGGTGCTCTCCGAGGTCTACGATAAAAATGTGATCTCAATAGGATTTTACACGAAATTTATATAGAGAGAGTGTTAAGTTCTATGTAGTTCGCTATTTCATTCGAGTCCACGTGTCCATTTTTGTATTTAAATAAAATGCTTTAAAATATATAATTTTATGAAACATATTTTAGAAACATCACCATTTTAATAAAATCTTGCAAGTCAAATACATTTTAAAAGTAGAATACTGCAAAACATATTATGTTTTGCAATGTGACGATGAATGTTCTGCAAAATACGCATGTTCCATAGAATAATATATTTTACAAATGTTTTACTTGTAAAATATATGGGATTTGTAAGATTATCATGAAAATAATGATATTTACAGAACATGATTCACAAAATAATACATTTCATAATATTTTACATAATATATTAATTGCAGAACATATATGGACTCCAGGACTCCAACGAAATAGTGGAATTCATAAAAAATTACTCTTCAATGAAATAGTGGACTTCATACAATTTTATTAAAATCATGAAATAGTCCATCAAATTAAAAAAAACTGTCTCCGCTAACAATGGCATTTACACGAGAAAACATTTTACTTTAAGAGTAAATAACGTTAAACTTGTATCAATGTGTCATTCATATTTTCATCAGAATATAGTGTTCATACTATAATGAGATTCAGCGAAAGAGCAATTGGCAAATATGTTTAGGGAAAATAGGTGAATTTGATGTGCCACGAAATTCGGCTCTACCCGTTTAGTGTAGAACAAATTTTGGAAAAAAAAATAAAATTACGAGGGCTAAAAATATGACTATAAACTAATACTTAGATTAATTACATATTCATTGATGAAAAATATTAAACTATGTTGAGTAATAAAAAATAACAATTATTTGAATAAAAAATTAGATTTAGGAGAATATGTAAATTACTAGATACTAGAAAACCAATCCAAAGGACTACCATATGTTAAAGCTCTAAACAATTTCTCAAATGCACTAACATATTTAAATAATGACTCCTATACATTTAAATTTTCGTACAAACATACCTGTTGAGCCTTTCGTTTTTCTGATAAGGAATGCTGAGACAATCCATAAGTCCTGGCGAATATTCTAGTAATGTACCAAAACAAATCTCCAAAAATAGTTATTAGAATTTATAGAAGTTAAAATTTACATATTTGTAAACATAACATATGCACTAAAGTCACACAGGCAATGCTTGTATGGAAGTTATTTTAATCCCATATGAATCACTCTTAAATGGATCTTTACTTCTCTGATTGCCTATTTACCACTCTTTTCTAATGGATCTTTAGTGTATCTATATATCTAATAGTACATTCAAACTAAAATATTTAAATTTTTCCAGCCAGATCATGTTTCTAACTTTCAAGAAGGTGTTTACAAAACTAAGGTGCATCTATAAAATATCAAAATAACTTTTCTACATAAATTATAACTTTATAATTTGTTTTCAATGAAAATTAATTGTGTCTACTCATTACGTTCAAAACGAGAAATTAAGAAAAATATCAAATTAAACTTAAGAGTAAAACAAGAGCAAGACTCTTCTTGTTTATGGTGAGTTAAAGTAGATCTACTCTAAAATGAATAAATAATTTAAGTTATATTTATTCTTGCTATATATTCGTATTTGAAAAAGGGGTCACAATTTCGTGCCGGGTGTGTGTCAGGTAGACGGTACCCAATCGAGTTTTTGAAATTACTAAACACTACCCAAACACTATTGAAGTTGAGAATCAGATTTCAAACCGATACTAAAAACACTTATGTAACCAAAAAGCGACTCAAAAAACCAATATATACTACAACGAAGATTATCTGTTGTGTAACGAAATCGAAAATGTATAAAAAAATTACTGAGATCCTACCATATTTATATGGAAGGTGGAACGTACATGTAATACTCTGACTCTTCATCGGACCCCGTTGTACCGGTGTCAACCGAATAAAGACACATATAAGATCAATTAGTTGGATATATCAAAACACTCGGTTGTTAATAGATTTGTCATATTTTGATGAGGAGATTTGAGATGAGATTTTAAAGAATTTATGTTGTATAGATGATCAATAAAAAGGAGGACACGGGAGGTGAAAATAAGGAAGAAACTATGAGTAAATATTCGGAAGAATCGAGAATGATGGGCAATATTATGTAGTTGCATGACCCAGTTATTTAATTGTATGATCCACTCGAGTGACCCAATATGTAATATACAATATATTAGCCACATTCATTCACTATTAAATTTAATTATAATAATTTACGATTATATGTTGAAAGACACCAACATCTTTGATGAACATTACTTATAAAAGTCATAATAAAAATAATTAATCACAAGTTTCAGTAATAATTTAGATTAAAATAATTGTGTAATATTATATACAAATTTCAAGAAATTAACCTAATAATAAAATTAAAAAATTTAATTTTCTAAGATCTATCTTTACTTTTTTTAAAAAAAATATTATTATCTATTATCGTAATTAATGAATTTACATTACAAATTTATGTTGAATGACCATCAAATATGTGCGGTCAACCTGAATCAATGATCTAAATTCGTCTTTCTCCAATCACTTTTGTGCCGTGTGTAGTATTTGATTTTTGTCGAACTTTAATTCTAAACAAATAATTAATTGGGTATTTTCAAACATGTTGCATGGCTTTACTAAAATATTGAGGATAATGTATCATAGAAATGAGAGTTAGCAAGATATTGATTCCATTGGTGTTAAAAATTAGGGTAGAGTTAGCGAGAATTTGAGTAAAATCCACCATTTTTAATGATTTTGTTAAAATTTTATTAGGTTTCTAATATTGCATATTTTTAAAGAAATTTTAAAATTTGTAGTATATATTTGTTCGATCTATTAATTCCTAATTGAATCCAAATTAAATAAAATCTAAACGGTCTTAAGTAATTTTTAGCTCTATATGAGAATCAACTATCTATTTATAGTTTTTCTTAGAATTCATATAGATATAAAATTAGGTAGTTTACAACCAACAAACTATTTTGAAGGTTTGAGGATCGAAGGTTGAAAAGGGGTACATGGATTAAAAAAAACTTTGGCTTTTATTATTGTGATTTATGATTTGTCTATGAGAATAATTTTCCGATTTATAAATTTTTATTCCCTTATTAAAAGTGGATTTTGTCTCATATCATATTTTGTTTAATGTCTATTTTAATAATTCGTTTTTCCAACATATATATTTACAATATTGTATTCTAAGTTTTTTTACAAATAAAATTACATATTCAGCCTTTTTTAAAGGAATATGAGATGTTTACTTTCTATCTTGTTAACTGAAATTACACCTAGAGGGGGGTGAATAGGTGCTTATGGCTAACTAGGATTACTTTTAAATTTTACCCAAAAATAGCTTACTGAGATTTTACTAACAGAACTATAATCTGACAATGATAGTAAGCTGATATGACTAAATGCAATGCAGAAAATAATGTGCATGAAAGTAAATAGAACACACAAGAATTTTAGCCAGGTTCGACCCCTAAGCCCCTATGGTCTACGTCCTGGTCCCTTACCAACTTGGTAAGAGAATATATTATTGATCAATGAAGGTTACAACTACAAGATACAACAATATATCTCCCTTTATCCCAACTGCTGATAATGGCTTGCTGAAACCCTGTTTAAGAACCTGCTCTCTAAGTACTATACTACCCCGTAGTACAAACTCCTCTAGCAAGTACCACTAAACCCTTGTTTCCCTAGCCAACTTATCCAGCAACTAATCAATACAATTTGAACAATACAAATCAGTGATAAAGTTTACAACTCAAACTATAGACTCTCTCTAAGATAAAACACGTGTATATATTTAGAGCTCGAGAGTATTTTAGAAACAATTAAGATCAGGAGTTGTATGTGTTCTTGCTTGCAAAGTCGTCAGTCATAAAACTGCAAGAAACCACATATATAACCACACATTAACGTTTGAAACATTCTCAACAACTTACAACGGCTAGAATCCAATTCTACCGTTTAAGATCGTTGGGATGGTTTCCAACGTTAATGTGTACGTTAGATAGAAGGGAAAGAAAGATGTCCAACGTACAGAAAATATCTCTTCTATTTTGTAGAGGATAAAACGTTTTAATCAGAAGATAGAAGAAAGAGTTTGAAAGAGAAACAAACTCCTATTCTTTAGGAAATCAATTTGAATAAGTAAAAACGTTTTATAAATGAGCTCTCTATATATCATGCACGTTTATTATATTAGAGAAGTCCTTACAACTGATATATATAAAGATCCTATAAAATCTCCAAGAAATTCGACTTCCTTGTTGAATCTGGACTGTGCATCTTGGCTTGCTGTTATTCTGACAATCGTGATCATAGCTTGCTGAAATAGATTACTGTCTTATGATAGCTTGCTGTCATGATACTTAAATAGCACTGATATCAAGCTGTTATATCCTGCAAACATTCTCAAATAACAACATGATGGCTTGCTGTGTTGTGATCATCAAAACTAAGGAGTTACAATCTCCCCCTTTTTGATGATTACACACATTTAGGAGATTTATAAAAACTCCCCCTAAATCTATGCATATCTCAAAAACTTATAACATGTTACTGCAATTAATATAAATGACACATATGCATATCCAAATATCCAATCATAACTAACAACCAGCATAAATCATTACATCAAGTCTGAAAAAACCAAAAGTCAATTTAAACCAAGTAACAAACCAAGTAGCAAACCACAGATTAAACATAAGCCAACTCATAAGCCAACTAGTCAACAAAAAGTCTTAACCATAAGTCAACAGAAGATAGTCTTAATAACCAAACAGAAATAAACATAAGCATAAAATAAGTCTCCTAAATTTCTCCCCCTTAAAGCATCAAAAAGATATAGGTTGAAGGCTGATCAGAAGTGTTGACAGCATCATCCTTTGGAGAAAAATAAGCATCTAGCTGATCTTCATTTTCCATATCTCCAGCAGCATTTACCAAATCATCTAGTCCAGTTTCCAAAACAACATTTGATTGAGAAGCCGAGGGTTTTGCCGCAGACATGAAGTTAAGCATAATATATTTCAATCCCTTAATCTCAGTCTTCAGCTGATTCACTTGCTCTGTAGTAGCAGCCACATGTTCAAAAAGCAGAGTATTGTCATCTTGAATACCCTTAAGCAATTGCATCATCTCAGCAGTTGGAGTAAAGGCTGATGGCTCAGCTACAGCAGGGGTTTCAGTAGGTAGAGTAGGAATGATCCTGACCAACTCACCATTTTCAATATGCAGGTTGGACATTGCTATGGTTTTAGCATCCAACACCTCCTTGACAGACAACTTATCAGCAGACTTAAGATCAATCTTAAACGAGTCAAAAATCTTGGATAATAAAAACCCATAAGGCAAACCTATTTTCTTCTGATTCACAGCAGCTAGCATATTCTTGAGAATCAAATGAGACAAGTCAAAAGTCCTACCGGCTAAAATCATGGCAACCACAGTAACATCCTGACAACTGAAAGTGGATTTGTTTCCACCTCTAGGACACACATTAGCACGACAAATTTTAAACAGAAAATGAGCCATTGGAGTCACTAAAGTAGTGGATGGAGGTTGGGGATTTTCTTCCATATTGCTATCAGACCCTAACAGCAACTTAAATTGATCCATTATAGAAAAATCAGGTAACACAACATAACCCTTTCCAGTAAAAACCTCAATCTCGGTTGGATTCTCAAACTTAATTAATGAGCTAAGAAAAGGAGGGTTCAATCGAATGCGCTTATCACGAACTGTGGACACACAATTACCAAACTTATCCTCATGCAAATTTGCATAAAATTCATGAACTAAATCAGGGTAATAAACTTTCGATAATTCAAGCACAAAATTATCCATACCAACAGTCTTAAACAAAGCTAAAGCACCAGATTGTTGAAGAAGCTTACCGACGACTGGAATACCAGGATGAATGGGACGAGAATCCAATGCATTCTCAGTGAACCTCTATTCCAAATCCGGAGAGTCAAATGATAGAGTGATCTTGAGCTTCTTGGAATCAGGAGTTTGAGACACTTCATCGGCACTTTCATTTCCCAAATCAACCACAGTGTTATCTTGTTTAGAGACAGAACGATTGGCGAGAAGACCTGATTTTCTTGTTGCTCGAACCATGATGAGATCAAATTGCGATGATGTTGGAGAGAAGACGGTAAGTAGAAAAATAACTGAGCGGCGGTGAAATAAGAAGTGAAACCCTAACCCGTGTTTTTGATAGCCTTTTTAGGGGAGAATTTAGGATAAGATTTAAAAACAAATAATAATTATCCTAATTCTAACACTTATCAAAATAACATCTTAAATCTATCTAAAACACCACAATTAGCACTTTAATCATTTAACAATTAAATCAGCAAATCATGCAAATATTTAAACATAATTAAACAAAGAATGACATATCATAATTAACAAAAAAAAATAACTTAACACAAAAAAATGTCATTTAAATAAACAATCATAGTAAGCTAATATGAAAAATGATAGTAAGCCAACATTACCAAATTTCCAAAGATAGCTTGCCATTATACACTGCACATGCCAAGTTCCCTTCGAATGGTAGAAAATCTTGCTTCGCCAAGGGGTTTCGTAAAGATATCTTCCAATTGATATTCAGTATGTACAAAAACTAATCCAATCTTACCTTTGGCAGCATTATCTCTCAAGAAATGGTGACGAACATCAATATGCTTTGTTCTTGAGTGATTAACTGGATTCTTTGATATGTTGATGGTGCTAGTGTTGTCACAATAGATTGGAACTTTGCCACACTTAATTCCAAAATCTCGTAGAGTCTGAATCATCCACAAAATTTGAGAGCAACAGCTACCAGCTGCCAAATACTCACCTTCTGCTGTGGATAATGCAACTGAAGTTTGTTTCTTACTTTGCCAAGATACGAGACTTTGTCCTAAATATGTACAAACACCACTTGTGCTCTTTCTATCAGTTTGACAACCTGCATAGTCAGCATCACTATACCCCACAAGATCAAATGTGCTTGTAATAGGATAAAATAACCCAAGATTAATAGCCCCACTTAAATATCGAAATATTCTTTTAACTGTATTTAAGTGTGATTCCTTAGGTTTAGCTTGAAAACGAGCACATACACAAACACTATACATAATATCTGGCCGAGAAGCAGTAAGATATAAAAGACTACCAATCATACCTCTATACTTCTTGATATCAACATCTTTACCTTTTTCATCCGATGTCAGCTTGCTATTTTGATTCATGGGAGTAGATTTCGGCTTGAATTTGTCAAAACCAAATCTGGTCAGCAAATTCTTGACATATTTTGATTGATGCACATAAATTCCATCTTTAGATTGTTTAATTTGGAGCCCCAAGAAATAATTGAGCACACCCATCATGCTCATGTCAAATTCACTGCTCATACACTTAGAAAACCACTCACACATAGAATCATTAGTGGATCCAAAGATTATATCATCTACATATATCTAGACAATCAAAATATCATTACCATTTTGCTTAATAAATAAAGTAGGATCAATTTTACCTCGAATGAAGCCATTTTTGATCAAAAACTTACTAAGCCTCTTGTACCAAGCCCTTGGTGCTTGCTTTAAGCCATATAATGCCTTCTTGAGCTTGTAAACATAGTCCGGATGTTGTTCATGTTCAAAACCAGGGGGTTGCTTAACATAAACTTCCTCTTCCAGAAATCCATTAAGAAAAGCACTTTTGACGTCCATTTGATGTAGCTTGATCTTCTTGTAGCATGCATAAGCAAGAAGCATCCTAATTGATTCCAATCTAGCTACTGGAGCATAAGTTTGATCAAAGTCAATGCCTTCTTGTTGGTTGTACCCTTGTGCCACGAGCCTTGCTTTATTTCGAGTAACAGTACCAAATTCATCCACTTTATTCTTGAAAATCCATTTTGTACCAATGATTGAAGCACCCTTTGGTGGCTTGACCAGTTCCCAAACATCACATCGTTCGAATTGATTGAGTTCTTCTTGCATAGCCGTGATCCAATTTTCATCTTAAAGTGCTTCTTTGACATTCTTGGGTTCCTCTTGAGCTAAAACTGCAGCATAAGCACAAAAATTTGCAGTGCCTTTTCTTGTCTTGAGACCATCAAAAATATCACCAATAACCTGTTCTGGAGGGTGATTCTTCACTGTCCGTGTAGCTTTTGGCAATGAATGCTTTACAATATCTTCATGTGAAGTCTTCCTTATCTTAGATGGAGGAGCTAAGTCTTCACCATCATAGATTGGCATTTTATCCTTTGCTCTATTTCCTCTAGGACCATCAAGAGTCATCTTTGCCATCTTTAAAATTGCATCATCAACTGGAGTAGAAGGTTCTGCTTGCTAATTTCCTGAGGCAGTTTCAATTTCAGCTTGCTGTTTTCCAGAATCAGTCTCTGTTTCAGCTTGCTGTTTTGCAGCTTCACCTGCATCATCTTCCTCGTCTCTTGGAAGATCATTATTAGGTTCTTGAAAAGTAACATCTATAGATTCCTCAACAATATGCTTAGACAAATTATAAACTCTATAGGTTTTACTATTCATAGAATAACCAAGAAAAATAGCTTCATAAGATTTAGCATCAAATTTACCATCATTACCAATTGTCTTGAGCACAAAACACTTTGAGCCAAATATTCTGAAGTAACTGATGTTGGGCCTCGTTTTCTTGAGCAATTCATATGGAGTCTTGTCCAAGATAGGTCTTATCAATACTCTATTCAGAACATAGCATGCTGTGTTGACTGCTTCTGCCCAAAAACTTCTAGGTAACTTGCTTTCTTGAAACAAAGTCCTTGCTGTCTCTTGCAGTGACCTATTCTTGCGTTCCACCACACCATTTTGTTGTGGAGTCCTTGGAGCCGAGAATTCATGTGATATTCCTCTTTCTTCACAATAAGTAACAAAGTCTTTTTGGAATTCACCACCTCGATCACTCCTTATTCCTACAAGCTTTGTATTGAGCTTATTCTCAAGTAATTTAATTAGTTTTTCAAACTCATTAAAAGCAGCATCTTTAGTTCTAAGAAACAATACCCATGTAAAACGAGAATAATCATCAACAATTAAAAAACCATATTGCTTACCTCCTATACTTTTATAAGCTTCTGGACCAAATAAGTCTAAATGTAAAAGTTCTAAGGGTTTAGAAGTAGATACCATTTTCTTTGCTTTGTGAGTACTTCTAATTTGCTTGCCTAATTGGCATGCCGAACACACCTCAGTCTTGACATACTTAATTTTGGGTAAACCTTTGACTAGCTTCTTCTTTGAAAGCTTGTTAAGTAAGTCCATGTGAGCATGACCCAATCTTCTATGCCAAACATAAGGATCAGTGTCTATTGCAGCAAGACAGCAAGCTGTTTCCTGCAACTCAAAGTCCAAAATATATATATTTCCTTCCCTTCTAGCAACTAGGGGGACTTTGTTAGTACCAATAGTAATAATACACTTATCAATACCAAAGTTAACAATATGACCATCATCATATAACTGACTTATGCTAAGCAGATTATATTTAAGGCCTTTAACATATTGAACTTTATCAATTGAAATGTGTTTATTACCTATTTTACCTTTTCCAAGAATTTGAAGAGTTTTGCTATCACCAATAGACACTCTTCCACCCTTTTTCATCTGAAGACTCAAGAATTGTGCTTTGTCTTCACTCATATGTCTAGTACCTCCGCTATCTAAAATCCATTGAGTTGATTTGACTCGAGCGGCAAGACACATCTACAAAACAGATAAAACAACTCGACCTTTTGGTACCCAAAGTTTGTTGGGTCCGACATGGTTAGCAGATAAAACATATAAAACATGTAAATCAGATTTCTTTATCCATTTTTGGATAAATCTAGGTGATTAAACTCTGCCAGCCTGATGATGGTAAACTGTCTTTGTTCTGCCATTCTGATCATAGTAAGTTGTTTTCTGTTTGTTTCCTCCATGGTATGATTTTTGTCCATTCGGAACTTTGCAATGCTTTTCAAGATGCCCTTTCTTTCCACATCTGTTGCATATCTTCCAAGGCATAGCATAATCATAGGGTATGCCATGTTTTCCTTCATATCTTAGAGCTTTGTCCTTCTTGTTTACATTCATTCTAATTCCTTCTCTGACCAATAGAATATTTGTGTTGTTCATCATAGATTTGAGACTTTCTTCTCCTTGAACAAACGATCCCATGCCCTTTTTCAGATCCTTCACTTCCTTTGTGAGCAGATCAATCTTTTCAGCTTGCTGACTTATGATTTCAGCTTGCTGAGATGGTTCTTCTGCTTGATTTGAAGGTGTTGCATCTATTGATTCTCTGAGTTTGAACAGCTCCAAACATTCATCCCTTGCTTCAATCTCCTTCTTTAACTCTGTGATCTCCATTAATTGAGTCTTGTTTCTTTTGAGGAGAATTTTGTTGAAGTTTTCCACATGACTAACTTTAGCTTGAAGATCCTTGATTTCAGCCTCTTTGTCAGCTTGTGTAGGTACCTTCTTGTCAATCCAAGTATCTACTTTGCTCATCAAATCTTGAACCATAGTCTTGAGATAATTATTCTTCTCTTTTAGCTTGCTATTTTCAGCTTTAAGAGAATAATATTCACCCATAGATACATTCATACATTCCTGCATGGTTAGTGGTTCCAAAACAATATTTTCAGAAGATAAATTATATTTACAAGAGTTTACCTCACTCTGATCTTCTTCTGAATCACTATCTAAGTATCGACTTTCTGAATTTCCTCAAACAGAATCATCATCAAGTCCAACTAGGGCAAGATTGACCATGTCTCCACTTGAATCATCACTGGAAACCGAGTCATCATCACTCCAAGTCATTAGAGCTTTAGGTTTCTTCTTATCCTTGAAGACAATTTGCTGTTTTGACTTCAATTTGTAGCAGTCCCGCTTATAATGGCCTGGCTTTCCACATTCAAAGCATGTCTGATATTTAGAATCCTTGTTGGGCTTCTTGTTGTTGGAAAATCTGCCTTTATCTCTTTTCAGCTTGTTCATCTTCTCGATCATCTTTCTGATCTTCCTGGATATTAAAGCTAATTCTTCGTCTGACTCATCTTCAGATTCCAGTAAGCTATCATTAGTGTGAAGAGCTAATTGCTTCATTTGAGCAACTGGAGCTTGCATAGAACTTGATTGGCTTTCCTTGATTTTGCTTTCAAATTGTTCCAATTCTGCAAAAATAGCCAATTGATCCATGGTATCTATAGTTGGAGAGGATTCTAGAGCTGTTACCTTTGGTTCATAGATAAATGGCACAACACTAAGTATCTTCATGTTGATTTCCTCTTGTGGGATATGTTTGCCAAGCTGCTTTAAGGCATTCAGATTTATCTGGAATCTAGCTTGACTTTCTCGAATAGTTTCTCCGTCTTGAAGCTTGAAATTTCCAAACTCATTCATTAGTTTACTCAATTTCACCTTTCTTAAACTCTTGGATCCTTCGTGATACAATTCCAGAGTATCCCATATCTCTTTAGCTGATTTGTATGAAGAGACTTTATCACATTCACTAGGACATAACCCATTCATGAGAGAATTCCTAGCCTTTCCATTGAAGCTGTATTTGATTAGTTCAGCCTCTGTGAGATCATCAACGTCTTTCACTTTGACTTCTTTGTCCTTAAACTCAAAAGGACCCTTCTGAACAACTCTCAAAGCTAGTGGCTCCCTGGATAGATACACTTCCATGCGACCTTTCCACCAGTTATAGTTTTCTGTACCAAGCAAGAGAGGTGCTCGGTAATCTGAGGTTTCTTCGGGATATTTGTCAGCCATTTCGATCGAATACTATTCCTGTTACAGAAAGATTAGTATACCAAAGCTCTGATACCAACTGAAATTACACCTAGAGGGGGGTGAATAGGTGATTATGGCTAACTAGGATTACTTTTAAATTTTACCCAAAAATAGCTTACTGAGATTTTACAAACAGAACTATAATCTGACAATGATAGTAAGCTGATATGACTAAATGCAATGCAGAAAATAATGTGCATGAAAGTAAATAGAACACACAAGAATTTTAGCCAGGTTCGACCCCTAAGCCCCTATGGTCTACGTCCTGGTCCCTTACCAACTTGGTAAGAGAATATATTATTGATCAATGAAGGTTACAACTACACGATACAACAATATATCTCCCTTTATCCCAGCTGCTGATAATGGCTTGCTGAAACCCTGTTTAAGAACCTGCTCTCTAAGTACTATACTACCCCGTAGTACAAAGTCCTCTAGCAAGTACCACTAAACCCTTATTTCCCTAGCCAACTTATCCAGCAACTAATCAATACAATTTGAACAATACAAATCAGTGATAAAGTTTACAACTCAAACTATAGACTCTCTCTGAGATAAAATACGTGTATATATTTAGAGCTCGAGAGTATTTTAGAAACAATAAAGATCAGGAGTTGTATGTGTTCTTGCTTGCAAAGTCGTCAGTCATAAAACTGCAAGAAACCACATATATAACCACACATTAACGTTTGAAACATTCTCAACAACTTACAACGGCTAGAATCCAATTCTACCGTTTAAGATCATTGGGATGGTTTCCAACATTCATGTGTACGTTAGATAGAAGAGAAAGAAAGATGTCCAACGTACAGAAAATATCTCTTCTATTTTGTAGAGGATAAAACGTTTTAATCAGAAGATAGAAGAAAGAGTTTGAAAGAGAAACAAACTCCTATTCTTTAGGAAATCAATTTGAATAAGTAAAAACGTTTTATAAATGAGCTCTCTATATATCATGCACGTTTATTATATTAGAGAAGTCCTTATAACTGATATATATAAAAATCCTATAAAATCTCCAAGAAATTCGACTTCCTTGTTGAATCTGGACTGTGCATCTTGGCTTGCTTTTATTCTGACAATCGTGATCATAGCTTGCTGCAATAGATTACTGTCTTATGATAGCTTGCTATCATGATACTTAAACAGCACTGATATCAAGCTGTTATATCCTGCAAACATTCTCAAATAACAACATGATGGCTTGCTGTGTTGTGATCATCAAAACTAAGGAGTTACATTAACTATATTCATTTTTATGATAACATATTAACTGATGCATTCTTTTTTAGAAGGAGTATTTTATTTTTGATATAATATTTACTTTACAATGTATAGATATGTATATATAGGGTATATTATAATAAGAACTTTTTTATTATGAGAACTGAGAATTAATCATCAATAAAATAAATTTATCAAATTTATCAAATTAATGTATATAAAAATTACAACCAAAAGCACAATATTACTTCCACAATAATGCTGCATAACATGAATAATCTTACTAAACCCAAATCATATTCATGCAATTTATATTAATTCCTCTGTGGAAATCCCCAAATCCAAGTTCCATTAACAAAAAATTTAACAGAGAAATCATTAAATATCAACATTAATTACCAATTTTTTCTTGTCTTTACATATTTACATTTTTCAAACACAACATCAATTACTCCATGATCAAACCATTTTTTAAGTATAAATAACAAGTGTCTTTTTTTATAAAAAATAAAGATATGTATATATATGTATATGATTGTACACACACTTTTAAAAGAAATAATTGAAATCAGATTTCTTAATCCCGTTTTAAGAAATTAAGTGTAGGTACTAGGGTCTGTCACAAAATCAAAATCATGAATACCAAAGATATTTATACATAAAGAACACCAAAACACACAAAAATAAATCAAAGTCTCGTAAAGAAAATAAAAATCAATCAAACTTGAAAATCATTAAAGGAAAATAAAAGTGTAATGTAGTAAAAAGATTAAAAAGGGATTGAGGGTTTTTATGGAGAATACCGGTCTAGTAGTCTACTGTCAATTTTTTGAAATATTTCAATGAACTACAAATCATTAACTAATTTAAGTCTATGCACATTTAGGGGGAATGTATGTTGTAAGAGAAATTTCTTAATTCACAAAATAGAGAAATGACGATAATATAACAATATGTAATCAAAAAAATTTGAAGTTAAAGTATAATTAAAAGTACAATATATATTTTACATGAATCAAGTTCTATGGAGACCCAAAATTTTTGGTGACTTGTAGACCATGATCTACACAGTTCATATTAATCTAATCTAATGGTGTAATTTTTATTCATTGTATATGTTACACTCACCTATAAATTCGGTATTTCTGATTAGAAAAATGAGTAGTTATCAACGTTACATGCCTAACTTTTTAGGGCTTCAGTCATACCGTACTTCATCAACAATTCAACATCCTGCATTTCAAATTAACAAAAAAAACATCCTGCATTGCTTTCATTTACTTATTTTTTTTATGGATAAGGCTGTAAATTAACAACTATAATTATTTTATAAGTTTTTTTGTAAATTGTCTACTTATGCAACAATATTTTTGCATTAAATCATTTGTAGAATACAAAATCTGAACCACAGTATTTATTCAAAAAATATGTGTTGCTTATTGTAATCTGCAACTTTCTATATTTTAATTTTGTACAGGATTTTGCATCAATTTCATGCCGAATTTATGCATATTTTATTATTTTCTTGACTCAGTATTAGTGATCAGTACCTATGCAGAATCTGTGGATTTTTCGGACTTGTATATATTAAATATTGTCTGGACTACAAGGAGTACATCTTGTTATATATGAACACCATGCATGAGTAACCTTGACTCATTATAGTATTATTATACATGTCTTGTAAAAAGATGACCCGACCTTCCCTGTAAATGAGATTGCAGAACTTGAAGGTTTTTCTCTGTCGGGGTCCTTCACCACAAACGTGTATTTTAATGAATAATATTTTGGTATTGCTCTCTTTTGGGATGGGTGCTGAATATTTAATTTGAAAAATGCAGGCCTCTCAGGTTTATTCTGTTTTTCCTATACGTGAATTTAGGGCAGTTAAAATTCTCAACCGTAGGATATGTTATAAAATAAATGGTGATAGATAGAGTCTCCATAGTCTCCAATAAAATTGGGTCTCCATAGAACCCAACTCTATTTTACATAAACAAAAATATATGATTTTATATTCGATGGATGAATAAAAATAAAATTTCGACAAACTTATTAGTTATCAAAATTGATACGGAAAATATAAAAATACACACATGTATAATACATAAATGAATTTACGAAACTAAATATATCTTAAGTAAAGAAAAATATGAGCTGAATAACATAAATGTAATATATTTTACACTAATAGGTCAAACAAAATCAATAAAAATTATTTCAATCCCGTATAAATCACTCTTAAATGGATCTTTACTTCTGTGATTGCCTTGTGTCTAACTTTTAAAAAGGTATTTTACAAAAGAAAGGTGCATCTATAAAATATCAAAATAAATTTTCTATATAAATTCTAACTTTATAATTATTTTTCAATGAAAATTAATAGTGTCTAAACTTATTACGTTCAAAACGAGAAATTAAGAAAAATATCAAAATAAACTTAATAGTAAAATAAGAGTAAGACTCTTCTTGTTAATGGTGAGTTAAAGTAGGTTTACTCCACGAAGATCACGAGAACGCGTTACAAAAATTAAATAATAATTTAAGTTATATTTCTACTTGCTATATATTCGTATTTTAAACAAGGGTCACAATTTCATGCTGGGTGTGTGTCAGGTAGACTTTTTGAAATTACTAAACACTAACCAAAAACTATTGAAGTTGAGAATCAAATTTCAAACTTTCACTAAAAACACTTATGTAACCAAAACACGAGTCAAAAAACCAATATATACTACAACGAAGATTATATGTTGTGTAACGAAATCAAAATGTATAAAAATTTTACTGAGATCATACACATAGTTATATGGAAAGTGGAACGTATATGTAATACTCTAACTCTTCATCGGACCCCGTTGTACTGGTGTCAGCCGAATAAAGGCACATATAAGATCAATTAATTGGATAAATCAAAACACTTGGTTGTTAATAGATTTGTCATAGTTTGATAACGAGATTTGAGATGAGATTTCAAAGAATTTACGATGTATAGATGATCAATCGAAAGGAGGACACGAGTGGTCAAAACAAGGAAGAAAGTACGGGTAAATATTCAAAAAAATCGAGAATGATGGACAATATTATTTAGTTAAATGGCCCGGTTATTTGATTGTATGATCCAATCGAGTGACCCAATGTGTAATATGCAATATGTTAGCCATATTAATTCACTATTAAATTTATTTATAATAATTTATAATAATATGTTGAAAGGAACCAACATCTTTGATGCACATTTGTAATAAAAGTCATAATAAAATAATTAATCACAAGTTTCAGTAGTAATTTTGATTAAGACAATTGTGTAATATTATATACAAATTTCAAGAAATTAACCTAATAATAAAATTAAAAATTTTAATTTTCTAAGATCTATCTTAACTTTTTTTTTTAAAATTGTTATTATCTATTAGCATGATTAATGAATTTACATTACATATTTGCATTGAATGTCCATCAAATGTGTCCGGTCAACCTGAATCAATGACTTGAATTCATATTTCTGCAATCAATTTTGTGTCAAACATATTCTATGATTATACTAAAAAAATTGAGGATAATGTATTATTCAAATGAGAGTTAGCTAGATATTAATTCAATGGGTGTCAAAAATTAGGGTAAAGTTCGCGAGAATTTAAGTAAAATCCACCATTTTTAATTACTTTGTTAAAATTTTATTAGCTTTTTAATTTTTCATATTTTTAAAGAAATCTTAAAATTTGAAGTATATATTTGTTCGATCTATTAGCTCCTAATTGAATTCTAATTAAATAAAACCCCATTAAACTCTACACGGTCTTGAGTAATTTTTAACTCAATATGAGAATCAACTATCTATTTTTAGATTTGCTTAGAATTCATATGGATCTAAAATTAGGTAGTGTACAACCAATAAACTATTTTGACAGTTTGTGTAATATCCGGGATATATCGTGTAATTATTTTTATCAATAAATAATTATTATGTGATTATTATGTGAATTTTGTTGAACTATCTAGTAATTGGATTTGATGTTTGGATGTTTATATGTGTAAAATTTGAGTATTTTAATTTTAATATGTCCAGAATAAAGTAAATATAATTTTGATATTTTTCTGGTAATTTATAGTTTGTTATTTGATTTTACAAACGATTTATAGATTTAATAAATTATTATCTGAGTAATTATAAACTATTTTATAAAATCGGGAATCTTCCAACTTCAACCGTTTTTGCCTTTTTACAACCCGAAAGTGTTCGTAAAACTCCTTTCTAACCTAATTTGATTATTCTGAACATTTTTCATATTTTGACTTTTTCGATCCGGAGTACGGTTTGACATGTACGAGTCACAACGCAAAATTTTCGATACGATAGTCTTTTCGATAGATCGATAAAACCCGTATTCTCGAGAGACGGAATATTTTGATTAATTTATTTCATTATCTTCTCGTAGGGTGTATTATAAGAAGTCCGGTTTTGGTAATTATTCAAAACTGGTATCAAATTGGATGGTTTTGATAGTTACTTAGTGGCTAAGTAATTTATTTTCGTATCCGATATGATCCAATGGGGTACTAATCTTCCGTAAGTATAAATAGCCTCTTTCTTATTTTATTTTATGCGGATAATCATAAACAAACAGTTAAAACATATATTTTACAGAGAAAACTCGAATATTCGTCGCGTTCTTCAAAATCAAACCTAAGAACGAAGGCGTTATTGAAATCGAAATCAAGTGTGTGAATAACCGAATCGAAGTTCGTGAACAGTACTTTCAAAATGTACAACTTATTTTACTGCAAATATCTAAGGTATGTTTATATATATTAATTTTAATTCGAATTTAATTATGATTAATATATGAATTTTTGATTTTGATGTTATTTGTATGATTTGATGATTGTATCTTGTAGATAATTTTATCCTGATCATTTTGATATATTATATGTTGAATTTGGAGTTCAATAACATATAGAAAATTGAGTTTGATTTTCGAATAAATAAATTAGCGTTTATATAGTATGAATGATCTTAATTGATTTTTAGGCATTTTTTATTCAAGGTTTATTAGCTTAAATTGATTACACCAATGAAGAGATCGTTGAAAAATGAATCGATTGATGTACATGTGATGAAAGGGGGATAACTGGAATGTGTTCACCGGAAAAAACCGCACGGCGGCGTCAAATTTTTTTGATCGAGACTTCCAGGAGATTCAGCGATCTTTTGCTCGAATTGTTTGCAGATATATGTTTCTGGAATCCAGGGGAATAAACCCCGTGAATTTGATGTGTTTATGGGGATTTTCCGGTCGCCGGAAAAGCTCCATGACGATGGCCATGGAATCTGGCCGATGGGTAGTCGGAAAAGGTGAATCGGGGTGGTCAAATTATAGTTTGGCCCCCGGTGGTTTTCCTGATTCGTAGAATTAATATCCCAGTTTTAAAACCAAGAGCATAAGTCATGTTCTTGATGAGGCATCAGGTCATGCTTTCCACGTAAGAGTCCTTCTTGTATTATCACTTTTGGTCCTTATTCAATTTATTTTGTTGAGTTGTCTCATTGAGTTGTTTTTTTTGTCTTGTTGGTTCTTCAAAACACAATGGCTGCTCACGAGTTTTATGAGAATGAGTTCAAAAGGCTTAGTCAGATTGAAGTGGAGCACAAAGATTATTCTGAAAAGCTCCGTGCTGCACTTGAGCGGGCTGGAGAAAACCTCAAGATGGCTAAAGAAATACAGAAAGAGTTAGATGATTTTGCAACAAGGGTCCAGTTTCTAGAGTCTGAGATGCGTGAAGAAGCTACCAAAGTAGTTACCCAACAAAGCATACGTACTCGTGTTGAGATGATGTTGGAGTATAGTCGTGGTGAATAGAAATCCTGGGACATGGCTGATACTCTCAAAATTAATAATGACTCTTATCCTGATGATGCCTTACAGGTAGAAGTTCATGTTGGTCAAGAGCTTAAGTCCCCAAGGGACGTGAATCCTGTGGAAGACATGCCCAAATATGCAGACGATATTAATCCAGGAGATATTTGATATTGTTGTGTTGGCCTTAAATACTTAATTTCTCTAGGATTTCCTTATATAATGTCTTGAACTTCTTTATTTTGTCTGACTATGCTCAATTCTGTATTCTGCTTTTTAAGCGAGGAATCGTTCGTGTTTTAGACTATTTCAATCTAAACCTTCGTTGTTTCTGTTTGATATATTTGTAATTTCATGTCTAATAGTGATTTGTGTTTAGTTTTCAGATCTTGACTAACAGGGTAAATTAGGACTTAACTGGAAATCAGTACTTATACTGAAGTCAAAACTTAAGATATCAGAACTTAAGTTATCAGAACTTAAGATATCAGAAGATATTTATCAGGAGATAATATCAGGACTTAAAAAGACATTCAGATAAGGAAGGCGGCTGATTGAAAGGAAAGAAGATCAAGACTAAAACAAGAAGAGATATGCGTGGAGAAGAATTCTATGAAGAATAGAAGACTTGGAGGAAAAGTTAACTAGTTGATATATTTTAGGATGCAGACTTATATTCGATATCAATTAGAAGATTATCTTGTAACTGTGTGTCTACATAAACACAACATAGGGTTTACACTATATTTGTTATCTTAATCAAGAATATTATTCATTGTAATCCTAGCAGCTCTCGTGATATTTGTTCATCACTGAGAGAGAACGGTTCCATTGTAATACTGTTTTATTAAAAAGATTATTCTGTGTTTCATACTTGTGTTCTTAATTCGATTTGATTATAGTATACACTCTATTCAACCCCCTTCTACAGTGTGTGTGACCTAACAAGTGGTATCAGAGCCTATCTGTTAACACATATACAGTAAAGATCCAAAACAATCATGTCTGAAAAAGGACAAACTCCAACCAAGCCCACCAAAACTGAAGAAACTCAAAAGACTCAAATCCATAATCGATATTAGACTATTAGGGTTCCCATACTGAGACCTTCTGAGTATCCCATATGGAAAGTGAGGATGACTATGTTTCTGGAAGCTACAGATCCAGAATACCTTGACAGAATTAAAGAAGGGCCACATAAGCTAACCAAGCTCTCTGTTGTAGTTGCAGATCAACCAGCAAGGATCGTACCAAAGGAGAAAAGTGAATGTACAGCTGAAGATATCTCATGTATTGCCAAGGATTCAAAGGTAAGGCATTTGCTGCATAGTGCCATTGATAATGTCATGTCAAACAGGTTAATTAACTGCAAGACTGCAAAGGAGATATGGGATGCCTTGGAAACAAGATGTCAGGGAACTGATGCAATTAAGAAAAATAGGAGGACTATACTCACTCAAGAGTATGAGCACTTTGACTCAAAACCTGATGAATCATTAACTGGTTTATGTGACAGATTTGTCAAACTCTTGAATGATCTATCACTGGTGGATAAGGAATATGATCTTGAAGATACTAATCTTAAATACCTTTTTAGCTCTTCCTGAAAGTTGGGATTTGAAGGAAACTACTATAAGAGACAACTATGCTTTTGATGAAACTACTCTTGATGAAATTTATGGTATGCTCAAGACTCATGAACTTGAGATGGATCAAAGAAGCAAGAGGCATGGGAGAAAGTCAAGAACAATTTCTCTTAAGGCTGAGGAGGAATCGCCCAAAGTGGTTGTCTCAAAGAAAGGCAAAGGAAAGGCTCTCATCACAAAGTCTGATTCAGATTCATCAAGTTCTGATGATGATGAGGATTCAGAAACTGAAAGTCTATCTGAGATGGATGCTGATGAAGAGATGATGAGATTGTGTGCTCTTATGGTGAAGGGTATCACAAAGATAGCCTACAGGAAATTCAGAAGGGGAAAGAAGTTTTCCAGGAAAAGTGAAAGTTCTGATAAGAAGGGATTCAAAAAATCTGAAGGCAAAGGAGGAAAGTCTGACATAGGAGATTACTCAAATGTCAAATGCTACAATTATGGTGAGAAAGGCCACATATCTCCTGATTGCAAGAAAGGAAAAGGTGACAAAGGCAAGGCACTTGTCACAAAGAACAAAAGCTAGACAGACACTTCAGATTCTGAAAATGAGGTGAACTTTGCCTTGATGGCAAATGCTGATAGCAGTTCTGATGCTGCTGAGTTAAAGGTACCTTAAACAACTTTTGCTTTTCATACTGATGATATTACTGAGTTGAGATCTCATCTTAAAACCATATTCATTAACTATAGAGATCAGACTTTAACATGTGATAGGTTAACTTTTGAAAATCTGGCTTTTAAGAAAAGGAATGACTATTTAGAAAAGGAGTTAGTTATGTTCCATCAAACTCAGAAAGAAAGAGATGATGCTTTTTATGTTAGAGATGAAGTGTTAAAATTGAATCAATCTCTAAAAACTGAGGTAGAAAAAGAAAGAGAGATTATCAGGACTTCGACTAACTCTGGCAGAATAACTCAGAATTTATAAAGTAGTGGAAACTGGAAAGAGGGCTTAGGTGATGGAGATGATAAAAGTGAATTAGGAACTGAACAAATTAAGCCAATTATTGTTAAACAGACTAATAAGCCAAAGGTAAATCTTGTTAAATTTGTAGCTAAAACTATGAAGTCTGATTCTGAAAAGATGAAAGATATTGAAACAGAAGTTAAGGCAGAGTCAACTTCTAACAGATTAAAATAGGATAAACCAGCTGAATAAATATAGGCTTAATGACAAAGAAGCAGCTTAAGTATAAGCTGAAAGAGATTAAGAATGTAAACAAGGTAAAGCTACCTAGGAAAAATAGGAATGGAAAGGAAGGTGTGAATAAAAGCAATAATTATATGCCTGTTCCTAATGCTCCTAGAAAGAAATACTATAACTGCGGAAAATCTAACCATCTGGCTTCTTTTTGCAGGAAGAATAAGAATATAAACTCCTTACTTTCTAAGTCAGGATTTAAGAGTCAGTCTGTTAGGTTTAAGCCAGAAAATCCTTATTTTCATTGTGGTAGTTTATGACATTCCATTTATACTTGTAAGGAATATCATAGTTTGTACTATGATTATTATTAAATAAAACCTTCTTTAAAGAGAGTAAGCATTATTCCTTCTAGTGTAAGTTCTGATGCAAAGTCTGATACTGTAAATTCTGATAAGAAAAATGTTGACATAAACTCTGATGTTAAATCCGCTGTAAATGATAACAAACTTAATAAGGCTAAAGGATCCAAGCAAGATTGGGTCCTTAATACTAATCATTAGTGGTCTTTGTGATTGCAGGGCAACAGGAAAAACATCCTAGTTCTGGACAGAGTATGTTCAGGACATATGACTGGAAATACAGCCCTGCTATCAGACATTGTATAGAAAGCTGGCCCAGGAGTTTCTTATGGAGATGGCAACATGGGAAAAACTCTGGGATATGGAAATATCAATATTGGGAATGTCATCAATGAAAAAGTAGCTCTAGTATCAGGACTTAAACACAATCTGCTGAGTGTTTGTCAAATCTGTGGCATAGGTTATCATGTGGATTTATTTGAAGAACACTATGAAGTTGTAACCAAATCTACAGGAAAAGTTGTTCTAAAGGGATACAGGCATGGTAACATTTATGAAGCCAAGATTTCAACAAGTTCTGATGGTTCTGCAATATGTCTATTAAGCAGAGCATCAATTGATGAAAGCTGGGATTGGCACAAGAAACTCTCTCATTTAAATTTCAACAATATAAATGAACTAGTCAAGAAAGATCGTGTGAGAGGACTGCCAAAATCAGTATTTGCTCCTGATGGCCTTTGTGATTCATGTCAAAAGGCAAAACAAAGAAAATCTTCATTCAAGAGCAAGACTGAATCTTCAATTCTTGAGCCTTATCTCCTACTACATGTTGATCTATTTGGTCCAGTAAATGTCATGTCTATTGCAAAAAAGAAATATGATATGATCATAGTAGATGAGTTTACCAGATACACATGGGTGTATTTCTTGCACATAAAAAGTGAAACTGCATCTATCTTGATTGATCATGTCAAACAACTGGATAAGTTGGTCAAGGACTCTGTGAAAATCATAAGAAGTGATAATGGCACCGAGTTTAAGAATATGATTATGGAAGGGTTCTGCAAAGACCATGGAATAAAGCAGGAATTTTCTGCTCCTGGAACTCTACAGCAAAATGGAGTTGTTGAAAGAAAGAATAGAACTCTTATTGAAGCTGCACGAACTATGCTTGATGAAGCAAAGTTACCAACCTACTTTTGGGCTGAAGCTGTGCAGACTTCTTGTTTTACTCAGAATGCAACACTTATCAACAAGCATGGAAAGACACCATATGAGATGGTGAAGAAAAAAAAGCCAAATTTGAAGTACTTTCATGTATTTGGATGCAAGTGTTTTGGTCTTAAGACTCATCCTGAACAGCTATCCAAATTTGATCTAAAAGCTGATGAAGGAATTTTTGTTGGATATCCACTTTCCACAAAAGCATTAAGAGTCAACAATTTAAGAATAAGGTTTGTCATGGAATCTATCAATGTCTCTTTTGATGATAAGAACATTACTGGACTTGAAGATTTCAATGATCATGATTAGCTGAGATTTGAGAATGAAGTTTTAAATTCTGATAGTCTAAATCCTGATATAGCAAATTCTGATGGGTTAAACTCTGATGTTATTAAAACTGTGGTGACTACGTCAAAGAAAAATGCACCTGTGCAGGGGGAGCATACTGAAGATCCATCTACATCTCAAGAAGCATCAGAACCTAGAACAGGCTCTTCAAGTTTTGATTCGTCAAGTTCTGATGGGCCAAGTTCTGATAATTCTGGAAACTCAAATTCTGAAGAATCCAACTCAGAGAGTATAATTTCAGGGAGAGCATCATAAAATGTTGATGGAGACAGCATGGATTATGGGGGAGCATCCAGTTCTAGAGATCACCTTTCATCTGCAAGGAATTGGACTAAAGCACATACACCTGACTTGATTATTGGAGATCCTGAAGCAGGTATTAGAAGTAGAACAACAACATCAAATGAATGTCTATATCATTCTTTTCTCTCTCAGGCTGAACCAAAGAAAGTGGAAGAAGCTCTTCAAGATGCTGATTGGGTGCAAGCAATGCAGGAAAAATTAATGAATTTGAAAGAAATAAAGTCTGGACCCTAGTGCCAAGACCGAAGAACAGATCAGTTGTTGGTACAAAATGGGTGTTCGGAAACAAAACTTATAGTGATGACATAATTACAAGGAATAAAGTAAGGCTGGTTGCAAAAGGATATTCTCAACAGGAGGGAATTGATTATGATCAAACATTTGCACCAGTTGCTAGATTGGAAGCTATAAGGATATTTTTGGTTTATGTTGCTCACAAAAAGTTTACAGTCTTTCAAATGGATGTAAAAAGTGTTTTTCTTAATGGAGAATTAGAAGATGAAGTATATATTGAACAACCTCCAGGTTTTGTAGATTCAAAATTTCCTCATCATGTCTATAGACTTGATAAATCACTTTATGGCCTTAAGCAAGCTCCAAGAGCATGGTATAAGACATTAACTCAGTTTCTTCTGGAAAGTGGATTTAACAGAGGGACAATTGACAAAACTTTATTCTATCTCAACCAATGGAAAGGACTTACTTTTGGTGCAGGTATATGTTGATAATATCATTTTTGGTTCTACAAATGACAGACTTTATAAAAGGTTTGCCAAGCTAATGCAGTCAAGATATCAAATGAGTATGATGGGAGAACTTAGCTATTTTCTGGGCCTTGAAGTCAAGCAGAATGAAGAAGGAACTTTTATTTGTCAATTTAAGTACACTAGAAATTTTTTGAAGAAATTCGGAATGCAATACTGTTCAAGTGCATCCACTCATATGGCCACTGCAACAAAATTGGATAATGATACTGGTACATCAGTAGATATTACTAATTACAGAGGTATGATTGGCTCATTACTCTATCTAACTATAAGTAGACCTGATATTATGTATGCTACCTGTCTTTGTACAAGATTTCAAGCAGATCCAGGAGAGCCTCACTTAATATCTGTGAAAAGAATTTTCAAGTACCTTAAGGGTATAGCTGATCTAGGATTGTGGTATCCTAGGGAATCAGACTTTAAGCTAATAGGTTACTCAGATGCAGATTTTGCAGGATGCAAAATTGACAGGAAAAGCACAAGTGAAAGCTACCAATTTCTTGGAGGTAGATTAGTTTCTTGGTTTAGCAATAAACAAAAGTCAATTTCCACATCAACTGCAGAGGCAGAGTACATTGATACAGGAAGCTGTTGTACACAGATTCTTTGGATGAAGAATCGGTTACTGGATTATGGGTTAGAATTTACTAAAATTCCTATTTACTGTGATAATCAAAGTGCTATTGCTATGACAGGTAATCCAGTTCAGCACTCTATGACAAAGCACATCAGCATTAGGTACCACTTCATAATGGAACATGTGATGGAAGGTACAATGGAATTGCATTTTATTCCTACAGATAAACAACTAGCAGATATCTTCACAAAACCACTATGTGAAGCTACTTTTACAAGATTGGTAAATGAACTTGGAATGGTTTCAGGTTCTTTCTCTAAATCTGCTTAGTTTATGTTCTGATACATCAGACTTTATAATCAGTATTTACAGATATTACTATCTTTATGTAATATTTGCTTAAATTGAAATTTACTAAGTGCTGATTGTTGTCTGATGTGAATTTCTAAACTCTGATAGTGATATGAATGTTTTTGTGACTATTCAATCCAATGAGGATAACTGTGCTAGATGCTGACCTAGTAGTCTTTAATATACTAAAGATCCTATGTTTGAAGTAATTGTTTATGTGGAAATCTTTTAACACAAGCAAATTCTGATATTTAGCTTGGTTAGGTTTACTTTGTGTATCTTATTACTAAGTCAAAAACTAGAATGGTGCTTCTTATCTGTTATGTTCTGATGTTTGTAAATTTGATAGATGTACTAAGTGCTGATAAGCCTCACTTATCAAAAGAAAAAGTAAAGAAAAGAAATAAATATCAGGTACTGCTTTGAGATCTAGAGAAAAATGTATGTGGAAGGGAAGACCCAAGTGCATTGCTGGTATAAAGTAATATGCATTAGAAAAGCAAAATAAAATTTTCTTGGTGACTTTTCACATTCTCTGATTACTGGAGAAATACTCTGATAATAGCATAAATTCTGATAAGCAGTCGTGACTCACTTACACTGAGAAGCCACTGTAAAAAAGAATTTCAAAAGATGTATAAAATGAGCAAAAAACAGTTGAGGTGGACTCATGCATGAACTCATTCTATAGTAGACTTCAAACTAATGACATATTTTAAGCAAAGTTCTTAGTTATGCCTTATTTCTAAGATGTACTGAAGTGAATCAGACTTTACTCTTTGTCTGATATTTAGCTTAAACCATATACTTACACTCCATATGAATGATGAAAATTACTGTGGTGATCAATGTTGTTTTAGATGAACAGTTTAAGTGTCAGTTGCATAAATTCTGAGGACAAGTTCTGATGGAAGTTCTGATGATTAAGTTCTGTTGAAACCATATCAGTATTTGTGTGAAGAATTACAGAAACAAACATTCACTATTTGAGTAAAGAAGCCATATTCTGATGACTTTTAAGTTCTGATAAAAATCAAGTTCTGATGCTGATGTGGCAATATTTATTTACTTGATTTATTTTTGGTCAATACTTCAACAGTTATATTTTATCAGAATATTGGTTTATGTGAGATAAAGACAGTAATAATCATTTGTTTAGTGGGAACAGTTTTTTTTTGAAAACTGCATATACATAGTAATCATTAATTATTTCCCGTGCCCATTAACTTTTGTCTTAACTACTGCACGCCTGACAGGTGTAACGTCTGTTGCACTTCTCAATAACTGTTGTCACGTGGGGTGTCTAAGTAAGAGAGATAAAAGATTTTCAAATATTTTATTTACATTTCTATTCTACTTACCCTCTCTTTTTATTATTCTCTCATATTTTCTGACGGTTTACTATACAGACATTTTAACAAACACTTTTCAGGAATTCTAAATTCTCACTCATTTTCAATGGCACCCAAGGAAATAATCTTTAATGGAACAAAGTTCGTCCCCACCAACTATGCTGCCATTCTCACTAAGAGTGAAGCTCCTTCGAAACTTCATTTTATCAAGGATTTTCTTATCTCATAGTGAAATTGGGTTCGCATTGACACAGCCAACCAGTATATCTGGAACTCAAGTTCTGACATTCGAGCATACAGGACATTATGATGATGGTGGTAAGAATGGGACTCCAGGTAACGAGTTTACAGCAAATGAGGTTGAGTATGTTGTTACTCCGGGAGCAGTTCGAAAAGCTCTACACCTACCTGAATCCTGTCAATTTAGTTCTGTTGTTGAGGAGCCATTGCTATAATAAATGATGGAAAGTCTTGGATATAAAAAGAGTTTGGCTAAGTTAAGACAACTCAAACGCCTATATATTCGAAGGGAATGGAGCTTCTTCTTCGATTGCATCACGAAGACATTTGCCAACAAATGCTCCAACTTTGATGTTATTCCCATTCTGAGTCAGCAAATTGGGTATGCAATCCTAAACCAGTCTCATTTTGATGATGCAAAGATTGTGTTATGTTTTATAGGAGATAGAATGAAAGAGGACAGGAATGTAGTTTACTTTGCTAGGTTCGGTCAGTTAATTTACAATTACTGTACATCTGAAGAACCAAAACTAGCAGGTGAACTCATAGAACCTTTTAGGTTAGCAAAAAGGGCTTTTACTGATTTTTTAACTGCTGATAACAAGAAGGGAGTTTTAAGACCCCTTAGAATTCCTTTATCAGTAAAGCAAGCTCTTGTAAATACTGATGCTGCCACCTATTAATTGTTATATCCTGATGTCCAACCCACTAACATACAACAACCACCAGAACCAACCATCGCCCAACCACAGCAACCAGAAACATCAGCACATGCCAATCAACCATCAGCACCTACAGTGCAGCCTTCTTCTTCTAGAGCAAAGAGGACTAAGATAGTACCTCAGTCACAGCAGAAAAGAATGAGGATGATTCTGAGAGATGAATCAGAAGATGAGGCACAGGTTCAAACATCAGAACCTGTTGCAATAGCAACTGAGGAAGTTTCTCCTCAGACAACAAAGGAAACTGGGAGTTATAGTGTGGCGCCCTCCAAACCCGGGTCAAAAGTTTGGGGTCCACCCTAATCCTATTCCTAATCCTAACCCTCTACCCAATCCCGATAATCTAGGCTTATTTCAGTGACTTATAACCTGTCGATCTGATACCAACCTGTGGCGCCCTCCAAACCCGGGTCAAAAGTTTGGAGTCCACAACACATACTCAATATATAGACCTGTATATAAAATATTATTTGCAATGACCCTGCTTTACATAACCACGGATCGTAACAGGTTGAAGTATGAAAATAAGCCACAACCTTAACTTTTATTACAACGTACCAAATCCCAACTGATTTAATTTACAACTGATATAAAATTATTCTTATAACCTTACTATCTCACTACTGCAATAAGCTCCTACTAGCTCGATCAATCACAATCTGGAATCCTAGCTCGAACATTGAACTGGGAAACCTCGCTATCAACCGTATCCTTCTTAACTGTAGAATACATAAAAAGATTCGCAGGAGTGAGCTAACTAGCTCAGCTAGTCATATTATCAATAAGTAAGGTTAAACGATAATAAACGAGATGATTCAAAAAAATTAAGTTTCTCATTAAACAACCAATATAATTGGATATTCATTTTAAGTTTTTAAAACCAAGGTCAGGCTGTTGATCAGTCACGCACTAACCTCGAGCGGAGCACACAACACTGCTCTAACTACTGGATCCAAGGCACACATTGGCCTTACTTGACCATCGGTATGATCTGACCACGAATCTGGTCCATACAAAGAAAACTATCCAATTCTAAAGCAGTTCAATATGATAAACAAGAGAGTTCAATAAACCAGATCATAATCAATAACAATAAAACATTTGTATGAGAGCATGATAAAAATTCATGGTTACCGAAAGGGTATATCAAAGTACATAAAAGAAGTGGCCTCCAGCCTGTAGGATAATCGGGTATTAGATAAATAATGTTTTTACAAGGTTTTAGTACTTTGATGTCACAAGGTATGGTTGAGTATAAAAGTTTCTGTATGTGTAAACAATTCGGTTCCAGTGTTTGGGATATGATGGATATATATTTGTGGAGCGGCATCGTGTTTGTGTGGTTTAGTATCTGATAAATCAACAAGAAATGGTTCACAAAGAATAAGGCTTACGACTCAAAGATCAAATGATATGGCTCTGGTTCAAGGTTGAATGATTCAATGTACTTTCAACATAAAACAAAGCAATTTTGAACACTTAACAATATGTTACGAGAAAGTTTAGAAATATTTACATTATATCTCGAAAAAAGTTTAGAAGTACTTGCCTTATCATAATCGATTCCAACTTCACTTGTACTCATCTACGACTCTAATCAACAACCATTCATCTGTTTCTTCTATGCCTCGCTTCTAATCTCTGATCACTTGCTGTATTTTCTACATGTCAATTCTATTTTCCTGATCACCTGCTTCCCTTTCTTATGCCTTGCTTACTCTGCTAGGCATTATAAATATCTATCAATATTTAACTCATACGATTCTATTCGACATACATTTCTGTCTACCCTTCGTTTTACCCAAATTCGATTAACGGATTGAAAGTTATGCAATAAACATGTAAACATCGAATACATAGACCGACATTCAACCAACGAGTCAGATATAACACATAATACGTCACCTAATCAATGAGGTAGCACTTATAAAGAAGTCTCGGGTCATAAATAGGCTTTCAAGTAATAAAAATGATTTTTAAAATATTTTTCAGAATTAAAACGGGTCGTTGGATCAATTTCAGAGTAATAAACAGGGGTCGGTTGGCCCATTCTGGCTTCGAAACAATTTTATAATAATTATCGAGCCTTGGAAATAATTTAAAATAATATTTTAAAGCTCGAAACTATTTTTCGGAATTTTTCAATCATTTTTAAATAATTAAATCTAATTAAATAATTACCTAAAATCAATTAATAATTAATTAAATCAATTAATCAATTAATTTTCGAATTACTTGACCAATTAATCAATTAAAAATTAACTGAAATTAATTAACTAATTAATTCAGATTTATCTTTGAATTAAAAATAATTTTTGGAATTAAAATAATAATTTTTAGAATTTTCAGAAATTAAAATCAAATTTTTATAATAAAAATAAATAGGAAATATGATTTTTAAATATTTTTAAAATAGGAATCCTATTTTTGCAAATTCTGGAAAGTTCAGGGACCTAACTTCATCATCTCCAAAAGTACACCGGAAAATGACGGGTTCACCGGAGAACTCGTCTCCGGCACCGTCCCACCTCCAGAAGCTCCAGAATTAAACTACACAACATCAGGAATCTGTTCATGCAATCAAATCATTCAAATAACCCCAGACTTGGCCGGAAATTAGCCAAGAACATCGTCGGTTTCCGGAGAATATCGGAAAACTTCAAAATACAATTCCCTTCGATTCACTAATCCTCTGTTAACGAGCTATATATCAATCGATTGCAAATTTCATAAGGAATAAAACCCACTATAAATCAACAACTAATAACCCCTAAATCAAAAACCCCCAAAACATTCATACGGGTTATAAACCCTAATTTTGAAATTCGAAAATTAAACCCACTTTTGAGCATGTTATTGAACTCCAAATCAGACGTATGACATATGAAAATCATCAGAAAAACAAGCTCTACAACATGCAAGCATCAAATCGTACAAACAATTATCCGAACAAAAATTCATATTTTTAATCAAAATATTTCGAAAATAAATAAATTTATATAAAATCAACCTTAGATTCTGCAGTAAAACAGGTTCTGGAATCTGATAGTACTCCTTGAGACCTTCAATTTGGTTAATCCAACTTTCCAAACGGATTTCACTAACACCTTGAATTTGTGGTTTGATTCTCAGAAGGGTTTATGAATATATGATTTTTCTCTGTAAACTTATATAATTATCTGTCTGCAAATGATTTTGATACGAAATAAAATACGGTAAAAGGCTATTTATAATTACGGAAAATTAGTATCCCGTTGGATCATTTCGGATATAAAATGGTACGTTTATTCATAAAAACTGATCCAAACCGTATCAGTTTTCGGGATAATTATCCAAATCAGTATAATTTGTACTGCGGTCTTAGTCTCAGCGCCTGGTTACACGTACTACGAGGTGATAATTGTAATAGTTTAATAAAAAGTTCCCGTTTCTTGAAAATACGAGTTTTATTGATTTACCGAAACGAATATTGCATCGAAAATGTTGCGCCGGGACCCGCGCAGGACAAACCGTACGCTGGATCGAAAATGTCAAAACATGGATAATGCTCAGAATATTACAATTAGGTTAACAAGGAGTTCTCGGAAGCGTTTCGGGTTCTAAAAACGTAAAAACGGATAACGGTGGTTGATTCCCGTTTTTATAAAATAGATTTTAAATACACGGAAAAAGATTTTATAAAATCCATATGATTCCTATAAATTCATAAATCAACATAAAAATAATTAGGAAGATATGACAATTATCTATATTTTATTTTGGACATATAAAAATTAAAATACTCAATTAATAACATTTTTAAATAGTCACTCACATTTAACACTTAACAAATAACTTAAAGAATAGATACTGAATACATATAATAATTATCTATTAACAAAAATAATTGCACGATATATCCCGAATATTACATCCTTCCCCCCTTAAAAAGATTCTGTCCTCAGAATCTTCTTAGAAAACAAATGAGGATACTTTTCTTTCATATCACTTTCTAACTCCCAGGTTGACTTCTCAACCTTTGGGTTTCTCCACAATACTCTTACTAACTTTACCACTTTATTTCTCAATACTTTCTCTCTCTTCTCTAGAATCTCTATCAGACTCTCTACATATTACAAATCTTTCTGAAGCTCTATTGGCTCATATTCTATTACATGCCTGGAGTCTGGATTGTACTTCTTAAGCATTGATACGTGAAAAACATTGTGAATGTGCTCCATGTGAGGGGGTAACGACAACTCGTAAACTACTTTACCAACGTGCTTTAAAATTCAAAAAGGTCCGACATATCCTGGGCTCAGCTTTCCTTTTTTTTCCAAATCTCACTAATTCCGTTCATGGTGATAGTTTCAATAATACCAAACTTTCTTCTTCGAATTCCATATCTTTCCTTGATTAATCTGTGTATTTCCTTTGACGATCTTATGCTGATATCAATCTTTTCTGGATAACTTTAATAGCTTCCTTTGTCTGCTGTACTAATTTAGGTCCAAGTAATTTGCGTTCTCCTACTTCGTCCCAATACACTAGAGATCTGCCTTTGCGTCCCTAAAGGGCTTCATAGGGTGGCATCCCAATAATGGCGTGATAACTGTTGCTGTGAGCAAATTCTACTAGAGGTAAATGCTCGTCCCAATTTCCTTTAAAATTAATAGTACACACGTGTAACATGTTCTCGATTGTCTAGATCATTCCTTTACTCTGGCCGTCCATCTGTTGGTGGTAAGTCGTACTCATGTTCAGTCTCATTCCCAAACATTCTCGAAAATTCTCCTAAAATCTTGAATTAAATCTTGGATCTCGATCGGATACGATGAACACAGGAATTTCATGATGAACTACAATTTTTTTAAGTAGATATGAACTGCCTTGTCCAGTGAAAATCTTCTATTTATAGACAGAAAATGAGCTGATTTGGTAATTCTATTCATTATAATCCAAATGGTATTGTGATTAGCTTTGGTGTTTGGTAACTCAACTATGAAATTTATGGCAATATGCCCCTACTTCCACTCTGGAACCTTCAATGGCTGTAGCCCTCTACTTGATCTCGGATGCTCTACTTTAACTCTTTGACGTATATAACATCTGCTAATTCATTCCGTAATTTCCTGCTTCATATCTATCCACCTATAATTTCCTTTAAATCTCTATACATTTTGGTACTCCCTGAATGGATTGAATACCTTGAATTATAAGTTTTCTGTAAAATTTTATTCTTCAATTCCGTCACTGGTGGAATCCAAATTCTAGAAGAAAACCTAAGAATACCATGATCATCTTTTTGTGTGCACAATTCTTCACCTACTAAATGATTTATATCCTGATCCATTACCTCTTCCTGACACTTCTTTATCTTCTCTTACAATTCCGACTGAAAAATCATACTTATACATTTTTACTTCTTTTTGGATCATGAACCCTGACTTCCAATTCCAACTTCTAAAATTCCATAGATAATTCTTCTGGTACAGTCTCTATGTTCATTCTCTCTCCTTATTAATCATCTCTTGCCACTATATTTGCTTTTCCTCAGGAGTTCATACTTCAAACTCTTATGGTCCTTATATATCTCACATCTTTCTCTATACCTATAATATTTCCCAATCTTCCAAAACGAATATTATTGTTGCTTTTAATTCCCAGTTATGAATAGGGTACTTCTGCTCATAAGGTTTCGGTTGTCTGGATGCATATGCAATAATTTTATTGTTTTTCGTCAACACACATCCTATTCCCTTACGAGAAGTATCATTATAAACTACCAAATCTCCCTTATACTTTCAAAATGATAAAATAGATGTTGTAACCATTCTTTTATTTAACTCCGCAAAACTTTTTTTTTCACCCTTCTCCATTTCATATAACTTTCTTGCTTTTCCTAGTTAGCCTCATCCAAAATATTACAACTTTCAAGAATCTTGCACAATCTCTGATAATAACTGGTCCACGATAAAACTTCTTACTTTTGTTGGTGCTTCTGGTCTTTCTTCATTCATACTATCTTTAAATTCTTCTGTTGAATCCCCTTTTTGTCTCCTCCTTACTGACTGTCTATACTAAGTATTACACTTTCTGGCATTAAAGTTTTCACCTGGTAACCTTTTTATACGGCTTCCTTTTTCTTTGACTCTTCAGCTATCATTGTGTAGGTTGCATGATTCTTCTTAAGTAACACAAGTACGTCTTATCTAGATTCCTCATTCGAGATTTTACTTATCAAATTTAATTATCATTGGTATATCAGTTCATCCAACTAACATCTCTAGAATTTTATAACAACATTACTGAATTCTGAAAATTATCTTTGGTATGTTCATAAGTTCAATCTTCACTTGGTAATATGCCCAGTCTTAAGTCAATCTTATAAAAATATCTTGCTCCATTCAAATCATTGGTTCGAGGTAACATATATCTGCTTTTGAGAGTAAATTTGTTGAGCTTTCGCTAACACATAATCTCACACTTCCATCTTTCTTATTAACACATCGTGCTGGTGCACTTTAGGGGGTACGCTAGGTCCAGTTACTTTTTCTTCTAATCATCTCATGGTTTTGCTCTGGTAACTTTTTCATATGATCTGGTGCTATTCTATGCGGGGCTTTAGACACTGGCTTCATTTCAGGTGCTAAATAAATCATAAACACATTTTCTTTCTCTAAAAGAAATATTGGTACTCGTCTGGAAACATATCTTGAGACTGTAAAATCTTCAAGTTCGGTTCGCTCCAGACTCTTAGTTATAATCGTCATAGCACTTATATTTTAGTCACTGAAATCTTAAATCGTTCTTAACAAGTTCTTTACTTTCCCTTGTCCTTTAAACTTCTTCATGTTCCCATTTGGCGTCTTCAGAACTATCTTCCATCATGACGGTCTACCTGGGCATCACACTTGAATAGTTAATCCATTCCTTAAAATAATGCCAAATCTTCTTATCTCAAATGATATCAATTCTTCACAAATTATTTCCAGAAATATTGATTCCGCCATTGGTACTTACTTATTCAATAATTGCACGTTCTTAACTTGCTAGTCCCTTAGTCATAAACTTATTGATTTGACAAGATAATTCATCTTATCAACAAAATCTTGAGAGATATATGATCAAATTGCTCTCACATCTTTCAATATTTTAATTCATAGGATATCCACAATAATCTTCCACGTCATCACATCCATATTCTAAATAACATATTTCTCAGGAAAATCGCAAATTCTCGTTCTCGGAGACGTATTCCTTATTGAAGTAGATTCCCTTAATTCTTAATGCATCCCTGGCTAGGGCCAGTGATTTACGATTCTCACCATATGTCCTTGTTTCCTTTCCATGCACGAGAGGTAGATGGGACTTTGCCCGTTGAGTGTGTAATACTTTGACTTTTATTTGAAAAGCTCTTGCAAAGAACAACGGTACAACGGAACAACTAGAAGGATTCACAAATTTAATAAACTTAGAGTTGAAAAGAAAGAAGAGGTAATGTTTTGAATATGAATGAGACAACCACATTGGTATTTAAGATGGCCAGTCTTTCATACATGATGGCATACAGCACATGATTAGGTGGCGTCCCACCCAACTCTTTGTTATTTTGACAAAGTGTCTCATCATAACACTGTTTGTCCCAATCAGAAAACAAAACTTGAGGGGAACAATTGAATTTGAAAGGAATGCAAAATCCTCCATTTTGATATCATCAGAAAGAATTTATTAAGAAAATGAGTTCAGACATTTTAGGAATTACAAAGGAATATACGTTGTAATGTTGAGGACGAGAATGATACCATTTGTCACCATCCATATTTCACTTGTATTCCTCTTTCGAGCTTGCTCGATCATTTCCCAATTGTATCATATAACAACTTTATAAGTATGCTAAAATGCCTTCGCAACTATGCATTATGATAGATTCTTACTTGTTGAGTTTCGCGTCTGTAACGTCGCACCTACACGTATAATATTTTAACAATTCGATCATAATGGCGTTCTTATCAGATAACCTTAAGTTTCCTCTTTTTAATTTGGAATAACCATGAATCATTCAACATAACGATCATTTAATTAATAATATTCTTCCTTTAGAAAAGTCTGGAAATTTCTTCCTAATCTTCTTAGGTCATGCTCAGGCTTCCGTTTAATCAATGAATTCTTCGAACTCTGATAATCCCAGTAACTGGATGAATAATTACTTCGTACGTTGGTTCCGTTGTTTAATCCTATCAGACAATACTTGCACCTTGCTGTTAGGAATAATTAACTTCTTCATAATCGCAGGTTACCTCGTTCTCCGAATTAACAATACTGAGTCTGAAACAGTATCCTTCCACGTAATCCGGGTCTTTTAACAAACAAGAAACCCAAGTAGTAACTTGACAACCAAGGTTTAAAACTTATTTTATTCAAAAAGGCTTTTAAAAATTTTGTGACGAAAATCTTTCTCGAAAACTTGTTAAAATTTTTTGAAAATTTTGAAAATCCCACCTCCGGTTGTCCTTATTGTATGAGTTGGTTGTTGTCATTCTTATAACCAAATACCAAGTTAAAGAACGATCACTCAAGGGTCCATTCACTTCCATTTATCCCCTCTCCTTTATTGGGGTCTATTACTTTCCATAATCACTGAAAACTTCCATTGTCGTTGCACGTTATCTTATTCGTAGCTTCACATTAAGGCTCTCATGCTGGTAGTATTCCCGTTAACTACTTTGTAATCATTAAGTGGAACAGACTATCCAATAGTCAACAAGTCAGCTAATGTCACATAATATATATATATCACATTATTACAACACCATTAATTTCAAGAAATATTCAGATCCCTAATCTCCTCTAACTCTCTCTCTTTAACACTTATCTACTCCATTTCACAAGCTAGTCATGAGTGGCCTAATTACTAATAGCTTCTTGTAACCTGATAACAGCCATCCTCCAGAACACCTAAATCTTTTTTCCAAACTCCTTCTCATCTTAATTTGTATCTCAATACTCACTATTTACTGCAACTATCGTGTCCCTTCTCCTAAATGCTGTTGTTTCATTGGAAAGGTTCTTAAACTGAAGATATAGAATATGGGGTATAGTAAACAGAAAAGATACATTCATAGTTGAATGTTCAAAAGAACAAGAATAAGCAAATGAAGGTTCTTGAATAGGTAGTCTCATATCGAGAGATGATAGAACAACGTTGAATAACTTGTGGAGGCGCAACTGTCATAACAGAAGATAATACCGCTAATACTGATGGAGAAAAAAGCGCAAATCGAATCTGAGAGAAGATGACGATCCTTAAACGGAAGGCTCCAAACGATCAATTGATGCAGAGAAATCAGGATCTGCCATTGTCGTTGCCTGGATATCACGTTGCTAGTCAAGAATCCCGAATCGCAACACGAACCGTGCCGGAGACCTACTATACAGTCGCACTCAACCTCACAATGACCTATTTTTCTATTTCCTATTCCTAATCCTAACCCTCTACCCAATCCCGACAATCTAGGCTTGTTTCAGTGACTTATAACCTGTCGATCTGATACCAACCTGTGGCACCCTCCAAACCCGGGTCAAAAGTTTGGGGTCCACAACACATACTCAATATATAGACCTGTATATAAAATATTATTTGCAATGACCCTGCTTTACATAACCACGGATCGTAATAGGTTAAAGTATGAAAATAAGCCACAACCTTAACTTTTATTACAACGTACCAAATCCCAACTGATTTAATTTACAACTGATATAAAATTATTCTTACAACCTTACTATCTCACTACTGCAATAAGCTCCTGCTAGCTCGATCAATCATAATCTGGAATCCTAGCTCGAACATTGAACTGGGAAACGTCGCTATCAACCGTATCCTTCTTAACTGTAGAATACATAAAAAGATTCGCAAGAGTGAGCTAACTAGCTCAGCAAGTCATATTATCAATAACTGAGGTTAAACGATAATAAACGAGATGATTCAAAGGAATCAAGTTTCTTGTTAAACAACCAATAGAATTGGATATTCATTTTAAGTTTTTAAAACCAAGGTTAGGCTGCTGATCAGTCACGTACTAACCCCGAGCGGAGCACACAGCACTGCTCTAACTACTGGATCCAAAGCACACATTGGCCTTACTTGACCATCGGTATGGTCTGACCATGAATCTGGTCCATACAAAGAAAAATATCCAATTCTAAAGCAGTTCAATATGATAAACAAGAGAGTTCAATAAACCAGATCATAATCAATAACAATAAAACATTTGTATGAGAGCATGATAAAAATTCATGGTTACCGAGAGGTTATATCAAAGTATATAAAAGAAGTGGCCTCCAGCCTGTAGGATAATCGGGTATTAGATAAATAATGTTTTTACAAGGTTTTAGTACTTTGATGTCACAAGGCATGGTTGAGCATAAAAGTTTCTGTATGTGTAAACAATTATGTTCCAGTGTTTGGGATATGAATGATATATATTTGTGGAGCGACATCATATTTGTGTGGTTTAATATTTGGTAAATCAACAAAAAATGGTTCACAAAGAATAAGGCTTGCTCAAAGATCAAATGATGTGGCTCAGGTTCAAGGCTGAATGATTCAATGTACTTTTAACATAAAATAAACTATTTTGAACACTTAACAATATGTTACGAGAAAGTTTAGAAATATTTACATTATATTTCGAAAAAGGTTTAGAAGAACTTGTCTTATCATAATCGATTCCAACTTCACTTGTACTCGTAAACGACTCTATTCAACAACCATTCATCTGTTTCTTCTATGCCCCGCTTCTAATCTCTAATCACTTGCTGTATTTTCTACATGTCAATTCTATTTTCTGATCACCTGCTTCCCTTTCTAATGCCTTGCTTACTCTGCTAGGCATTATAAATATCTATCAATATTTAACTCATACGATTCTATTCGACTTACATTTCTATCTACCCTTTGTTTTACCCAAATCCGATTAACGGATTGAAAGTTATGCAACAAACATGTAAACATCGAATACATAGACCGACAGTCAACCAACGAGTCACATATAACACATAATACATCACCTAATCAATGAGGTATCACTTATAAAGAAGTCTCGGGTCATAAACAGGCTTTCAAGTAATAAAAATGATTTTTAAAACATTTTTCAGAATTAAAACGGGTCGTTGGATCAATTTCAGAGTAATAAACAGGGTTCGGTTGGCCAATTATGGCTTCGAAACATTTTTATAATATTTATCGAGCCTTGAAAATAATTTAAAATAATATTTTAAAACTCGAAACTATTTTTCGAAATTTTTAAATCATTTTTAAATAATTAAATCTAATTAAATAATTAACTAAAATCAATTAATAATTAATTAAATCAATTAATCAATTAATTTTCGAATTAATTGACAAATTAATCAATTAAAAATTAACTGAAATTAATTGACTAATTAATTCAGATTTATCTTTGAATTAAAAATATTTTTCGGAATTAAAATAATAATTTTTAGAATTTTCAGAAATTAAAATCGAATTTTTATAATAAAAAGAAATAGGAAATATGATTTTAAAATATTTTTAAAACAGGAATCCTATTTTTGCAAATTCTGGAAAGTTCAGGGACCTAACTTCATCATCTCCAAAAGTACAGGGACTAAACTGCAATTTTGGAGTTTAGTCGCCGGAAAATGACGGTTTCACCGGAGAACTCGTCTCTGGCACCGTCCCACCTCCACAAGCTCCATAATTAAACTACACAACATTAGGAATCTGTTCATGCAATCAAATCATTCAAATAACCCCAGACTTGGCCGGAAATTAGCCAAGAACATCGCCGGTTTCCGGCGAACATCGGAAAACTTCAAAATACAACTTCCTTCGATTCACTAATCCTCTGTTAACGAGCTATATATCAACCGATTGCAAATTTCATAAGGAATATACAACCCACTATAAATCAACAGCTAATGACCCCTAAATCAAAAACCCCTAAAATTCAATTGAAAACATTCATACGGGTTATAAACCCTAATTTTGAAATTCGAAAATTAAACCCACTTTTGAGCATGTTATTGAACTCCAAATCAGACGTATGACATATGAAAATCATCAGGAAAACAAGCTCTACAACATGCAAGCATCAAATCGTACAAACAATCATCCGAACAAAAATTCATAATTTTAATCAAAATATTTCGAAAATAAATAAATTTATATAAAATCAACCTTAGATTCTGCAGTAAAACAGGTTCTGGAATCTGATAGTACTCCTTGAGACCTTCAATTTGGTTAATCCAACTTTCCAAACGGATTTCACTAACACCTTGAATTTGTGGTTTGATTCTCATAAGGGTTTATGAATATATGATTTTTCTCTGTAAAATTATATAATTATCTGTCTGCAAATGATTTTGATACGAAATAAAATACGGTAAAACGCTATTTATAATTACGGAAAATTAGTGTCCCGTTG
This sequence comes from Apium graveolens, assembly GCF_009905375.1. NCBI lineage: Eukaryota > Viridiplantae > Streptophyta > Magnoliopsida > Apiales > Apiaceae > Apium > Apium graveolens. Next base: position 255,229,043 of record NC_133653.1, read on the forward strand.
GATCATTCCGGATATAAAATGGTACGTTTATTTATAAAAACTGATCAAAACGGTATCAGTTTTCGGGATAATTATCCAAATCAATACAATTTGTACTGCGGTCTTGGTCTCAGTGCCTGGTTACACGTACTACGAGGTAATAATTGTAATAGTTTAATAAAAAGCTCCTGTTTCTCGAAAATACGAGTTTTATTGATTTACCGAAACGAATATTGCATCGAAAATGTTACGCCGGGACCCGCGGACGACAAACCGTACGCCAGATCGAAAATGTCAAAACATGGATAGTGCTCGGAATATTACAATTAGGTTAGGAAGGAGTCTCGAAAGTATTTCGGGTTCTAAAAACGTAAAAGCATTTCGGGTTCTAAAAACGTAAAAACGGATAACGGTGGTTGATTCCCGTTTTTATACAATAGATTTTAAATACCTGGAAAAAGATTTTATAAAATCCATATTATTTCTATAAATTCATAAATTAATATAAAAATAATTAGGAAGATATGACAATTATCTATATTTTATTTTGGACATATAAAAATTAAAATACTCAATTAATAACATTTTTAAACAGTCACACACATTTAACACTTAACAAATAACTTACAGAATAGATACTGAATACATATAATAATTATCTATTAGCAAAAATAATTGCACGATATATCCCGGATATTACATCTAGGCCCCTCAAAAGGCTTCGAAAGATACATTCTGATGTAAAAGCTCCCAAAGTCTCTCCACTCTTGAAGAGAGTGAAGAAACAAAGAGCTAACAGGGACATAGTTGAGTCAGAGTCAGAGGATGTGGAAGCAGCAGCTAAGGAAGGGGATCAGGAATCTCTGATCCCAAAGGAGCCAATTGTGATTGAATCCCTTCCATCTACATAACCAGAATTTGTTGAAGCCACTGAATCTACACCTTCACTATCATCAATTCAAGGTGAAGAAACTGCTCAAGACAGAGTGCCTACACTTCTTGTGTCTCCTATCATTGAACAAGTACATGCTGAAGACCAGGTACAAGTGGTGAAATAGATATTCACAACTTGGTTGTGCCTGAGGTTCTGTACATAGAAGCTCCAACCATTCTTCAACATACTCCACCAACAACACCAATTTTAGATGCTGATTTTAATGCATATATTCCAATAACACCTCTTCTGAATCTAGATGATGAAGATCATATATTAGGTCAGCATCAGAATTTGGATGTTGATCAGAACTTAGAGGATGATTTTGAAACTTCTATAGCCTCACACACTATCATTTTATCAGAGGAAGTTGATTCTGCAGGCTCTATAAGTACTGATGCTGCAAATGCTGACAATACTGGTGAAGCTGCTACAAATCTATATGATGATGTAGCTGGTCCTTCAGGATATGCACCTCAACAAGTTCTAGTCAAAGTTGATCTAATCAAGAACTTTGTTAGAGAGGATGCACCAGTACCTTGGAATGAAACTCCAAGAGGACAAGAATGGATCAAGGAGTGGAACAAAGTTGATTTTGTTTATACTGCAAATATTCTTGCTGAGCACCTGACTAAAGCTGATGAGATGCTGGTGAATGATGACTTCAAAGCATAGCTCAGAGTTACTGCATTGAGTACAAGGCACCTTTAAGGTCAACACTCAATAACTCAAGCCAAGGTGAACAAAATTCAAGAAACACTAATTCAGCAAGACATGAATGTCAAATTGGAAAAGAACAGGTTTTTTAAGCCAGCCTTTGACCGCATTCAGTATATAGAAAAGACTCAAGAAAAGCAGCAAGCTCAAATATCTGATATTTTAAAGAATCAAGCTGCTCAACAAGATCAACTCAATGAAATTTAAAACTCTATGGAATTGTTTGTCTCTCTCCTTCTACCAGATGATGCCAAAAAGGGGGAGAAAGTGATTAAGTCCAAGTGCAAAATTGATCAACCACTGAAGGGTAAGGATGATGATAATGAAGACCAGGGAAACTATGAAAAAGGTAGAGGTCAAGGTCAAGGCAAATGCTCTTCATCTAGGAAAGCAGGAACTTCTACACAGAGATCAAGCTCTGATGCTGATAAAAGAATAAGTTCTGATAAGCAAGTTCTGACTAAGCCTGATATTCTGATACAGGGTGAAAGTCATGAATCAAAGAAGTTTATGCAGACATTGAAGTTTAAGGGGAAGGAAACAACAGTCTACTATCAAGACCCCAAGCTACAGAAGCTGGATGAAGAAATTTCAAAAAGACTATTTCTCAAAGACAATCCAGGAATGGACTTTGAAAGTCTGAAGAAGGAAGAAGCCAGACTTAAAGCAGAAAATGTCAAATCCAAGTCTAAAGCTTCTATTACTGCAAAGAAACCTCCAAAGCCTAAGGGCATTGTGATTAAAGAAAAGATAAACTCTGAGGCAACCAAATTTGAATCTAAATCCAAATCACAAATAGAGGTAGATCCAAGGTTCAAGGGCAAAGCTAATGTTGATGATTCTGTAAAAATCTATCTTCCAACCATGGATGAACAAGTAAATTTTGATGAAGATACTAGTCTGATTTTGTAGAATAATAAGAATATTCAAACAACTTCTGACAGAGCTCATGTTGTTCAAGATCAAGACTTACTAAATTCTGATATGACAAGGAAGCAAGCAACCTCTGACAGAGCTCAAGTTGTCTTCATATCAGAAGATAAAGGAAATGAAACCTCTGATATTGCTCATGTTAAACCTTCAAAAATTCTACTACCTGGATTTACTAAAGCTCAACAATCTACTCAACCTTTAAAGACTACATCAAGTGGTTTTGAAGCAAGAGTTATTCGAGGGAAGGAAGCTAGAGATAAATCAGGACTAGGTAGTTCTAAAGAAAAGAGAGTGAATAATACTACCTCTGATCCAACCTCTTTCAGTGAACCAGGAGTAGGAATAACTCCTGAAAGATTGAATCAACTGGAGTCTGTACAAATGGTCTACCACTCTGTGCTAAAAGAAGATATAATGTTATATTTCATGACAGATGGGAGGGTATTCCATATAAGAAAGGATGCTATTCATTTGAAGTACTTTGAAGAATTGCAACATGTGCTATTTCTACTTCAAGTGAAGAACAGATCAACAGATGGTGTTGCCAGATACATAAGGTCTAATATTCAAAGACAGAAGAAATTATACTCTGTAAATTATGATAGGCCATACTATCCTAAGTACAGAGCTCACAGTGGTGATATATTTGAGATGAAGCCTAATACCGCCAAAATCACTACATTTCTTGGTATTAAGGGTCTTGAATTCAATATAGAGTCTGATAAAGCCTATGTTATCAGAATGGATTAGGAGATAAGGAAAGTAAAAATAAATGATCTCAGGGCTTCTATCTTTCAGACAGGTGAAGATACAGTTGAACTTAAAGATGCAAAAAGGAGGATGTAGAATGAACTTGAATATGCTGAGAGAACTCTTTTGAAGAACTATCTCAGAACAACTCCTGACATTAAAGAGATCATACACTGAAGCCATGTCAAGGACTATAACTGTTAAATTCTGAAGTATATACTGGCTAAAACTGATATCAGTCTTTAAGGATGGTAAAAGCTACAAGGACTGTGAGTTGTAGTTATCTAGTCAAATTCTTATATGCATTTGTACTTAATATTTTTGACATCATCAAATATCTATTGAACTTGTATATTATGCTAATTTACAAGTTGGGGGATATTGTTAGATATATTTGTGATGTTATGTCTAATGGTGATTTGTGTTTAGTTTTCAGATCTTGACTAACAGGACAAATCAAGACTTAACTGGAAATCAGTACATATACTGAAGTCAGAACTTAAGATATCAGAACTTAAGTTATCAGAACTTAAGATATCAGAAGATATTTATCAGGTGATAATATCGTGACTTAATAAGATATTCAGATAAGGAAGGCGGCTGATTGAAAGGAAAGAAGATCAAGACTAAAACAAGAAGAGATATGCATGGAGAAGAATTCTATGAAGAACAGAAGACTTGGAGGAAAAGATAACTAGTTGATATATTTTAGGATGCAAACTTATATTCGATATCAATTAGAAGATTATCTTGTAACTGTTTGTCTATATAAACACGGCATAGGGTTTACACTATATGTGTTATCTTAATCAAGAATATTATTCATTGTAACCCTAGCAGCTTTCGTGATATTTGTTCATCACTGAGAGAGAACGGTTCCATTGTAATACTGTTTTATTAATAAGATTATTCCGTGTTTCATACTTATGTTCTTAATTCGATTTGATTGTAGTATACACTCTATTCAACCCCCTTCTACAGTGTGTGTGACCTAACAGTTTCTTTATTTGTCATATCTTAATTTTTTGACCTTCTTTGTTTTTGTCTTGGACTCGTGCGTTATATTTTCATTATTTCTTTTTTTTTATAATTGTAATTCGTCGATGCATGCATTGTAAAAAGTTGCTAATAAATATTATATTCCTTGAAGCATCTTTCGTTAAAATGAGATTTTTAAGGCTTCTTGCCTATGTTCGTTATGTAAGTAAATTTTAAGACATTCATGTTGAATTATCACCTTGTGGTTGCCATTATACAATGTTGTAGAGTGGGGTGATCAGCCCCCTTCGTAAGTTTCAGGATTCTGTTAAGTCAAAAATTGCTTGGCTAACCATGTATCTACATTTGAGATATAAAAATTACCAATGTGTCAACACATGTCTTTATTCAAATAAACCAACATTCAAAACGAACATAATATTTATGAAATTTCAAAGAAGATACAACCCCTACGTTGGCAACTAGATCACTATATGTCCTAATGACTTATTCAACTACTCAAACATTCAAATGCACGTGATATTTTTTGAGATGATATGCTTTCTAGCTCCTCGCTGCGCCTCGACCCACGATTTCATCAATTAAGTATGGTCCTTCTCGGGAATCAGCGAATTTTCCTACACTTGTATCTATTGTGTTTTGATAAACCTTTCTCAACACCATGTCTCCAACTGTAAATGTTCTGACGTGCACATTCTTGTTATATCTTCTAGCCACTTTTTGTGGGTAGGATGCCAAATGTATCTTCGCCATATCACGTAGCTCATCTATCATGTCTAAGTCATGTGCTCATTCTTTGTCATTTGTATCTTCTGTCAATAGTCCATAGGACAGCTTCACTTCCGACCACAAGACCCATGTGAGCTGTTCAGCCCACTTTCCCTTACACGATGTACGTCTCCTCTTTAAGTTATTGATGATTATTTTATTGCTAGATTCTGCTTACCCATTTGCCTACGGATAGAGAGGTGTTGATTTGACCAAGTTGATGTTCCATTAACGGCATAAGGCTTCTGCTTTATCACTTATGAACTGTGAGCCATTGTCACAAATTATTTCTACAGGGACACCACATTTGCAAATTATGTTCCTTTTGATAAAAGAGATCACCTCTTTTGACTTGACATGTCGGAATGCTTCTGCTTCTATCCATTTGGAGAATTAGTTCGTGATAGCTAATATGTAGATCTTTTGTCCAGGAGCTGGCGGTATCTTACCCACTATGTCCATACCCCATCTCATGAATGGCCAAGACGGGAGTGTTGGATGTAATTTCTCTGAAGGTTCATGTATAAGTGGAGCGTGTCGTTGGCATGCGTCACACTTTTTGACGTAATTTACGGCATCTTATTTTAACGTTGGCCATTAATATCCCATTCGTAAAACTTTACAGTACATGCTCCTTGTTCCTGAATGATTCCCATAATCTCCTTCATATATGTCATGTAGAACGTGTTCTGCTTAATTTTTGTTCAAGCATCTTTGCAATAGTCCTGTGACAAACTTCTTAAACAATACACGATTAATGATGATGAATTTGGAAGCCTTCATTCTGAATGATCTTGCTTCGTTGTTGTTGACTGGTTGAATACCGAGAGTCAAATAATCTATGTATTTTTTCACCCAATTTTCTGTTGTGTCGACATTTCCTACTTCCTCGGCTTCTTTCTCTTTCTTTCATCTCATTCTTGTTGAGTCTAGGATATGAATGACCAGTATTGAGGATAGGTTCTGATGACTGAACACTGCTCCTAGCCAATTCGTCAGCTTGTGAATTTGATTCTCTTGGGACTTGTTGAATGGTAAAGTCGTTGAATCTTCCTTTTAAATTCTTAACAATCTCCAAATATTCGGCCATCTTCTCATCTTTGGCCTCATAGATTGCCTTTACATGGTTAACAATCAAGAGTGAATCACAATAGACATTAATGTTGATGATTTTGAGATCAATTACAGTAGTTAAGCCAATTATCAATGCCTCATACTCGGATTCATTGTTTGTGGCTTTGAATTCAAAACATTTTGAGTATACTATGCGACTTCAGAACCAGTCCCAATGCCTCATACTCGGATTCCATTTTGATTTGAGTCCCCATCTGTGTATAGAGACCAAGGTTCTATTTCTGTTTTCAGCACTAGATGTTGAAGTTCCTCTTCTGCTTGATTTAGCAGATTTGGTCTGAAGTCTGCCATAAAATCATCTAGGGTTTGGGATTTGATGGCCGTCCTGGGTTCATAGACAATGTCGTACATGCTCAATCATATGGACCATTTGGAAAGTCATCCCGTCAGTTCTGGTTTGCTCAGGACAGTCTTCATGGGGTAGTTTGTTATGACGCACATCTTGTATGACGAAGTAGTGACGTAGTTTTACCGACGTCATGGCTAGCGCTAGGACTAGCTTCTCAAGGGTAGAATATATTGTTTCTGCATCAAGTAAACTTCTACTGACGTAGTAGATTGGAAATTGCATACTTCCTTCTTCTCTAACTAAGACCCTACTGACAGCATGGTCCGTGACTGAAAGATATACGTAGAGCATCTCACCTCGAATTGGTTTCGACAATAAAGGTGATGACATGAGATATTGTTTCAACTTTTCAAGTGCTCTTTCATGCTTCTCTGTCCAATCAAATCCTTTGTTTTTCCTTAACACGTCATAGAATAGTCTGCACCTGTCAGAAGATTGGGATATGAATGTATTTATTGCAGCTACTCTTCCAGTCAATTTTTGGACATCTTTCAACATTCTTGGGCTTGTTAAATTTATGATGGCCTTAACTTGTTCTGGGCTGGCCTCAATACCGCTTCTCGCCACCATATGTCCTAAGAATTTTCCATAGGAGACCGCAAAGTTGCATTTTGATGGGTTAAGCTTCATGTTGTAGGCTTGTAATATGTTAAAGACTTCTTTAAGATCCCTTACATGATCTGTTGCGTTCTTTGACTTCACCACCATGTTGTCTATGTACACCTCCATTGTGTGCCCAATTTGCTCCTTGAACATTTTGTTGATCAATCGTTGGAATGTTGCATTTGTATTTCGTAAACTAAAAGGCATGGCTAGGTAACAATATATTCATCTTTCGGTTATGAAAGCTGTCTTCTCAGCATGAATGGGGTCCTTCTGTATTTGGTTGAATCCGCTTGATGCATCCAGAAATGTTAGCAGTTCATGTCCTGCTGTTGCATCTACCATTGTGTCAATATGTGGTAATGGATACGCGTCCCTTGGACAGGCCTTATTCAACTCCGTATAATCTACACTCTTCTTCTGCACGATCACAACATTGGCAAGCCATTACTGATAGTTTAATTCTGGTATCATTCCTGCTTTGAGTAGTCTGTTGACCTCTTCATTGATGATCTTGTTCCTTTCAGGAGCAAACTTCCGTCTTTTCTGTTGTACCGGGACATACTTAGGGTCTACGTTTAACTTATATGTTATGATGTCAGGATTGAGTCCTGTTATGTCTTCATGTTCCCAAGCGAATGCGTCTACTCGTATCGTTAAAAACTCCACGAAATTGGCCTCAATCTAAGTTGACACATCTTCACCTACCAAGACTTTCTTTCCTCCTCTCGTCAAGTCTATCTCAATCAACTTTTTTTGGACCGCTTAGCTAGACATCGTGGGCCTCTTTTTGCGTATGTTATATTGTGGGCTTCAAGCATATTTTGTAGCATTCTCTCGCCATATTTTGGTCCCCTCGTATTTGTTGTACCCCCCATGGTGTTTGGAACTTGACTACTTGGTGCAATATGAATGGAACTGCCTTCATGTCATGTATCCAAGCTCTTCCAAGAATGATATTGTAAGTTGATCCATTATCAATTACTAAAAACCTCTGTTGTGAATTGATGCCTCCTGCATACGTGGGTAAGTGGATTTCTCCTATTATTCATTTTGTCTCTCCACTGAATCCTACTAGTGTCATGAATCTGTTTTCAATATCAGCTTCCGTCATCCCCATCTGCCTCAGGGTGTCAACCATCATGATATTCACTGCCCTGCCATTGTCTACGAGTATTCTTTTGATGACACAATTTCCAATTGGCAGTGTTATGACTAGACTGTCATATTGGGGTGCTCTAACATGTTCCATGTCTGAATCATCGAATTATAGTATTTGACCAGCATAAGTTGAGACGTCTGCTCTTGAAACTTGAACTCCATTTCCTCTAGCCCTTCTCTTAGCCGGAGAGTATGTGGCTCGACACACCTCAGAACCCCCTGCAATGAAATTGATCACCTTGTGATGTGGTGGCGGAGGTGGCAGTCCTGATGTTGTCCTATCATTTCTTACGTAATTGCTCTTCTGAGTTTAGATGTATTCGGTTATATAGTCTTTTTTCACTAATGCCTCAATTTCTTTCCTTAGGGCCACACAATCATTGGCCTTGTGCCCATATTCTGCATGAAATTCACACCACAATCTTGAATCTGGGTTTGACTTGGGCTTTGTGGTTTTGGGTGGCCATCTGACAGCATTGCCTAGTTTTTCAAATTCCTTGACCAACACCGTTGGACTTACGCTAAAGCCATAGCTGTCGTACGTGGGTGGAAGGTTGGGGTCCTTCCTCTAATCAGCTCTTCCTTGTGATGTGTTAACGTGGGTGGAAGGTTGGGGTCCTTCCTCCAATCGCAAACTGCGGGTCTATGGCTTATACCCTGGGTTGTAGTCGCTTTGTCTCGCAATGGTCTTCCTGTTTGGATGGTAATACTTTTCATCATATTCTCTCCTATCCTCTTCCAAACATATTTGTGCCAAGGCTTTTTCCTGAACATCATCCCTCATTTTGCACGGGTACTTCGTTAATTCGTCGTAAAGTGGGAAGTCTTTTCACAGCCCTCTTCTGAATGCTTCTATCGCCGTAGGAGTGTTACAGCTCGTTATAGTCACCTTTTCCTTGTTAAATCTCGTCAAATAGTCTCTTAGTGGCTCTCGGTATTTCTGGTAGATCTTGTACAAGTCACTCATCGTCTTCTCAAAGCGTCGACTGCTTGCAAATTGCAGATTAAAGGTGTCCACCAGATCTGCGAATGTCCCAATGCTACCATTTGGAAAATTAACGAACCATTGTAGTGCAAGTCCTGTCAACGTTGAACCAAATCCCTTACACATGCATGGCTCCTTAAGGTCCATGGTGATCAGTACAGTAAACATATGCTGCTTGTATTGTGCGATGTGTTCTTGTGGATCCGTCGAGCCATCATACACCTTTATGCTTGGTATTGCAAACCGTTTGGGGATCTCTACTTGGGCTATCTCATCAGTAAAAGGGGAGTTTACGTAACTCATGGGTGTGGCTTTTTCCAATGGCTTTGGCACCTCTGGGATCCTTTGTATCATGTCCTTTACCTCCTGTAGTTCCTTCTTGACGGATTCCGGCATATTATTATGCAAACGAGATTTCTTGTGTTTCGTATTTCTCTTGTCTTTGTCTCGCTCACCTTGCCCTCCTGTGTTAGTTTTCTCTGTATTGGTTTATTTTCCCATGATTCTTCCTTCTTCATACATGAGGATAATGTCATTTTCATTTATGTGTGGATCTTTTACATTTTGTTCGTCTTTTTCATCGTTGAACAAGCGTCTTACGACACTCTTCACTGTTTTGTTGCTCATTCGCCTGCTGCTTGATTTTACCGTGGTCAACTCCTTTTTCAGGTTCTCATTTTCCGATTGTTGCAACTTCTTATCCCACGCATGAGCTTCTATATTTCAAATATCTGTTGCAACTTCTTATCCCACGCATGAGCTTCTATTGACTTAGTCACTTAGGCTTCAATCTTAAAAATCTGTCAGGCCCATATTCTCTCAGCCCATTTGTTGTTGGACTTCAATTTACAATTATAGCTAAAATCCAATTCCAATAATATTTATATATATATATATGGAGACCATATTTTTGTTGGAGACCATGGAGACCACGTATGTTCTGCAACTAAAAAATTGCATAAAAAAATTGCAAAATGTATTATTTTGTGAATTATGTTCTACAAAGATCATTATTTTATTCAAAATCTTCAATATCAAGCATGTATTGCATATAGAACATTACAAAATGTTTAATTCTACGAAATATATTTATTTTGTAGAACATTTGTTCAAATTGCAGAACATACACCTTATACTTACTAAATTAAATGATCTTCAACAATTTTAATGAATTAGTGATATTAGTAAAGCATACTTCACAAAATAATATATTTCATAATATTTTGATTGGAGAACATAGGTGGTCTCCGTGGTCTCCAGTTAAGTTCTATGGAGTCCGCCTTCTATGGAGTCCACCTTTTTATTGGAGTCTAAGTGTCCATTTTGGTATTTTAATAAAATACTGTAAAGTATATAATTTTATGAAGCATATTTTAGAAACATCACCATTTTAATAAAATCTTGCAAATCAAATACATTTTATAAGTATAATACTGCAAAATATATTATGTTTTGCAATGTGACGATGAATGTTCTGCAAACTAAGCATGTTCCATAGAACAATATATTTTTGCATTGTTTTACTTGTAAAATATATGGGATTTGTAAGATTATCATGAAAATAATGATATTTACAGAACATGATTCAGAAAATAATACGTTTCGTAATGTTTTACATAATATATTAATTACAGAACATATATGGACTCCATGAATCCAATAAAATAGTGGAATCCATAGAACTTTAATCTCCAATAAAATAGTGGACTCCATAAATTTTTAGTAAAATCATGAATTAGTCCATCGAATAAAAAAAAGAACCATGTTCGTTAACCATGGTATTTACACCAGAAAACATGTTATTTTAAGAGTAAATAACATTAAACTTGTATCAGTGTATTAATCACATTTTTATCACAATACAGTGTTAATTCTATGGTAGTACTTTTATAAAAAACTAAAGATATGAATATATGTATATGATTTCATACACAATAATTAAAATCAGATTTTTTAATCCCCTAACTCAATTAACTATAGACATTACGCGTGAAAACCTCTCACAAAATCAAAACCATGAATATCAGAGAAATTTATATATAAAGAACACCAAAACACACTAAAATAAATCAAAGTTAGTAAGGAAAACAAAAATCAATCAGACTCGAAAATTATTAGAGGAAAACAAAAGTTTAATGAAGAAAAGGATTGAGGGTTTTCACGGAGAAACCCCATCTAATAGTCTACTGTGAATTTTTGGAAACATTTCAATGAACTACAAATCATTAACTAATTTCAAGTCTATTTACATTTAGCTGGAGGGTATGTTGTTAGTAATTTGGCAAAATATCTTTACAATTCACAAAATATAGAAATTAGTAAATGACGATAATATAACAATATGTAATGAATAAAATTTTGGAGTTAAAGTATAATTAAAAGTACAATATATATTTTACATAAACAAAAAACTCTTTTTTCATATTGTATTATTAAGTCGGTGGATGAATAAAAATAAAATTTCGACTAACTTATTAGTTATCAAAATTCATACGGAAAATATAAAAATACACACAAACATAATACATAAATGAGTTTATCAAACTAAATATATCTAAAGTAAAGAAAAATATGAGCTGAAAAATAAAAATATAATATATTTTACACTAATAAGTCAAACAAAATCAATAACAATTATTTTTAAATAGCCCGGTGAGGGACTCCTTTCCGCTTTTTTTTCCTTCCAACAGTTGTCAACATACTATCTGCTGCAACTGTGTCCCTAGTTCCTGCTGCTTCGGCTGAGTCCCCATCTGCAGCAGCAGCAGTTCCGAGGTTAAGGAATGGATGATCTGTGATTTTTTCCTTCCTTGAGATAGCCTTCACCTAAATAAGATAATTTTTATTTTAGCAAAATATATCTGTATAGAATGGGAGGAGTACATTAATGTGGTTTTTAGATATGAATCGAATCCCACAGACATACACACCTTACACTCCAGGCTGCAGTAGCGGTACGCTGCAGGGTTATGAAGACTCCTTTTGCATATGTCACCGTTAGAGCTTGTCTCAGTTACCTCTTGAACCTTGATCTTGTTGTCCAAGGGATGCAGAGTTGCAACCCGCTTCTTGTTGCACTTGTACAGCTGATGTCACCATGTAAAACAACATCAGAAGAATAATGAACATTGTCATATAGATGGTATTTTCTTTATTTATTTACATAATAAAAATTCCCATGAATTTATTGTCTTCATACTACTGTTTGTTGTTATCATGATGACCCCTAATTGTACCACTAATATGAAGTGGAGAATACTAATTATGCCTAGATGGTCAGATCTATATAATAAAAATTACAAATTCTTGCATAATTGATTTATCAGAACATCAAAATATATGATTACAAGACAATAAAAAAATAAACTGATATTTAGTTTTCAAAAGTTCAATTCTGATCATGTACCTGAATCTTAGAACAATCAATCAATTTTTTCAAGTCTTTCCCAACAACAGCATCCTGGTAGACATGTCTATATATCCTTATCGTTTTATGTCCACCACATGAACCTGATGGCGAGAAGCAGTGTTTGCAAATCGGCAAATCACAATCTATGCAGTACATGGTAGTCTCATTGTTGCTCAGATTATGAGTTGAACAACTCTTGAAGAATTCTTTCTCAAGAAATGTTTGCAGCCACGCTGACATGCCTTGAACTTGTTCCTCCTGAAACTAATTCCATGTCACTAATCGAAACAAATTAATGTCGATGAAAATACACTAGACAATGTAAACATAAAGAGCGATAGTTTGAAGCCTATCTTTTAGGGATCTATACAAAAATGGTATAAAAACATAAGAATGAAACTAACAAATATATTAGTAACCAATCAAATAAGCTTGTAGTAATCATACATAGTGTTTCATACACTCTGTATGTACCTGTTCCATTGATCTTGAATCTTCACACTAACAAACTTTGGAACAAGGTACTGGAGTTCACACTTTTGGCTAATTTTGGTAACAGACTATCGAGGAATAAAATAAGGTGTTGAAGGACTTTATTTATTTATAATAATTATAACATGTGTAGCTGGATACCACTAGTGTGGTGTAAATCAGAACATTTGATAACAAAAATCTTATTTTGAATTTATAATGACCACTGTTATATTAAAAGACAATGAAGATAAATATCTATCCAACTACTAAAATAATGCACAAAAATTCACATATAATGATTTCATATATAATAAGATCTAATTTTACTAGAAAACTCGTTAATTGGAGTTATAAAATTATTTTAGAAAGATCTTCAATCCTCTAAATGATCTTAGGTAATTTATTGGCTAATTGGGTTTATTAACAATTGATCATTTAAAAAATTAAAATTCATTAATGAGTTTTATATTCAATTTAAGTAAAATATTTCTTATAATTTTATATAGTCGCTCGTTAGTTGTATATATCATTTTTCGGCGACTAATAGTATTTTAAACCTAGTATATAGGGAAAATTAGATATTTAGTTTTTTGGCATTTCACTTATAGAAATTAGGCTCTAATTCTTTGACAAATTTTTAGGTTATATTACATGCTTTCTCGACAAATTTATGAACATGTATTTTTCTTTTTTTGGTAATCTATTATGTATAGGTTCATTACAATAAGTGGAAATTTTTATTTATTATTTTAGATTATTTATCTCTTCAATTGGTGTATGCATTATCTTATATAAATTCTCATTCCAAACAAAAATCATCCACTCTCTCTAACAAACTGTATATAAACATAAGGATATAAATGATTAGAATAGAGGCTTGCTTAATCTTGGAATTTGAGAAATAAATATTTCAAAAAAAAATGGGCCCTGGAGTTTAAAAAATATAGGAAAAAATACAAGGACAACCAACTATCAACAATTAAATAAATATGTGGGCCCATTGTTAATATAAAAAGACAAAAGGATAAACTAATGGCTTCATTACCAAACTTTCACTACCAAACATATATACAAATAAATTTAAAAACATATATGGCTCATTATCAAATGGAATTGAATGCAATAAATACATGGGCCAAAATCAAATAATTTATTACTATTTTGAGTATCAAGAATAAATATCATAATTTAGATACATATAGAGTGAAGTTCTACAGAACTCACGTTTTTGTTGGAGACGACGAAGACCACGAAGACCACTTATATTTTACAACTAAAATCTTATATAAAAATATTGCAAAACGTATTGTTTTGTGAATTATGTTCCAAAAATACTATTTTTTTATTCAAAATCTTGAACATCATACATGTGCTGCATGTAGAACATTATTAAATATTTTATTCTACGAAACATATTTAGTTTGCAAAACATTTGTTCAAATTGCTGAACTTACACATCATACTTATTAAACTTAAATAATTTTAAATAATTTTAATGAATTAGTGATATTCGTAAAATATACTTCACAAAATAACATATTTCATAGTATTTTGATTGTAAAACATAGGTGGTATCCGAGGTCTACGATAAAAACGTGATTTCATTAGGATGTTACTCGAAATTTATATATATAGAGACAGAGAGAGTTAAGTTCTATGGAGTCCGCCATTTCATTGGAGTCCGGGTGTCCATTTTTGTATTTAAATAAAATACTCTACAATATATAATTTTATGAAGCATATTTTAGAAACATCACCATTTTAATAAAATCTTGTATATCCAATACATTTTATAAGTAGAATACTGCAAAACATATTATGTTTTGCAATGTGACGATGAATGTTCGGCAAACTAAGCATGTTTCATACAACAATATATTTTGTAAAGTTTTACTGGTAAAATATATGGGATTTGTAAGATTATCATGAAAATAATGATATTTATAGAACATAATTCAGAAAATAATATATTTCGTAATATTTTACATAATATATTAATTACAGAACATATATAGACTCCATGACTCCAATGAAATAGTGAAATTCATAAAACTTTACTCTTCAATGAAATAGTAGACTTCATAAAATTTTAATAAAATCATGAAATAGTCCATCAAATTAAAAAAAAAGGGAATTGTGTCCGTTAACCATGGCATTTACACGAGAAATCATGTTAGTTTTTGAGTAAATAACATTAAACTTGTATCAATGTGCCAATCATATTTTCATCACAATACAATGTTAATTCAATAACGAGATTTAGTGAAAGAGCAATAGGCAAATAAGTTTAGAGAAAATAGGTGAATTTGACGTGCCACTAAATTCGGCTCTACCCGCTTAGTGTAGAAAAAATTTTGGAAACAAAATACGAGGGCAATAAATATGACTATAAACTAATACTTTGATTAATTACATATTCATTGATGGAAAATATTAAAATATGTCGAGTAATAAAAAATAACAATTGTTTGAATACAAATTTAGAAAATTGCTAGATACTAGAAAATCAATCCAAAGGACTACCATATGTTGAAGCTCTAAAAAAAATTCAAATGCACTAACATATTTAAATAATGACTCCTATATATTTAAATTTTCGTACAAATATATATGTTGAGCCTTTCGTTTTTCTGATAAGGAATGCTGAGATAATCCATAAGTCCTGGCGAATATTCCAGTAATGTACCAAAAAAAATCTCAAAAAATAGCTGTTAGAAACTAGAGAAGTTAAAAATTACATTTTTGTAAACAAAACATATGCACTAAAGTCACACACAAGGATTGCTTCTATCGAAGTTATTTAAATCCCATATGAATCACTCTTAAATGGATCTTTAATTATGTGATTTCCTATTTACCACTCTTTTCTAATGGATCTTTAGTGTATCTACATATCTAATAGTACATTCAAACTAAAATATTTAAATTTTTCAAGTTAGATCATGTGTCTAACATTTAAGAAGGTATATACAAAAGCAAGGTGCATCTATAAAATATCAAAATAACTTTTCTATTTAAATTCTAACTTTATAATTATTTTTCAGTGAAAATTAATTGTGTCTAAACTTATTACGTTCAAAACGAGAAATTAGGCAAAATATCAAATTAAACTTAATAGTAAAACAAGAGAAAGAGTCTTCTTGTTTATGGTGAGTTAAAGCAGATCTACTCTAGATACACGGAGATCACACGAACGCATTACTAAAATTAATAAATAATTTAAGTTATATTTATACTTTCTATATATTCGTATTTGAAACAGGGGTCACAATTTCATGACGGGTGTGTGTCAGGTAAACGGTACCCAATTACTAAACACTACCCAAAAAATATTGAAATTGAGAATCACATTTCAAACCGACACTAAAAACACTTATTTAACCAAAAACCGACTCAAAAAACCAATATATACTACAACGAAGATTATATGTTGTGTAACGAAATCGAAAATGTATAAAAATTTTACTGAGATCCTATACATAGTTATATGAAAAGTGGAACGTACATGTAATACTCTTACTCTTCATTGGACCCCGTTGTACCGGTGTCAACCGAATAAAGGCACATATAAGATCAATTAGTTGGATAAATCAAAACACTCGGTTGTTAACAGATTTTCCATAGTTTGATGAGGAGATTTGAGATGAGATTTCAAAGAATTTACGGTGTATAGATGATCAATAAAAAGGAGGACACGGGCGGTGAAAACAAGGAAGAAACTACAGGTAAATATTCGAAAAAATCGAGAACGATAGACAATATTATTTAGTTGAATGGCCCGGTTATTTAATTATATGATCCACTCGAGTGACCCAATGTGTAATATGCAATATGTTAGCCATATTCATTCACTATTAAATTTAGTTATAATAATTTACAATAATATGTCGAAAGACACCAACATCTTTGATGAACATTTGTTATAAAAGTCATAATAAAATAATTAATCACAAGTTTCAGTAATAATTTAGATTAAAATAATTGTGTAATATTATATATAAATTTCAAGAAATTAACCTAATAATAAAATTAAAACTTTTAATTTTCAAAGATCTATCTTGACTTTTTTAAAAACAATTGTTATTATCTATTAGCATGATTAATGAATTTACATTACAAATTTGTGTTGAATGTCCATCAAATGTGTCCGGTCAACCTGTATCAATGACCTGAATTCGTGTTTCTCCAATAAATTTTGTGTCGTGTATAGTATTGGATTTTTGTCGAACTTTAATTATAAACAAATAATTAATTGAGTATTTTAAAACATATTTTATGGCTTTACTAAAATGTTTAGAATAATTTATTATTAAAATGATAGTTAGCTAGATATTGATTCCATCGATGTTAAAAATTAGGGTAGAGTTCGCTAGAATTTGAGTAAAATCCACTATTTTTAATGACTTTGTTAAAATTTTATTAGCTTTCTAATATTTCCATATTTTTAAAGAAATCTTAAAATTTGAAGTATATATTTGTTCGATCTATTAGCTCCTAATTGAATTCCAATTAAATAAAACCCAATTAAACTCTACACGGTCTTGAGTAATTTTTAACTCAATATGAGAATCAACTATCTATTTTTAGATTTGCTTAGAATTCATATGGATCTAAAATGAGGTAGTGTACAACCAATAAACTATTTTGACGGTTTGTGTAATATCCAGGATATATCGTGTAATTATTTTTATCAATAAAAATTTATTATGTGATTATTATGTGAATTTTGGTGAATTATCTGGTAATTGGAGTTGATGTTTCGATATTTATATGTGATAAAAATTTGAGTATTTTAATTTTAATATGTCCAGAATAAAGTATAGATAATTTTGATATTTTTATGGTAATTTATAGGTTGTTGTATGATTTTATAAATGATTTATAAGTTTAATAAATTATTTTCTTAGTAATTATAAATATTTTATAAAACCGGGAATCGTCCAACTTCAACCGTTTTTGCGTTTTTACAACCCAAAAGTCTTCGGAAAAATCCTTCCTAACCTAATCTGATTATTCCGAACATTTTCCATATTTTGACTTTTTCGATCCGTAGTACGGTTTGACTCGTACGAGTCCCGACACAAAATTTACGATACAATAGTCATTTCGATAGATCGATAAAACCTGTATTCTGGAGAGACGGGATATTTTGATTAAATTATTACATTATCTTCTCGTAGGGTGTATTATAAGAAGCCCGGTTTTGGTAATTATCTAAGACTGGTATCAAATTGGATCGTTTTTATAGTTACATAGCGGCTAAGTAGTCTATTTTCGTATCCGATATGATCCAACGGGGTACTAATATTTTTGTAAGTATAAATAGCCTTTTTCTTATTTTATTTTATACGGATAATCATAAACAAAAAGTTAAAACATATAATTTACAGAGAAAACTCGAATTTTGTTGTGTTCTTCAAAATCAAACCTAAGAACGAAGGCGTTATTGAAATCGAAATCAAGTGTGTGAATAACTGAATCAAAGCTCGTGAACAGTACTTTCAGAATCTAGAAATTATTTTACTGCAGAAATCAAAGGTATTTTTATATATATTTATTTTAATTCAAATTTAATTATGATTAAATATGAATTTTTAATTTTTGATGTTGTTTGTATGATTTGATGATTGTATCTTGTAGATAATTTTATCCTGATCATTTTGGTATATTATATGTTGAATTTGGAGTTCAATAACATATAGAAAATTGAGTTTTATTTTTGAATTAATAAAATTAGGGTTTATATACTATTAATGTTCTTAATTGATTTTTAGGCATTTTTTATTCAAGGGTTATTAGCTTTAATTGATTACACCAATGAATAGATTGTTGAAAAACGAATCGATTGATAAATATGTGATGAACGGGGGATAACTGGAATGTGTTCATCGGAGTAAGCCGCACGGCTGCGTCAAATTTTATTGATCGAGTTTTCCAGGATATTCAGTGATCTTTCGCTCGAACTGTTTGCAGATATATGTTTCTGGAATGCAGGGGAATAAACCCCGTGAATTTGATGTGTTTCTAGGGATTTTTCTGCCGCCGGAAGAGCTCCATGACGGCGACCATGGAGTCCGGCCGGCGGGTAGCCGGAGAAGGTGACGAGGGGTGGACAAATTGCAGTTTGGCCCATAGTGGTTTTCTTGATTTACAGAATTAATATCCCAGTTTGAAAAATATACAAAAATTATATTAATGTTTTAAAAAAAATAAAAAAATTTGATTTTTGTTTATTTTATTTTCAGAAAATGATTTTTATTATTTTAAAATTCCAAAATTCATTATTTTTAATTTTGAAAATTATTATTAATTAAAAAATAAATATAAATTATTTGGTTTATTAATTTTAGTTAATAACTAATTATTTAATTGATAAATTAATTTCAATATTAATTGATTAATTAATTTAATTAGTTATTAATAATTTTATTTGATTATTTAATTAGATTTAATTTTTTTTTGATTTAAAAATTCCGAAAAATAGTTTTGAGCTTTAAAATATTATCCTAAATTATTTTCAAGGCTTGATAATTATTATAAAATGATTTTAAAGTCAGATTCGGGTGTTCGAACTTTGTCATTTAATTATGAAATGATTTATTACCCGTTTTAAATCCGAAAAATGTTAAAAAATTCGTATTAAATACCCGGAAAATCATTTTAACCCTGAATCTCCTTTGAAATATTATTTTGATCGGGTATCTTACATGTTATATGCTATATGTGATCATATTGATGTATAATATACCTGTATGTGCATTGTTTGGTAGTTTTTGCTGTATCTTTCAATCCGTAAGTTGGATTTGGGTAAAACGAAGGGTAAATAGAAGCTTGTAACGAATAGAATGAGATGAGAATAAATATTGATAAATACTTGTAATGTCTAACAGAGGAAGCTAGACGTAGTAAGGGAAATCAAATGGTCAGTGAGTGAGAATCAATAGACGAGTACAAGTAAATTTAAAGGGGATTGAGATAAGGCAAGTATTCTCGAACCTCCTTGTGATATATAGCAAGTATTTTCGTTCATTCTTGTTAAACTGCAAGTATCTCTTGAACCATCTTGATATGTATTGAGACAGTTCTATTTTATATTGCAAGTGCTTTTAAGTACATAACCTTAAACCCTGATTTTTCTTATTTATCTTTGAGTCGTAAGCCTTATACTTTGTAAACCACTGATTATTGAATCCCCATATACGAATCACATATATTAGATACTACTCCACAAATACATGTATATTATACACAGATCACTAAAACGGAATTGCTTAACATAGAAACCTTCATACCTTTTTCAACATAAGACTAATCCTTGTAACTATTAAACCTTTATACTCCTATCATCTGATTCTTTCCTAGGCTTGAAGCAAATCCTTATACACATCTTGTTACACCTACATCTTATTATGAATCACCCTATGCTTCGAGATAAATATTGTGTATGATTCTTTTTATTGATTTACATTGTTTATCATGTTGTTATTATAGAATTGGATTGTTTTTAAATATGGACCAGATTCGTAGTCGGACCATATTCATGATCAGAATAGGCCAATGTATGCCTTGGATCCAGTATAAAGAGGAGAGATGTGAGCCTTGCTCGGGATTAGTGCGTGACTGATCAGAAGTCTAACCTTGATTTTTAAAATAAAAGTGAATATCCAATTCTATAACCACTCGTGTAATTTCGAATTATTTAAATATGTAATTGTGGAATATTAAATAAATAAAATATGTGTCTTGGGTTTGGCAGCAGTATGTTGATTTATACTATTTGTCGGTGATTTATGGGTGTAAAGGTTGGAATGTGTAGATAAAGACTGAGATATATTATTCTGTTTTACTTTTAAAGGTGATTTTATTACAGTTTTAAAATCCGAAAATATTTGGATTATTTCTAAAATTAATTTTATGACTTTATAATTTCAATAATTATTTTTGGGATTTTACAAATTTAGAAATCAATATTTTATCAATTATTTAACCCTCTATAATTTTCTTATTTCATTTATTTGTAAAATCTGTAGTTAATTCCAGAATTTTTCAAAAATTATGAAACTCATATTTATTCAAGTTTGAAATATTCCGAGAATATTAAAATTATTTTAGAAATTTTTGGGATTAATTTTACCCGCACGTTGTTTCGTTTATTTGTTAAAAACGGGTATAAAGTGCATTTTAGAAATTATTTTAAAATTATGAAAGTTACGTTTTTATTTACTTCGGGATATTTTTAATATTTTAAAGCTATTTTTGTAATTTTCGGAGGCTGTTTTTTTCGCACCTTATTCCGTTAATTTTGAATTTCCGGACAAAAACCGGGTCGCGGGAAGTTCGTGTTAATCCTTATTAGTACGTGTTATAATTCTGTTAATTTGCAGACACGTGGTAGCTATTGGTTTACAAAAAAAATAAAAAAATAAATAAGATAAACACAGACTCAATTGAGCCTGTGTTCACCCCTCCCCTCTTTTGTTTACTTCCTCGGCTCCTTTTTCTTCCATTGCTTCTCTGTTCCATAGCTTCCCTGTTCCCATTTCCCCTGTTACTTTTATTTCTCAGTGGAATTATTTCCGCCGCCTGTTATCTCTGATCATTTTGTCGGTATTGCTCCGGGTTGCTCCTATATTAGGGCATGTATATGCATATGGTTGTGTATATATATCCGATATATTGTGTAGTTGGTGTGCGGTGTTTCTGTTTGCCGCCCCTGTTCCTTCGGATTTTTGGTTGCCGCCGGAGTTTTCCGGTGAGGCGGCCTTGTGTTGTGATGTATGCGTATGGGTTGATCCTGTTTGTTCAATCGATCCCGATGTTAATTTCTTTTAATTAATTCAACAATATTTTATCGATTATTTGATGAGATAAATTGTGGTATGTACGGGGAATAATTATTTATCGGTAGAATACGCGTTGGAAACCCGAATTGGTCGGGTACCCGCGAATTTTACCGCCGTCGGCAATGAGCCTCGGCGAGCCGACGGTGGGCGGTGATGAGTTTATTTTGAGTCCTAATTTTATAAAATAAATAAATAAAATAAGTCATGTTATTAGTTTCGTATGTGAATAGTGGTGGAACTGTGAAAAAATTTGGATTGTGATTTGTTGTTATTGATGTCGATTGATGTTTGGACGGGTAGTCCGATAAACAAAGGAGACGCTGCCCGATTTCTGGGAAATCAACTATGGAAATGCGGGAGTGTATCCGATAATTATCGGGGCGTCGAATGAATATATATACCTATACTTTATATGAGCGTGATTGTATGTTGTGATAAATATTTTGTCCAAAACTCAGTAACCCTAATTTTGTAAAATGACAAGTATACGTATTTTATGAAAACGAACACTGAACCGATTTCGAAAATGTGAACTCTAATTGTGGTTTGAGTTATTACAATATGAATGATTACGAGTCGAAATATGCTATCGTATGGGTAGGTGATTAGCGAGGATATGTCAAGTATAACTGGGTATCTAATATAGAGTATTTCGACCCTGTAGGTTCTAGTCGGAAAATCAAAAATGGATAATGGACTAGAGATAACCTAGTGGTTCGTCGGCAAGCTCAGTAGAGTTTCAACAGAAAGACCTAAGTGTCGAAGTCGAATCCAATGGGATCTAGTGGTTGGACATTAGAGCCTGAGCAACAGAGTCGGCTCAGATTTGATCAGTAATAGTTGTGAAGCCTTGTAAGGCAAGTATTCTGAACTTTTCTTCAAGATATATTACCAATGTTTTCGAACTGTTTCATAACATGTTGCTATTATTAAACATAACTCATGTTTTATAATATATATGCTTCAAATTATTTACCCTTAAACCCTAATTATTTCTTGATCTTGAGCCGTAAACCTTATTCTTTGCAAACCGTCCTTTGTTGATCCTCAGAAACCAAACCATACAAATATAATACTACTCTTTAAAAGTATAACTACCAAACACCAAACACTGAAAGAGAATGATTTGAAACACTGAAACTTTTATATTCAAATCATTCTTTATAACATCAAAGAACCATATCCTGAAAAATCATTATTGGTCTAATACCTGATCCTCGTACAAACTGAAAACCGTTTCTCATACATACCTTGATATACCCTTGAGATATCCATGAGATTCCTTACGTTTTTATTCAAGTATTTAACCATCATTGATTATTATCTTGTTTTATTGAATTATATTGTTTATCATATTGAACTGCTTGAGGATTGGATAGTTTTTATATATGTGGACCAGATTCGTGGTCAGACCATACTAATGGTCAAGTTAGGCCAATGTGTGCCTTGGATCTGGTAATTAGAGCAGTGATGTGTGCTTGCTCGGGGTTAGTGCGTGACTGATCAGCAGCCTAACCTTGGTTTTTAAAACTTAAAATGGATATCCAATCCTAATGATTAGTTAAAAAAGAAACTTGATTCCTTTGAATCATCTCATTTGATCATTGTTTAACCTCAGTTATCGTTATCATGACTTGCTGAGCTAGTTAGCGTACTCTTGCGAATCTTTTTATATCTGTTACAGTTGAAAATGATATGGATGATAGTGAAGTTCCTCAGTCCAATGTGCGAGCTAAGGTTCCAGTTTCAGTTGGAGCGAGCTAGCATGAGCTTCATTCAGTTAGGATATAGTAAGATTGTAAGAATCATTTGTATTATCAGTTGTAAGTTAAACTAGTTGGGATCTGGTACGTTGTAATGAAAGCTAAGGTTGTGGCTTGTTTTCATACTTTAACATATTGCGATCCGTGGTTTTGTGAAGCAGGGTCATTATAATTAATATCTCTTATACAGGTTTATATATTGTGTATGTGTTGTGGACCCCAAACTTCTGACCCGGGTTTGGAGGGCGCCATAGGTTTGGTATCAGAGCTACAGGTTATAAGTCACTGAAACAAGCCTAGATTGTCGGGATTGGGTAAAGGGTTAGGATTAGGAATAGGAAATAGAAAGATAAGTTATCGTGAGGTTGAGTGCGACTGTATAGTAGGTCTCCGACACGGTTCGTGTTGCGATTCGGGATTCTTAATTTGCGACATGATTTCCAGGCAATGGCAGATCCTGATTTCTCCGATATCATCTGATCGTTTAGAGCTTTTCATTTGAGGATCGTCATCTTTTCTCAGATTTGATTTGCACCTTGTTCCTCCATCAGTATTAATAGTACTACCTTCCGTTATGACAGTTGCCCTTCTTCAAGTTGTTCTACGATATTTTATTACCTCTTGAAACGAGACTACCTATTCAAGAACCTCCATTTGCTTATTCTTGTTTTTTCTGTATATTTAACTATGAAGGTATCTTTTCATTTTACCCTATACCATATTCTATGCCCTCAGTTTAAAACCCATCTTATGGAGCAATAGTATTCACGAGGATGGATTCGATAGCTATATCAAATGGTAAGTGCACGAGATATTAATAAAGGCGAGAAGGAGTTTAGAAAGAAAATTCACGTGTTTTGGAGGACAGTCTCTACCAGACTTAAATGGAGCCACGAGTGAATAGACCACCCATGATAAGCTTGTGGGCTGGATTGGATGAAGTTAGAAAGAAAAGTGTAAATCTAGAATTTTCATAAAATTAGATGATGGTGCAATGATAAATACGATATGTAAAGTATTGATGTGATGTGATATGAGCAAATTTTGTTCTATGAAATAGATTTGTTGACTATTGAATAACATGTTCTACTTAATGACTGCAAAGAGGATGACGGGAGTATTGCCAGGATGGAAATTTTGATGTGAAGCTGTGAATACAATAACATGTAACGACACTTGAAGTGATCGTCAATTAAGGAAGGCAAATGGACCCAGTAAAGGAGAGAAGGTAGATTGAAGTGAATGGACCTTTATATGATCGTTCCATTAATTTGGTACCTTGTTATAGGTCGGAAGGACAACAACAAACTTATATAGTAAGGACAACCAGATTCTGTGATTTTCAAAATTTTTAAACAAGTTTTCGAAAAAGATTTTCCCTTATAAAATTTCTAAAAGCCTTTTTAATAAAATAAGTTTTAAATATTGGTTGTCAAGTTACTACTTGAGATTTTTGTTTGTTAAAAAACCCGGATTACCTGGAAGAATACTTGTTTTAAACTTAGTATTGTTAATTCAGAGAACAAAGTAACCCGTGATTATGAAGAAGTTGATTATTCCTAACAGTAAGGTGCAAATATTGTTTGACAAGGTTAATAACAAAATCCGTGTATGGAGTAATTATTCATCCAGTTGCAGAGACCATTAAAGTTCAAGGAATTCATTGATTTAACAGGAGCCTGGGCATGACCGAAGAAGATTGGGAAGATTTCCAGACTTTTTTAAAAGAAGAATATTATTAGCAAAAGGATCGTTATGCTAAATGATTCATGGTTATTCTATATTAAAAAAAGGAAACTCAAAGTTATTTGGTAGGAATGCCAGTATGATCAAATTGTTAAAGTATTATACGTGTAGGTGCGATGTTAAAGACGTAAGACTTAACAAGTAAGAATCTACCATAATGCTTAATTTGCGAAGGCATTTTAACGTACCTTCTAAAGTTATTATATGACACGATTGGGATATGATCGAATAAGCTCAAAAGATGGATACAAGTGAAATGTGGATGGTGACCAATGGTATCATTCTTGTCTTCAATATTACAGCGTATATTCCTTTTTGATTCTTAAATAAGTATGAACTTCTTTTCTTAAATAAACTCTTTGCTATGACCTCGATAAGGAGGATATTGCATTCCTTTTAAATTTAATTATTTTCCTCAAGTTTTGCTTTCTGATTGGGACAAACAGTGTTATGGTGAGACACTTTGTCAGAATGACGAAGAGTCGGGTGGGACGCCACCTAATCATGTGCTGTATGCCATATGGTATGAAAGACTGGCCATCTTAAGTACCAATGTGATTATCTCATTCATATTCAAATCCTTGTTTCTTCTTTCTTTTCAACTCTAATTTTTTTTGAATTGTGAATCCTTCTAGTTGTTTTGTTGTACTGTCGTTCTTTGCAAGAGTTTTTCCCAACAGAAATCAACATAATATGGATCAAGCGGGAAAAGTTCCATCTTCCTCTCATGCATGGAAAGCAAGCAAGGGTATATGACAAGAATTGCAAATCACTAGCCCCAGTCAGGGATGCACGAAAAGCCAAGGGAATCTACTCCAATGAGGAATACATCTCTAAGAACAAGAAATTGCGATTTTCCTGTGAAATATGTTATCCAGAACACGGGTGTGGTGATGTGAATGATTATCATGGATACTTTATACGTTAAAGTATTAAAAGATGCGAGAGCAGCTTGATGGTTTAGCTCCCAAGGTTTTGTTGATAAGATAAATTACCTTGTTGAATTGATAAGATTGTGATTAAAAGACTAGCAAGTCAAGAACGTGTAGTTGTTAAATGAGTGAGTACAAATAGTGGAATTGAGATTTCTGGCAATAAGTTGTGAAGAATTGATATATTGAAGATAAGAGGATTTGACCTTATTTTAAGCAATGGATTAACTATGGAAGCATGATGCCCAGAAGAACCGTCGTGATGAAAAGATAGTCCTGAAAACGTAAAATGAGAACATGATGAGGCATAAAGGAAAAAGAAGGGTTAAGAATTTGTTAACGATGATTACGGTGACCAAAAGGTAAGCACTATGGTGATTATGGATAGAAGTCAGGAGTGAACAGAATTTGAAGATTTTATAGTTCCAAGATATATTTCTAGACGAATTACCAAAATTTTCTCTAGATAGGGAAAGAAAGCTCGCAATTGACTTAACACTTGAAACGAAGCCAGTGACCAAGGCCTTCGACAAAATGTCACCAGTTAAAATGAGGAAATTAGCAAAGCAGATGCAAGAAATGTTAGAAGAAGAAGCAATTAAACCTAGTGTACCAATAAGGTGCACCGGTATTAATTATTAATAAGAAAGATGGAAGTAAGAGATTATGCGTCAACTAGGGGAAGCTCAACAAGTCTACTATCAAGAACAAGTATCTGTTACCTCAACCCAATGATTTGTTTAATCAAATGAAAGAAGCAAAGTATTTTTATAAGATTGATTTAAGACTGGGTATTTCACCAATTGAAGATTAAACCTATGGATATATCAAAGATAATTTTCAGAACTAAGTATTGTTCTTGTATTGCCATTTAGATTAACCAATATACCAGTAATATTTGAACTTGATGGATAGAATCTTTAAGGAATATCTGAATAAGCTATAGTCGTGTTACTTAAAGTCAACAGAGGAACATGCAAGGCATTTAATCATAGTCGGGAAGTCGAAGAAGAAAGATGTTGTATGAAGAGTTTACAAGGTGAAAGTTTTGATGGTAGGAAGCATAAATAGTCAGTGAGGAAAAGGAAAAAAGGGAATCTAATAGGGATTAAAGTTACTATGAAAGGAGAAAGGCCAAAAGCACCAACAAAAGTAAGAAGTTTTACCCTAGACAAGTTATTCTTGAAAATTTGTGCAAGATTTCTTGAAAGTTGCAATACCTTTGACGAAGCTAACCAGGAAAAGCAAGAAGTTTATATGAAGTGGAGAAGGGTGAAGAAAGTTTTGCGGAGTTAAATGAAAGAATGGTTACGTCACCTGTTTTATCACTTTGAAAGTATCGAGGAGATTTTGTAGTTTATAGTGATACTTCTCATAGGGGAATAGGATGTGTGTTGATGCAGCACAATAAAGTTATTATATATGCATCCAGACAACCGAAACCTTATGAGCAGAAGTACCCTACTCATAATTTGGAACTAGAAGTAATAATACTCGCTTTGAAAGATTGGAAAACAATATATGTATGGAGAAAGGTGTAAGATTTATACGGACCATAAAAAAAAATTGAAGTATGTATTCACGAGGAAAAGCAAATGTAGTGGCAAGCGATAAGCAAAAAGGAGAGAACAAACATAGAGACTGCACCAGAAGAATTAACTATAGAATTCTAGAGGTTGGAATTGGAAGCTAAAGTTCATAATCCAAAAGGAACAAGGATGGATAGTATGACCTTTTAGTTGAAGTTGTGAAAAGAAAGATAAGATGT
Organism: Apium graveolens; assembly: GCF_009905375.1. NCBI lineage: Eukaryota > Viridiplantae > Streptophyta > Magnoliopsida > Apiales > Apiaceae > Apium > Apium graveolens. Next base: position 255,257,290 of record NC_133653.1, read on the forward strand.
CAAGAGAAGATAATGGATCACGATGTTAGTAGTTAGTAAAAGGAAATTTATGCGCCCAGGAGAATGATCACGATATCTCCATATTTTCCCAAGCACTTGGATGCTACAAGTAGAAGAATTAAGAAATGAGATCCCATAGGGAATTCACAATATTAAGTATTTAAGTTATTAAAGTGATGCCAATATATACGGAAATTTAAAGAAAAATAGTAACAACCAGGTATAAGAAGGAAATTTCAAGATGGATTAGGAAGTGTTTGATATGTCAAAGAATTAAGGCAAAGTATTGGAGGCCTAGTAGATAAGGCAGACCCAGGGAGTGGTTTTACAAGAAGTGAATTGTGAAGGTTACCAGTGATGTTCATAGAAAAAAGGAATGAAATTATGAGACTATGTACTGATTATCGGGAATATAACAAAACAATGAATAAGAAGAGGTGAGACCCTATAAAGAATTGATTACTTATGAGACCTGATTCAAGAAGTGTGCTATATATGAGAATTAACTTAAGATCCGACCTGAGGACATGACAGAGATTACGATTAAAATAAGTTATGAATATTGCAAGCTCTGGTGATATTATATGAAATAACAAGTGTATCAATTGTCTATAAGGAATTAAGGAACATATTGTATAAGGAGTTCTCAGACAAGTGAATTATATTTATTGATAACATCTTCAGCTGTTCAGGGAACGATACGTTGAGTCTTCAAGAATGAAATTTTGACTAAGATTAACAAAAGATTCTGAATTGATCCATTAACAACTACCTAAGCAAAGTTCTATGGTAATAGATGCATTATGCCGACAGAAATGATTGATTGAAATTAAGACCACCGAGGAGTTAATAAACGAATTGGAAAGAGTGAAATCTGAAGTTCAAATACTTAAAGGTGATAATACGTGAATCTATGGGATTACGTTTTAGCCTTAACTGATAGAAAAGATTAAGAGATGTTTAAATATTGGGAAATCAAGTTGAAAACGAGCACCGCCTACCATCCTTAAATGAGGAGTCAAAGTACGGAAGTGATTCAGGAAATGTAAGATATGTGGAGAAGTTGAGTTTTAAGGAAACACTGGAATTATCATTTATCATCAATGTCAGCTCTGGAATGCTACTTTATTAAGCTTCATGTGAACACAATTGTAGATCCCCATTTCTATTGAGATAAAGTGGGAGAAAGAAAGTTGTCAAATCCTATGTTAATTTAACACATCAAGGGCATAATGATATTGATTGAAGTAGCTCGGAGTAGACAAAGAAAAAATAATGGATTTGTATCGAGAGAGAGTAAGAGTATAGAAATAGGACCAGTAGTGTTAGTACAAGTTTCATCTTGTAAGAGACTGAATAAGTCTGAATAGAAGGGACAGGTTAAGTCCTAAAATTTGTAAACCATTCGGGGTATTGATAAATATAAGTAAAGTTATTCATGAGTTGATGTTACCGTTACAACAGTGTGTACATATAATGTGTTTGACCTGTTAATGTTAAAGCGATAAGTATGTGATTTGAATTAAGTGACTGATTAGGAGCTAATGGGCTCTTGTCCAAGTGTGTTCTGCATATAGTGATCGATCCAAATTCTTGATCGTTAAAGACGAGTTCTTCGAAATGAGAGTATCTCCATAGTAACTACGTTTAAAACCCTCGAGTAGAAGAGTCTACTTGGGAATTAGAGTCAGATATGCTTGACGAATATCCTCACTTGTTTAGTTAGACCAGATTCTGAGGACATAATCTTTTTAAGGGGGGGAAGGATATAACGACTCGTGTAATTTCGAATTATTTAAATATGTAATTGTGGAATATTAATTAAATAAAATATGTGTCTTGGTTTTGGCAGCAGTATGTTGATATATACTATTTGTCTGTGATTTATGGGTATAAAAGATTGGAATGTGTAGATAAAAACTGAGATATATTGTTCTGTTTTACTTTTAAAGGTGATTTTATTACAGTTTTAAAATCCGTAAATATTTGGATTGTCTCCAAAATTAGTTTTATGACTATAATTTCAATAATTATTTTTTGGATTTTACAAATTTAGAAATCAATATTTTATCAATTATTTAACCCTGTATGATTTTCTAATTTCATTTATTTGTAAAATCTGTAGTTAATTCCAGAATTTTTCAAAAATTATGAAACTCATATTTATTCAAGTTTGAAATATTCTGAGAATTTTAAAATTATTTTGGAAATTTTTGGGATTAATTTTACCCGCGCGTTGTTTAATTTTATTTGTTAAAAATGGGTATAAAGTGCATTTTAGAAATTATTTTAAAATTATGAAAGTTACATTTTTATTTACTTCGGGATATTTGTAATATTTTAAAGCTATTTTCGTAATTTTCGGAGGTTGTTTTATTCGTACCTTATTCCGTTAATTTTGAATTTCGGGACAAAAACCAGGTCGCGGGAAGTTCGTGTTAATCCTTATTGCTACGTGTTATAATTCTGTTAATTTGCAGACACGTTGTAGTTGTTGGTTTATAAAAAAAGAAGAAGATAAACACAGACTCAATTGAGCCTGTGTTCACCCCTCCCCTGTTTTGTTTACTTCCCTGGCTCCTTTTTCTTCCATTGCTTCTCTGTTCCATAGCTTCCCTGTTTCCATTTCCCCTGTTACTTTTATTTCTCGGTGGAATTATTTCCGCCGCCTGTTATCTCCGATCATTTTGTCGGTATTGCTCCGGGTTGCTCCTGTATTGGTGCGTGTATATGCATATGGTTGTGTATATATATCCTCTATGTTGTGTAGTTACTATGTGTGCGGTGTTTCTTTTTGCCGCCCCTGTTCCTTCGGATTTTCGGTTGCCGCCGGAGTTTTCCGGTGAGGCGGCCTTGTGTTGTGATGTATGCGTATGGGCTGATCCTGTTTGTTCAATCGATCCCGATGTTAATTTCTTTTAATTAATTCAACAATATTTTATTGATTATTTGATGAGATAAATTGTGGTATGTACGGGAAATAATTATATATCGGTAGAATACGCGTTGGAAACCCGAATTGGTCGGGTACTCGCGAATTTTACCGCCGTCGGCGATGAGCCTCGGCTAGCCGACGGTTGGAGGTGATGAATTTATTCTAAGTCCTAATTTTATAAAATAAATAAATAAAAAGAGTCGTGTAATTAGTTTCGTATATGAATAGTGGTGGTACTGTGAAAAAAATTGGATTGTGATTTGTTGTTATTGACGTCGATTGATGTTTCGACGGGTAGTCCGATAAACAAAGGAGACGCTGCTCGATTTCCGGGAAATCAACTATGGAAATGCGGGAGTGTATCCGATAATTATCGGGACGTCGAATGAATATATATACCTATACTTTATTCGAGCGTGATTGTATGTTGTGATAAATGTTCTGTCCAAAACTTAGTAACCCTAATTTCGTAAAATGACAAGTATACGTATTTTATGAAAACGAACACTGAACCTATTTCGAAAACATGAACTCTAATTGTGGTATAAGTTATTAAAATGTGAATGATTACGAGTCGAAATATGCTATCGTATGGGTAGGTGATTAGCGAGGATATGTCAAGCATAACTGGGTATCTAATATAGAGTATTTCGACCCTATAGGTTCTAGTCGGAAAACCGAAACTGGACAATGGACTAGAGATAACCTAGTGGTTAGTCGACAAGCTCAGTAGAGTTTCAACAGAAAGACCTAAGTTTCAACAGAAAGACCTAATGCATATGCTTCAAACTATTTACCCTTAAACCCTGATTCTTTCTTGATCTTGAGCCGTAAACCTTATTCTTTGCAAACCGTCCTTTGTTGATCCTCAGACACCAAACCATACAAATATAATACTACTCTTCAAAAGTATAACTACCAAACACCAAACACTGAAAGAGAATGATTTGAAACACTGAAAATTTTATATTCCAATAATTCTTTATAACATCAAAGAACCATATCCTGGAAAATCATTATTGGTCTAATACCTGATCCTTGTACAAACTGAAAACCGTTTCTCATACATACCTTGATATACCCTTGAGATATCCATGAGATTCCTTACGTTTTTATTCAAGTATTTAACCATCATTGATTATTATCTTGTTTTATTGAATTATATTGTTTATTATATTGAACTGCTTTAGGATTGGATAGTTTTTATATATGTGGACCAGATTCGTGGTCAGACCATACCAATGGTCAAGTTAGGCCAATGTGTGCCTTGGATCCAGTCATTAGAGCAGTGATGTATGCTTGCTCGGGGTTAGTGCGTCATTGATCAGCAGCCTAACCTTGGTTTTTAAAACTTAAAATGGATATACAATCCTAATGATTAGTTAAAAAGAAACTTGATTCCTTTGAATCATGTCATTTGATCATTGTTTAACCTCTGTTATCGTTATCATGACTTGCTGAGCTAGTTAGCTCACTCTTGCGAATCTTTTTATATCTGTTACAGTTGAAAAGGATATGGATGATAGTGAAGTTCCTCAGTCCAATGTGCGAGCTAAGGTTCTAGTTTCAGTTGGAGCGAGCTAGCATGAGCTTCATTCAGTTAGGATATAGTAAGATTGTAAGAATCATTTGTATTATCAGTTGTAAGTTAAACTAGTTGGGATTTGGTACGTTGTAATAAAAGCTAAGGTTGGGGCTTGTTTTCATACTTTAACCTATTGCGATCCGTGGTTTTGTGAAGCAGGGTCATTATAAATAATATCTCTTATACAAGTTTATATATTGTGTATGTTTTGTGGATCCCAAACTTCTGACCTGGGTTTGGAGGGCGCCACAAATTCTAATCATTTCATATCAAGAAACTTGATTCCTTATATCATTTCAGTAGATCATTGTTTAATCTCAGTATTGTCGTTATGAATTGTTGAGCTAGTTAGCTCACTCTTGCAAATCTGTTTATGTTTTTTTTTCCAATTAAAAAGGAAACTGGTGGTAGCGAGGATCCCTAGACAAGTGTGTGAGCTAGGTTTTCAGGTTGAAATGGAATAAGCTAGCAGAGGATGTTTGTCTTAGTTTGAGTTGAAAATTTGTAAAAAAGTTTTACTTCAGTTGTAAGATAAATAAATTTGGATTTGGTACATTTGTAATATAAATAAGGTTGTGGCTTGTGGGCATACTTTAACCTGTTGTGATCCGTGGATTATGGTAATTAGGGTAACTGCATATAGTATTTTCATAAACAGCTTTATATAATGAGTGTGTGTGTGTTGTGAACCCCAAACTTCTGATTAAAGGTGGCAAAGGGGTACATGGATTAATAAAAACTTTTTCTTTTAAAATTGCGATTTATGATATGTCGACAAAAAAATATTTTCTGATTTATAAAACTATTATTCCCTTATTAAAATTGGATTTGTCTCATATCACATTTTGTTTAATGTCTATTTTTATAATTCTTTTTTCCAACATATATATTTATAATATTGTATTCTAAGTTTGTTTACAAATAAAATTACAAATTCAGCCTTTTTAAGTATAATGATCAACTTCTTGTATTCACTTTCTATATTGTTAGCTATATTCATTTTTATGATAAGATATTAACAGATACATTCTTGTTTTAGAATCGGTATATATCTTTTGATCTAATATCTACTTTGCAATATATAAATATGTATATATAGGGCATACTCTAATAAAAACTTTCTTATTATGAGAACATGGAATTAATCATTAAATCAACAAAATAATTTTATAAAAATTATAAAATTAATATATATAAAAATTTCAACCAAAATCACAATATTACTGCCACAATATTACTGCCATAGCGGGTGCATCAGCACCACCAACCATCAACCATCCATGAATAACCACACACCAACATGAATAATCTTACAAAACTCAAATTATATTCATGAAATTTATATTAATCCCTATATGGAAATCAGCAAATTCAAGTTCCATTAACAAAAAAATTAACAGAGAAATCATTAAATATCAACATTAATCACCAATATTTTCTGTCTTTACATATTTACGTTTTTCAAGCACAACATCAATTTAATCCAAGTTCAAACAATTTTGTAAGTATAAATGACAAGTGGCTTTTATAATAGAAATTAAAGATATGAATTTATATGTATATGATTGTACACATATATACACACACTTTTAGAAGAAATAATTGAAAACAAATTTCTTAATCCCCTCACTATTTTGAGAAATTAACTATAGATACTACGCGTGAAAAACTCTCACAAAATCAAAACCTTGAATATCAAGAAGATTTATACATAAAGAACACCAAAACACACTAAAATAAATCAAACTCTCATAAGGAAAACAAAAATCAATCAAACTCAAAAATTATCAAAGGAAAACAAAAGTTTAATCAAGGAAAACATTAAAAAAGGATTGAGGGTTTTCATGTAGAAAACCCGTATAATAGTCTAGTGTGAATTTTTGGAAATATTTCGATGAACTACAAATCATTAACTAATTTTAAGTCTATGCACATTTAGGTGGAGTGTATGTTGTTAGAAATTTGGCAAAATTTCTTCATATTTCACAAAATAAAGAAATTAGTAATTGCCGATTATATAACAGCGTTAATTCTATAACGAGATTTAGCAAAAGGGCAATACACAAATATGTTTAAAGAAAATAGGTGAATTTGATATGCCACAAAATTTGGCTCTACCTACTTAGTGTAGAACAAATTTTAAAGCTCTAAAGAATTCTTAATTGCACTTACGTATATAAATACTGACTCCTGTATATTTAAATATTCGTAGTAACGTACCTATTGAGCCTTTCCTTTTGTGATAAGGAATGATGAGACAATCCATAAGACTTAGCGAAAATTGCAGTAATGTACCAAAAAAACTGTTAGAAACTTGAGAAGTTAAAAATTACGGTTAAATTGCGGTTTTGTAAACATACTATATGCACTAAAGTCATACAAAGGCAACGCTTGTATGTAAGTTATTTTAATCCAATATGAATCACTTTTAAGTGGATCTTTACTTAGTGTATCTACATATCTAATGCTACATTCAAACTAAAATATTAAGAGTTTTCAATCTAGATCATGTGTCTAAATTTTAAAAAGATGTTTGCAAAAGTAAGGTGCATCTCTAAAATATCATAATAAATTTTCTATTTGATTTCCAACTTTATAATTATTTTTCAATAAAAATTAACTGTGTCTAAACTCTTATGTTCAAAAGGAGAAATTAAGCAAAATATTAAATTAAAATTAGCAGTAAAACAAGAGCAAGAATCTTCTTTCTAATGGTGAATTAAAGTAGATCTACTCTAGATACAGCGAGATAATGAGAATGTTAAGTTATATTTATACTTGATATATATTCGTATTTGAAACAGGGGACAATATTTCATGTCGGGTGTGTATCAGGTAGACGGTACCCAATCAAGTTTTTGGAATTACTAAACACTACCCAAAAACTATTGAAGTTGTGAATCATATTTCAAATCGGTTATGTTAATTCTATAACGAGATCCGGCGAAAGAGCAATAGGCAAATATGTTTAGAGAAAATAGGTGAATTTGATGTGCCACGAAATTCGGCTACCCGTTTAGTGTAGAACAAATTTTAGAAAAAAATAAAATACGTGGGCTATAAATATGACTATAAACTAATACTTAGATTAATTACATATTTACTGATGGAAAATATTAAACTATGTCGAGTAGAAAAAATAACAATTGTTGGAATAAAGATTTAGATTTAGGAGAATATGTAAATTGCTAGATACTAGAAAACCAATCCAAAGGACTACCATATGTTGAAGCTCTAAAAAAATTCATAAATGCACTAACATATTTAAATATTGACTCCTATATATTTAAATTTTCATCGAAACATACATGTTGAGCCTTTCGTTTTTCTTATAAGGAATGTTGAGACAATCCATACGTCCTGGCGAATATTGCAGTAATGTACAAAAAATAACCTCCAAAAATAGTTGTGAGTAACTAGAGAATTTAAAAATTATGCTTTTGTAAATATAATATATGAACTAAAGTCACACACAGGCAATGCTTGTATGGAAGTTCTTTCAATCCCATATGAACCACTATTTTGTAATGGATCTTTAGTGTATCTACATATCTAATACTACATTAAAACTAAAATATTTAAAATTTTCAAGCTAGATCATGTGTCTAACTTTTAAGAAGTGTTTACAAAAGCAAGGTGCATCTATAAAATATCAAAATAACTTTTCTATTTTAATTCTAACTTTATAATTATTTTTCAATGAAATTTAATTATATCTAAACTAATTATGTTTAAAACGAGAAATTAAGAAAAATATCAAATTAAACTTAATAGTAAAACAAGAGCAAGACTCTTCTTGTTAATGGTGAGTTAAAGTAGATCTACTCTAGCTATAGGGAGATCACGAGAACGTGTTACTAAAATTAATAAATAATTTAAGTTATATTTATACTTGCTAAATATTCGTATTTGAAACAGGGGTCACAATTTCGTGTCGGGTGTGTGCCAGGTAGACAATACCCAATCGAGTTTTTGGGATTACTGAACACTACCCAAAAACTATTAAAGTTGAGAATCATGATTTCAAACCGACACTAAAAACGCATATGTAACCAGAAAGCGACTCAAAAAAAAAATATATACTACATCGAAGATTATATGTATAAAAAATTACTGAGATCCTACCTATAATTACATGGAAAGTGTAACGTACATGCAATACTCTGGCTCTTCATGGGACCCTTTTGTACCGGTGTCAATCGAATAAAGGCACAGAAAAGATCAATTAGTTAGAGAAATTAAAACACTCCTTTAATATATTTGCCATAGTTTGATAAGAAGATTTGAGATGAGGTTTCAAATAATTTATGATGTGTAGATGATCAATAAAAAGGAGCACAGGAGCGGCGAAAACAAGGAAGAAGCTATGGGTAAAAAGTCGGAAGAATCGAGAATGATGGACGATATTATTTAGTTGAATGGCCCAATTGTTTAATTGTGTGATCCCCTCGAGTGACCCAATGTATAAGATACCACCATATTTGATGCATGTTGAGTGGCATTTATGACACTTTATAATGCTCTAATAAGCTTTGAATTGATGCGTTTGTACTCAAGTTGTTAACTGTTTTAACATGTTTTCTAATGTTTTTGAATTTCATGCATTAGTCTGTGAATCAGGTGAATTAGCATTGTTTTGGTGCTAATTTGGTGTCAAGGTGGTGTTGGAATAAAATCTCGTCAAAAGTCGGCTCGAAGCAGCAAAGAAAAAGATGAAATCTGAGTTTTTCCCCAGAAGGACGGTGTGCCCGCGTTGTGATAGCGTGCACCCGCGCTGTGATAGCGCACTACCGCGCCGTGCGGAAAATATGAATTCTGATTCTATTTCGATTCTAAGTGGGGAGACTTCCAGATTGCAAAGGGCTGCCATATATATTGAAATAAGAACGTTTGTAGGGGAGAGACATACCAGAGCGCAAGGAGAGCCGTAAGAAGACCTTAGTTTGTGGTGATTGAATTTTGATACCTTAGTGTGTGGCGATTGATTGATATCCTAGTATTGGTTGTGCGTATTCATCTTATGAGCATCGCGAACTTATAAGATAGTGCGTTAATTCTTAATGAAGCGACAGTGAATTTAAGGATTTAGAACTTTCCATGCTAGCATAGGTTCATGTATTGTTATGCATGATTCGTAGGTAATTTTACCGATCTTACTTGCCATGTGTAATCAAGATAGGTAACTTGTGCTTAAACCGTTATGTTGTCAAATTCTATAGTCATATAGGGTCTCAATATAATTGGTGTATATTTAGCTTCTATCTCTTTTGTGGATGTCTGGTAGTATGGTACTCGTGCAACGAAAGTTGGCATTTATCAGTTTCGTGTTGTCTGATTATTTTCATCACCATTGCATGCTAAGGTTAAGAACAATAAGGCTATTGAATGAAGTATTTAATGAAGTTAGAATCCCACGTTTGTCATATATCTTAATCCAGTCAATCTTAATTTCGTAGTTATAATAGTTAGTGTAATTCTTAGTTATAAACAACCTCAATTTGTTATCGTCTTTGCATTGAATAATAACCATACATTGTTGCTTAAGTGCGTGAATTAATTAGTTAACCAATACAGTCTCTGTAGGAATGAACTAGAAAAGATTCTATACTACTTGTGAACTCGTATACCTTTGTGTAATATTATCGTGTGTTTAGCAACTAACAAGTTTTTGGCGCGGATGTTGGGGACTGCAGTGTTAATTTATAGTTTATGTGCTTTCCATTAATGCTCATTAAAGTTCATTGACTCGGACATTGTCACTTATTTATTCCTTATTTTATTTCAGGTTTTCTAGCGAGAGTGTATGCGCGTTCGCGTACTCGTAAGAGAACACTGGATAAAGCCGAGGAAGAACTTGTGGTGGTTCGTAAGGAAGTTTTTGAGGAAGAAAAGAAGGTAGAAGAAGAAGAGAAAGTTGAAGAACCAGCTTTAGTAGAGATGGGTGATCAAGCGGAAAATCCAAAGGCTTTGATGGACTATTCTCAGCCTAAGATTAATGACATTTAGTCGAGCATCATCATACCAGCCATCAGGGCTAATACTTTTGAGATCAAGTCAAGCACGATTCAGATGATACAGAACTCAGTTCAGTTTGGGGGTTCTCCTACTGAAGACCCCAACATGCACATCAGGGATTTCATCGAGATCTACGACACCTTCAAGTTTAATAATGTGACTGAAGATGCTATCAAGTTACGCCTCTTCCCATTCTCTCTAAGGGACAAAGCTAAGTGCTGGTTACACTCTCTACCAGCAGGGTCTATCACCACTTGGTAGGATCTTGCGCAAAAGTTTCTCACTAAATTCTTCCATATGTCGAAGACTGCTGCAATCAGGAATGCTCTTACTCAGTTTGCTCAGCAAACTGGAGAATCTTTATGTGAGGCTTGGGATCGATATAAGGAGATTCTAAGAAAGTGCCCACACCATGGCGTGCCTGATTGGATGATTATTAATTGTTTCTACAATGGATTGGGTGCTACTTCTAGATCCATGCTTGATGTAGCATCAGGAGGAGCCTTGTGGGATAAAATCTACGATGAAGCTTATGAACTTATTGAACTGATGGCTGCTAATGAGTACCGAATTCCTTCCCAGAGGCTGAATCACAGAAAAGTCGCAGGAATTCTGGAGTTGGATGCAGCAATTGCTATCGCTACCCAACTTAAGGCTTTGACGATGAAGGTGGACACTTTGACTAATTATGGAGTTAATCAAATCGCTAGCGTATGTGAGCTTTGCGCTGGTGCCCATGAGACTGATCAGTGCGCAATTTCTAGTGAATTAGCTCAATTTGTGAGCAACTTCCAGTGATTGCAACAACCAGTGACAGCCACCTATCATCCCAACAACCACAATCATCCTAATTTCAGTTGGAGCAACACTCGGAATGTGGTTCAATAGCCTTGTCAGTAATATCCAGCTAAGCAGTACAACCCCCTGGTTTTCAGCAATCGCAATATGCACCAAGACAACAACTCCAGCTACAACAAGCCAATAAAAAATCTGAATTAGAGGAGTTGAAGCTTATGTGCAAGAGTCAAGCCGTTTTTATCAAGACCTTGGAAAATATATTTGGGAAAATTTCAAATGCCTTGCTAAATCGTCAGCCTGGTACACTACCTACTGACACTGAAGTGCCAGGAAAGAGGGAAGCTAAGGAGCAGGTAAAGCAATCACTTTAAGGTCTGGGAAGGTTGTGAATCCCGAACAAACTCAAGTGTTGACTGAAGAATCTAAGGCTGAGAAAGAAGTAGAGCAACAGGAAGTAGAAGTGGAACCAATGAAGACTACTGTTGAGCACACTCCTCCTCAGGCTAATACTGGGAAGAAGCAGAACTATCCTCCACCGCCTTTTCCCAAGCGGCTACAGAAGAAAAAGCTGGACAAGCAATTTGAGAAGTTTCTGGAGGTGTTCAAGAAACTTCATATCAACATACCTTTCACTGAGGCTCTTGAGCAGATGCCTAGTTATGCAAAGTTTATGAAAGGTATTCTCTCTTGGAAGGTGAAGCTAGATGATTTAGAGACAATCATTCTCACAGAGGAATGCAGTGATGTGCTGCAACAGAAGTTGCCTCCGAAGCTTAAAGATCCAGGAAGCTTCATTATTCCGTGTACTATTGGAAAAGTGTCTTTTGACAGATGCTTATGTGACTTGGGAGCTAGCATCAATTAGATGCCTTTGTCAATCTTCAAGCAGTTGTACTAACCTGATCCTAAACTGACTTATATGACCTTGCAGTTAGTTGACCGTTATATTACATATCTGCGAGGTATTGTGGAGGATGCCTTGGTCAAGGTTGATAAACTCATCTTCCCTGCTAATTTCGTAATTCTTGATTTCGAGTAGGATAAGAAGATTCCCATAATCTTGGGAAGACCTTTTTTGGTGACTGACCGAAACTTGATAGATGTGCAGAAGGGTGAGCTCACAATGCGAGTTCTGGATCAGGATGTGACTTTTAATGTGTTCAATGCTATGAAATTTCTAACTGATAATGAGGAGTTCTTAAAAGTGGAGTTCGTCGATTCGGTGGTCACATCGGAACTTGATCAATTGCTAAGGTCTGGTGCCTTAGAAAAAGCCTTGTTGGGGAATTCAGATAGTGAAGATGATGAAGGGGAAGAACAATTGCAGTACTTGAATGCTTCTCCCTGGAAGAGGAAGATAGATATGCCTTTTGAATCTCTTGGAATAGAAGAATTGTTAGGTCTCAATGAGTTTGTAGAAGGGGGTTGAATACAAACACTACTGAATAATCGAATTAAATACGGAATAAAAATATGAAACAAAATTCAAGTTAAATAAGAATATTATTAAACTTGAAAGGTGTTACAACAACTGTATCGATTACAAGGAATTAATCTCAAATTAATTATCACAAATCTAGAATAAATTCGACATGAACTTTTTCTATTTTTGCAATAAAAAGATTCAAATGATAAACACAATTTGAGATTAAGTTCTAGGTATTTTGATCCGCTAGATAGTTACACAAGAACAAGATAAAGATTTCAAGTGGTTTGGATTTAACTTTACAAACTAGAAATTGTGATCTTGAATTCAGCTGATGAAAATGGAATATTTGCTGCGACTGATGTGTTCTTGTTTGTTGACTTGTGTTCTGTGTATTGGATGATAATGAATGTATGCTGCTTCTGTTCTTTTTAAATCAATCAACAAACTCTCATTGAACTGGCAAGACAATCCTGAGCTCATCAAGACATTCAATAGGACTATTGATTGTACTAGCAAGACAATCTGATTGAACTATAATGACTTTCGGTATGACAATCAGTTGAACTAGCAAGACAATCTCCTTCCCAGTAGAACTTTCGGTATGACTATTGACATGACTTGGCATGACAATCGGTATGATAATCCAGATTGTCATGCTAGTTCATTTTCAATTGTCTTGCTAATTTAAGACTGTTTTTAATTAAATTAAACTTCTGAAAATTCTTAATATTAATTCTGAATTAATTAATCAATTAATTCAATTAATAAATAAATTAATCTTTGCAGATATAATTTATTTTCTTAATTAAATTATATGACTTAATTAATTAATAGAGAATTAATACTAATCCTGAGCAACAACCATTCTTCTGAAAATCTTCTGAAAATGACTGAGAATTATGAATCAATTCCACCACTTCAATGTTGACACTCGATGTACTGTCTGATTCATAAGTGACTAACTTCTGTGACGTTTCTTCATGTCTTGACTTTGATAATTGATTTTCTTCAGATTAAATCCTTGTAATTAATGATACCCTGGCGAGATCTCTGTCACTTGATTAAATCCACAATCTTGATTTGCATCACTGAGGCTTGATCAATTTCTTGAGCTTCTTCCAGTGAATTAACTCCTCAAGTCTGTAGATGAACCTTGTTTCTGAATCCTCTGACAGATGTTACTTGGTGAGATCTTTTTGACGGTAGATCCACTATTTACTTATTACATTCTTATTTGAGTTGAGTTAAATCCTCGAATATACAAATAGGCTATGACATATGCCTTACAATCTCCCCCTATTTGTTTGTTAGAAAATAACACACAAATACCTAGAGGATAACTCAACTAACAAATAAGAAAAAGATATAAATAGAAATGTAAAGTAAATAGCAGAAAAGTTCTGGATAACATTTAACCTTTTCCAGATTCCAAATAGATGTTCCTCTAGACTGAACATATCTTCAAGTAGTTTCATCTTCATTTGTACAACCACATTTCATGTTGAGAAGCCCATATCTCTCTTGCTTCTCCCCCTATGAGAATCGACTGATTAAAGAAGATCACCTTCGTTTACCACCTCTCCCGTACAATAGGATCCGCAGATAAAAACCAATGGTACTCCCCTAACAGCTTCTTCCCTTACTAGAAAATCACCTTGTGTTTACCACCTCTCCCGTACAATAGGATCCGTAGTTACAAACAACAATGGTGTGGTGTAGTGTACATATGCTTCATCTTTTTCTTCCTCCCTGCTATTTCTCCCCCTTAGTTGAGGAATCCTCCAAACTATTACTTAAGCTTTTATCTCCCCCTTAAAGAAGGAATGTATGCCGTCGTTTGAAGGAATTCTCATATTCCACTTGGTTGGAAAAGAAATAACAAGTAGTTTCTCTTTCTTCCTTAATGTGAGTGTGTGATTCTATTTTAGTGTACCTCACATGTGTTTCACTTTTCTCTCCACTCGTGTTTACGCTCATTCTCACAAGTGTATCACTCCTCTCATAGCTCCAACATTCAGCTGTACCTGCAAGGAAAATCACCTTAGCCATCCTTAAGGAGGTCACAGATGGTGCAATGGGAGTTCGCAAATCCCCATCCTCGTTAGACTCATCAGATGAATCTGAGTCATAATCTACAAGTTGCTAGTTTCCCATTTAGGGTTCCAGATTTGAATTCTGGGAAGGTAAACAATGATCCAACGAATTTTGCATAAAGATCAAAGTTCCATTCTAATGTCTGTGAAGACATTTCCTTGTGACTCATCAGGTAATATCTGAATCATTGTCAACAATTTGCCGATCTGTGCCTATGTCAGATCCACTATCCGTAGATGCATCCAGGGGATTTAAGCCTGGGGAGGTAGACACTGACCACTGACATATGGCTTTTGGATCAGTATCCTCTCCTAACACCTGTAAAGGCAATTGGTCCATTAACGAACCTTGAACAATCGAATCTGACCTTAAAACGGTCGAAACTCTTGTTTCTGTCAACTCATCCTTTGTGTGTGTAACCTTTCCTGGTGCATCAAGAATTGTTTATGTTTGAAGTGGTGACACTACATCGGATACCCTGGCCGACAGGCAAATTTCAATAGACACACCCTGTTGAGAGAATGAATCTAGTAACTATTTTTGAGCCTTTTCAGCCATTACATCTTTTTGAGAAGATGTATGGGAGCTTGCAGTTGTCTCAGTTTAAATACTACTCATCTATGTAGGAGACAGAGCTACTGGGTTGACTACAGAACCTTCCTTATATGGTGCACTAAGGCACTATCTCCCTCACGCTCATTTATACTACATTTAGTGGTAAGAGAGTGTTAGTTGGTTCTGTTTCTGTGTTTGTCTTTACAGTCTGGGATAGACGTTGGGGGTTTTCAACCTCATGACTGTCAATGAAAGAAAGTCATTGGAGACTGAACCTGTATCACAGAACATATGGCAATAGAGAGATAAAATGTACTTAAGATATATAATGAATGAAAATTATACATTTAATCTTTTGAGAGAAATGATGTACAATAGTGATTTCAAAGGATTTTACATGAAATAAGAAATCACTAATGTAGAAAGAAGTTTTATTTTCTTAGAGTGACATACCATGTTCTTGACGATTGCTTGTGTAGTACACTAGTTCATACCAACCTGAAGTGAGATTGTGAAGAAGAGATTGCATAGTCCAATACACCTGCAGCTGGAAAGTCCATGAACTTTGGTGCACTGACTTCCTCTTTTGACTCACCAACTAGGAGTACACTTGTACACATCTTACTAGAGTCCAATTCCAAGTGTAATGTGCATCAGGTGCGTGATATGTCGTAATATTCTCAAGTCTCGTCACTGGTGCTATATGTTTGATACTGCTTCCCAATAATAACCTAGCACAATATACAAATTTTCAATGATAACATTCCCAGCTTGCAAGCAGCCATATCCCTCAGATAAACCTTTGCTGTTATCTCCAAAGGTAACGAGGGGGCCAGCTTTCTCAATCCACATTTGATAGCAGGGCTCTATCTCCGGTCATATGTCTTGATGATCCACTATCAAGAATCCACACTACCGGTTCCACCTGTTTAATGCCCTGCACTACAAATGGATTAGACGTTCTTCGGAACCCAAACTTGGTTGGGCCCGGCATACTTGTAGAATTGTCCTTTGTCAGGAAAAATAACATTTTTAACTTTAATAGTCTCAACTTTTTCAATGACTGAACATTTGACCTTATAAACAGCCTTAACAAATTTCTGTTTAGGGTTAGGCACAAATGTCTCCTTTCTAGCCTTAGAAGGACTAGCAGTCTTAGACCTATCATGATTCTTGTTATTCACATGCTGACGAGGAGTAGTCTTATCATTAGAAACATGCTTACCATTAAAATAAGCATACATCATATTAATAGCACAAGACATACAATTAGCAACACCACATGCTTTATGAGAGTGATTAACAGCAGGGAATTTATGCATGGTAGACATGGAATTTTTATTATCCAACTCATGTATGTCTGAGTTAGTCTCAGTTGCTTTCATAACTTTGACTGGAACTTTCGACACACTTGACTTGGAAACAACCTTCTCATTAGCATGATCTTCAGCACGTATTTCTTCTTGAATAACAGAAGAGGTCGTATCAAATGGTTCAGTAATTGATGATTTATAGAGGGGTTCATCAACACCCTTAAGCACATATGGTACTTCCCTCCCTTTAGCACAGACATGAGGAGGGGAGTTTATGCCTAATTCTCCAATAGCAACATTGTAATCATAACCTATTCCAAATGTTTGATTAACAGCTTGCTTACTGTAGAACTCTTTAGCCTTCAAACAAGAATTAAAGTAGGCTCTAACCTTAGTCTCAAGACTGGTGATCTTGTCTTTGAGAATAGTTTCGATTTTTCTATAACAGTCAACTCAATTCTCTAGAAAAGATACTTCTTCTTTTAACTTGTCTTGATTAATGTGCACAAGTCTTAATTCATTGACCTCTTTCTCAAGGTCTTTGATCTGTAAACTTAACAGTTCATTATCACGACGAGCACAATCTAAGTTACCTCCTAGATGATAAACTAATTCAGCATCAGTATATTTTACCTCTTTTCTTGACGATGAAGCTTTTCCCTCAATAGCCATAAGAGCAAGATTCCCTTCTTCTTCATCTTCACTATCAGTATCATCCCAGCTTCTTCCCTTTGCCAGATAAGCCCTTTCAGAGTTACTCTTCTGATTTGAATCATAAGAGTTCTTCCTTACTTGCTTTGGCTTCCAACATTCTGTGGCAAAGTGTCCCAACTCATTGCAGTTATAGCATCTAATGGTGCTCCGATCAACCATCCCTATTTTGTATCCACCACTGCTGGTGTTAGAGGATGAAGATCCATCTTTCTGGAATTTGTTGTAGTTGGACTTATACTTGAACTTGGGATTTCTCTTGAATCTGACATTGGAGAATATCTTGACAATTTGGGCCATTGACTCATCTTCTAATTGCTCCAGCTCTTCCAAGGAATAAAAATCATCACTGGATTGATTTGTAGTAGGAGGATCATATTCTTCTACTAATACATTTTCCTCAGCCTTGGAATAATGTACCATTCTTTCCGACTGTTGAGATTGTTGTTGTTGTTGACCATCATCTACAAGAGCAGTAGATGTGTTGACCATTCTATCTTTCCCGTAGACTTCCTTCTGCTGAATCTGCTCCAACTCATAGGTTTTTAACACACCATAGAGTCTATCCAAAGAGATCTCACTCAGATCTCTAGCTTCTCTAATGGCAGTGATTCTATGTTCAAGATGAGTTGGCAATGTTAAAAGGAACTTTTTGTTGACCTCCCTGATTGAATAATATTTTCCATTTATGTTGAGGTTGTTGATCAACGCATTGTACCTCTCAAACACTTCAGTAATTCCTTCTCCTGGATTGGATTTAAAATGTTCATACTCAGAGGTTAGGATCTCCAACTTGTTCTCCCTAACTTCCTATGTGCCTTAATTAATCACCTCAATAGTTTCCCACATGTGTTTGGAATTTTTACAGTTCATCACATGTCTTTTCATCAAGGGATCAAGGGAATCAATTAATATTAATTAAAGGCTGGCATCCAAGGAGGCTTCTTCCTTTTCAGCAGGAGTAAAATCTTCAGGCTCTTTTGGATAGGTTCTAGCTTTGGTAATCACAATATCATCTAATATCACCTCTGGTTCAATGACCATCGGAGTTTTTAGACCCTTCTTTACCAAGTTCAGATATTTGGGATTTGCCACTTGTAAAAACAAGAGCATCTTCTTCTTCCACATGATATAATTTTCTTTATCAAATAGTGGAATTTTAACGGTTCCAACTTTTTGTGAAGTCATTATGAATTTTTGAATAAATAAAAATTCAAGGAGTTAGAAAAATCACAAAAGTCTAGGATCTTGATTTGTTCGTTAATCAGAAGGCTCTGATACCAATTGTTAGGTCCCAATGAATTTGAAGAAGGGGGGTTGAATACAAACACTACCGAATAATCGAATTAAATGCGGAATAAAAATGTGAAACAAAATTCAAGTTAAATAAGAATATTATTAAACTTGAAAGGTGTTACAACAAGTTTAACGATTACAAGGAATTAATCTCAAATTAACTATCACAAATCTAGTATAAATTCGACATGAACTTTTTCTATTTTTGCAATAAAAAGATTCAAATGCTAAACGCAATTTGAGATTAAGTTCTAGGGATTTTAATCCTATAGATAGTTACACAAGAACAAGATAAAGATTTCTAGTGGTTTGGATTTAACTTTACAAACTAGAAATTGTGACCTTGAATTCAGCTGATGAAAATGGAATATTTGCTGCGGCTGCTGTGTTCTTGTTTGTTGACTTGTGTTCTGTGTATTGGATGATAATGAATGTATACTGCTTCTGTTCTTTTTAAATCAATCAACAGACTCTCATTGAACTGACAAGACAATCCTGAGCTCATCAAGACAATCGGTAGGACTATTGATTGTACTAGCAAGACAATCTGATTGAACTACAATGACTTTCGGTATGACAATCAGTTGAACTAGCAAGACAATCTCCTTCCCAGTAGAACTTTCGGTATGACTATTGACATGACTTGGCATGACAATCGGTATGACAATCCAGATTGTCATGCTAGTTCATTTTCAATTGTCTTGTTTATTTAAGACTGTTTTTAATTCAATTAAACTTCTGAAAATTCTTAATATTAATTCTAAATTAATTAATCAATTAATTCAATTAATAAATAAATTAATCTTTGCAGATATAATTTATTTTCTTAATTAAATTATATGACTTAATTAATTAATAGAGAATTAATACTAATCGTGAGCAGCAACCATTCTTCTGAAAATCTTCTGAAAATCACTGAGAATTATGAATCAATTCCACCACTTCAATGTTGACACTCGATGTACTGTCTGGTTCATAAGTGACTAACTTCCGTGACGTTTCTTCATGTCTTGACTTTGATAATTGATTTTCTTCAGATTAAATCCTTGTAATTAATGATACCCTGACGAGATCTCTGTCACTTGATTAAATCCACAATCTTGATTTGTATCATTGAGGCTTGAACAATTTCTTAGGCTTCTTCCAGTGAATTAACTCCTCAAGTCTGTAGATGAACCTTGTTTCTGAATCCTCTGACATATGTTACTTGGTGAGATCTCTTTGACGGTAGATCCACTATTTACTTATTACATTCTTATTTGAGTTGAGTTAAATCCTCGAATATACAAAAAGGCTATGACATATGCCTTACAGGAATTGAACAAAACTCCTAAATGCCTCAAGCCATCTATTGAGGAAGCTCCCACTCATGAGCTTAAGCCTTTACCTGAGCATTTGAGGTATGCATTTTTAGGTGATGCATATACTCTGCCTGTTATTATTGTATCTGACCATTCAGGTAGTGATGAGGAAAAGCTTTTGAGGATTCTGAGATAGTTCAAATCGGCAATTGGATGGACTATAGTAGATATCAAGGGAATCAGCCCTTCTAACTACATGCATAAAATTCTGCTAGAGGAAGGTAGCAAGCCTACGGTCGAGCAGCAAAGAAGACTCAATTCAATCATGAAGGAGGTAGTGAAAAAGGAAATTCTTAAGTGGCTAAATGCAGGGATCATCTACCCTATTTCTGACAGTTCATGGGTAAGCCCGGTTCAATGTGTGCCAAAGAAAGGTGGTATTGCTTGTTAGTGTTTTTGCTTTAGAGACAACACTATGATGTTTTAGTTAAAGAAATTTGGATTATTAATGTTTATGTTCTATCGATTATTCCCTTTATAATTTATTAATTCTTAATTTACGGTGATATAAATGTTAGATTAATTAATGTCCTTGAAATATGATGTGTAATTCTATATCTCTAAGTACGTGACTTAGAAATGAGATTATGAGAATAGTATCAATATTCCTAAAGGTCCCTAGTCGAGTATTATTATTAAGGGACAATAATAATGCATTAAGACTAGTGTGTTTGTTGACTGATGATCACATATCAGTGATCATAGGTATAGTGATACTAAAGTCAAAGACACAGGCAGATGTACATGTACATGGTGCTGGACAGACCCGATGTGAGATTCTACATGTCTGTTGTGTCAGAAGTAATCCTCACAGTGATAATGATGTAATGGTCCTTAGACCTAAAGTCATTATATTTTTATACGAGAATTAATATACATTGATTACATTAAATGTTATCCTTGACCGGGTAATGATAAAAGTGGACCTGGATTAAACATTGATGAGGATGACACATTACATGCCTCTAGTCTAATCTATAATATGTGGTTAAAGGGATTATATTACATTGTACATTATTCACGAAAAGTTTAATCGATCACTAATTCAATTATTATTACTTGGGTAGCAATGATGTATTACTAGATGTCGCTCATTGTTTACGATTTTAAATTAGATTAAAAATTCGTTACCAATGTAATAATAACCTATAGGGTCACACACAAAGAATGCTTGAAGGATTATTTAATTTAAATTAGATTTAAATTAAATTAAAGTAATTTAAATTAATTATAATATTAATTAAGTTTGACTTAATTAATTAGATAAATAATGATATTGAAATTTACTAATATTAATTATGAAATTTATTTGTTAAATAATTAAGTGAGACTTAATTATAATAAAAATAGGAATTTCGAATTAATAATAACTCCTAATTAGTTAAGAGTTATAATTCATTTTTCTACTCTCTATATAATATCTCTTGTGTGGCTGATTTTGTGTGCAATACTTTTACTAAAACCCTAGCCACCAAGAGAGAAGATAGAGAGAGCAAGAAGAAACGGGTTTGTGCTAGTACACATCCAATCCTTGAGTTCAAGCATTCATGTGATACCGATAGAGCGTAAATCGCGAGAGCGGGATGCGTGGTGATTGAACAAGCTTTGGATCTCCATTAGTCAATCAATTGGTAAAGCTTCTTAAGATAAACAATCTGATCTATGAATTAAATATATGTTTTTCGCATGGATCATGCGGTGTGTTTCGAAAATTCTGATTTTTTACGTTTCTAATAATTACTGTTTATGTTGCGTTTATGTGCTTGAAACCCAACATTATTGTGGTAGCAGATGAGAAGAATGAGCTTATTCATACTAGAACAGTCACGAGGTGGAGAGTTTGCATGGACTACAGGAAGTTGAATAAAGCCACTCGAAAGGATCACTTCCTTTGCCCTTCATTGATCAGATGCTTGATAGGTTAGCCGGTCATGAGTACTATTGTCTTCTGGATGGTTATTCAGGTTATAATCAGATTTGTATACGCATACATATATATGCGTATGTATATATATGTTTTGAATATATGATATTCATGAGAGTTGTATAATTATATGATGATTATATAATCTGTATATATATTGATATATATATGTTTTGTGTTTGTTCTTATTATAAGAATCGTATTTTATACGATTCTGAATCGGATGTAACAGATTTGCTGAAATTTGTGTTTGGTGTCCGATTTTCGGAACTAATACGCTATTTTATCGACTGATAGCTAAAGCTATCATCGATTGATCTGTAAGGCATTTTACATTGTTTAGGCTCTTTAATCTGTGATTTAATGTTATCAGATTTAATTTTGAATTCTCTGATTTTTTCAATATTTGGTTTTGATGATTAGATCATGATGGGTATGATATGTTAAGATCAGATTATATGTTTTAACATGTTATTTTGTGTTAATTGAGCATGGTGGATGGTTATGGCTTATGATTTTAAGTTAATGGTTTTGGTTTTTCAAATACAGTTTGCATGTCGTTTAATCTTGTAATTATTAAATTTAGAATGTAACTCGAGTTCTTCTTGTAAGTTCATTAGATTAGTTTTCATATTTCATTCTTGTAATGGACATGAAGATTTGAAGATCAAGGGTAATCACACACGGAGGCCATCCAAGGAAGCAATACAAGAAAAAAGACATGTAATAGTTAGCCTGTATTTATTTTCCACTTTAGATTGACCTAGATCTTTGTCATTAGCTTGATAAAGATCACATAGGATGAAGCCATAACCAACCACATTTATTAATAGCACTTTACATATATATGCACATATGATGAATGTGTGTAGAGTAGTTTATAAAGATGCATGCTTAATTTTTAAAATAAATAAACGATTATGTGATTCTCGTGTTTATGAAACAAGGAATAAACAAACGATTCTTTGTTTCTGACATGGGGAGATTTTGTCAAAAGCGAGTTCATTGAACTTGTAATAACCTCAAAATTTTTGGACTTTTTGAAACCCTGATGAATAGTAATTTTTGCTGATGATGCTGATTAAGGAAAATTATCAGATCACGCTATATAGAAGTACTATTATGGAAATTTTACGATTGTATTAGTATTCCATAAAGTAAATGAGTATATATAAAGATCGTCAGAATCCAAATTCGAACACTTTGATTTTTTCCCGAAAATCCACAGATACCGAAAGAAATGAGTATAAGATAACATGATTAAAAGGATTTAAATTCAAGGATTATAAGAGAGGATCATAAAAGGAATATAAAATATTGAGAAAGGTTTAGGGGAACCCAAGTAATAAGATCCCGGATATGATCCCTCAAACGAAGAACGAGAACGAAAGTTAAGCAAACCGTAAAACAAATAAGCGACCAAGAGACAAGCTTGTACAAGAAGCCAAGGATTGTGACATCATCAAACCACAAGATAAAGACATGTGGCAAATGGATAACATAAGAAATGTGACATAAGCATGACAAATGAGATTGTTTTGTTGGTTGATTTGTAGCCAAGCATTATTTACCATGGTAAATTATAAATTAACCAAGCTAACAAAACATCACACAAATACACCAAGCAAGCAAACAATTCATTTTCTCTCTTTTCTTCATGAAGCTCTCGGCTTCTTTCTTAGCAAAAGGGAAGTCCAAGCTCCTCCACTTGCTAATTTACAAGGTAATTATCCTAGCTTCTCCTAGTTAAGTTACATACTTCCTAGGAATCTTAGCTTCGAAATCCTTTCCTAGCATATCCTATAAATCATTCAAGAAGATGGTGAATAGTACTTTCTTGAAATTAATTTTGTGTTCTTGATTTCTTTGGAAAGATCAAGCTGGTAGGAGGATAGATCAAGGCTCCCTAAGGCTTCCTAGCAACTTATCATTCATCAAGGAAGGTAAAACCTCATACCCTAAGCTTTACTTTGAATTTTTAGGAGTGGTTTTGATTGTTATAGTATATAAGAAGCATGGTGCTTGTGTGTTTCAAGTTTGGTTGGGTTTGTAGTGATTTGGATGATTGAATCTTGTTTATTAGTTAATGAACCTTAGTATGGTTAGTAGCACTTGTTTGTGATTGAATGGATTGGGAAAATCATGAGGTTATGGACTGATGTAGGGAGGGTTGGATGGATTTTGGTTGTAATGTGGGTTGTAAGTTGGTTTGTGATTGATTTGGAGTTGTATAAACTTTGGTAATCGCGTAAATATGGCCATCATAATGCCCGATTTACCTTAGACTGTTTTTGTTCCTAACTTCAGGACCCGTGAACTCACTGCTAGATTCTAACCATTTCCTTGTTCAGATAGTTCATGTTACGAGTTTCGTTTTGATATGTGGTTCGCTTGAATCCGATGTACGGTTTAGGAGAAACGACCGTTTTAAGTAACAGCTTTTCGCGAATGAACCATTACCCCTCGCCTTACTTTGAAACCTTGGTTAAGGCCCTTAAATGACTAATTGGAGTATGAAACAATTATGTAAAGTGGATTAGGCAGTTGGTAGGGTACTCGCAAAAGAATAACCTTAAAATTCATAATGGTTAATTGATTAAAAATGGTGCAGTCGAGGGTACTCGAATGACTTATGTGATTCGTTAAGCGTAGAAGTGACCATAAGCGAATGTTAAGGTTCAATTGGTTAAAGTCTACTTTCTTAAGTGACCGAGGTTTAATTCTGACTTAGGTTGTTGTTCATAGGTTATCGGACCCACTCTAAGATTAATTCTATCCGGGAAAACTCAGGCAAGTTTTCTACCCGTTATACTGTTGTTGTGATGTATAAATGTATATGCATTATCTTGTGATAAGTGCATGATTGTTATTAGCAAATCTTGCGATATATTGGAGTATGCCGAATTGGTGTTTCGATTATTTTACAAATATTTCTCAATGATCCAACCGTATGGATGTCAATATATATATATATATATATATATATTAGTGATATAACCAAAATTTCATATCAAAATAATTTTATTTGGTTTGCTAGTTTAACAGTCAAGCATGAGTTTGACTAGTACACCTAACTAGTGTTGAATTTTGAATTGGTGTTTCGATAATTTTAAAAATATTTTTCGATGATCTAACTGTATGGATGTCAATAGATATATATAATAGTGATATAACCAAAATTTCATATCAAAATAATTTTATTTGGTTTTCCATTTTAATAGTCAAGCATGAGTTTGACTAGTACAGTTAACTAGTGTTTACTCGTGAATTTGTGTTTCCATTATTTTAAAAATATTTCTCAACGATCCAACCGTATGGATGTGAACAGATATATATATTAGTGATATAACCAAAATCTCATATCAAAATAATTTTATTTGGTTTTCCATTTTAACAGTCAAGTATGAGTTTGACTAGTACAGCTAACTAGTGTTTACTTCTGAATTGGTGTTTCGATTATTTTAAAAAAATTTCTTAACAATCCAACCGTATGGATGTCTATAAATATATATATTAGTGATATAAACAAAATTTCATATCAAAATAATTTTATTTGGTTTGCCATTTTAACAGTCAAGAATGAGTTTGACTAGTACAACTAACTAGTGTTTACTCCTGAATTGGTGTTTCGATTATTTTAAAAATATTTCTCGATGATCCAACCGTATGGATGTCAACAGATATATATTAGTGATATAACCAAAATTTTATATCAAAATAATTTTATTTGGTATGCCATTTTAACAGTCATGCATGAGTTTGACCAGTACAGCTAACTAGTGTTTACTCCTGAATTTGTGTTTCTAGTATTTTAAAAATATTTCTCAACGATCGAACCGTATGGATGACAACAAATATATATATATATATATATATATTAGTGATATAACCAAAATTTCATATCAAAATAAGTTTACTTGGTTTTCCATTTTAATAGTCAAACATCAGTTTGACTAGTACATCTAACTAGTGTTTAATCCTGAATTTTTGTTTCCGTTATTTTAAAAATATTTCTCAACGATCCAACCGTATGGATGTGAACAGATATATATATTAGTGATATAACCAAAATCTCATATAAAAACAATTTTACGTGGTTTGTCATTTTAATAGTCAAACATCAGTTTGACTAGTACATATAAGTAGTGTTTTGTCGTGAATTATTATTTCGATTATTTTAAAAATATTTTTCAACGATCCAACCATGTGGATGCCACCAGATATATATATATATATATATATATATATTAGTGATAAAATTAAAATTTCATATCAAAATAATTTTATCTTGTTTGCCATTTTAACAGTCAAACTAATGTTTGACTAGTATTTCTAACTAGTATTCAATCATGAATTGGTGTTTCAATTATTTTAAAAACATTTTTGAATGATTGGAAATAAATGCTGACATTTATATGGCTGGATCATGAAATAATAGTTTTTAAAAATTGAAATTTATCAAAAATCATGTGCTAATTTACGACGGAATCCGTCATAAATTATTATCTGCAAAAAATTTCAGAAAAGTCAAATTTACCACCAATATTTTTGGGAAAAGGTTAAATTTCCCTCTTTGATAACTTACGACGAATTTTAATTTCCATCGTACATTGGGAAAAATAATTAACTTACGATGAAATGTTTAAATCGTCACAACTTCAAATAATTTTCATTTTTGTTTAATTGTGTGGTGCAAAATTTTATTAATAAAATACTAAATTTACGACGGTTTTGGGTTTCGTCATAAATAATTACGATGTTTTACTTTTTTCCATCGTAAGTTGGGCGCGCATTTTTTTCCGTCGTAAGTTGGTCGTCGTAAATGGCCTATTTTGTTGTGGTGAGTTTAATCTATAATATGTGGTTAAAGAGAATATATTACATTGTACATTATTCACGAAAGATTTAATCGATCACCAATTTAATTATTATTACTTGGGTAGCAATGATGTATTACTAGATGCCGCTCATTGTTTACGATTTTCAATTAGATTTAAAATTCGTTGCCAATGTAATAATAACCTATAGGGTCACACACAAAAAATGCTTGAAGAATTATTTAATTTAAATTGGATTTAAATTAAATTAAAGTAATTTAAATTATTTATAATATTAATTAAGTTTGACTTAATTAATTAGATAAATAATGATATTCAAATTTACTAATATTAATTATGAAATTTATTTGTTAAATAATTAAGTGAGACTTAATTATAATACAAATAGGAATTTTGAATTAATAATAACTTATAATTAGTTAAGAGTTATAATTCGTTTTTCTACTCTCTATATAATATCTCTTGTATAGCTGATTTTGTGTGCAAGACTTTTATTAAAATCCTAGCTAGCAAGGAAGAAGATGGAGAGAGCAAGATTCTGATTATGTACCTGAATCTTAGAACAATCAATCAATTTTTTGAAGTCTTTCCCAACAACAGCATTCTGGTAGACATGTCTATATATCCTTACCGTTTTATGTCCATCACATGAACCTGATGGCGAGAAGCAGTGTTTGTAAATCGGAAAATAACAATAGATGCAGTACATGGTAGTCTCATTGTTGCTCAGATTATGAGTTGAACAACTCTTGAAGAATTCTTTCTCAAGAAATGTTTGCAGCCACGCAGGCATGCCTTGAACTTGTTCCTCCTGAAACTAATTCCATGTCACTAATCGAAACAAATTAATGTCGATGAAAACACACTAGACAATATAAACATAAAGAGCGATAGTTTGAAGCCTATCTTTTAGGGATCTATACAAAAATGGTATAAAAACATAAGAATGAAACTAACAAATACATTAGTAACCAATCAAATAAGCCTGTAGTAATTATACATATTGTTTCATACACTCTGTACGTACCTGTTGCATTGATCTTGAATCTTCACACTTACAAACTTTGAAACAAGGTACTGGAGTTCACACTTTTGGCTAATTTTGGGAACAGACTATCGAGGAATATAATGAGGTGTTCAAGGACTTTATTTATAATAATTACTAGCCTATGACCCGTGCCATGCACGGATTACTTTTAACACTTGAACGATTTTTAATAATATAATTATATCTTAAAATTATTATATTTTGATATATATTTTCAATAGTTGAAAAATAAATTGAAGAACATAATAAGTTCTAATAATAAATTTTGTGTCATAATTTGAGACTTGACTGAAAATAAATAATATAATATTATATGTTGTTCACGGGACTCAAGCCCTCAACCTATGAAAATTGTTAAAATAAAGAATATAAAAGTTTAAATATAATAAGTTGTTGACGGGGTTCGAACTTTGGATCCATGAGAGCAGTTTAAATATTATTTTATTATTGCATCCAACGGTTCTCATCTATCTGACTTTAGATCTGATGGTTGTTATTTTTCGTATCAAACAACTGTACCGAACAACTGATTACCAAATAGAGGATGTTTTGTGATAATTTGAGACTTGATGAAAAATAAATAATATAATATAATAAGTTGTTCACGGGATTCGAGCCCTGAACCTGTAGAAATTTTTAAAATAAAGAATATAAAAGTTTAAATATAATAAGCTGTTGGTGAGGTTCGAACCCTGAATCCATGAGAGCAGTTTAATATTAATATAATAATATTTATTATTGCATCCAACGGTTCTCATCTATCTGACTTTAGATCTGACGGTTGTTATTTGTCGTACCAAACAACTGTACCGAGCAACCAACTACCAAATAGAGGGTCTACTAATAATAGTATAGTATAGACAGATAACATGTGTAGCCTGATACCACTAGTGTGGTGTTAATCAGAACATTTGACAATAAAAATCTTATTTTGAATTTATAATGACCACGGTTATGTTATTTATGCCTATTTTATATCCATTTTTTTATAACATATTAAAAGACAATGAAGATGAATATCTATCCTACTATCAAAATAATGCACAAAAATTCACATATAATGATTTCATATATAATAAGATCTAATTTTACTAGAAAACTAGTTAATTGGAGTTACAAAATTATTTTTGAAAGATCCCCAATCCTCTAAATGATATTACAGCCGGTTTGGAAAACCAGATTTCATTTGAAATTGTGGATTTGATCAAATAATCTGCTTGGGAATTTGGATTTGGATTTAATTTGAAATTCAGGACATTCAAATATTAATATAAACATGAGAATTTGAAATAACAACTCAAATCCATTAATTTGAAATCCCTCATTTGAAATGAAATGCAAGTTTCCAAACGCCCTCTTAGGTAATTTATTGGCTAATTGGGTTTATTAACAATTGATCATTTTTAAAAATCAAAATTCATTAATGAGTTTTATATTCAATTTAAATAAAGTATTTCTTATAATTTTATATAGTCGCTCATTAGTTGTATATATCATTTTTCGGCCACTAATAGTATTTTAAACCTAGTATATAGGGAAAATTAGATATTTAGTTTTTTGGCATTTTAGTTATAGAAATTAGGCTTTAATTCTTTGACAAATTTTTAGGCTATATTACATGCTTTCTCGAAAAATTTATGACCATGTACTTTTTTTTGTTGTAATCTATTATGTATATGTTCATTACAATAAGTGGAAATTTTTATTTATCATTTTAGCTTATTTATCTGTATGCATTATCTTATATAAATTCTCATTCCAAAAAAAAATCATTCATTCTCTATAACAAACCGTATACAAACATAAGGATATAAATGATTAGAATTTTGAAAAAAAATGGGCCCCTGTATTTTAAAAAATATAGGAAAAAATACAAGGACCACCAACTATCAACAATTAAATAAATATATGGGCCCGTTGTTAATATATAAAGACAAAAGGATAAACTAATGGCTTCATTACAAAATTTCACTACCAAACTTATATACAAATAATTTTGAAAACATGTATGGGCTCATTGTCAACAATTTAAACTAATAGAATCGAGAGGTAAATGGAATTGAATGCAATAAATGCATGGGCCAAAATCAAATAATTTATTTGAAGGAATTAGTTATAATTACATGGAAAAAATTCATTACTATTTTGAGTACAAAGAACCGATATCATAATTTAGATACATATAGAGTCAAGTTCTATGGAGATCAAAACCACAAAGACCACGTATATTTTTCAAGTAAAATCTTTTAGAAAAATATTGCAAAATATATTGTTTTGTGAATTGTATTCCACAAACATTATTATTTTATTCCAAATCTTGAACACCATACATGTTATGCATGTAGAACATTACAAAATATTTTATTCTACGAAATATATTTAGTTTGTAGAACATTTGTTCAAATTACTGAACATACACATCATACTTATTAAACTTAAATGATTTTAAATAATTTTAATGAATTTGTGATATTCGTAAAATATACTTCACAAAATAACATATTTCATAGTATTTTGATTGCAAAACATAGGTGCTCTCCGAGGTCTACGATAAAAATGTGATCTCAATAGGATTTTACACGAAATTTATATAGAGAGAGTGTTAAGTTCTATGCAGTCAGCTATTTCATTGGAGTCCAGGTGTCCATTTTTGTATTTAAATAAAATGCTCTAAAATATATAATTTTATGAAGCATATTTTAGAAACATCACCATTTTAATAAAATCTTGCAAATCAAATACATTTTAAAAGTAAAATACTGCAAAACATATAATGTTTTGCAATGTGACGATGAATGTTCTGCAAAATACGCATGTCCCATAGAACAATATATTTTACAAATGTTTTACTTGTAAAATATATGGGATTTGTAAAATTATCATGAAAATAATGATATATACAGAACATGATTCACAAAATAATACATTTCGTAATATCCTACATAATATATTAATTGAAGAATATATATGGACTCCATGACTCCAATGAAATAGTGGAATTCATAAAACTTTACTCTTCAATGAAATAGTGGACTTCATACAATTTTATTAAAATCATGAAATAGTCCATCAAATTAAAAAGAAAGAACTGTGTCCGTTAACAATGGCATTTACATGAGAAAACATTTTACTTTAAGAGTAAATAACGTTAAACTTGTATCAATGTGTCAATCATATTTTCATCACAATATAGTGTTAATACTATAACGAGATTCAGTGAAAGAGAAATTGGCAAATATGTTTAGAGAAAATAGGTGAATTTGACGTGCCACGAAATTCGGCTCTACCCGTTTAGTGTAGAACAAATTTTGGAAAAAAAATAAAAATACGAGGGCTATAAATATGACTATAAACTAATACTTAGATTAATTAAATATGTAAATTGCTAGATACTAGAAAACCAATCCAAAGGACTACCATATGTTGAAGCTCTAAAAAATTTCTCAAATGCACTAACATATTTAAATAATGACTCCTATACATTTAAATTTTCGTACAAACATACCAGTTGAGCCTTTCATTTTTCTGATAAGGAATGCACAGACAATCCATAAGTCCTGACGAATATTCTAGTAATGTACCAAAACAAATCTCCAAAAATAGTTATTAGAAATTATAGAAGTTAAAATTTACGTATTTGTAAACATAACATATGCACTAAAGTCACACAGGCAATGCTTGTATGGAAGTTATTTCAATCCCATATGAATGACTCTTAAATGGATCTTTACTTCTCTCATTGCCTATTTACGACTCTTTTCTAATGGATCTTTAGTGTATCTACATATCTAATAGTACATTCAAACCAAAATATTTAAATTTTTCCAGCCGGATCATGTGTTAAACTTTTAAGAAGGTGTTTACAAAAGTAAGGTGCATCTATAAAATATCAAAATAACTTTTCTACTTAAATCATAACTTTATAATTTGTTTTCAATGAAAATTAATTATGTCTACTCATTACGTTCAAAACGAGAAATTAAGCAAAATATCAAATTAAACTTAAGAGTAAAACAAGAGCAAGGCTCTTCTTGTTTATGGTGAGTTAAAGTAGATCTACTCTAAAATGAATAAGTAATTTAAGTTATATTTATACTTGCTATATATTCGTATTTGAAACAGGGGTCACAATTTCGTGCCGGGTGTGTGTCAGGTAGACGGTACCCAATCAAGTTTTTGAAATTACTAAACACTACCCAAAAACTATTGAAGTTGAGAATCAGATTTCAAACCGACATTAAAAATACTTCTATAACCAAAAAGCGACTCAAAAAACCAATATATACTACAACGAAGATTATATGTTGTGTAATGAAATCGAAAATGTATAAAAAAATTACTGAGATCCTACACATAGTTATATGAAAGGTGGAACGTACATGTAATACTCTGACTCTTCATCGGACCCCGTTGTACCGGTGTCAACCGAATAAAGGCACATATAAGATCAATTAGTTGGATAAATCAAAGCACTCGGTTGTTAATAGACTTGTCATATTTTGATGAGGAGATTTGAGATGAGATTTTAAAGAATTTATGGTGTATAGATGATCAATAAAAAGGAGGACACGGGAGGTGAAAACAAGGAAGAAACTACGGGTAAATATTCGGAAGAATCGAGAATGATGGACAATATTATGTAGTTGAATGGCACAGTTATTTAATTGTATGATCCACTCGAGTGACCCAATGTGTAATATATAATATGTTAGCCACATTCATTCACTATTAAATTTAGTTATAATAATTTACGATTATATGTTGAAAGACACTAACATCTTTGATGAACATTAGTTATAAAAGTCATAATAAAAATAATTAATCACAAGTTTCAATATAAATTTTGATTAAAATAATTGTGTAATATTGTATACAAATTTCAAGAAATTAACCTAATAATAAAATTAAAAAATTTAATTTTCTAAGATCTATCTTTACTTTTTTTTAAAACAATTATTATTATCTATTATCGTAATTAATGAATTTACATTACAAATTTATGTTGAATGTCCATCAAATGTGTCTGGTCAACCTAATCAATGACCTAAATTCGTGTTTCTCCAATTCAATTTTGTGCCGTGTCTAGTATTTGATTTTTGTCGAACTTTAATTCTAAACAAATAATTAATTGGGTATTTCCAAACATGTTCTATGGCTTTACTAAAATATTGAGGATAATGTATTATAGAAATGAGAGTTAGCTAGATATTGATTCCATGGGTGTTAAAAATTAGGGTAGAGTTAGCGAGAATTTAAGTAAAATCCACCATTTTTAATGATTTTGTTAAAATTTTATTATGTTTCTAATATTGCATATTTTTAAAGAAATCTTAAAATTTGTAGTATATATTTGTTCGATCTATTAATTCCTAATTGAATCCAAATTAAATAAAATCTAAACGGTCTTGAATAATTTTTAGCTCAATATGAGAATCAACTATCTATTTATAGTTTTTCTTAGAATTCATATGGATCTAAAATTAGGTACTTTACAACCAACAAACTATTTTGAAGGTTTGAGGATCAAAGGTTGAAAAGGGGTACATGGATTAAAAAAAACTTTGGCTTTTATTATTGTGATTTATAATTTGTCTATGAGAATAATTTTCTGATTTATAAAATTTTTATTCCCTTATTAAAAGTGGATTTTGTCTCATATCATATTTTGTTTAATGTCTCTTTTAATAATTCCTTTTTCCAACATATATATTTACAATATTGTATTCTATGTTTTTTTACAAATAAAATTACATATTCAGCCTTTTTTAAAGGAATATGGGATGTTTGCTTTCTATCTTATTAACTATATTCATTTTTATGATAACATATTAACCGATGCATTCTTTTTTTAGAAGGAGTATTTTATTTTTGATATAATATTTACTTTGCAATATTCACATATGTAGATATAGGGTATATTATAATAAGAACTTTTTTATTATGAGAACTGGAAATTAATCATCAAATCAATAAAATAAATTTATAAAACTTATCAAATTAATGTATATAAAAATTGCCACCAAAAGCACAATATTACTTCCACAATAATGCTGCACAACATGAATAATCTTACTAAACCCGAATCATATTCATGCAATTTATATTAATCCCTCTGTGGAAATCCCCAAATCCAAGTTCCATTAACAAAAAATTTAACAGAGAAATCATTAAATATCAACATTGATTACCAATTTTTTTTTGTCTTTACATATTTACGTTTTTCAAACACAAGGGTCACAATTTCGTAAGTATAAATAACAAGTGGGTTTTTTATAAAAAATAAAGATATGTATATATATGTATATGATTGTACACACACTTTTAGAAGAAATAATTGAAATCAGATTTCTTAATCCCCTAACTGTTTTAAGAAATTAACTATAGATACTAGGGTCTGTCACAAAATCAAAATCATGAATACCAAATATATTTATACATAAAGAACACCAAAACACACAAAAATAAATCAAAGTCTAGTAACGAAAATAAAAATCAATCAAACGTGAAAATCATTAAAGGAAAATAAAAGTGTAATGTAGTAAAAGGATTAAAAAAGGATTGAGGGTTTATATGGAGAATACCCGTCTAGTAGTCTACTGTGAATTTTTTGAAATATTTCAATGAACTACAAATCATTAACTAATTTCAAGTCTATGCACATTTAGGTGGATTGTATGTTGTTACTAACTTGACAAAATTTCTTAGAATTCACAAAATAGAGAAATGACGACAATATAACAATATATAACAATATATATTTTACATAAACAAAAATATAAGTTTTTATATTCGATGGATGAATAAAAAAAAATTCGACAAACTTATTAGTTATCAAAATTGATACGGAAAATATAAAAATACACACATGCATAATACATAAATGAATTTACGAAACTAAATATATCTGAAGTAAAGAAAAATATGAGCTGAATAACATAAATGTAATATATTTTACAATAATAGGTCAAACAAAATGAATAGAAATTATTTCAATCCCGTATAAATAACTCTTAAATGGATCTTTACTTCTGTGATTGTCTTGTGTCTAACTTTTAAAAAGGTATTTACAAAAGAAAGGTGCACCTATAAAATATGAAAATAAATTTTCTATATAAATTCTAACTTTATAATTATTTTTCAATGAAAATTAATATTGTCTAAACTCATTATGTTCAAAACGAGAAATTAAGCAAAATATTAAATTAAACTTAATAGTAAAACAAGTGCAAGACTCTTCTTGTTAATGGTGAGTTAAAGTAGGTTTACTCCAGGGAGATCACGAGAACGCGTTACAAAAATTAATAAATTATTTAAGTTATATTTATACTTGCTATATATTCGTATTTTAAACAAGGGTCACAATTTCGTGTCAGGTGTGTGTCAGGTAGACGGTACCCAATCGAGTTTTTGAAATTACTAAACACTACCCAAAAACTATTGAAGTTGAGAATCAGATTTCAAACTTTCACTAAAAACACTTATATAACCAAAACACCACTCAAATAACCAATATATACTACAACGAAGATTATATGTTGTATAACGAAATCAAAATGTATAAAAAATTTACTGAGATCATACAGATAGTTATATGGAAAGTGTGTTGTATTGGTGTCAGCGGAATAAAGGCACATATAAGATCAATTAGTTGGATAAATCAAAACACTTGGTTGTTAATAGATTTGCCATATTTTGATGAGGAGGTTTGAGATGATATTTCAAAGAATTTACTGTGTATAGATGATCAATCAAAAGGAGGACACGGGCCGTGAAAACAAGGAAGAAACTACGAGTAAATATTCAAAAAAATCGAGAATGATGGACAATATTATTTACTTAAAATGGCCCGGTTAGTTAATTGTATGATCCAATCGAGTGACCCAATGTAATATGCAATATGTTAGCCATATTAATTCACTATTAAAATTATTTATAATAATTTACAATAATATGTTGAAAGGCACCAACATCTTTGATGCATATTTGTTATAAAATTCATAATAAAATAATTAATCACAAATTTCAGTAGTAATTTAGATTAAAACAATTGTGTAATATTATATACAAATTTCAAGAAATTAACCTAATAATAAAATTAAAAATTTTAATTTTCTAGATTTATCTTGACTTTTTTTAAAAAAAATTGTTATTATCTATTAGCATGATTAATGAATTTACATTACATATTTGCGTTGAATGTCCATCAAATGTGTCCGGTCAACCTGAATTAATGACTTGAATTCATGTTTCTCCAATCAATTTTGTTTCAAACATATTCTATGGTTATACTAAAATATTGAGGATAATGTATTATTGAAATCAGAGTTAGCTAGATATTAAATCCACCATTTTTAATGACTTTGTTAAAATTTTATTAGCTTTCTAATATTGCATATTTTTAAAGAAATCTTAAAATTTGAAGTATATATTTGTTTGATCTATTAGCTCCTAATTGAATTCCAATTAAATAAAACCCCATTAAACTCTACACGGTCTTGAGTAATTTTTAACTCAATATGAGAATCAATTATCTATTTTTAGATTTTCTTAGAATTCATATGGATCTAAAATTAGGTAGTGTACAACCAATAAACTATTTTGACGGTTTGTGTAATATCCGGGATATATCGTGTAATTATTTTTATCAATAAATAATTATTATGTGATTATTATGTGAATTTTGGTGAACTATTGGTAATTGGATTTGATGTTTGGATGTTTATATGTGATAAAAATTTGAGTATTTTAATTTTAATATGTCCAGAATAAAGTAAATATAATTTTGATATTTTTCTGGTAATTTATAGTTTGGTATATGATTTTATAAATGATTTATAGATTTAATAAATTATTTTCTGAGTAATTATAAACTATTTTATAAAATCGGGAATCTTCCAACTTCAACCGTTTTTGCCTTTTTACAACCCGAAAGTGTTCGGAAAACTCCTTCCTAACCTAATTTGTTTATTCTGAACATTTTTCTTGTTTTGACTTTTTCGATCCGGAGTACGGTTTGACCTGTACGAGTCACGGTGCAAAATTTTCGATACGATAGTATTGATAGATCGATAAAACCCGTATTCTCGAGAGACGGAATATTTTGATTAATTTATTTCATTATCTTCTCGTAGGGTTTATTATTAGAAGCCCGGTTTTGATAATTATTCAAATTTGATTTCAAATTGAATCATTTTTATAGTTACTTAGTGGCTAAGTAATTTATTTTCGTATCCGATATGATCCAACGGGATACTAATATTCTTTTTTATTTTATACGGATAATCATAAACAAACATAAAAAACATATATTTTACAGAGAAAACTCGAATATTCGTCGCGTTCTTCAAAATCAAACCTAAGAACGAAGGCGTTATTGAAATCGAAATCAAGTGTGTGAATAACCGAATCGAAGCTCGTGAACAGTACTTTCAGAATCTACAACTTATTTTACTGCAAAAATCAAAGGTATGTTTATATATATTAATTTTAATTCGCATTTAATTATGATTAATATATGAATTTTTAATTTTAATATTGTTTGTATGAATTGATGATTGTATCTTGTAGATATTTTTATCCTGATCATTTTGGTATATTATATGTTGAATTTGGAGTTCAATAACATATAGAAAATTGAGTTTGATTTTCCAATAAATAAATTAGCGTTTATATAGTATGAACGTTCTTAATTGATTTTTAGGCATTTTTGATTCAAGGTTTATTAGCTTAAATTGATTACACCAATGAAAAGATCATTGAAAAATGAATCGATTGATGTACATGTGATGAAAGGGGGATAACTGGAATGTGTTCACCGGAAAACACCGCACGGCGGCGTCGGATTTTTTTAATCGAGTTTTCCAGGAGATTCAACGATCTTTTGCTCGAATTATTTGCAGATATATGTTTCTGGAATCCAGGGGAATAAACCCCGTGAATTTGATGTGTTTATGGGGATTTTCCGGTCGCCGGAAAAGCTCCATGACGACGGCCATAGAGTCTGGCCGGTGGGTAGTCGGAGAAGGTGACTGGGGGTGGTCAAATTATAGTTTGGCCCCCGGTGGTTTTCCTGATTTACAGAATTAATATCCCAGTTTTATAACCAAGAGCATAAGTCGTGTTCTTGATGAGGCATCAGGTCATACTTTCCACGTAAGAGTCTTCTTGTATTATCACTTTTGGTCCTTATTCAATTTATTTTGTTGAGTTGTCTCATTTAGTTGTTTTTTTTGGCTTGTAGGTTCTTCAAAACACAATGGCTGCTCACGAGTTTTATGAGAATGAGTTCAAAAGACTTAGTCAGATTGAAGTGGAGCACAAAGATTATTCTGAAAAGCTCTGTGCTGCACTTGAGCGGGCTAGAGAAAACCTCAAGATGGCTAAAGAAATACAGAAAGAGTTAGATGATTTTGCAACAAGGGTCCAGTTTCTAGAGTCTGAGATGCATGAGGAAGCTGCCAAAGTAGTTACCCAACAAAGTATGCGTACTCGTGTTGAGATGATGTTGGAGTATAGTCGTGGTGAATGGAAATCCTGGGACATTGCTGATACTCTCAAAATTTATAATGACTCTTATCCTGATGATGCCTTCCAGGTAGAAGTTCCTGTTGGTCAAGAGTTTAAGTCCCCAAGGGACGTGAATCCTGTGGAAGACATGTCCAAATATGCTGACGGTATTAATCCAGGAGATATTTGATGTTGTTGTGTTGGCCTTAAGTACTTAATTTCTCTAGGATTTCCTTATATAATGTCTTGAACTTCTTTATTTTGTTTGACTGTGCTCAATTATGTATTCTGCTTTTCAAGCGAGGAATCGTTCGTGTTTTGGACTATTTCAATCGAAACCTTCGTTGTATCTGTTAGATATATTTGTGATGTCATGTGTAATAGTGATTTGTGTTTAGTTTTCAGATCTTGACTAACAGGAAAAATTAGGACTTAACTGGAAATCAGTACTTATACTGAATTCAGAACTTAAGATATCAGAACTTAAATTATCAGAACTTAAGATATCAGAAGATATTTATCAGGAGATGATATCGAGACTTAAGAAGACATTCAGATAAGGAAGGCGGCTGATTGAAACGAAAGAAGATCAAGACTAAAACAAGAAGAGATATGCATGGAGAAGAATTCTATGAAGAATAGAAGACTTGGAGGAAAAGATAACTAGTTGATATATTTTAGGATGCAGGCTAATATTCGATATCAATTAGAAGATTATCTTGTTACTGTGTGTCTATATAAACACAGCATAGGGTTTACACTATATGTGTTATCTTAATCAAGAATATTATTCATAGGAACCCTAGCAGCTCTCGTGATATTTGTTCATCACTGAGAGAGAACGGTCCATTATAATACTGTTTTATTAATAAGATTATTATGTGTTTCATACTTGTGTTCTTAATTCGATTTGATTGTAGTATACACTGTATTCAACCCCCTTCTACAGTGTGTGTGACCTAACAAGTGGTATCAGAGCCTATCTATTAACATATATACAATAAAGATCCAAAACAATCATGTCTGAAGAAGAACAAACTCCAACCAAGCCCACCAAAACTGAAGAAACTCCAAAGATTCAAATCCTTAATCGATATGACACTATTAGGGTTCCCATACTGAGACCTTCTGTGTATCCCATATGGAAAGTGAGGATGACTATGTTTCTGGAAGCTACAGATTCAGAATATCTTGACAGAATTAAAGAAGGGCCACATAAGCCAACCAAGCTCTCTGTTGTAGTTGCAGATCAGCCAGCAAGGACCGTACCAAAGGAGAAAAGTGAATATACAGCTGAAGATATCTCATTTATTGCCAATGATTCAAAGGTAAGGCATTTGCTGCATAGTGCCATTGATAATGTCATGTCAAACAGGTTAATTAACTGCAAGACTGCAAAGGAGATATGGGATGCCTTGGAAACAAGATGTCAGGGAACTGATGTAATTAAGAAGAATAGGAGGACTAAACTCACTCAAGAGTATGAGCACTTTGACTCAAAACCTGATGAGTCATTAACTAGTTTATATGACAGATTTGTCAAACTCTTGAATGATCTGTCACTGGTGGATAAGGAATATGATCTTGAAGATACTAATCTTAAATTCCTTTTTAGCTCTTCCTGAAAGTTGGGATTTGAAGGAAACTACTATAAGAGACAACTATGCTCTTGATGAAACTACTCTTGATGAAATTTATGGTATGCTCAAGACTCATGAACTTGAGATAGATCAAAGAAGCAAGAGGCATGAGAGAAAGTCAAGAACAGTTGCTCTTAAGGCTGAGGAGGAATCCCCCAAAGTGGATGTCTCAAAGAAAGGCAAACGAAAGGCTCTCATCATAAAGTCCGATTCAGATTCATCAAGTTCTGATGATGATGAGGATTCAGAAACTGAAAGTCTATCTGAGATGGATGCTGATGATGAGATGATGAGATTGTGTGCTTTTATGGTGAAGGGTATCACAAAGATAGCCTACAGGAAATTCAGAAGGGGAAAGAAGTTTTCCAGGAAAAGTGGAAGTTTTGATAAGAAGGGATTCAGAAAATCTGAAGGCCAAGGAGGAAAGTCTGACAGAGGAGATTACTCAAATGTCAAATGCTACAATTGTGGTGAGAAAGGCCATATATCTCCTGATTGCAAGAAAGGAAAAGGTGACAAAGGCAAGGCACTTGTCACAAAGAAGAAAAGCGGGACAGATACTTCAGATTCTGAAAATGAGGTGAACTTTGCCTTGATGGAAAATGTTGATAGCAGTTCTGATGCTGTTGAGTTAAAGGTACCTCAAACAACTTATGCTTTTCATACTGATGATATTACTGAGGTGAGATCTCATCTTAAAACCATATTCATTAGCTACAGAGATCAGACTTTAACATGTGATAGGTTAACTTCTGAAAATCTGGCTTTTAAGAAAAGGAATGACTATTGAGAAAAGGAGTTAGTTATGTTCCATCAAACTCAGAAAGAAAGAGATGATGCTTTTTATGTTAGAGATGAAGTGTTAAAATTGAATCAATCTCTAAAAACTGAGTTAGAAAAGGAAAGAGAGATTATAAGGACTCAGAATTTATAAAGTAGTGGAAACTGGAAAGAGGGCTTAGGTTATGGAGATGATAAAAGTGAAACAGGAACTGAACAAATTAAGCCAATTATTGTTAAACAGACTAATAAGCCAAAGGTAAATCTTGTTAAGTTTGTAGCTAAAACTGTGAAGTCTGATTCTGAAAAGATGAAAGATATTGAAACAGAAGTTAAGGAAGAGTCAACTTCTGACATATTAAAACAGGATAAACCAGCTGAAGTTAACATAGGCTTAATGACAAAGAAGCAGCTTAAATATAAGTTAAAAGAGATTAAGAATGTAAACAAGGTAAAGCCACCTAGGAAAAATAGGAATGGAAAGGAAGGTATGAATAAAATCAATAATTATATGCCTGTTCCTAATGCTCCTAGAAAGAAATGCTATAACTGTGGAATATCTAACCATCTGGCTTCTTTTTGCAGGAAGAATAAGAATATAAACTCCTTACCTTCTAAGTCAGGAGTTAAGAGTCAGTCTGTTAGGTTTAAGCCACAAAATCATTATTTTCATTGTGGTAGTTTATGGCATTCCATTTATACTTGCAAGGAATATCATAGTTTGTACTATGATTATTATCAAATAAAACCTTCTTTAAAGAAAGTAAGCATTATTCCTTCTAGTGTAAGTTCTGATGCCAAGTCTGATACTGTAAATTCTGATAAGAAAAATGTTGACATAAACTGATGTTAAATCCGCTGCAAATGATAACAAACTTATTAAGGCCAAAGGATCCAAGCAAGACTGGGTCCTTAAAACTAATCATTAGTGGTCTTTGTGATTGCAGGGCAACAGGAAAAACATCCTAGTTCTGGACAGAGTATGTTTAGGACAGAGTATGTTCAGGACATATGACTGGAAATAAAGCCCTTCTATCAGACTTTGTGTAGAAAGCTGGCCCAGGAGTTTCTTATGGAGATGGCAACATAGGAAAAACTCTGGGATATGGCAATATCAATCTTGGGAATGTCATCATTGAAAAAGTAGCTCTAGTATCAAGACTTAAACACAATCTGCTGAGTGTTAGTCAAATCTGTGACAGAGGTTATCATGTAGATTTCTTTGAAGAACACTATGAAGTTATAAGCAAATCTACAGGAAAAGTTGTTCTAAAGGGATACAGGCACGATAACATTTATGAAGCCAAGATTTCAACAAGTTCTGATGATTCTGCAATTTGTCTATTAAGCATAGCATATCATCAATTGATGAAAGCTAGGATTGGCACAAGAAACTCTCTCATTTAAATTTCAACAATATAAATGGTCTAGTCAAGAAAGATCTTGTGAGAGGACTGCCAAAATCAGTATTTGCTCCTGATGGCCTTTGTGATTCATGTCAAATGGCAAAATAAAGAAAATCTTCATTCAAGAGCAAGACTGAATCTTCAATTCTTGAGCCTTATCACCTACTACATGTTGATCTATTTGGTCCAGTAAATGTCATGTCTATTGCAAAGAAGAAATATGTTATGATCATAGTAGATGAGTTTACCAGATACACATTGGTGTATTTCTTGCACACAAAAAGTGAAACTGCATCTATCTTGATTGATCATGTCAAACAACCGGATAACTTGGTCAAAGACTCTGTGAAAATTATAAGAAGTGATAATGGCACTGAGTTTAAGAATATGATTATGGAAGGGTTCTGCAAAGACCATGGAATAAAGCAGGAATTTTCTGCTCCTAGAACTCTATATCAAAATGGAGTTGTTGAAAGAAAGAATAGAACTCTTATTGAAGCTGCATGAACTATGCTTGATGAAGCAAAGTTACCAACCTAATTTTGGGCTGAAGCTGTGCAGACTTCTTGTTTTACTCAGAATGCAACACTTATCAACAAGCATGGAAAGACACCATATGAGATGGTAAAGAAAAAGAAGCCAAATCTGAAGTACTTTCATGTATTTGGATGCAAGTGTTTTGTTCTTAAGACTCATCCTGAACAGCTATCCAAATTTGATCTAAAAGATGATGAAGGAATTTTTGTTGGATATCCACTTTCCACAAAAGCCTTCAGAGTCTACAATTTAAGAACAAGGTTTTTCATGGAATCTATCAATGTATCTTTTGATGATAAGAAGATTACTGGACTTGAAGATTTCAATGATCATGATCAGCTGAGATTTGAGAATGAAGTTTTAAATTCTGATTTCGTAAATTCTGATAGTCTAAATCCTGATACTGCAAATACTGATGGGTTAAACTCTGATGTTATTAAAACTGTGGTGACTACGTCAAAGAAAAATACACCTGTGCAGGGGGAGCCTACTGAAGATCCAACTACATCTCAAGAAGCATCAGAACCTAGAACAGGCTCTTCAAGTTTTAATTCGTCAAGTTCTGATGGGCCAAGTTCTGATAATTCTGGGAACTCAAATTCTGAAGAATCCAACTCATAGAGCATAATTTCAGGGGGAGCATCAAAAAATGTTGATGGAGACAACATGGATCATGGGGGAGCATCCAGTTCTAGAGATCACCTTCCATCTGCAAGGAAGTGGACTAAAGCACATACACCTGACTTGATTATTAGAGATCCCGAAGCAGGTATTAGAACTAGAACAACAACATCAAATGAATGTCTATATCATTCTTTTCTCTCTCAAGCTGAACCAAAGAAAGTGGAAGAAGCTCTTCAAGATGCTGATTGGGTGCAAGCAATGCAGGAAGAATTAAATGAATTTGAAAGAAATAAAGTCTGGACCCTAGTGCCAAGACCGAAGAACAGATCAGTTGTTGGTACAAAATGGGTGTTCAGAAACAAAACTTATAGTGATGGCATAATTACAAGGAATAAAGCAAGGGAATAAAGCAAGGCTGGTTGTAAAAGGATATTCTCAACAGGAGAGAATTGATTATGATGAAACATTTGCACCAGTTGCTAGATTGGAAGCCATAAAGATATTTTTGGCTTATGCTGCTCACAAAAATTTTACAGTCTTTCAAATGGATATAAAAAGTGCTTTTCTTAATGGAGAATTGGAAGAGGAAGTATAAGTTGAACAACCTCCAGGTTTTGTAGATTCAAAATTTCCTCATCATGTTTACAGACTTGAGAAAGCATTTTATGGCCTTAAGCATGCTCCAAGAGCATGGTATGAGACATTAGCTCAGTTTCTTCTGGAAAATGGATTTAACAGAGGGACAATTGACAAAAATTTATTCTATCTCAACCATGGAAAGGACTTACTTTTGGTGCAGATATATGTCGATGATATCATTTTTGGTTCTACAAATGACAGAGTTTATAAAAGGCTTGACAAGCTAATGCAGTCAAGATATCAAATGAGTATGATGGGAGAACTTAGCTATTTTCTAGGCCTTCAAGTCAAGCAGAATGAAGAAGGAACTTTTATTTGTCAATCTAAGTACACCAGAAATTTGTTGAAGAAATTTGGAATGCAATAATGTTCAAGTGCATCCACTCCTATGGCCACAGCAACAAAATTGGATAAGGATACTGGTACATCAGTAGATATTACTGATTACAGAGGTATGATTGGCTCATTACTCTATCTAATTGCAAGTAGACCTGATATTATGTATGCTACCTGTCTTTGTGCAAGATTTCAAGCAGATCTAGGAGAGCCTCACTTAATATCTGTGAAAAGAATTTTCAAGTACCTTAAGGGTATAGCTGATCTGGGATTGTGGTATCCTAGGGAATCAGACTTTAAGCTAATAGGTTACTCGGATGCAGATTTTGTAGGATATAAAATTGATAGGAAAAACACAAGTGGAAGCTACCAATTTCTTGGAGGCAGATTAGTTTCTTG
This sequence comes from Apium graveolens, assembly GCF_009905375.1. Classification (NCBI taxonomy): domain Eukaryota; kingdom Viridiplantae; phylum Streptophyta; class Magnoliopsida; order Apiales; family Apiaceae; genus Apium; species Apium graveolens. The sequence continues at coordinate 255,302,059 of NC_133653.1, forward strand.
GTTTAGCAAGAAACAAAAGTCAATTTCCACATCAACTGCAGAGGCAGAGTACATTGATGCAGGAAGTTGTTGTGCACAGACTCTTTGGATGAAGAATCAGTTACTGGATTATGGGTTAGAATTTTCTAAAATTCCTATTTACTGTGATAATCAAAGTGTTATTGCTATGACAGGTAATCCAGTTCAGCACTCTATGACAAAGCACATCAGCATTAGGTACCACTTCATAAGGGAACATGTGATGGAAGGTACAGTGGAATTGCATTTTGTTCCAGCAGATCAACAACTAGCAGATATCTTCACAAAACCACTATGTGAAGCTACTTTTACAAGATTGGTAAATGAACTTGGAATGGTTTCAGGTTCTTTCTCTAAATCTGCTTAGTTTATGTTCTGATACATCAGACTTTATGATCAGTATTTACAAATATTACTATCTTTATGTAATATTTGCTTAAATTGAAATTTACTAAGTGTTGATTGTTGTCTGATGTTAATTTCTAAACTCTAATAGTGATATGAATGTTTCTGTGACTATTCAATCCAATGAGGATAACTGTTGTCCTGATAACTTTTCTTTACTTTCTTTATATTTCTTTTCCTTACTTTTTCTTTTCATAAGTCAGATGCTGACCTAGTAGTCTTTAATATACTAAAGATCTCATGTTTGAAGTAATTGTTTATATGGAAATCTTTTAACACAAGCAAATTCTGATATTTAGCTTGGTTAGGTTTACTTTGTGTATCTTATTACTAAGTCAAAAACTAGAATGGTGCTTCTTATCAGTTAAGTTCTGATGTTTGTAAATTTGATAGATGTACTAAGTGCTGATAAGCCTCACTTCTCAAAAAAAAAGTAAAGAAAAGAAATAAATATCAGGTACTCCTTTGAGATCTAGAGAAAAATGTATGTGGAAGGGATGACCCAAGTGCATTGCTGGTATTAAGAAATATGCACTAGAAAAGCAAAATAAAATTTTCTTGGTGACTTTTCACATTCTCTGATTACTGGAGAAATACTCTGATAATAGCATAAATTCTGATAAGCAGTCGTGACTCACTTAAATTGAGAAGCCACTGTAAATAGGAATTTTAAAATATGCATAAAATGAGCACAAAACAGTTGAGGTGGACTCATGCATGAACTCATTCCATAGTAGACTTCAGACTAAAGACAGATTTTAAGCAAAGTTCTTAGTTATGCCTTATTTCTAGGATGTACTGAAGTGAATCAGACTTTACTCTTTATTTGATATTTAACTTAAAGCACACACTTATACTTCATATGAATGATGAAAAATAATGTGGTGATCAATGTTGTTTTAGATGTATAGTTTAAGTGTCAGTTGCATAAATTCTGAGGACAAGTTCTGATGGAAGTTCTAATGACTAAGTTCTGTTGAAACCATATCAGTATTTGTGTGAAGAATTATAGAAATAAACATTAACTTTTTGACTAAAGAAGCCATATTCTGATGACTTTTAAGTTCTGATAAAAATCATGTTATGATGCTGACGTGGCGGTATTTATTTACTTGATTTATTTTTGGTCAATACTTCAACGGTTATATTTTATCAGAATATTGGTTTATGTGAGATAAAGACTGTAATAATCATTTGCTTAGTGGGAACAATTTTTTTTTTGAAAACTGCATGTACATAGTAATCATTACTTATTTCCCGTGCCCATTAACTTTTGTCTTAACTACTGCATGCCTGACAGGTGTAACGTCTGTTCCACTTCTCAATAACTGTTGTCACATTGGGTGTCTAAGTAAAAGAGATAAAAGATTTTCAAATATTTTCAAATATTTTATTTACATTTCTATTCTACTTATTCTCTCTCTTTTTCTTATTCTCTCATATTTTCTGACGGTTTACTATACAGACATTTTGACAAACACTTTTCAGGCATTCTAAATTCTCACTCGTTTTCAATGGCACCCAAGGACATAATCTTTAATGGAGCAAAGTTCGTCCCCAACAACTATGCTTCCATTCTCACTAAGAGTGAAGCTCCTTCGGAACTTCATTTTATCCAGGATTTCTTATCTCATAGTGAAATTGGGTTCGCATTGACACAGCCAACCAGTATATCTGGAACTCAAGTTCTGACATTCTAGCGTACTGGACATTATGATGATGGTGGTAAGAATGGGACTCCAAGCAACGTGTTTACAGAAAATGAGGTTGAGTATGTTGTTACTCCGGGAGCAGTTCGAAAAGCTCTACACCTACCTGAATCCTGTCAATTTAGTTCTGCTATTGAGGAGCCATTGCTACAATAAATGATGGCAAGTCTTGGATATGAACAAAGTTTGGCTAAGTTGGGACAACTCAAATACCCATATATTCGAAGGGAATGGAGCTTCCTCTTCGATTGTATCACGAAGACGTTTTCCAACAAATGCTCTAACTTTGATGTTATTCCCATTCTGAGCCAGCAAATTGGGTATGCACTCCTAAACCAGTCTCATTTTGATTATGCAAAGATTATGTTATATTTTATAGGAGATTGAATGAAAGAGGACAGGAATGTAGTTTACTTTGCTAGGTTCTGTCGGTTAATTTACAATTACTGTACATCAGATGAACCAAAACTAGCAAGTGAACTCATAGAACCTTTTAGGTTAGCAAAAAGGGCTTTTACTGATCTTTTAACTGCTGACAACAAGAAGGGAGTTTTAAGACCCCTTAGAATTCCTTTATCAGTAAAGCAAGCTCTTATAAATGCTTATGATGCCACCTATTCATTGCTATATCCTGATGTCCAACCCATTAACATCCAACAGCCACCAGAACCAACCATCACCCAACCACAGCAACCACAAACATCAGCACATGCCAATCAACCATCAACACCTACAGTGCAGCCTTCTTCTTCTAGAGCAAAGAGGACTAAGATAGTACCTCAGTCACAGCAGAAAAGAAGGAGGATGATTCTGAGAGATGAATCAGAAGATGAGGCACAGGTTCAAACATCAGAACCTGTTGCAATAGTAGCTGAAGAAGTGTCTCCTCAGACAATAAAGGAAACTGGGAGTTCTATGCCCCTCAAAAGGCTTCGAAAGATACATTCTGATGTAAAAGCTCCCAAAGTCTCTTCACCCTTGAAGAGAGTGAAGAAACAAAGAGCTAACAGGGACATAGTTGAGTCAGATTCAGAGGATGTGGAAGCAGCATCTAAGTAAGGGGATCAGGAATCTCTGATCCCAAAGGAGCCAATTGTGATTGAATCTCTTCCATCTACACAACCAGAATGTGTTAAAGCCACTGAATCTACACCTCCACTTTCATCAATTCAAGCTGAAAAAATTACTCAAGACAGAGTGCCTACACCTCCTGTGTCTCCTATCATTGAACAAGTACATGCTGAAGACCCAGGTACAATTGTTGAAATAGATATTCACTTGGTTGTGCCTGAGGTTCTGTACTTAGAAGCTCCAACCATTCTTCAACATACTCCACCAACAACACCAATTTTAGATGCTGATTTTAATGCAGATATTCCAACAACACCTCTTCTGAATCTAGATGATGAAGATCATGTATTAGGTGAGCATTAGAATTTGGATGTTGATCAGAACTTAGAGGATGATTTTGAAACCTCTATAGCCTCACACACTATCATTTTATCAGAGGAAGCTGATTCTGCAGGCTCTATAAGTTCTGATGCTGCAAATGCTGACAATACTGGTGAAGCTGCTACAAATCTATATTCTGATGCAGCTGGTCCTTCAGGATATGCACCTCAAAAAGTTATAGGCAAAGCTGATCTAATCAAGAACATTATTAGAGAGGATGCACCAGTACCTTGGATTGAAACTCCAAGAGGACAAGAATGGATCAAGGAGTGGAACAAAGTTAATTGAGTTCCTACTATAAATATTCTTGCTGAGCACCTGACTAAAGCTGATGAGATGCTGGTGAATGATGACTTCAAAGCACAGCTCAGAGTTACTGCATTGAGTACAAGGCACCTTCAAGGTCAACACTTAATAACTCAAGCCAAGGTGAACAAAATTCAAGAAACACTAATTCAACAAGACATGAATGTCAAATTGGAAAAGAATAGGTTTTTTAAGCCAGCCTTTGACCGCATTCAGTATATAAAAAAGACTCAAGAAAAGCAGCAAACTCAAATATCTGATATTTTAAAGAATCAAGCTGCTCAACAAGATCAACTCAATGAAATCCAAAACTCTGTGGAATTGCTTGTCTCTCTCCTTCTACCAGATGATGCCAAAATGGGGGAGAAAGTGATTAAGTCCAAATGCAAAATTGATCAACCACTGAAGGGTAAGGATGATGATAATGAAGACCAGGGAAACTCTGAAAAAGGTAGAGGTCATGGTCAAGACAAAGGCTCTTCATCTAGGAAAGCAGGAACTTCTACACAGAGATCAAGCTCTGATGCTGATAAAAGAATAAGTTCTGATAAGCAAGTTCTGACTAAGCCTGATATTCTGATACAGGGTGAAAGTCAAGAATCATAGAAGTTTATGCAGACACTGAAGCTTAAGGGGAAGGAAACAACAGTCTACTATCAAGACCCCAAGTTACAGAAGCTGGATGAAGAAATTTCAAAAAGACTATTTCTCAAAGACAATCCAGGAATGGACTTTGAAAGTCTGAAGAAAGAAGAAGTCAGACTTAAAGTAGAAAATGTCAAATCCAAGTCTAAAGCTTCTATTACTGCAAAGAAACCTCCAAAGCCTAAGGGCATTGTGATTAAAGAGAAGACAAACTCTGAGGCAACCAAATTTGAATCCAAAGCCAAATCACAAATAGAGGTAGATCCAAGGTTCAAGGGCAAAGCTAAAGTTGATGATTCTATAAAAATCTATATGCCAACCATGGATGAACAAGTAAATTCTCACGAAGATACTAGTCTGATTTTGAAGAATAAGAATAATATTCAAACAACCTCTAACAGAGCTCATGTTGTTCAAGATCAGGACTTAGTAAATTCTGATATGACAAGTAAGCAAGCAACCTCTAACAGAGCTCAAGTTGTCTTGATATCAGAAGATAAGGGAAAGGAAACCTCTGATATTGCTCATGTTAAACCTTCAAAAATTCTACTACCTGGATTTACTAAAGCTCATCAATCTACTCAACCTTTGAAGACTACATCAAGTGGTTTTGAAGCAAGAGTTATTCGAGGGAAGGAAGCTAGAGATAAATCAGGATTGGGTAGTTCTAAAGAAAAGAGAGTGAATAATACTACCTCTGATCCAACCTCTTTGAGTGAACCAGGAGTAGGAACAACTCCTGAAAGATTGAATCAACTGGAGTCTGTACAAATGTTATATTTCATGACAAATGGGAGGGTATTCCATATAAGAAAGGATGTTATTCGTTTGAAGTACTTTGAAGAATTGCAACATGTACTATTTCTACTTCAAGTGAAGAACAAATCAACAGATGGTGTTGCCAGATACAAAAGTTCTAATATTGAAAGACAAAAGAAATTATACTCTGTAAAGTCTGACATGCCATACTATCCTAAGTACAGAGCTCACAATGGTGATATAGTTGAGATGAAACCTAATACCGCCAAAATCACTATATTTCTTGGTAATAAGGGTCTTGAATTCAATCTAGAGTCTGATAAAGCCTATGTCATCGAAATGGATCAGGAGATAAGGAAAGTAAAAATATATGATCTCAGGGTTGCTATCTTTCAGACAGGTGAAGATACAGTTGAACTTAAAGATGCAAAAAGGAGGATGCAGAATGAACTTGAATATGCTGAGAGACTTTTTTTGAAGAACTATCTTAGACAACTCCTGACATTAAAGAGATCATACACTGAAGCCAAGTCAAGGACTACAACTGTTAAATTCTGAAGTATATACAGGCTAAAGCTGATATCAGACTTTAAGGATGGTAAAAGCTACAAGGAATGTGAGTTGTAGTTATCTAGTCAAATTCATATATGCATTTGTACTTAATGTTTTTGACATCATCAAATATCTATTGAACTTGTATATTATTCTAATTTACAAGTTGGGGGATATTGTTAAATATATTTGTGATGTCATGTCTAATAGTGATTTATATTTAGTTTTCAGATCTTGACTAACAGGACAAATCAGGACTTAACTGGAAATCAGTACTTATACTGAAGTCAGAACTTAAGATATCAAAACTTAAGTTATCAGAACTTAAGATATCAGAAGATATTTATCAGGAGATAATATCAGGACTTAAGAAGACATTCAGATAAAGAAGGCGGCTGATTGAAAGGAAAGAAGATCAAGACTAAAATAAGAAGAGATATGCATGGAGAAGAATTCTATGAAGAATAGAAGACTTGGAGGAAAACATAACTAGTTGATATATTTTAGGATGCAGACTTATATTCGATATCAATTAGAAGATTATCTTGTAACTGTGTGTCTATATAAACACGGCATAGGGTTTACACTATATGTGTTATCTTAATCAAGAATATTATTCATTGTAACCCTAGCAGCTATCGTGATATTTGTTCATCACTGAGAGAGAACGGTTCCATTGTAATACTGTTTTATTAATAAGATTATTCTGTGTTTCACACTTGTGTTCTTAATTCGATTTGATTGTAGTATACACAGTATTCAACCCCCTTCTACATTGTGTGTGTGTGACCTAACAGTTTCTTTATTTGTCGTATCTTAATTTTTTGACCTTCTTTGTTTTTGTCTTGGACTCGTGCGTTATGTTTTCATTCTTTCTTTTTTTATAATTGTAATTCGTCGATGCATGCATTGTAAAAAGTTGCTAATAAATATTATATTCCTTGAAGCATCTTTCGTTAAAATGAGATTTTTAAGGCTTCTTGCCTATGTTTCGTTATGTAAGTAAATTTTAAGACATTCATGCTGAATTGTCACCTTGTGGTAGCCATTATACAATGTTGTAGAGTGGGGTGATCAGCCCCCTTCGTAAGTTTCAGGATTCTGTTAAGTCAAAAATTGCTTGGCTAACCATGTATCTATATTTGAGATATAAAAATTACCAATCTGTCAACACATGTCTTTATTCAAATAAACCAACATTCAAAACGAATATAATATTTAAGAAATTTCAAAGAAGATTCAACCCCTACGTTGGCAACTAGATCACTACATGTCCTAATGACTTATTCAACTACTCAAACATTCAAATGCTAGATGGCATTCCTGTAGGAAATTACACGTGATATTTTTTGAGATGATATGCATTCTAGCTCCTCGCTGTGCCTCAACCCACGATTTCATTAATTAAGTATGGTCCTTCTCGGGAATCAGCGAATTTTCCTGCACTTGTATCCATTGTGTTTGGATAAACCTTTCTCAACACCATGTCTCCAACAGCAAATGTTCTGATGTGCACATTCTTGTTATATCTTCTAGCCACTTTTTGTGGGTAGGATGCCAATTGTATCTTCGCCATATCATGTAGCTCATCTATCGTGTCTAAGTCATGCGCTCATTCTTTGTCATTTATATCTTTTGTCAATAGTCCATACCTTGTTGTTGGCGTCATGACTTTTATAGGTAGGACAGCTTCACTTCCATAAACCAAACTATATGGTGTTTGCCCTATAGATGTCTTTGGAGTAGTTCTATCCGACCACAAGACTTATGTGAGTTGTTCAGCCCACTTTCCCTTACACGATGTACGTCTCCTCTTTAAGTTATTTATGTTTATTTTATTTCTAGATCCTGCTTGCCCATTTGCCTACGGATAGCGAGGTGTTGATTTGACCAAGTTGATGTTCCATTGACGGCAGAAGGCTTCTGCTTTATCACTTATGAACTGCGAGCCATTGTCATAAATTATTTCTGCAGGGACACCAAATTTTCAAATTATGTTCCTTTTGATAAAAGAGATGACCTCTTTTGACTTGACATGTCGGAATGCTTATGCTTCTATCCATTTGGAGAATTAGTTCATGACAGCTAACATGTAGATCTTTTGTCCAGGAGCTGGCGGCATCTTACCCACTATGTCCATACCCCATCTCATGAATGGCCAAGACGGGAGTGTTGGATGTAATTTCTCTGAAGGTGCATGTATAAGTAGAGCAAGTCGTTGGCATGCGTCACACTTTTTGACGTAATTTACGGCATCCTATTTTAACGTTGGCCAATAATATCCCATTCGTAAAACTTTACAGGACATGCTCCTTCCTCCCGAATGATTCCCATAATCTCCTTCATATATGTCACGTAGAACGTGTTCTGTTTAATTTTTGTTCAAGCATCTTTGCAATAGTCCTGTGACAAACTTCTTAACAAATACATGATCAATGATGATGAATTTGGAAGCCTTCATTCTGAATGATCTTGCTTCGTTGTTGTTGACTGGTTGAATACCGAGAGTCAAATAATCTACGTATTTTTCACCCAATTTTCTGTTGTGTCGACATTTCCTACTTCCTCAGCTTCTTTCTCTTTCTTCCATCTCATTCTTGTTGAGTCTAGGATATGAATGACCAGTATTGAGGATAGGTTCTGATGACTGAGCACTGCTCTTAGCCAATGCGTCAGCTTGTGAATTTGATTCTCTTGGGACTTGTTGAATGGTAAAGTCGTCGAATCTTCCTTGTAAATTCTTAACAATCTCTAAATCATCGGTCATCTTCTCATCTTTGGCCTCATAGATTGCCTTTACATGGTTAACAATCAAGAGTGAATCATAGTAGACATTAATGTTGATGATTTTGAGATCAATTGCAGTAGTTAAGCCAATTATCAATGCCTCATACTCGGATTCATTGTTTGTGGCTTTGAATTCACAACATATTGAGTATACTATAACGTCCCCCTGTGGCGACTTCAGAACCAGTCCCAAACCTTTTCCATTTTGATTTGAGGCCCCATCTGTGTATAGAGACCTAGTTTCTATTTATGTTTTCAGCACTAGATGTCGAAGTTCCTCTTCTGCTTGATTTAGCAGATTTGGTCTGAAGTCTGCCATAAAATCAGCTAGGTATTGGGATTTGATGGTCGTCCTGGGTTCATAGACAATGTCGTACATGCTCAATCATATGGGCCATTTGGAAAGTCGTCCCGTCAGTTCTGGTTTGCTCAGGACAATCTTTATGGGATAGTTTGTGTTGGATTTTAATCGCAGCGGGGCATGGCAAAACACTTTTACACATATAAAATCCAAATAAAAGCATACAGATCATGAATAAAAATTCGAGGGATCGAATCTAACCTTTAAAATAATTCGGAGACAACGATCAGAGATCCTTAGCAGTTGCTCCTCAAGTGTGAAGCACTCCACCGGTATCCACCAAGAAAACGATGTTAAGGAGGAGGAAGGAGGTGGAGAGAATTGGATTTTCCAAACTTTTTGGGTTTTTGGGGTTCTCGGGTTCGAATAAAAATAGGGTCTATAATAGTATATTTATAGGCAAAATTTTTAGCTGAAATTTTCCCATAAATATTATTATTATTATCTCATTTATTATTCTCATTAATAATTAAAATACCTTTTAATTATTAATCCTTTTTCTAAACACTTTAGAAATAATTCTCTCTCTTGATTTAATTTCCAAAAAATTAAATCCTTAATTAATAATATTAAGAACTTTTCTTAATTAATTTATAATCAATTAAATCTTATTTAATCAATTATTAAATTTTCCAATTAATTATTTATTTCATAAATAAATAATTATTATCCATTATTAATTAATTCCTCCACCATTAAATCATTCTCTTTTTATGGTGTGACCCTGTAGGTTCAATATTATGCCGGTAGTAAAAATAAATAATAATAAAACTATTTTATCATTATTTATATAAATTCTCTAATTTATTAAATATGATTAATTAATTAATCACATTTATTCTACATCGTGAGGGATACTTCTCAGCATATCGCGACTATCCGGATAATATGAATTCACTGCTTAGAATACCAAGAACCTATTCAGTGAATAGTTACCGTATAATAAACTCCTTCTACCCTACAATGTCCCGATTAAATACAAGGCATGGATCTCGTGTCAAGCCTATCTAATTCAATCACTTGCTTACCATTTACTATGCTTAGTTCTATGCAAATTAGAAACTCCTTTCTAATTTCATTCACTCTGGCCAGAGATTCCTGAACTATCATAAGTGGATCAGCCTTGAACATTCGCTTCCTTCACTGGAAGGGGTAGATCCTTTATTGATCATACACTATCTTCGTGTACAAATTCCTATACCCAGTAGAGCCCTAATAACTGTCCCTGGAGACTAAGAACTAAACCAAAGCATAGTTCAGTGTACACAAGATGACTATGATGACCTCAAGTCTAAGGATACTTGTACAACTATAACTATGTGAACAACTGCTGACACGTGAGTGAACTCCATCAGTTGTTCAGCTGGGCGAGTCATGTTCAGTGAACTTATTCTATAATAAGCACCTACATACTAGCTATAGTGTCACCACACAAATGTCTATGAGAACAGACATCCTTCATAATGAAGCAAGCATAGTATGTACCGATCTTTGCGGATTATTAATTACCAGTTAGTAATCCTACGACTAGGAACTATTTAAGTTTAGAGTTATCATCTTTTAGGTCTCACTATTATGATCTCATCATAATCCATAAAAAGCTTTACTCTAAACTATGGTATATCTTATTTAAACACTTAAATAGATAAAGCCCGTAATAAAAACAAAACAAGTATTTTATTAATATCAATGAAATCAAAACAGATTATATAAAAGTTATTCCTAAATCCTCATACATGATTGGACTTAGGATATATTCCTTTCAGTTTGTTATGACGCACATCTTGTATGACGAAGTAGTGACGTAGTTTTACCGACGTCATGGCTAGCGCTAGGACTAGCTTCTCAAGGGTAGAATATCTTGTTTCTGCATCAAGTAAACTTCTACTGACGTAGTAGATTGGGAATTGCATACTTCCTTCTTCTTTAACTAAGACCTCACTGACAGCATGGTCCGTGACTGAAAGATATACGTAGAGCATCTCACCTGGAATTGGTTTCGACAATAAAGATGATGACATGAGATATTGTTTCAACTTTTTAAGTGTTCTCTCATGCTTCTCTATCCAATCGAATCCTTTGTTTTTCTTTAACACGTCATAGAATAGTCTGCACATGTCAGAAGATCGGGATATGAATCTATTTAGTGGAGCTACTCTTCCAGTCAATTTTTGGACATCTTTCAACATTCTTGGGCTTGTTAAATTTATGATGGCCTTAACTTGTTCTGGGTTGGCCTCATTTCCGCTTCTCGCCACTATATGTCCTAAAAATTTTCCATAGGAGACCACAAAGTTGTATTTTGATGGGTTAAGCTTCATGTTGTAGGCTTGTAATATGTTAAAGACTTCTTCAAGATCCCTTACATGATCTGCTGCATTTTTTGACTTCACCGCCATGTTGTTAATGTACACCTCCATTGTGTGCCCAATTTTCTCCTTGAACATTTTGTTGACCAATCGTTGGAACGTTGCACTTGCATTTCGTAAACCAAAAGGCATGGCTGCGTAACAATATATTCATCTTTCGATTATGAAAGCTGTCTTCTCAGCATCAATGGGGTCCATCTGTATTTGGTTGAATCCGCTTAACGTATCCAGAAATGTTAGGAGTTCATGTCCTACTGTTGCATCTACCATTGTGTCAATATGGGGTAATGGATACGTGTCCCTTGGATAGGCCTTGTTCAACTCCGTATAATCTACACATACTCTCCACTTATTGTTCTTCTTCTCCACGATGACAACATTGGCAAGCCATTACGGATAGTTTAATTCTCGTATCATTCCTGCTTTGAGTAGTCTATGGACCTCTTCATTGATGATCCTGTTCCTTTCAGGAGTAAACATCCGTCTTTTCTGTTGTACCGGGACATACTTGGGGTCTACGTTTAACTTATGTGTTATGATGTCAGGATTGATTCATGTTATGTCTTTATGTTCCCAAGCAAATGCGTATACTCGTATCGTTAAAAACTCCACGAGATTGGCCTCAATCTAAGTTGACACATCTTCACCTATCAAGACTTTCTTTCCTCCATACTGTCGTCAAGTCTATCTCAGTCAACTTTTTTTGGACCGCTTAGCTAGACATCATGGGCCTCTTTTTGTATATGTTATATTATGGGCTTCAAGCATGTTTTGTAGCATTCTCTCGCCATATTTTGGTCCCCTCGTATTTTTTGTACCCCCCATGATGTTTGGAACTTGACTACTTGCTGCAATATAAACGGAACTGCCTTCATGTCATGTATCCAAGCTCTTCCAAGAATGATATTGTAAGTTGATCCACCATCAATTACTAAAAACCTCTGAAGTAAATTGATGCCTCCTGCATACATGGGTAAGTGGATTTCTCCTATTGTTCTTTTTGTCTCCCCACAGAATCCTACTAGTGTTATGAATCTGTTTTCAATGTCAGCTTCCATCATCCCCATCTGCCTCAGGGTGTCAACCATCATGATATTCACTGCCCTGCCATTGTCTACGAGTATTCTTTTGATGAGACAATTTCCAATGGGCAGTGATATGACTAGACTGTCATATTGGGTTGCTCTAACGTGTTCCATATCTGAATCATCGAATTATAGTATTTGACCAGCATAAGTTGAGACGTCTACTCTTGAAACTTGAACTCCATTTCCTCTAGCCTTTCTGTTAGCCCGAGAGTATGTGGCTCGACATAACTCAGAACCCCCTGTAATGAAATTGATCACCTTGTGATGCGGTGGTGGAGGTGGCAGTCCTGATGTTGTCCTATCATTTCTTACGTAATTGCTCTTCTGAGTTTAGATGTATTCAGTTAGATAGCCTTTTTTCACTAATGCCTCAATTTCTTTCCTTAGGGCCACACAATCATTGGCCTTGTGCCCATATTCTGCATGAAATTCATACCACAATCTTGAATCTGGGTTTGACTTGGGCTTCGTGGTTTTGGGTGGCCATTTGACAGCATTGCCTAGTTTTTCAAATTTCTTGACCAACATCATTGGACTTACGCTAAAGCCATAGATGTCGTACGTGGGTGGAAGGTTGGGGTCCTTTCTCCAATCAGCTCTTCCTTGTGATGTGTTAACGTCATGTTTATCTTGCAAACTACGGGTCTATGGCTTATACTCTAGCTTGTAGTCACTTTGTCTCCTGATAGTCTTCCTGTTTGGATGGTAATACTTTTCATCATATTCTCTCTTGTCCTCTTCCAAACGTATTTGTGCCAAGGTTTTTTCTTGAACATCATCCATCGTTTTGCACGGGTACTTCGATAATTCGTCGTAAAGTGGGGAGTCTTTTCACAGCCCTCTTCTAAATGCTTCTATCGTCGTAGGAGTGTTACAGTTCGTTATAGTCACCTTTTCCTTGTTAAATCTCATCAAATACTCTCTTAGTGGCTCTCGGTATTTCTGGTAGATCTTGTACAGGTCACTCGTCGTCTTCTCAAATCGTCGACTGCTTGTAAATTGCAGATTGAAGGCATCCACTAGATCTGCGAAAGTCCCAATACTACCATTTGGCAAATTAATGAACCATTGTAGTGCAGGTCCTGTCAACGTTGAAATAAATCCTTTACACATGCATGTCTCCTTAAGGTCCATGGTGATCGGTACAGTAAACATCCGCTGCTTGTATTGTGCGATGTGTTCTTGTAGATCCGTCGAGCCATCATACGCCTTCATGCTTGGTATTGCAAACCGTTTGGGGATCTTTACTTGGGCTATCTCATCAGTAAAAGGGGAGTTTGCGTAACTCATGGGTGTGGCTTTTTCCAATGGCTTTGGCACCCCTGGGATCCTTTGTATCATGTCCTTTACCTCCTATAGTTCCTTTTTGACGGATTCCAGCATATTATTATGCGAACGAGATTTCTTGTGTTTCGTATTTCTCTTGCCTTTGTCTCGCTCACTTTGCCCTCCTGTGTTAGTTTTCTCTGCATTGGTTTATTTTCCCATGATTCTTCCTTATTCATACATGAGGATAATGTCATTTTCATTTATTTGTGGATCTTCCACATCTTTTTCATCTTTTTCATCGTTGAACAAGCATCTTACGACACTCTTCACTGTTTTGCTGCTCCTTCGCCTGCTGCTTGATTTCACCGTGGTCAACTCCTTTTTCAGGTTCTCATTTTCCGATCGTAGGCCTTCCATGTCAGCCTACAGCTTTTTCACTATTGTCATCAGTTCCATGTTGTCGGCTTGTTGAGAGGCCTCCGCTTGTTGAAATGACTCGTTGTTGGTCATGCTCGTAGATTGTTCAAGGTTTTAGCAAGTTTCCCACAGACGGCGCCAAACAGTTTTTGTGATTTTTAGTCGGGTTAATTGCTAAACTTGACTAGAACATTGCATAGGAAAATAAATATAAATACGAGACTAGAAAGTTTTATTGATGCGGAAAATCCCGAATAGGAATAAAAACTGCGGGTTGGGTTTGTGCCCAAGCCAAAAAACTTTCACTATATAGTAAATAAATTACAATGTGATCAAGAGATATATTGAGAATATATATTTTTTATGAGTGTAAGTACTTGAGTTGTGTTGTCCCTTCTTCCCTCTTTTTACTTGTATTTATAGCTAAAATTTTGTTCTCATCTACAACCAACTTCTCCTCCTTTTTCTCCTCCATTTACCCACCTCAATCCTATATTTCAAATATCTATTGCAACTTCTTATCCCACGCATGAGCTTCTATTGACTTAGTCACTTGGGCTTCAATCTTAAAAATCTGTTAGGCCCATATTCTCTCAGCCCATTTGTTGTTGGACTTCAATTTGCAATTATAGCTAAAATCCAATCCCAATAATATGTATATATATATGGAGACCGTATTTTTGTTGGAGACCACGGAGACCACTTATATTTTGCAACTAAAATATTGCATAAAAACATTGCAAAATGTATTATTTTGTGAATTATGTTCTACAAAGATCATTATTTTATTCAAAATCTTCAATATCATGCATGTATTGTATGTAGAACATTACAAAATGTTTAATTCTACGAAATATATTTATTTTGTAGAACATTTGTTCAAATTGCAGAACATAAACCTTGCAAATCAGATGCTAACCTCTGTCTGTAAAATTTGGTACATAATCAGATGCTCAAAGAATCATCAGAACATAGCAAAACTATATAGGTCTCCAAATATTGTTACTGCAATGGCGCAAGAAGAACCAAGAATGCACCTAGAATTTGTCACCAGGGGCACTAAAATCTCAGCCCTTTTATATTTGTATAACATACAGTTTGACCTGTATACTGTATGGCTTAAATGAAAAAAGTTAACAAAATAATAAATTGCAACTTTAAAACTACTGGTTATATCTTAGTGAATAAATGCAATTTTTCAAACATAATAATTTCATGTTTGTATTGAACAAAGACATAGAAAAAAGATCTAACTTGCTAATAGAGTCCAATTTATAAATTTGAAAACATACTTTCCTGTTTTTCTATTGTATAGTCATTGCTTCATAAATTTACTGAAAAATTCATTTACTGGAATTCTTGGTATCTTCCTCAGTACTCGCTTCATCATTCATCATGTTCTCTAATTTCATAGTGTTTTGCAGAGCATACTTCATAAAATAATATATTTCATACTGTTTTGATTGCAGAATATAGGTGGTCTCTGTGATCTCCAGTTAAGTTCTATGGAGTCCGCCTTTTTATTGGAGTCTAAGTGTCCATTTTTGTATTTAAATAAAATACTGTAAAATATATAATTTTATGAAGCATATTTTAGAAACATCGCCATTTTAATAAAATCTTGCAAATCAAATACATTTTATAAGTATAATACTGTAAAATATATTATGTTTTCCAATGTGACGATGAATGTTCTGCAAACTAAGCATGTTCCATAGAACAATATATTTTTGCACTGTTTTACTTGTAAAATATATGGGATTTGTAAGATTATCGTGAAAATAATGATATTTACAAAACATGATTCACAAAATAATACGTTTCATAATGTTTTACATAATATATTAATTACCGAACATATATGGACTCCATGAATCCAATAAAATAGTGGAATCCATAGAACTTTAATCTCCAATGAAATAGTGGACTCTATAGATTTTTAGTAAAATCATGAATTAGTCCATCAAATAAAAAAAAGAACCGTGTTCGTTAACCATGATATTTACACGAGAAAACATGTTTTTTTAAGAGTAAATAACATTAAACTTGTATCAGTGTATCAATCACATTTTTATCACAATACAGTGTTAATTCTATAACGAGATTCGACGAAAGAGCAATAGGCAAATATGTTTAGAGAAAATAGGTGAATTTGACATGCCACAAAATTCGGCTCTACCCGCTTGGTGCAGAACAAATTTCGAAAAATAATAATATAAGAGGGCTATAAATATGACTATAAACTAATACCTAGATTAATTACATATTCATTGATGGAAAATATTAAACTATGTCGAGTAATAAAAAATTACAATTGTTTGAATAAATATTTATATTTAGGAGAATATGTAAATTGCTAGATACTAGAAAACTAATCCAAAGGACTACCATATATTGAAGCTCTAAAAAATTCTCAATTGCACCAACATATTTAAATAATGACTCCTATATTTTTAAATTTTCGTAGCAACATAGCTGTTGAGCCTTTCCTTTTCTGGTAAGGAATGCTGAGACAATCCATAAGTCCTGGAGAATATTATAGTATTTACCAAAAAAACCTCCAAAAATACCTATTAGAAACTAGAGAGGTTGAAAATTACGTTTTTGTAAACATAATATATGCACTAAAGTCACACACAGGCAATGCTTGTATGTAAGTTATTTCAGTACCATATGAATCACTTTTAAGTGGATCTTTACTTCTGTGATAGCCTATTTACCACTCTTTTCTCATGGATCTTTAGTGTATCTACATATCTAATCAGGGGCGGAATCAGGAATCTAACATGGGGGGGGCCAAAATAAAAAAAAGTAGAAAACATGCTGATTTATTTGAGATGTGCACACCTTTCTTTGATCAAATAAAAAGAATCAATGATCTTCTCGGCAGAAATGGTCTCCGCAATCTCCTTTTCAATATACACCATCAAATAATCCCCAATAAATTCATCTTCCATTCGATTGCGAAGACTTGTTTTCACAATTTTTATAGCAGAAAAAGCTCGTTCAGATGTTGCAGTAGATGCTGGAAGAGTCAAGACAAGCCTTAATAGTCTATCAACTAATGGATACATGTCAGCTTTCCCTGTGGTTACCAATCCATGACATAAATCACCAAGAGTAGACATATTCTTCAAATCTGGATGAACCGGAACATCTAACCCATAATGTTGTAGTTCACACTATAGATGGATTTTTTCATCTCCCAAAAAATCTTCTGGATAAAACTTTTCAGCTAACTTGCAAATGTTCTCTATGTTGAAAGACCTGTAACCATCCCTAGGATTTAATGATGCACTTAAAATGAGAAGCTCCGTCATTTGTTCACTGAATCTATTGTTTAGCTCCTGTAATTGTTGATATATGGAAGCTGTAAAGATTTCTACTCGTTAATGATGTTCCATTGTCACCATTTGTTTTTGTTTTCCTTATCGACGAAGAGATTTAAGCACATCAAAGTAGGGAGCATTCATATCTGGAATTAAGATCAATGTATGCTCTCCTAATTAAATCTTTTTTATTTGGATGATAAGTCTCAATTTGTTTCCGCAAACCAGGATCACGTATTAACGAATTGAAATCAATAATTTCATCAGTGTTCTCAGAATCAATACCTTCATTAACAATCTCTGGATTTTGAGGATTTTGCTCGGAGTTTCTGTTTATCCCACCAAAAATCAGAGGCTCAACTCCATCTCCAGTGACTTCAATTGAGGCAGCAGAAGGTTCTTCATCTTCACAAGTAGTTGTTTGATTCTTCTTGGGTTGAAAATAGGATGTAATCTCTTTTCTCTTACTCATATTTACGGATTAGATGCAAATGTAGAGTAGATAAAGAGAGATGATATTAGGGATTGTAATTTTGTAACTTGTATGTATAGTGTGTATTGGGGGTTTTGGGACCGGAGTAGAACAACTGAACAAGTATGTTCTGTTTTTAGACTTTAGTTTTAAGCATCTTTTTTTTGTTTCAAATTGTACTATCTTTATCTTATATGTTTATTTATTAATTATTAAGATTAATGAACAAATTTCATGATTTCCATCTAATCAATATTGTTTTGAAAGAAATAATTAACAAAATCAATAAAATTTTGTATAATCAATTCTCAATTTCAATTTTTTTTTTTAAATCTAGGGGGACCAAAAAAATTTTTGATAGTAAATTTTAAAATTTTATATTAAAATTTTGGGGTTATTCCGCAGTTGGCGGGGACCGGGGCTCCCTTCGGTCCCCCCATAGTTCCTCCCCTAATCTAATACTACATTCAAACTAAAATAATAAAAGTTTTTACGCTAGATCATGTATCTAACTTTTAAGAAGGTGTTAACAAAAGCAATGTGCATGTATAAAATATGAAAATAGCCTTCCTATTTAAATTCTATCTTTATAATTATTTTTCAATGAAAAATATTTTTTTCTTAACTCATTATGTTCAAAACGAGAAATTAAGCAAAATATCAAATTAAACTTAATAGTAAAACAAGATCAAGACTCTTCTTGTTAATGGTGAGTTAAAGTAGATCTACTCTAGATACAGGGAGATCACGAGAATGCATTACCAAAATTAATAAATAATTTAAGTTATATTTATACTTGCTATATATTCGTATTTGAAACAGGGGTCACAATTTCGTGTCAGGTGTGTGTCATGTAGATGGTACCCAATCGAGTTTTTGAAGTTACTAAACACTATCCAAAGACTATTGAAGTTGAGAACCGGATTTCAAACCGACACTAAAACACTTATGTAACCAAAATGCGACTCAAAAAACCAATATATACTACAACCAAGATTATATGTTGTGTAACGAAATCGAAAATGTATAAAAAAATTACTGAGATCCTACACATAGTTATATGGAAAATGGAACGTACATGTAATCCTCTGACTCTTCATCGGACCCCGTTGTACCGGTGTCAACCGAATAAAGGCACATATAAGATCAATTAGTTGGATAAATCAAAACACTCGGTTGTTAATAGATTTGTCATAGTTTGATGAGGAGATTTGAGATGAGATTTCAAAGAAATTACGGTGTATAGATGATCAATTAAAAGGAGGACACGGGCGGTGAAAACAAGGAAAAACTACGGGTAAATATTTCGAAGAATCGAGAACGATGGACAATATTATTGAGTTGAATGGCCCATTTATTTAATTGTATAATACACTCGAGTGACCCAATATGAAATATACAATATGTTAACCACATTCATTCACTATTTAAATTTGTTAAAATAATTTGCGATTATATATTGAAAGACGCCAACATCTTTGATGCACATTAGTTATAAAAGTCATAATAAAAATAATTAATCACAAGTTTCAGTAATAATTTAGATTAAAACAATTGTATAATATTATATACAAGTTTCAAGAAATTAACCTAATAATAAAATAAAAAAATTTAATTTTCTAAGATCTATCTTGACTTTTTTTAAAAAAAAATTATTATTATCTATTATCATGATTAATGAATTTACATTACAAATTTTCGTTGAATGTCCATCAAATGTGTCCGGTCAACCTAAATCAATGACCTAAATTCGTGTTTCTCCAATAAATTTTGTGTCGTGTCTAGTAATATTGAAATGAGAGTTAGCTAGATATTACTTCTATGGGTGTCAAAAATTAGGGTAGAGTTGGCGAGAATTTGAGTAAAATCCACCATTTTTAATGACTTTGTTAAAATTTTATTAGCTTTCTAATATTGCATATTTTTAAAGAAATCTTAAAATTTGTAGTATATATTTGTTCGATCTATTAATTCCTAATTGAATCCCAACTAAATAAAACCTAAAAAAACTCTACACCGTCTTGAGTAATTTTTAACTCAATATGAGAATCAACTATCTGCTTAAAGATTTGGTTAGAATTCATATGGATCTAAAATTAGGTAGTTTACAACCAACAAACTATTTTGAAGGTTTAGGATCAAAGGTTGAAAAGGGGTACATGGATTAACAAAACTTTGGCTTTTAATTTTGGGACTTAGGATTTGTCTACGAGAATAATTTTCCGATTTATAAATTTTTTATTCCCGTATTAAAAGTGAATTTTGTCTCATACCATATTTTGTTTAATGTCTATTTTAATAATTCCTTTTTCCAACATATTTATTTATAATATTGTATTCTAAGTTTTTTTTACAAATAAAATTACATATTCAGTCTTTTAAAGGAGTGTGAGATATTCTTTTTCTATGGTGTTAACTATATTCATTGTTGTGATAACATATTAACAGATGCATTCTTTTTTTAGAATCGGTATATATTTTTTGATTTAATATTTACTTTGCAATATACAAATATGTATATATAGGATATATTCTAATAAGAACCTTTTTAGAACTGGGAATTAATCATCAAATCAATAAAATAAATTTATGAAAATTATCAAATTAATATATATAAATTACCACCAAAAGCACAATATTACTTCTACAATAATACACTAAACCCAAATCATATTCATGCAATTTATATTAATCCCTCTGTGAAAATCCCCAAATCCAGGTTCCATTAACAAAAAATTTAACAGAGAAATCGTTAAATATCAACATTAATTACCAATTTTTTTTTGTCTTTACATATTTACGTTTTTCAAACATAATATCAATTACTCCATGATCAAACGATTTTCTAAGTATAAATAACAAGTGAATTTTTTTATAAAAAATAAAGATATGAACATATGTATATGATTTCATACACAATAATTAAAATCAGATTTCTTAATCCCCTAACTCAATTAACTATAGACATTACGCGTGAAAACCTCTCACAAAATCAAAACCAAGAATATCACAGAAATTTATATATAAAGAACACCAAAACACACTAAAATAAATCAAAGTTAGTAATGAAACAAAAATCAATCAGACTCGAAAATTATTAGAGGAAACAAAAGTTTAATGAAGAAAAAGGATTAAAAAAGGATTGAGGGTTTTCATGTAGAAAACCCATCTAATAGTCTACTTCGAATTTTTCTAAATATTTCAATGAACTACAAATCATTAACTAATTTTAAGTCTATGCACATTTAGGTGGATTGCATATTGTTAGTAATTTGGCAAAATTTCTTTATAATTCACAAAATATAGAAATTAGTAAATGACGATAATATAACAATATGTAATTAATAAAATTTTGGAGTTAAAGTATAATTAAAAGTACAATATATATTTTACATAAACAAAAAAATCTTTTTTCATATTGTATTATTAAGTCAGTGGATGAATAAAAATAAAATTTCGACTAACTTATTAGTTATCAAAATTCATACGGAAAATATAAAAATACACACAAACATAATACATAAATGAATTTATCAAACTAAATATATCTAAAGTAAAGAAAAATATGAGCTGAAAAATACAAATATAATATATTTTACACTAATAAGTCAAACAAAATCAATAACAATTATTTTTAAATAGCCCGGTGAGGGACTCCTTTCCGCTTTTTTTTCCTTTCAACAGTTGTCAACATACTATCTGCTGCAACTGTGTCCCTAGTTCCTGCTGCTTCGGCTGAGTCCCTATCTGCAGCAGCAGCAGTTCCGAGGTTAAGGAATGGATGATCTGTGATTTTTTCCTTCCTTGAGATAGCCTTCACCTAAATAAGATAATTTTTATTTTAGCAAAATATATCTGTATAGAATGGGAGGAGTACATTAATGTGGTTTTTAGATATGAATCGAATCCCACAGACATACACACCTTACACTCCAGGCTGCAGTAGCGGTACGCTGCAGGGTTATGAAGACTCCTTTTGCATATGTCACAGTTAGAGCTTGTCTCAGTTACCTCTTGAACCTTGATCTTGTTGTCCAAGGGATGCAGAGTTGCAACCCGCTTCTTGTTGCACTTGTACAGCTGATGTCACCATGTAAAACAACATCAGAAGAATAATGAACATTGTCATATAGATGGTATTTTCTTTATTTATTTACATAATAAAAATTCCCATGAATTATTGTCTTCATACTACTGTTTGTTGTTATCATGATGACCCCTAATTGTACCACTAATATGAAGTGGAGAATACTAATTATGCCTAGATGGTCAGATCTATATAATAAAAATTACAAATTCTTGTATAATTGATTTATCAGAACATCAAAATATATGATTACAAGACAATAAAAAAATAAACTGATATTTAGTTTTCAAAAGTTCAATTCTGATCATGTACCTGAATCTTAGAACAATCAATCAATTTTTTCAAGTCTTTCCCAACAACAGCATCCTGGTAGACATGTCTATATATCCTTATCGTTTTATGTCCACCACATGAACCTGATGGCGAGAAGCAGTGTTTGCAAATCGGCAAATCACAATCTATGCAGTACATGGTAGTCTCATTGTTGCTCAGATTATGAGTTGAACAACTCTTGAAGAATTCTTTCTCAAGAAATGTTTGCAGCCACGCTGGCATGCCTTGAACTTGTTCCTCCTGAAACTAATTCCATGTCACTAATCGCAAACAAATTAATGTCGATGAAAATACACTAGACAATGTAAACATAAAGAGCGATAGTTTGAAGCCTATCTTTTAGGGATCTATACAAAAATGGTATAAAAACATAAGAATGAAACTAACAAATATATTAGTAACCAATCAAATGTATGTACCTGTTCCATTGATCTTAAATCTTCACACTAACAAACTTTGGAACAAGGTACTGGAGTTCACACTTTTGGCTAATTTTGGTAACAGACTATCCAGGAATAAAATAAGGTGTTGAAGGACTTTATTTATAATAATTATAACATGTGTAGGTGGATACCACTAGTGTGGTGTTAATCAGAACATTTGACAACAAAAATCTTATTTTGAATTTATAATGACCACGGTTATGTTATTTATGCCTATTTTATATCCACTTTTTTTATAACATATTAAAAGACAATGAAGATAAATATCTATCCAACTACTAAAATAATGCACAAAAATTCACATATAATGATTTCATATATAATAAGATCTAATCTTACTAGAAAACTCGTTAATTGGAGTTATAAAATTATTTTAGAAAGATCTTCAATCTTCTGAATGATCTTAGGTAATTTATTGGCTAATTGGGTTTATTAACAATTGATCATTTAAAAAACCAAAATTCATTAATGAGTTTTTATTCAATTTAAGTAAAATATTTCTTATAATTTTATATAGTCGCTGATTAGTTTGTATATATCATTTTTGGGCAACTAATAGTATTTTAAACCTAGTATATAGGGAAAATTAGATATTTAGTTTTTTGGCATTTCACTTATAGAAATTAGGGCTCTAATTCTTTGACAAATTTTTAGGTTATATTACATGTTTTCTCCAAAAATTTATGAAGATATGTTTTTTTTTAATCTATTATGTATAGGTTCATTACAATAAGTGGAAATTTTTATTTATTATTTTTAGATTATTTATCTCTTCAATTGAGGTATGCATTATCTTATATAAATTCTCATTCCAAAAAAAATCATCCACTCTCTCTAACAAACTCTATACAAACATAAGGATATAAATGATTAGAACATAGGCTTAATCTTGGGATTTGAAAAATAAATATTTTAAAAAAAAATGGGCCCCTGTAGTTTAAAAAATATAGGAAAAAATTATAAGAAGTGATAATGACACTGAGTTTAAGAATATGATTATGGAAGGGTTCTGCAAAGACCATGGAATAAAGCAGGAATTTTCTGCTCCTAGAACTCTATATCAAAATGGAGTTGTTGAAAGAAAGAATAGAACTCTTATTAAAGCTGCATGAACTATGCTTGATGAAGCAAAGTTACCAACCTAATTTTGGGCTGAAGCTGTGCAGACTTCTTGTTTTACTCAGAATGCAACACTTATCAACAAGCATGGAAAGACACCATATGAGATGGTAAAGAAAAGAAGCCAAATCTGAAGTACTTTCATGTATTGGATGCAAGTGTTTTGTTCTTAAGACTCATCCTGAACAGCTATCCAAATTTGATCTAAAAGCTGATGAAGGAATTTTTGTTGGATATCCACTTTCCACAAAAGCCTTCAGAGTCTACAATTTAAGAACAAGGTTTGTCATGAAATCTATCAATGTATCTTTTGATGATAAGAAGATTACTGGACTTGAAGATTCAATGATCATGATCAGCTGAGATTTGAGAATGAAGTTTTAAATTCTGATTTCGTAAATTCTGATAGTCCTAAATCCTGATACTGCAAATACTGATGGGTTAAACTCTGATGTTATTAAAACTGTGGTGACTACGTCAAGGAAATACACCTGTGCAGGGGAGGCCTACTGAAGATCCAACTACATCTCAAGAAGCATCAGAACCTAGAACAGCTCTTCAAGTTTTGATTCGTTAAGTTCTGATGGGGCCAAGTTCTGATAATTCTGGGAACTCAAATTCTGAAGAATCCAACTTCAGAGAGCATAATTTCAGGGGGAGCATCAAAAAATGTTGATGGAGACAGCATGGATCAAGGGGGAGCATCCAGTTCAAGAGATCACCTTCTATCTGCAAGGAAGTGGACCTAAGCACATACAACCTGACTTGATATTAGAGATCCCGAAGCAGGTATTAGAACTAGAAAACAACATCAAATGAATGTCTATATCATTCTTTTCCTCTCCAAGTGAACCAAAGAAAGTGGAAGAAGCTCTTCAAGATGCTGATTGGGTGCAAGCAATGCAGGAAGAATTAAAGGAATTTGAAAGAAATAAAGTCTGGACCATAATGCCAAGACCGAAGAACAGATCAGTTGTTGGTACAAAATGGGTGTTCAGAAACAAAACTTATAGTGATGGCATAATTACAGGAATAAAGCAAGGGAATAAAGCAAGGCTGGTTGTAAAAGGATATTCCTCAACAGGAGGGAATTGATTATGATGAAACATTTGCACAGTTGCTAGATTGGAAGCCAAAAGATCTTTTTGGCCTATGCTGCTCACAAAAATTTACAGTCTTTCAAATGGATATAAAAAGTGCTTTTCTTATGGAGAATTGGAAGAGGAAGTATAAGTTGAACAACCTCCAGGTTTTGTAGATTCAAATTTCCTCATAATGTTTACAGACTTGAGAAAGCAGATTTATTGCCTTTAAGCATGCTCCAGAGCACATGGTATGAGACATTACGCCAGGTATCTTCTGGAAAATGGATTTAAACGAGGGAACAATTGACACAAATTTATTCATATCTCAACCCATGGAAAGGACTGTACTTTTGGTGCAGATATATGTGATGATATCAATTTTGGTTCTACACCTGACAGACTTATATATAACGGCTTGACAAGCTAAATGCAGTCAAGATATCAAATGAGTATGATGGGAGAAGGAACTTAGCTATTTTCTTCTGGGCCTTCACGTCAAGCAGAATGAAGAAGGAACTTTTATTTGTCAATCTAAGTACACCAGAAATTTGTTGAAGAAATTTGGAATGCAATAATGTTCAAGTGCATCCACTCTATTCCACAGCAACAAATTGATAAGGATACGGATACATCAGTAGATATTACTGAGTTACAGAGGTATGATTGGCTCATTACTCTATCTATTGCAAGTAGACCTGATTTATGTATGCTACCTGTCCTTTGTGCAAGATTTTCAGCAGATCTAGGAGAGCCTCACTTAATATCTGTGAAAAAATTTTCAGTACCTTAAGGGTATAGCTGATCTGGGATTGTGGTATCCTAGGGAATCAGACTTTAGCTAATTTACGGCGTATGCAGATTTTGTAGGATTATAAAATTGATAGGAAAAACACAAGTGGAAGCTACCAATTTCTTGGAGGCAGATTAGTTTCTTGGTTTAGCAAGAAACACAAAGTCAATTTCCACATCAACTGCAAGGCAGAGTACTTGATGCAGGAAGTTGTTGTGCACAGACTCTTGGATGAAGAATCAGTTACTGGATTATGGGTTAGAATTTTCTAAAATTCCTATTTACTGTGATAATCAAAGTGTTATTGCTATGACAGGTAATCCAGTTCAGCACTCTATGACAAAGCACATCAGCATTAGGTACCACTTCATAAGGGAACATGTGATGGAAGGTACAGTGGAATTGCATTTTGTTCCAGCAGATCAACAACTAGCAGATATCTTCACAAAACCACTAGTGAAGCTACTTTTACAAGATTGGTAAATGAACTTGGAATGGTTTCAGGTTCTTTCTCTAAATCTGCTTAGTTTATGTTCTGGATACATCAGACTTATGATCAGTATTTACAAATATTACTATCTTTATGTAATATTTGCTTAAATTGGAAATTTACTAAGTGTTGATTGTTGTCTGATGTTAATTCTAAACTCTAATAGTGATATGAAGGTTTCTGTGACTATTCAATCCAATGAGGATCACTGTTGTCCTGATAACTTTTCTTTACTTTCTTATATTTCTTTTCCTTACTTTTCTTTTCATAAGTCAGATGCTGACCTAGTAGTCTTTAATATACTAAAGATCTCATGTTTGAAGTAATTGTTTATATGGAAATCTTTTAACACAAGCAAATTCTGATATTAGCTGGTTAGTTTACTTTGTGTATCTTATTACTAAGTCAAAACTAGAATGGTGCTTCTTATCAGTTAAGTTCTGATGTTTGTAAATTTGATAGATGTCTAATGCTGCATAAGCCTCACTTCTCAAAAAAAAAGTAAAGAAAAGAAATAAATATCAGGTACTCCTTGAGATCTAGAGAAAAATGTATGTGGAAGGGATGACCCAAGTGCATTGCTGGTATTAAGAAATATGCACTAGAAAAGCAAAATAAAATTTCTTGGTGCTTTCACATTCTCTGATTACTGGAGAAATACTCTGATAATAGCATAAATTCTGATAAGCAGTCGTGACTCCTTAAATTGAGAAGCCACTGTAAATGGAATTTTAAAATATGCATAAATGAGCACAAAACAGTTGAGGTGGACTCATGCATGAACTCATTCCATAGTAGACTTCAGACTAAGACAGATTTTAAGCAAAGTTCTTAGTTATGCCTTATTTCTAGGATGTACTGAAGTGAATCAGACTTTACTCTTATTGATATTTAACTTAAAGCACACACTTATACTTCATATGAATGATGAAAAATAATGTGGGTGATCAAGTTGTTTTAGATGTATTTAAGTGTGCAGTTGCATAAATTCTGAGGACAAGTTCTGATGGAAGTTCTAATGACTAGTTCTGTTGAAACCTATCAGTATTTGTGTGAAGATTATAGAAATAAACATTAACTTTTGACTAAAGAAGCCATATTCTGATGACTTTTAAGTTCTGATAAAAATCATGTTATGATGCTGACGTGGCGGTATTTATTTACTTGATTATTTTGGTCATACTTCAACGGTTATATTTTTATCAGAATATTGGTTTATGTAGATAAAGACTAATAATCATTTGCTTAGTGGGAACATTTTTTTTTTGAAAACTGCATGTACATAGTAATCATTACTTATTTTCCCGTGCCCATTACTTTTGTCTTAACTACTGCATGCCTGACAGTGTAACGTTGTTCCACTTCTCAATAACTGTTGTCACATTGGGTGTCTAAGTAAAAGAGATAAAAGATTTTCAAATATTTTCAAATATTTATTACATTTCTATTCTACTTATTCTCTCTCTTTTTCTTATCTCTCATATTTCTGACGGTTTACTATACAGACATTTTGACAAACACTTTTCAGGCATTCTAAATTCTCACTCGTTTTCAATGGCCCCAAGGACATAATCTTTAATGGAGCAAAGTTCGTCCCCACAACTATGCTTCCATTCTCACTAAGAGTGAAGCTCCTTCGGACTTCATTTATCCAGGATTTCTTATCTCATAGTGAAATTGGGTTCGCATTGACACAGCCAACCAGTATATCTGGAACTCAAGTTCTGACATTCTAGCGTACTGGACATTATGATGGTGGTAGAATGGGACTCCAAGCAACGTGTTTACAGAAAATGAGGTTGATATTGTTACTCACGGGAGCAGTTCGAAAAGCTCTACACCTACCTGAATCCTGTCAATTTAGTTCTGCTATTGAGGAGCCATTGCTACAATAAATGATGGCAAGTCTTGGATATGAACAAAGTTTGGCTAAGTTGGGACAACTCAAATACCCATATATTCGAAGGGAATGGAGCTTCCTCTTCGATTGTATCACGAGACGTTTTCCAACAATGCTCTAACTTTGATGTTATTCCCATTCTGAGCCGCAATTGGGTATGCACTCCTAAACCATCTCATTTTGATTATGCAAAGATTATGTTATTTTTATAGGAGATTGAATGAAAGGACGGAATGTAGTTTACTTTGCTAGGTTCTGTCGGTTAATTTACAATTACTGTACATCATATGAACCAAAACTAGCAAGTGAACTCATAGAACCTTTTAGGTTAGCAAAAAGGGCTTTTACTGATCTTTTAACTGCTGACAACAGAAGGGAGTTTTAAGACCCCTTAGAATTCCTTTATCAGTAAAGCAAGCTCTTATAAATGCTTATGATGCCACCTATTCATTGCTATATCCTGATGTCCAACCCATTAACATCCAACAGCCCCAGAACCACCATCACCCAACCACAGCAACCACAAACATCAGCACATGCCAATCACCATCAACACCTACAGTGCAGCCTTCTTCTTCTAGAGCAAAGAGGACTAAGATAGTACCTCAGTCACAGCAGAAAAGAAGGATGATTCTGAGAGATGAATCAGAAGATGAGGCACAGGTTCAAACATCAAACCTGTTGCAATAGTAGCTGAAGAAGTGTCTCCTCAGACAATAGGAAACTGGGGTTCTATGCCCTCAAAGGCTTCGAAAGATACATTCTGATGTAAAAGCTCCCAAAGTCTCTTCACCCTTGAAGAGAGTGAAGAAACAAAGAGCTAACAGGGACATAGTTGAGTCAGATTCAGAGGATGTGGAAGCAGCATCTAAGTAAGGGATCAGGAATCTCTGATCCCAAAGGAGCCAATTGTGATTGAATCTCTTCCATCTACACAACCAGAATGTGTTAAAGCACTGAATCTACACCTCCACTTTCATCAATTCAAGCTGAAAAAATTACTCAAGACAGAGTGCCTACACCTCCTGTGTCTCCTATCATTGAACAAGTCATGCTGAAGACCCAGGTACAATTGTTGAAATAGATATTCACTTGGTTGTGCCTGAGGTTCTGTACTTAGAAGCTCCAACCATTCTTCAACATACTCCACCAACAACACCAATTTTAGATGCTGATTTTAATGCAGATATTCCAACAACACCTCTTCTGAATCTAGATGATGAAGATCATGTATTGGTGAGCATTAGAATTTGGATGTTGATCAGAACTTAGAGGATATTTTGAAACCTCTATAGCCTCACACACTATCATTTTATCAGAGGAAGCTGATTCTGCAGGCTCTATAATTCTGATGCTGCAAATGCTGCAATACTGTGAAGCTGCTACAAATCTATATTCTGATGCAGCTGGTCCTTCAGGATATGCACCTCAAAAGTTATAGGCAAAGCTGATCTAATCAAGAACTTATTAGAGAGGATGCACCAGTACCTTGGATTGAAACTCCAAGGACAAGAATGGATCAAGGAGTGGAACAAAGTTATTGAGTTTCCTACTATAAATATTCTTGCTGAGCACCTGACTAAAGCTGATGAGATGCTGGTGAATGATGACTTCAAAGCACAGCTCAAGACTGCATTGAGTACAAGGCACCTTCAGGTCAACACTTAATAACTCAAGCCAAGGTGAACAAAATTCAAGAACACTAATTCAACAAGACATGAATGTCAAATTGGAAAAGAAGGTTTTTTAAGCCAGCCTTTGACCGCATTCAGTATATAAAAAAGACTCAAGAAAGCAGCAAACTCAAATATCTGATATTTTAAAGAATCAAGCTGCTCAACAAGATCAACTCAATGAAATCCAAAACTCTGTGGAATTGCTTGTCTCTCTCCTTCTACCAGATGATGCCAAAATGGGGGAGGTGATTAAGTCCAAATGCAAATTGCAACCACTGAAGGGTAAGATGATGAGAATGAAGACCAGGGAAACTCTGAAAGGTAGAGGTCATGGTCAAGACAAAGGCTCTTCATCTAGGAAGCAGAACTTCTACACAGAGATCACTCTGATGCTGATAAAAGAATAAGTTCTGATAAGCAGTTCTGACTAAGCCTGATATTCTGATACAGGGTGAAAGTCAAGAATCATAGAAGTTTATGCAGACACTGAAGCTTAAGGGAGGAAACAACAGTCTACTATCAGACCCCAAGTTACAGAAGCTGGATGAAGAAATTTCAAAAAGACTATTTCTCAAAGACAATCCAGAATGGACTTTGAAAGTCTGAAGAAAGAAGTCAGACTTAAAGAAAATGTCAAATCCAAGTCTAAGCTTCTATTACTGCAAAGAAACCTCCAAAGCCTAAGGGCATTGTGATTAAAGAGAACAACTCTGAGGCAACCAATTTGAATCCAAAGCCAAATCACAAATAGAGGTAGATCCAAGGTTCAAGGGCAAAGCTAAAGTTGATGATTCTATAAAAATCTATATGCCAACCATGGATGAACAAGTAAATTCTCACGAAGATACTAGTCTGATTTTGAAGAATAAGAATAATATTCAACAACCTCTAACAGAGCTCATGTTGTTCAGATCAGACTTAGTAAATTCTGATATGACAAGTAAGCAAGCAACCTCTACAGAGCTCAAGTTGTCTTGATATCAGAAGATAAGGAAAGGAAACCTCTATATTGCTCATGTTAAACCTTCAAAATTCTACTACCTGGATTTACTAAGCTCATCAATCTACTCACCTTTGAAGACTACATCAGTGGTTTTGAAGCAAGAGTTATTCGAGGGAGGAAGCTAGAGATAATCAGGATTGGGTAGTTCTAAAGAAGAGAGTGAATACTACCTCTGATCCAACCTCTTTGAGTGAACCAGGAGTAGGAACACTCCTGAAAGATTGAATCAACTGGAGTCTTACAAATGTTTATATTCATGACAAATGGGAGGGTATTCCATAAGAAAGGATGTTATTCGTTTTGAAGTACTTTGAAGAATTGCAACATGTACTATTTCTACTTCAAGTGAAGAACAAATCAACAGATGGTGTGCCAGATACAAAGGTTCTAATATTGAAAGACAAAGAAATTATACTCTGTAAAGTCTGACATGCCATACTATCCTAAGTACAGAGCTCACAATGGTGATATAGTTGAGATGAACCTAATACCGCCAAAATCACTATATTTCTTGGTAATAAGGTCTTGAATTCAATCTAGAGTCTGATAAAGCCTATGTCATCGAATGGATCAGGAGATAAGGAAAGTAAAAATATGATCTCAGGTTCTATCTTTCAGACAGGTAAGATACAGTTGACTTAAAGATGCAAAAAGGAATGCAGAATGAACTTGAATATTGCTGAGAGACTTTTTTTGAAGACTATCTTAGACACTCCTGACATTAAAGAGATCATACACTGAAGCCAAGTCAAGGACTACAACTGTTAATTCTGAAGTATATACAGGCTAAAGCTGATATCAGACTTTAAGATGGTAAAAGCTACAAGGAATTGAGTTGTAGTTATCTAGTCAAATTCATATATGCATTTGTACTTAATGTTTTTGACATCATCAAATATCTATTGAACTTGTATATTATTCTAATTTACAAGTTGGGGGATATTGTTAAATATATTTGTGATGTCATGTCTAATAGTTGATTTATTTTAGTTTTCAGATCTTGACTAACAGGACAAATCAGACTTAACTGGAAATCAGTACTTATACTGAATCAGAACTTAAGATATCAAAACTTAAGTTATCAGAACTTAAGATATCAGAAGATATTTATCAGGAGATAATATCAGGACTTAAGAAGACATTCAGATAAAAGGCGGCTGATTGAAAGGAAAGAAGATCAAGACTAAAATAAGAAGAGATGCATGGAGAAGAATTCTATGAATAGAAGACTTGGAGGAAAACATAACTAGTTGATATATTTTTAGGATGCAGACTTATATTCGATATCAATTAGAAGATTATCTTGTAACTGTGTGTCTATAAACACGGCATAGGGTTTACACTATATGTGTTATCTTAATCAAGAATATTATTCATTGTAACCCTAGCAGCTCTCGTGATATTTGTTCATCACTGGAGAAACGGTTCCATTGTAATACTGTTTTATTAATAGATTATTCTGTGTTCACACTTGTGTTCTTAATTCGATTTGATTGTAGTATACACAGTATTCACCCCCTTCTACATTGTGTGTGTGACCTAACAGTTTCTTTATTTGTCGTATCTTAATTTTTTGACCTTCTTTGTTTTTGTCTTGGACTCGTGCGTTATGTTTTCATTCTTTCTTTTTTTATAATTGTAATTCGTCGATGCATGCATTGTAAAAAGTTGCTAATAAATATATTCCTTGAAGCATCTTTCGTTAAAATGAGATTTTTAAGGCTTCTTGCCTATGTTTCGTTATGTAAGTAAATTTTAAGACATTCATGCTGAATTGTCACCTTGTGGTAGCCATTATACAATGTTGTAGAGTGGGGTGATCAGCCCCCTTCGTAAGTTTCAGGATTCTGTTAAGTCAAAAATTGCTTGGCTAACCATGTATCTATATTTGAGATATAAAAATTACCAATCTGTCAACACATGTCTTTATTCAATAAACCAACATTCAAAACGAATATAATATTTAAGAATTTCAAAGAAGATTCAACCCCTACGTTGGCAACTAGATCACTACATGTCCTAATGACTTATTCAACTACTCAAACATTCAAATGCTAGATGGCATTCCTGTAGGAAATTACACGTGATATTTTTTGAGATGATATGCATTCTAGCTCCTCGCTGTGCCTCACCCACGATTTCATTAATTAAGTATGGTCCTTCTCGGGAATCAGCGAATTTTCCTGCACTTGTATCCATTGTGTTTGGATAAACCTTTCTCAACACCATGTCTCCAACAGCAAATGTTCTGATGTGCACATTCTTGTTATATCTTCTAGCCACTTTTTGTGGTAGGATGCCAATTGTATCTTCGCCATATCATGTAGCTCATCTATCGTGTCTAAGTCATGCGCTCATTCTTTGTCATTATCTTTTGTCAATAGTCCATACCTTGTTGTTGGCGTCATGACTTTTATAGGTAGGACAGCTTCACTTCCATAAACCAAACTATATGGTGTTTGCCCTATAGATGTCTTTGGAGTAGTTCTATCCGACCACAAGACTTATGTGAGTTGTTCAGCCCACTTTCCCTTACACGATGTACGTCTCCTCTTTAAGTTATTTATGTTTATTTTATTTCTAGATCCTGCTTGCCCATTTGCCTACGGATAGCGAGGTGTTGATTTGACCAAGTTGATGTTCCATTGACGGCAGAAGGCTTCTGCTTTATCACTTATGAACTGCGAGCCATTGTCATAATTATTTCTGCAGGGACACCAATTTCAAATTATGTTCCTTTTGATAAAGAGATGACCTCTTTTGACTTGACATGTCGGAATGCTTATGCTTCTATCCATTTGGAGAATTAGTTCATGACAGCTAACATGTAGATCTTTTGTCCAGGAGCTGGCGGCATCTTACCCACTATGTCCATACCCCATCTCATGAATGGCCAAGACGGGAGTGTTGGATGTAATTTCTCTGAAGGGCATGTATAAGTAAGCAAGTCGTTGGCATGCGTCACACTTTTTGACGTAATTTACGGCATCCTATTTTAACGTTGGCCAATATATCCCATTCGTAAAACTTTACAGGACATGCTCCTTCCTCCCGATGATTCCCATAATCTCCTTCATATATGTCACGTAGAACGTGTTCTCTGTTTAATTTTTGTTCAAGCATCTTTGCAATAGTCCTGTGACAAACTTCTTAACAAATACATGATCATTGATGAATTTGGAAGCCTTCATTCTGAATGATCTTGCTTCGTTGTTGTTGACTGGTTGAATACCGAGAGTCAAATAATCTACTATTTTTTCACACCAATTTTCTGTTGTGTCGACATTTCCTACTTCCTCAGCTTCTTTCTCTTTCTTCCATCTCATTCTTGTTGAGTCTAGGATATGAATGACCAGTATTGAGGATAGGTTCTGATGACTGAGCACTGCTCTTAGCCAATGTCATCTTGTGAATTTGATTCTCTTGGGACTTGTTGAATGGTAAAGTCTCGAATCTTCCTTGTAAATTCTTAACATCTCTAAATCATCGGTCATCTTCTCATCTTTGGCCTCATAGATTGCCTTTACATGGTTAACAATCAGAGTGAATCATAGTAGACATTAATGTTGATTTTTGAGATCAATTGCAGTAGTTAAGCCAATTATCATGCCTCATACTCGGATTCATTGTTTGTGGCTTTGAATTCACAACATATTGAGTATACTATAACGTCCCCCTGTGGCGACTTCGAACCAGTCCCAACCTTTTCCATTTTGATTTGAGGCCCCATCTTTGTATAAGACCTAGTTCTATTTATGTTTTCAGCACTAGATGTCGAAGTTCCTCTTCTGCTTGATTTAGAAGATTTGGTCTGAAGTCTGCCATAAAATCAGCTAGGTATTGGATTTGATGGTCGTCCTGGTTCATAGACAATGTCGTACATGCTCAATCATATGGGCCATTTGGAAAGTCGTCCCGTCAGTTCTGGTTTGCTCAGGACAATCTTTAGGGATAGTTTGTGTTGGATTTATCGCAGCGGGGCATGGCAAACACTTTTACACATACAAATCCAAATAAAAGCATACATCATGAATAAAATTCGAGGGATCGAATCTAACCTTTAAAATAATTCGGAGACAACGATCGAGATCCTTAGCAGTTGCTCCTCAAGTGTGAAGCACTCCACCGGTATCCACCAAGAAAACGATGTTAAGGAGGAGGAGGAGGTGGAGAGAATTGGATTTTCCAAACTTTTTGGGTTTTTGGGGTTCTCGGGTTCGAATAAAAATAGGGTCTATAATAGTATATTTATAGCAAAATTTAGCTGAAATTTTCCCATAAATATTATTATTATCCCATTATTATTCTCATTAATAATTAAAATACCTTTTAATTATTAATCCTTTTTCTAAACACTTTAGAAATAATTCTCTCTCTTGATTTAATTTCCAAAAAATTAAATCCTTAATTAATAATATTAAGAACTTTTCTTAATTATTTATATCAATTAATCTTATTTAAATCAATTATTAAATTTTTCCAATTAATTATTTATTTCAATAAATAATAATTATTATCCATTATTAATTAATTCCTCCACCATTAAATCATTCTCTTTTTATGGTGTGACCCTGTAGGTTCAATATTATGCCGGTAGTAAAAATAAATATAATAAAACTATTTTATCATTATTTATATAAATTCTCTAATTTATTAAATATGATTAATTAATTAATCACATTTATTCTACATCGTGAGGGATACTTCTCAGCATATCGCGACTATCCGGATAATATGAATTCACTGCTTAGAATACCAAGAACCTATTCAGTGAATAGTTTACCGTACAATAAACTCCTTCTACCCTACAATGTCCCGATTAAATACAAGGCATGGATCTCGTGTCAAGCCTATCTAATTCAATCACTTGCTTACCATTTACTATGCTTAGTTCTATGCAAATTAGAAACTCCTTTCTAATTTCATTCACTCTGGCCAGAGATTCCTGAACTATCATAAGTGATCAGCCTTGAACATCGCTTCCTTCACTGGAAGGGTAATCCTTTATTGATCATACACTATCTTCGTGTACAAATTCCTATACCCAGTAGAGCCCTAATAACTGTCCCTGGAGACTAAGAACTAAACCAAAGCATAGTTCAGTGTACACAAGATGACTATGATGACCTCAAGTCTAAGGATACTTGTACAACTATAACTATGTGAACAACTGCTGACACGTGAGTGAACTCCATCAGTTGTTCAGCTGGGCGAGTTCATGTTCAGTGAACTTATTCTATAATAAGCCCTACATACTAGCTATAGTGTCACCACACAAATGTCTATGAGAACAGACATCCTTCATAATGAAGCAAGCATAGTATGTACGATCTTTGCGGATTATTAATTACCAGTTAGTAATCCTACGACTAGGAACTATTTAAGTTTAGAGTTATCATCTTTTAGGTCTCACTATTATGATCTCATCATAATCCATAAAAAGCTTTACTCTAAACTATGGTATATCTTATTTAAACTTAATAGATAAAGCCCGTATAAAAACAAAACAAGTATTTTATTAATATCAATGAAATCAAAACATTATATAAAAGTTATTCCTAAATCCTCATACATGATTGGACTTAGGATATTCCTTTCAGTTTGTTATGACGCACATCTTGTATACGAAGTAGTGACGTAGTTTTACCGACGTCATGGCTAGCGCTAGGACTAGCTTCTCAAGGGTAGAATATCTTGTTTCTTCTGCATCAAGTAAACTTCTACTGACGTAGTAGATTGGGAATTGCATACTTCCTTCTTCTTTAACTAAGACCTCACTGACAGCATGGTCCGTGACTGAAAGATATACGTAGAGCATCTCACCTGGAATTGGTTTCGACAATAAAGATGATGACATGAGATATTGTTTCAACTTTTTAAGTGTTCTCTCATGCTTCTCTATCCAATCGAATCCTTTGTTTTTCTTCTAACACGTCATAGAATAGTCTGCAACTGTCAGAAGATCGGGATATGAATCTATTAGTGGAGCTACTCTTCAGTCAATTTTTTGGACATCTTTTCAAACATTCTTGGCTTGTTAAATTTATGATGGCCTTAACTTGTTCTGGGTTGGCCTCATTCCGCTTCTCGCCACTATCTGTCCTAAAAATTTTCCATAGGAGACCACAAAGTTGTATTTTGAGGGTTAAGCTTATGTTGTAGCTTGTAATATGTTAAAGACTTCTTCAAGATCCCTTACATGATCTGCTGCATTTTTTGACTTCACCGCCATGTTGTTAATGTACACCTCCATTGTGTGCCCAATTTTCTCCTTGAACATTTTGTTGACCAATCGTTGGAACGTTGCACTTGCATTCGTAAACCAAAAGGCAGGCTGCGTAACAATTATTCATCTTTCGATTATGAAAGCTGTCTTCTCAGCATCAATGGGGTCCATCTGTATTTGGTTGAATCCGCTTACGTATCCAGAAATGTTAGGAGTTCATGTCCTACTGTTGCATCTACCATTGTGTCAATATGGGGTAATGGATACGTGTCCCTTGGATAGGCCTTGTTCAACTCCGTATAATCTACACATACTCTCCCCTTATTGTTCTTCTTCTCCACGATGACAACATTGGCAAGCCATTACGGATAGTTTAATTCTCGTATCATTCCTGCTTTGAGTAGTCTATGGACCTCTTCATTGATG
The DNA here is from genome assembly GCF_009905375.1 of Apium graveolens. Taxonomy (NCBI): domain Eukaryota; kingdom Viridiplantae; phylum Streptophyta; class Magnoliopsida; order Apiales; family Apiaceae; genus Apium; species Apium graveolens. Next base: position 255,339,575 of record NC_133653.1, read on the forward strand.
ATCCTGTTCCTTTCAGGAGTAAACATCCCGTCTTTTCTGTTGTACCGGGACATACTTGGGGTCTACGTTTAACTTATGTGTTATGATGTCAGGATTGATTCATGTTATGTCTTTATGTTCCCAAGCAAATGCGTATACTCGTATCGTTAAAAACTCCACGAGATTGGCCTCAATCTAAGTTGACACATCTTCACCTATCAAGACTTTCTTTCCTCCATACTGTCGTCAAGTCTATCTCAGTCACCTTTTTTTGGGACCGCTTAGCTAGACATCATGGGCCTCTTTTTGTATAGTTATATTATGGGCTTCAAGCATGTTTTGTAGCATTCTCTCGCCATATTTTGGTCCCCTCGTATTTTTGTACCCCCCATGATGTTTGGAACTTGACTACTTGCTGCAATATAAACGGAACTAGCCTTCATGTCATGTATCCAAGCTCTTCAAGAATGATATTGTAAGTTGATCCACCATCAATTACTAAAAACCTCTGAAGTAAATTGATGCCTCCTGCATACATGGGTAAGTGGATTTCTCCTATTGTTCTTTTGGTCTCCCCACAGAATCCTACTAGTGTTATGAATCTGTTTTCAATGTCATGCTTCCATCATCCCCCATCTGCCTCAGGGTGTCAACCATCATGATATTCACTGCCCTGCCATTGTCTACGAGTATTCTTTTGATGAGACAATTTCCAATGGGCAGTGATATGACTAGACTGTCATATTGGGTTGCTCTAACGTGTTCCATATCTGAATCATCGAATTATAGTATTTGACCAGCATAAGTTGAGACGTCTACTCTTGAAACTTGAACTCCATTTCCTCTAGCCTTTCTGTTAGCCCGAGAGTATGTGGCTCGACATAACTCAGAACCCCCTGTAATGAAATTGATCACCTTGTGATGCGGTGGTGGAGGTGGCAGTCCTGATGTTGTCCTATCATTTCTTACGTAATTGCTCTTCTGAGTTTAGATGTATTCAGTTAGATAGCCTTTTTTCACTAATGCCTCAATTTCTTTCCTTAGGGCCACACAATCATTGGCCTTGTGCCCATATTCTGCATGAAATTCATACCACAATCTTGAATCTGGGTTTGACTTGGGCTTCGTGGTTTTGGGTGGCCATTTGACAGCATTGCCTAGTTTTTCAAATTTCTTGACCAACATCATTGGACTTACGCTAAAGCCATAGATGTCGTACGTGGGTGGAAGGTTGGGGTCCTTTCTCCAATCAGCTCTTCCTTGTGATGTGTTAACGTCATGTTTATCTTGCAAACTACGGGTCTATGGCTTATACTCTAGCTTGTAGTCACTTTGTCTCCTGATAGTCTTCCTGTTTGGATGGTAATACTTTTCATCATATTCTCTCTTGTCCTCTTCCAAACGTATTTGTGCCAAGGTTTTTTCTTGAACATCATCCATCGTTTTGCACGGGTACTTCGATAATTCGTCGTAAAGTGGGGAGTCTTTTCACAGCCCTCTTCTAAATGCTTCTATCGTCGTAGGAGTGTTACAGTTCGTTATAGTCACCTTTTCCTTGTTAAATCTCATCAAATACTCTCTTAGTGGCTCTCGGTATTTCTGGTAGATCTTGTACAGGTCACTCGTCGTCTTCTCAAATCGTCGACTGCTTGTAAATTGCAGATTGAAGGCATCCACTAGATCTGCGAAAGTCCCAATACTACCATTTGGCAAATTAATGAACCATTGTAGTGCAGGTCCTGTCAACGTTGAAATAAATCCTTTACACATGCATGTCTCCTTAAGGTCCATGGTGATCGGTACAGTAAACATCCGCTGCTTGTATTGTGCGATGTGTTCTTGTAGATCCGTCGAGCCATCATACGCCTTCATGCTTGGTATTGCAAACCGTTTGGGGATCTTTACTTGGGCTATCTCATCAGTAAAAGGGGAGTTTGCGTAACTCATGGGTGTGGCTTTTTCCAATGGCTTTGGCACCCCTGGGATCCTTTGTATCATGTCCTTTACCTCCTATAGTTCCTTTTTGACGGATTCCAGCATATTATTATGCGAACGAGATTTCTTGTGTTTCGTATTTCTCTTGCCTTTGTCTCGCTCACTTTGCCCTCCTGTGTTAGTTTTCTCTGCATTGGTTTATTTTCCCATGATTCTTCCTTATTCATACATGAGGATAATGTCATTTTCATTTATTTGTGGATCTTCCACATCTTTTTCATCTTTTTCATCGTTGAACAAGCATCTTACGACACTCTTCACTGTTTTGCTGCTCCTTCGCCTGCTGCTTGATTTCACCGTGGTCAACTCCTTTTTCAGGTTCTCATTTTCCGATCGTAGGCCTTCCATGTCAGCCTACAGCTTTTTCACTATTGTCATCAGTTCCATGTTGTCGGCTTGTTGAGAGGCCTCCGCTTGTTGAAATGACTCGTTGTTGGTCATGCTCGTAGATTGTTCAAGGTTTTAGCAAGTTTCCCACAGACGGCGCCAAACAGTTTTTGTGATTTTTAGTCGGGTTAATTGCTAAACTTGACTAGAACATTGCATAGGAAAATAAATATAAATACGAGACTAGAAAGTTTTATTGATGCGGAAAATCCCGAATAGGAATAAAAACTGCGGGTTGGGTTTGTGCCCAAGCCAAAAAACTTTCACTATATAGTAAATAAATTACAATGTGATCAAGAGATATATTGAGAATATATATTTTTTATGAGTGTAAGTACTTGAGTTGTGTTGTCCCTTCTTCCCTCTTTTTACTTGTATTTATAGCTAAAATTTTGTTCTCATCTACAACCAACTTCTCCTCCTTTTTCTCCTCCATTTACCCACCTCAATCCTATATTTCAAATATCTATTGCAACTTCTTATCCCACGCATGAGCTTCTATTGACTTAGTCACTTGGGCTTCAATCTTAAAAATCTGTTAGGCCCATATTCTCTCAGCCCATTTGTTGTTGGACTTCAATTTGCAATTATAGCTAAAATCCAATCCCAATAATATGTATATATATATGGAGACCGTATTTTTGTTGGAGACCACGGAGACCACTTATATTTTGCAACTAAAATATTGCATAAAAACATTGCAAAATGTATTATTTTGTGAATTATGTTCTACAAAGATCATTATTTTATTCAAAATCTTCAATATCATGCATGTATTGTATGTAGAACATTACAAAATGTTTAATTCTACGAAATATATTTATTTTGTAGAACATTTGTTCAAATTGCAGAACATAAACCTTGCAAATCAGATGCTAACCTCTGTCTGTAAAATTTGGTACATAATCAGATGCTCAAAGAATCATCAGAACATAGCAAAACTATATAGGTCTCCAAATATTGTTACTGCAATGGCGCAAGAAGAACCAAGAATGCACCTAGAATTTGTCACCAGGGGCACTAAAATCTCAGCCCTTTTATATTTGTATAACATACAGTTTGACCTGTATACTGTATGGCTTAAATGAAAAAAGTTAACAAAATAATAAATTGCAACTTTAAAACTACTGGTTATATCTTAGTGAATAAATGCAATTTTTCAAACATAATAATTTCATGTTTGTATTGAACAAAGACATAGAAAAAAGATCTAACTTGCTAATAGAGTCCAATTTATAAATTTGAAAACATACTTTCCTGTTTTTCTATTGTATAGTCATTGCTTCATAAATTTACTGAAAAATTCATTTACTGGAATTCTTGGTATCTTCCTCAGTACTCGCTTCATCATTCATCATGTTCTCTAATTTCATAGTGTTTTGCAGAGCATACTTCATAAAATAATATATTTCATACTGTTTTGATTGCAGAATATAGGTGGTCTCTGTGATCTCCAGTTAAGTTCTATGGAGTCCGCCTTTTTATTGGAGTCTAAGTGTCCATTTTTGTATTTAAATAAAATACTGTAAAATATATAATTTTATGAAGCATATTTTAGAAACATCGCCATTTTAATAAAATCTTGCAAATCAAATACATTTTATAAGTATAATACTGTAAAATATATTATGTTTTCCAATGTGACGATGAATGTTCTGCAAACTAAGCATGTTCCATAGAACAATATATTTTTGCACTGTTTTACTTGTAAAATATATGGGATTTGTAAGATTATCGTGAAAATAATGATATTTACAAAACATGATTCACAAAATAATACGTTTCATAATGTTTTACATAATATATTAATTACCGAACATATATGGACTCCATGAATCCAATAAAATAGTGGAATCCATAGAACTTTAATCTCCAATGAAATAGTGGACTCTATAGATTTTTAGTAAAATCATGAATTAGTCCATCAAATAAAAAAAAGAACCGTGTTCGTTAACCATGATATTTACACGAGAAAACATGTTTTTTTAAGAGTAAATAACATTAAACTTGTATCAGTGTATCAATCACATTTTTATCACAATACAGTGTTAATTCTATAACGAGATTCGACGAAAGAGCAATAGGCAAATATGTTTAGAGAAAATAGGTGAATTTGACATGCCACAAAATTCGGCTCTACCCGCTTGGTGCAGAACAAATTTCGAAAAATAATAATATAAGAGGGCTATAAATATGACTATAAACTAATACCTAGATTAATTACATATTCATTGATGGAAAATATTAAACTATGTCGAGTAATAAAAAATTACAATTGTTTGAATAAATATTTATATTTAGGAGAATATGTAAATTGCTAGATACTAGAAAACTAATCCAAAGGACTACCATATATTGAAGCTCTAAAAAATTCTCAATTGCACCAACATATTTAAATAATGACTCCTATATTTTTAAATTTTCGTAGCAACATAGCTGTTGAGCCTTTCCTTTTCTGGTAAGGAATGCTGAGACAATCCATAAGTCCTGGAGAATATTATAGTATTTACCAAAAAAACCTCCAAAAATACCTATTAGAAACTAGAGAGGTTGAAAATTACGTTTTTGTAAACATAATATATGCACTAAAGTCACACACAGGCAATGCTTGTATGTAAGTTATTTCAGTACCATATGAATCACTTTTAAGTGGATCTTTACTTCTGTGATAGCCTATTTACCACTCTTTTCTCATGGATCTTTAGTGTATCTACATATCTAATCAGGGGCGGAATCAGGAATCTAACATGGGGGGGGCCAAAATAAAAAAAAGTAGAAAACATGCTGATTTATTTGAGATGTGCACACCTTTCTTTGATCAAATAAAAAGAATCAATGATCTTCTCGGCAGAAATGGTCTCCGCAATCTCCTTTTCAATATACACCATCAAATAATCCCCAATAAATTCATCTTCCATTCGATTGCGAAGACTTGTTTTCACAATTTTTATAGCAGAAAAAGCTCGTTCAGATGTTGCAGTAGATGCTGGAAGAGTCAAGACAAGCCTTAATAGTCTATCAACTAATGGATACATGTCAGCTTTCCCTGTGGTTACCAATCCATGACATAAATCACCAAGAGTAGACATATTCTTCAAATCTGGATGAACCGGAACATCTAACCCATAATGTTGTAGTTCACACTATAGATGGATTTTTTCATCTCCCAAAAAATCTTCTGGATAAAACTTTTCAGCTAACTTGCAAATGTTCTCTATGTTGAAAGACCTGTAACCATCCCTAGGATTTAATGATGCACTTAAAATGAGAAGCTCCGTCATTTGTTCACTGAATCTATTGTTTAGCTCCTGTAATTGTTGATATATGGAAGCTGTAAAGATTTCTACTCGTTAATGATGTTCCATTGTCACCATTTGTTTTTGTTTTCCTTATCGACGAAGAGATTTAAGCACATCAAAGTAGGGAGCATTCATATCTGGAATTAAGATCAATGTATGCTCTCCTAATTAAATCTTTTTTATTTGGATGATAAGTCTCAATTTGTTTCCGCAAACCAGGATCACGTATTAACGAATTGAAATCAATAATTTCATCAGTGTTCTCAGAATCAATACCTTCATTAACAATCTCTGGATTTTGAGGATTTTGCTCGGAGTTTCTGTTTATCCCACCAAAAATCAGAGGCTCAACTCCATCTCCAGTGACTTCAATTGAGGCAGCAGAAGGTTCTTCATCTTCACAAGTAGTTGTTTGATTCTTCTTGGGTTGAAAATAGGATGTAATCTCTTTTCTCTTACTCATATTTACGGATTAGATGCAAATGTAGAGTAGATAAAGAGAGATGATATTAGGGATTGTAATTTTGTAACTTGTATGTATAGTGTGTATTGGGGGTTTTGGGACCGGAGTAGAACAACTGAACAAGTATGTTCTGTTTTTAGACTTTAGTTTTAAGCATCTTTTTTTTGTTTCAAATTGTACTATCTTTATCTTATATGTTTATTTATTAATTATTAAGATTAATGAACAAATTTCATGATTTCCATCTAATCAATATTGTTTTGAAAGAAATAATTAACAAAATCAATAAAATTTTGTATAATCAATTCTCAATTTCAATTTTTTTTTTTAAATCTAGGGGGACCAAAAAAATTTTTGATAGTAAATTTTAAAATTTTATATTAAAATTTTGGGGTTATTCCGCAGTTGGCGGGGACCGGGGCTCCCTTCGGTCCCCCCATAGTTCCTCCCCTAATCTAATACTACATTCAAACTAAAATAATAAAAGTTTTTACGCTAGATCATGTATCTAACTTTTAAGAAGGTGTTAACAAAAGCAATGTGCATGTATAAAATATGAAAATAGCCTTCCTATTTAAATTCTATCTTTATAATTATTTTTCAATGAAAAATATTTTTTTCTTAACTCATTATGTTCAAAACGAGAAATTAAGCAAAATATCAAATTAAACTTAATAGTAAAACAAGATCAAGACTCTTCTTGTTAATGGTGAGTTAAAGTAGATCTACTCTAGATACAGGGAGATCACGAGAATGCATTACCAAAATTAATAAATAATTTAAGTTATATTTATACTTGCTATATATTCGTATTTGAAACAGGGGTCACAATTTCGTGTCAGGTGTGTGTCATGTAGATGGTACCCAATCGAGTTTTTGAAGTTACTAAACACTATCCAAAGACTATTGAAGTTGAGAACCGGATTTCAAACCGACACTAAAACACTTATGTAACCAAAATGCGACTCAAAAAACCAATATATACTACAACCAAGATTATATGTTGTGTAACGAAATCGAAAATGTATAAAAAAATTACTGAGATCCTACACATAGTTATATGGAAAATGGAACGTACATGTAATCCTCTGACTCTTCATCGGACCCCGTTGTACCGGTGTCAACCGAATAAAGGCACATATAAGATCAATTAGTTGGATAAATCAAAACACTCGGTTGTTAATAGATTTGTCATAGTTTGATGAGGAGATTTGAGATGAGATTTCAAAGAAATTACGGTGTATAGATGATCAATTAAAAGGAGGACACGGGCGGTGAAAACAAGGAAAAACTACGGGTAAATATTTCGAAGAATCGAGAACGATGGACAATATTATTGAGTTGAATGGCCCATTTATTTAATTGTATAATACACTCGAGTGACCCAATATGAAATATACAATATGTTAACCACATTCATTCACTATTTAAATTTGTTAAAATAATTTGCGATTATATATTGAAAGACGCCAACATCTTTGATGCACATTAGTTATAAAAGTCATAATAAAAATAATTAATCACAAGTTTCAGTAATAATTTAGATTAAAACAATTGTATAATATTATATACAAGTTTCAAGAAATTAACCTAATAATAAAATAAAAAAATTTAATTTTCTAAGATCTATCTTGACTTTTTTTAAAAAAAAATTATTATTATCTATTATCATGATTAATGAATTTACATTACAAATTTTCGTTGAATGTCCATCAAATGTGTCCGGTCAACCTAAATCAATGACCTAAATTCGTGTTTCTCCAATAAATTTTGTGTCGTGTCTAGTAATATTGAAATGAGAGTTAGCTAGATATTACTTCTATGGGTGTCAAAAATTAGGGTAGAGTTGGCGAGAATTTGAGTAAAATCCACCATTTTTAATGACTTTGTTAAAATTTTATTAGCTTTCTAATATTGCATATTTTTAAAGAAATCTTAAAATTTGTAGTATATATTTGTTCGATCTATTAATTCCTAATTGAATCCCAACTAAATAAAACCTAAAAAAACTCTACACCGTCTTGAGTAATTTTTAACTCAATATGAGAATCAACTATCTGCTTAAAGATTTGGTTAGAATTCATATGGATCTAAAATTAGGTAGTTTACAACCAACAAACTATTTTGAAGGTTTAGGATCAAAGGTTGAAAAGGGGTACATGGATTAACAAAACTTTGGCTTTTAATTTTGGGACTTAGGATTTGTCTACGAGAATAATTTTCCGATTTATAAATTTTTTATTCCCGTATTAAAAGTGAATTTTGTCTCATACCATATTTTGTTTAATGTCTATTTTAATAATTCCTTTTTCCAACATATTTATTTATAATATTGTATTCTAAGTTTTTTTTACAAATAAAATTACATATTCAGTCTTTTAAAGGAGTGTGAGATATTCTTTTTCTATGGTGTTAACTATATTCATTGTTGTGATAACATATTAACAGATGCATTCTTTTTTTAGAATCGGTATATATTTTTTGATTTAATATTTACTTTGCAATATACAAATATGTATATATAGGATATATTCTAATAAGAACCTTTTTAGAACTGGGAATTAATCATCAAATCAATAAAATAAATTTATGAAAATTATCAAATTAATATATATAAATTACCACCAAAAGCACAATATTACTTCTACAATAATACACTAAACCCAAATCATATTCATGCAATTTATATTAATCCCTCTGTGAAAATCCCCAAATCCAGGTTCCATTAACAAAAAATTTAACAGAGAAATCGTTAAATATCAACATTAATTACCAATTTTTTTTTGTCTTTACATATTTACGTTTTTCAAACATAATATCAATTACTCCATGATCAAACGATTTTCTAAGTATAAATAACAAGTGAATTTTTTTATAAAAAATAAAGATATGAACATATGTATATGATTTCATACACAATAATTAAAATCAGATTTCTTAATCCCCTAACTCAATTAACTATAGACATTACGCGTGAAAACCTCTCACAAAATCAAAACCAAGAATATCACAGAAATTTATATATAAAGAACACCAAAACACACTAAAATAAATCAAAGTTAGTAATGAAAACAAAAATCAATCAGACTCGAAAATTATTAGAGGAAAACAAAAGTTTAATGAAGAAAAAGGATTAAAAAAGGATTGAGGGTTTTCATGTAGAAAACCCATCTAATAGTCTACTTCGAATTTTTCTAAATATTTCAATGAACTACAAATCATTAACTAATTTTAAGTCTATGCACATTTAGGTGGATTGCATATTGTTAGTAATTTGGCAAAATTTCTTTATAATTCACAAAATATAGAAATTAGTAAATGACGATAATATAACAATATGTAATTAATAAAATTTTGGAGTTAAAGTATAATTAAAAGTACAATATATATTTTACATAAACAAAAAAATCTTTTTTCATATTGTATTATTAAGTCAGTGGATGAATAAAAATAAAATTTCGACTAACTTATTAGTTATCAAAATTCATACGGAAAATATAAAAATACACACAAACATAATACATAAATGAATTTATCAAACTAAATATATCTAAAGTAAAGAAAAATATGAGCTGAAAAATACAAATATAATATATTTTACACTAATAAGTCAAACAAAATCAATAACAATTATTTTTAAATAGCCCGGTGAGGGACTCCTTTCCGCTTTTTTTTCCTTTCAACAGTTGTCAACATACTATCTGCTGCAACTGTGTCCCTAGTTCCTGCTGCTTCGGCTGAGTCCCTATCTGCAGCAGCAGCAGTTCCGAGGTTAAGGAATGGATGATCTGTGATTTTTTCCTTCCTTGAGATAGCCTTCACCTAAATAAGATAATTTTTATTTTAGCAAAATATATCTGTATAGAATGGGAGGAGTACATTAATGTGGTTTTTAGATATGAATCGAATCCCACAGACATACACACCTTACACTCCAGGCTGCAGTAGCGGTACGCTGCAGGGTTATGAAGACTCCTTTTGCATATGTCACAGTTAGAGCTTGTCTCAGTTACCTCTTGAACCTTGATCTTGTTGTCCAAGGGATGCAGAGTTGCAACCCGCTTCTTGTTGCACTTGTACAGCTGATGTCACCATGTAAAACAACATCAGAAGAATAATGAACATTGTCATATAGATGGTATTTTCTTTATTTATTTACATAATAAAAATTCCCATGAATTTATTGTCTTCATACTACTGTTTGTTGTTATCATGATGACCCCTAATTGTACCACTAATATGAAGTGGAGAATACTAATTATGCCTAGATGGTCAGATCTATATAATAAAAATTACAAATTCTTGTATAATTGATTTATCAGAACATCAAAATATATGATTACAAGACAATAAAAAAATAAACTGATATTTAGTTTTCAAAAGTTCAATTCTGATCATGTACCTGAATCTTAGAACAATCAATCAATTTTTTCAAGTCTTTCCCAACAACAGCATCCTGGTAGACATGTCTATATATCCTTATCGTTTTATGTCCACCACATGAACCTGATGGCGAGAAGCAGTGTTTGCAAATCGGCAAATCACAATCTATGCAGTACATGGTAGTCTCATTGTTGCTCAGATTATGAGTTGAACAACTCTTGAAGAATTCTTTCTCAAGAAATGTTTGCAGCCACGCTGGCATGCCTTGAACTTGTTCCTCCTGAAACTAATTCCATGTCACTAATCGAAACAAATTAATGTCGATGAAAATACACTAGACAATGTAAACATAAAGAGCGATAGTTTGAAGCCTATCTTTTAGGGATCTATACAAAAATGGTATAAAAACATAAGAATGAAACTAACAAATATATTAGTAACCAATCAAATGTATGTACCTGTTCCATTGATCTTAAATCTTCACACTAACAAACTTTGGAACAAGGTACTGGAGTTCACACTTTTGGCTAATTTTGGTAACAGACTATCCAGGAATAAAATAAGGTGTTGAAGGACTTTATTTATAATAATTATAACATGTGTAGGTGGATACCACTAGTGTGGTGTTAATCAGAACATTTGACAACAAAAATCTTATTTTGAATTTATAATGACCACGGTTATGTTATTTATGCCTATTTTATATCCACTTTTTTTATAACATATTAAAAGACAATGAAGATAAATATCTATCCAACTACTAAAATAATGCACAAAAATTCACATATAATGATTTCATATATAATAAGATCTAATCTTACTAGAAAACTCGTTAATTGGAGTTATAAAATTATTTTAGAAAGATCTTCAATCTTCTGAATGATCTTAGGTAATTTATTGGCTAATTGGGTTTATTAACAATTGATCATTTAAAAAACCAAAATTCATTAATGAGTTTTTATTCAATTTAAGTAAAATATTTCTTATAATTTTATATAGTCGCTGATTAGTTGTATATATCATTTTTGGGCAACTAATAGTATTTTAAACCTAGTATATAGGGAAAATTAGATATTTAGTTTTTTGGCATTTCACTTATAGAAATTAGGCTCTAATTCTTTGACAAATTTTTAGGTTATATTACATGTTTTCTCCAAAAATTTATGAAGATATGTTTTTTTTTAATCTATTATGTATAGGTTCATTACAATAAGTGGAAATTTTTATTTATTATTTTAGATTATTTATCTCTTCAATTGAGGTATGCATTATCTTATATAAATTCTCATTCCAAAAAAAATCATCCACTCTCTCTAACAAACTCTATACAAACATAAGGATATAAATGATTAGAACATAGGCTTAATCTTGGGATTTGAAAAATAAATATTTTAAAAAAAATGGGCCCCTGTAGTTTAAAAAATATAGGAAAAAATTATAAGAAGTGATAATGACACTGAGTTTAAGAATATGATTATGGAAGGGTTCTGCAAAGACCATGGAATAAAGCAGGAATTTTCTGCTCCTAGAACTCTATATCAAAATGGAGTTGTTGAAAGAAAGAATAGAACTCTTATTAAAGCTGCATGAACTATGCTTGATGAAGCAAAGTTACCAACCTAATTTTGGGCTGAAGCTGTGCAGACTTCTTGTTTTACTCAGAATGCAACACTTATCAACAAGCATGGAAAGACACCATATGAGATGGTAAAGAAAAAGAAGCCAAATCTGAAGTACTTTCATGTATTTGGATGCAAGTGTTTTGTTCTTAAGACTCATCCTGAACAGCTATCCAAATTTGATCTAAAAGCTGATGAAGGAATTTTTGTTGGATATCCACTTTCCACAAAAGCCTTCAGAGTCTACAATTTAAGAACAAGGTTTGTCATGAAATCTATCAATGTATCTTTTGATGATAAGAAGATTACTGGACTTGAAGATTTCAATGATCATGATCAGCTGAGATTTGAGAATGAAGTTTTAAATTCTGATTTCGTAAATTCTGATAGTCTAAATCCTGATACTGCAAATACTGATGGGTTAAACTCTGATGTTATTAAAACTGTGGTGACTACGTCAAAGGAAAATACACCTGTGCAGGGGGAGCCTACTGAAGATCCAACTACATCTCAAGAAGCATCAGAACCTAGAACAGGCTCTTCAAGTTTTGATTCGTTAAGTTCTGATGGGCCAAGTTCTGATAATTCTGGGAACTCAAATTCTGAAGAATCCAACTCAGAGAGCATAATTTCAGGGGGAGCATCAAAAAATGTTGATGGAGACAGCATGGATCAAGGGGGAGCATCCAGTTCAAGAGATCACCTTCTATCTGCAAGGAAGTGGACTAAAGCACATACACCTGACTTGATTATTAGAGATCCCGAAGCAGGTATTAGAACTAGAACAACAACATCAAATGAATGTCTATATCATTCTTTTCTCTCTCAAGTTGAACCAAAGAAAGTGGAAGAAGCTCTTCAAGATGCTGATTGGGTGCAAGCAATGCAGGAAGAATTAAATGAATTTGAAAGAAATAAAGTCTGGACCCTAGTGCCAAGACCGAAGAACAGATCAGTTGTTGGTACAAAATGGGTGTTCAGAAACAAAACTTATAGTGATGGCATAATTACAAGGAATAAAGCAAGGGAATAAAGCAAGGCTGGTTGTAAAAGGATATTCTCAACAGGAGGGAATTGATTATGATGAAACATTTGCACCAGTTGCTAGATTGGAAGCCATAAAGATATTTTTGGCTTATGCTGCTCACAAAAATTTTACAGTCTTTCAAATGGATATAAAAAGTGCTTTTCTTAATGGAGAATTGGAAGAGGAAGTATAAGTTGAACAACCTCCAGGTTTTGTAGATTCAAAATTTCCTCATCATGTTTACAGACTTGAGAAAGCATTTTATGGCCTTAAGCATGCTCCAAGAGCATGGTATGAGACATTAGCTCAGTTTCTTCTGGAAAATGGATTTAACAGAGGGACAATTGACAAAAATTTATTCTATCTCAACCATGGAAAGGACTTACTTTTGGTGCAGATATATGTTGATGATATCATTTTTGGTTCTACAAATGACAGACTTTATAAAAGGCTTGACAAGCTAATGCAGTCAAGATATCAAATGAGTATGATGGGAGAACTTAGCTATTTTCTGGGCCTTCAAGTCAAGCAGAATGAAGAAGGAACTTTTATTTGTCAATCTAAGTACACCAGAAATTTGTTGAAGAAATTTGGAATGCAATAATGTTCAAGTGCATCCACTCCTATGGCCACAGCAACAAAATTGGATAAGGATACTGGTACATCAGTAGATATTACTGATTACAGAGGTATGATTGGCTCATTACTCTATCTAATTGCAAGTAGACCTGATATTATGTATGCTACCTGTCTTTGTGCAAGATTTCAAGCAGATCTAGGAAAGCCTCACTTAATATCTGTGAAAAGAATTTTCAAGTACCTTAAGGGTATAGCTGATCTGGGATTGTGGTATCCTAGGGAATCAGACTTTAAGCTAATAGGTTACTCAGATGCAGATTTTGTAGGATATAAAATTGATAGGAAAAACACAAGTGGAAGCTACCAATTTCTTGGAGGTAGATTAGTTTCTTGGTTTAGCAAGAAACAAAAGTCAATTTCCACATCAACTGCAGAGGCAGAGTACATTGATGCAGGAAGCTGTTGTGCACAGACTCTTTGGATGAAGAATCAGTTACTGGATTATGGGTTAGAATTTTCTAAAATTCCTATTTACTGTGATAATCAAAGTGTTATTGCTATGACAGGTAATCCAGTTCAGCACTCTATGACAAAGCACATCAGCATTAGGTACCACTTCATAAGGGAACATGTGATGGAAGGTACAGTGGAATTGCATTTTGTTCCAACAGATCAACAACTAGCAGATATCTTCACAAAACCACTATGTGAAGCTACTTTTACAAGATTGGTAAATGAACTTGGAATGGTTTCAGGTTCTTTCTCTAAATCTGCTTAGTTTATGTTCTGATACATCAGACTTTATGATCAGTATTTACAAATATTACTATCTTTATGTAATATTTGCTTAAATTGAAATTTACTAAGTGTTGATTGTTGTCTGATGTTAATTTCTAAACTCTAATAGTGATATGAATGTTTCTGTGACTATTCAATCCAATGAGGATAACTGTTGTCCTGATAACTTTTCTTTACTTTCTTTATATTTCTTTTCCTTACTTTTTCTTTTCATAAGTCAGATGCTGACCTAGTAGTCTTTAATATACTAAAGATCTCATGTTTGAAGTAATTGTTTATGTGGAAATCTTTTAACACAAGCAAATTCTGATATTTAGCTTGGTTAGGTTTACTTTGTGTATCTTATTACTAAGTCAAAAACTAGAATGGTGCTTCTTATCAGTTAAGTTCTGATGTTTGTAAATTTGATAGATGTACTAAGTGCTGATAAGCCTCACTTCTAAAAAAAAAGTAAATAAAAGAAATAAATATCAGGTACTCCTTTGAGATCTAGAGAAAAATGTATGTGGAAGGGATGACCCAAGTGCATTGCTGGTATTAAGTAATATGCACTAGAAAAGCAAAATAAAATTTTCTTGGTGACTTTTCACATTCTCTGATTACTGGAGAAATACTCTGATAATAGCATAAATTCTGATAAGCAGTCGTGACTCACTTACATTGAGAAGCCACTGTAAATAGGAATTTTAAAATATGCATAAAATGAGCACAAAACAGTTGAGGTGGACTCATGCATGAACTCATACTATAGTAGACTTCAGACTAAAGACAGATTTTAAGCAAAGTTCTTAGTTATGCCTTATTTCTAGGATGTACTGAAGTGAATCAGACTTTACTCTTTGTTTGATATTTAACTTAAAGCACACACTTATACTTCATATGAATGATGAAAAATAATGTGGTGATCAATGTTGTTTTAGATGTATAGTTTAAGTGTCAGTTGCATAAATTCTGAGGACAAGTTTTGATGGAAGTTCTGATGACCAAGTTCTGTTGAAACCATATCAGTATTTGTGTGAAGAATTATAGAAATAAACATTAACTTTTTGACTAAAGAAGCCATATTCTAATGACTTTTAAGTTCTGATAAAAATCAAGTTCTGATGCTGACGTGGCGGTATTTATTTACTTGATTTATTTTTGGTCAATACTTCAACGGTTATATTTTATCAGAATATTGGTTTATGTGAGATAAAGACTGTAATAATCATTTGCTTAGTGGGAACAATTTTTTTTTTGAAAACTGCATGTACATAGTAATCATTACTTATTTCCCGTGCCCATTAACTTTTGTCTTAACTACTGCATGCCTGACAGGTGTAACGTCTATTCCACTTCTCAATAACTGTTGTCACATTGGGTGTCTAAGTAAAAGAGATAAAAGATTTTCAAATATTTTCAAATATTTTATTTACATTTCTATTCTACTTATTCTCTCTCTTTTTCTTATTCTCTCATATTTTCTGACGGTTTACTATACAGACATTTTGACAAACACTTTTCAGGCATTCTAAATTCTCACTCATTTTCAATGGCACCCAAGGACATAATCTTTAATGGAGCAAAGTTCGTCCCCAACAACTATGCTTCCATTCTCACTAAGAGTGAAGCTCCTTCGGAACTTCATTTTATCCAGGATTTCTTATCTCATAGTGAAATTGGGTTCGCATTGACACAGCCAACCAGTATATCTGGAACTCAAGTTCTGACATTCTAGCGTACTGGACATTATGATGATGGTGGTAAGAATGGGACTCCAAGCAACGTGTTTACAGAAAATGAGGTTGAGTATGTTGTTACTCCGGGAGCAGTTCGAAAAGCTCTACACCTACCTGAATCCTGTCAATTTAGTTCTGCTGTTGAGGAGCCATTGCTACAATAAATGATGGCAAGTCTTGGATATGAACAAAGTTTGGCTAAGTTGGGACAACTCAAATACCCATATATTCGAAGGGAATGGAGCTTCCTCTTTGATTGTATCACGTAGACGTTTTCCAACAAATGCTCTAACTTTGATGTTATTCCCATTCTGAGCCAGCAAATTGGGTATGCACTCCTAAACCAGTCTCATTTTGATTATGCAAAGATTGTGTTATATTTTATAGGAGATTGAATGAAAGAGGACAGGAATGTAGTTTACTTTGCTAGGTTCTGTCGGTTAATTTACAATTACTGTACATCAGATGAACAAAAACTAGCAAGTGAACTCATAGAACCTTTTAGGTTAGCAAAAAGGGCTTTTACTGATCTTTTAACTGCTGACAACAAGAAGGGAGTTTTAAGACCCCTTAGAATTCCTTTATCAGTAAAGCAAGCTCTTATAAATGCTTATGATGCCACCTATTCATTGCTATATCCTGATGTCCAACCCATTAACATCCAACAGCCACCAGAACCAACCATCACCCAACCACAGCAACCACAAACATCAGCACATGCCAATCAACCATCAACACCTACAGTGCAGCCTTCTTCTTCTAGAGCAAAGAGGACTAAGATAGTACCTCAGTCACAGCAGAAAAGAAGGAGGATGATTCTGAGAGATGAATCAGAAGATGAGGCACAGGTTCAAACATCAGAACCTGTTGTAATAGTAGCTGAAGAAGTGTCTCCTCACACAATAAAGGAAACTGGGAGTTCTATGCCCCTCAAAAGGCTTCGAAAGATACATTCTGATGTAAAAGCTCCCAAAGTCTCTTCACCCTTGAAGAGAGTGAAGAAACAAAGAGCTAACAGGGACATAGTTGAGTCAGATTCAGAGGATGTGGAAGCAGCATCTAAGTAAGGGGATCAGGAATCTCTGATCCCAAAGGAGCCAATTGTGATTGAATCTCTTCCATCTACACAACCAGAATGTGTTGAAGCCACTGAATCTACACCTCCACTTTCATCAATTCAAGCTGAAAAAATTACTCAAGACAGAGTGCCTACACCTCATGTGTCTCCTATCATTGAACAAGTACATGCTGAAGACCCAGGTACAATTGTTGAAATAGATATTCACTTGGTTGTGCCTGAGGTTCTGTACTTAGAAGCTCCAACCATTCTTCAACATACTCCACCAACAACACCAATTTTAGATGCTGATTTTAATGCAGATATTCCAACAACACCTCTTCTGAATATAGATGATGAAGATCATGTATTAGGTGAGCATTAGAATTTGGATGTTGATCAGAACTTAGAGGATGATTTTGAAACCTCTATAGCCTCACACACTATCATTTTATCAGAGGAAGCTGATTCTGCAGGCTCTATAAGTTCTGATGCTGCAAATGCTGACAATACTGGTGAAGCTGCTACAAATCTATATTCTGATGCAGCTGGTCCTTCAGGATATGCACCTCAACAAGTTATAGGCAAAGCTGATCTAATCAAGAACTTTATTAGAGAAGATGCACCAGTACCTTGGAGTGAAACTCCAAGAGGACAAGAATAGATCAAGGAGTGGAACAAAGTTAATTATGTTCCTACTATAAATATTCTTGCTGAGCACCTGAATAAAGCTGATGAGATGCTGGTGAATGATGACTTCAAAGCACAGCTCAGAGTTACTGCATTTAGTACAAGACACCTTCAAGGTCAACACTTAATAACTCAAGCCAAGGTGAACAAAATTCAAGAAACACTAATTCAACAAGACATGAATGTCAAATTGGAAAAGAACAGGTTTTTTAAGCCAGCCTTTGACCGCATTCAGTATATAAAAAAGACTCAAGAAAAGCAGCAAACTCAAATATCTGATATTTTAAAGAATCAAGCTGTTCAACAAGATCAACTCAATGAAATCCAAAACTCTGTGGAATTGCTTGTCTCTCTCCTTCTACCAGATGATGCCAAAACGGGGGAGAAAGTGATTAAGTCCAAATGCAAAATTGATCAACCACTGAAGGGTAAGGATGATGATAATGAAGACCAGGGAAACTCTGAAAAAGGTAGAGGTCATGGTCAAGACAAAGGCTCTTCATCTAGGAAAGCAGGAACTTCTACACAGAGATCAAGCTCTGATGCTGATAAAAGAATAAGTTCTGATAACCAAGTTCTGACTAAGCCTGATATTCTGATACAGGGTGAAAGTCAAGAATCATAGAAGTTTATGCAGACACTGAAGCTTAAGGGGAAGGAAACAACAGTCTACTATCAAGACCCCAAGTTACAGAAGCTGGATGAAGAAATTTCAAAAAGACTATTTCTCAAAGACAATCCAGGAATGGACTTTGAAAGTCTGAAGAAAGAAGAAGTCAGACTTAAAGCAGAAAATGTCAAATCCAAGTCTAAAGCTTCTATTACTGCAAAGAAACCTCCAAAGCCTAAGGGCATTGTGATTAAAGAGAAGACAAACTCTGAGGCAACCAAATTTGAATCCAAAGCCAAATCACAAATAGAGGTAGATCCAAGGTTCAAGGGCAAAGCTAAAGTTGATGATTCTGTAAAAATCTATATGCCAACCATGGATGAACAAGTAAATTCTCACGAAGATACTAGTCTTATTTTGAAGAATAAGAATAATATTCAAACAACCTCTAACAGAGCTCATGTTGTTCAAGATCAGGACTTAATAAATTCTGATATGACAAGTAAGCAAGCAACCTCTGACAGAGCTCAAGTTGTCTTGATATCAGAAGATAAGGGAAAGGAAACCTCTAATATTGCTCATGTTAAACCTTCAAAAATTCTACTACCTGGATTTACTAAAGCTCATCAATCTACTCAACCTTTGAAGACTACATCAAGTGGTTTTGAAGCAAGAGTTATTCGAGGGAAGGAAGCTAGAGATAAATCAGGATTGGGTAGTTCTAAAGAAAAGAGAGTGAATAATACTACCTCTGATCCAACCTCTTTGAGTGAACCAGGAGTAGGAACAACTCCTAAAAGATTGAATCAACTGGAGTCTGTACAAATGTTATATTTCATGACAGATGGGAGGGTATTCCATATAAGAAAGGATGTTATTCTTTTGAAGTACTTTGAAGAATTACAACATGTACTATTTCTACTTCAAGTGAAGAACAAATCAACAGATGGTGTTTCCAGATACATAAGGTCTAATATTGAAAGACAGAAGAAATTATACTCTGTAAAGTCTGACATGCCATACTATCCTAAGTACAGAGCTCACAATGGTGATATAGTTGAGATGAAGCCTAATACCGCCAAAATCACTATATTTCTTGGTAATAAGGGTCTTGAATTCAATCTAGAGTCTGATAAAGCCTATGTCATCGGAATGGATCAGGAGATAAGGAAAGTAAAAATATATGATCTCAGGGCTGCTATCTTTCAGACAGGTGAAGATACAGTTGAACTTAAAGATGCAAAAAGGAGGATGCAGAATGAACTTGAATATGCTGAGAGACTTTTTTTGAAGAACTATCTTAGAACAACTCCTGACATTAAAGAGATCATACACTGAAGCCAAGTCAAGGACTACAACTGTTAAATTCTGAAGTATATACAGATTAAAGCTGATATCAGACTTTAAGGATGGTAAAAGCTACAAGGACTGTGAGTTGTAGTTATCTAGTCAAATTCATATATGCATCTGTACTTAATGTTTTTGACATCATCAAATATCTATTGAACTTGTATATTATTCTAATTTACAAGTTGGGGGATATTGTTAAATATATTTGTGATGTCATGTCTAATAGTGATTTGTATTTAGTTTTCAGATCTTGACTAACATGACAAATCAGGACTTAACTGGAAATCAGTACTTATAATGAAGTCAGAACTTAAGATATCAAAACTTAAGTTATCAGAACTTAAGATATCAGAAGATATTTATCAGGAGATAATATCAGGACTTAAGAAGACATTCAGATAAGGAAGGCGGCTGATTGAAAGGAAAGAAGATCAAGACTAAAATAAGAAGAGATATGCATGGAGAAGAATTCTATGAAGAATAGAAGACTTGGAGGAAAACATAACTAGTTGATATATTTTAGGATGCAGACTTATATTCGATATCAATTAGAAGATTATCTTGTAACTGTGTGTCTATATAAACACGGCATAGGGTTTACACTATATGTGTTATCTTAATCAAGAATATTATTCATTGTAACCCTAGCAGCTCTCGTGATATTTGTTCATCACTGAGAGAGAACGGTTCCATTGTAATACTGTTTTATTAATAAGATTATTCTGTATTTCACACTTGTGTTCTTAATTCGATTTGATTGTAGTATACACAGTATTCAACCCCATTCTACAGTGTGTGTGTGTGACCTAACAGTTTCTTTATTTGTCGTATCTTAATTTTTTGACCTTCTTTGTTTTTGTCTTGGACTCGTGCGTTATGTTTTCATTATTTCTTTTTTTATAATTTTAATTCGTCGATGCATGCATTGTAAAAAGTTGCTAATAAATATTATATTCCTTGAAGCATCTTTCGTTAAAATGAGATTTTTAAGGCTTCTTGCCTATGTTTCGTTATGTAAGTAAATTTTAAGACATTCATGCTAAATTGTCACCTTGTGGTAGCCATTATACAATGTTGTAGAGTGGGGTGATCAGCCCCCTTCGTAAGTTTCAGGATTCTGTTAAGTCAAAAATTGCTTGGCTAACCATGTATCTACATTTGAGATATAAAAATTACCAATCTATCAACACATGTCTTTATTCAAATAAACCAACATTCAAAACGAACATAATATTTAAGAAATTTCAAAGAAGATTCAACCCCTACGTTGGCAACTAGATCACTACATGTCCTAATGACTTATTCAACTACTCAAACATTCAAATGCTAGATGGCATTCCTGTAGGAAATTACACGTGATATTTTTTAAGATGATATGCATTCTAGCTCCTCGCTGTGCCTCGACCCACGATTTCATTAATTAAGTATGGTCCTTCTCGGGAATCAGCGAATTTTCCTGCACTTGTATCCATTGTGTTTTGATAAACCTTTCTCAACACCATGTCTCCAACAGCAAATGTTCTGATGTGCACATTCTTGTTATATCTTCTAGCCACTTTTTGTGGGTAGGATTCCAATTGTATCTTCGCCATATCACGTAGCTCATCTATCGTGTCTAAGTCATGCGCTCATTCTTTGTCATTTGTATCTTTTGTCAATAGTCCATACCTTGTTGTTGGCGTCATGACTTTTATAGGTAGGACAGCTTCACTTCCATAAACCAAACTATATGGTGTTTTCCCTATAGATGTCTTTGGAGTAGTTCTATCCGACCACAAGACTTATGTGAGTTGTTCAGCCCACTTTCCCTTACACGATGTACGTCTCCTCTTTAAGTTATTTATGTTTATTTTATTTCTAGATTCTGCTTGCCCATTTGCCTACGGATAGCGAGGTGTTGATTTGACCAAGTTGATGTTCCATTGACGGCAGAAGGCTTCTGCTTTATCACTTATGAACTGCGAGCCATTGTCATAAATTATTTCTGCAGGGACACCAAATTTTCAAATTATGTTCCTTTTGATAAAAGAGATGACCTCTTTTGACTTGACATGTCGGAATGCTTATGCTTCTATCCATTTGGAGAATTAGTTCATGACAGCTAACATGTAGATCTTTTGTCCAGGAGTTGGCGGCATCTTACCCACTATATCCATACCCCATCTCATGAATGGCCAAGACGGGAGTGTTGGATGTAATTTCTCTGAAGGTGCATGTATAAGTAGAGCAAGTCGTTGGCATGCGTCACACTTTTTGACGTAATTTACGACATCCTATTTTAACGTTGGCCAATAATATCCCATTCGTAAAACTTTACAGGACATGCTCCTTCCTCCCGAATGATTCCCATAATCTCCTTCATATATGTCACGTAGAACGTGTTCTGCTTAATTTTTGTTCAAGCATCTTTGCAATAGTCCTGTGACAAACTTCTTAACAAATACATGATCAATGATGATGAATTTGGAAGCCTTCATTCTGAATGATCTTGCTTCGTTGTTGTTGACTGGTTGAATACCGAGAGTCAAATAATCTACATATTTTTCACCCAATTTTCTGTTGTGTCGACATTTCCTACTTCCTCAGATTCTTTCTCTTTCTTCCATCTCATTCTTGTTGAGTCTAGGATATGAATGACCAGTATTGAGGATAGGTTCTGATGACTGAGCACTGCTCTTAGCCAATGCATCAGCTTGTGAATTTGATTCTCTTGGGACTTGTTGAATGGTAAAGTCGTCGAATCTTCCTTGTAAATTCTTAACAATCTCTAAATCATCGGTCATCTTCTCATCTTTGGCCTCATAGATTGCCTTTACATGGTTAACAATCAAGAGTGAATCATAGTAGACATTAATGTTGATGATTTTGAGATCAATTGCAGTAGTTAAGCCAATTATCAATGCCTCATACTCGGATTCATTGTTTGTGGCTTTGAATTCACAACATATTGAGTATACTATAACGTCCCCCTGTGGCGACTTCGGAACCAGTCCCAAACCTTTTCCATTTTGATTTGAGGCCCCATCTTTGTATAAAGACCTAGGTTCTATTTATGTTTTCAGCACTAGATGTCGAAGTTCCTCTTCTGCTTGATTTAGAAGATTTGGTCTGAAGTCTGCCATAAAATCAGCTAGGTATTGGGATTTGATGGTCGTCCTGGGTTCATAGACAATGTCGTACATGCTCAATCATATGGGCCATTTGGAAAGTCGTCCCGTCAGTTCTGGTTTGCTCAGGACAATCTTTAGGGGATAGTTTGTGTTGGATCTTAATCGCAGCGGGGCATGGCAAAACACTTTTACACATACAAAATCTAAATAAAAGCATACAGATCATGAATAAAAATTCGAGGGATCGAATCTAACCTTTAAAATAATTCGGAGACAACGATCAGAGATCCTTAGTAGTTGCTCCTCAAGTGTGAAGCACTCCACCGGTATCCACCAAGAAAACGATGTTAAGGAGGAGGAAGGAGGTGGAGAGAATTGGGTTTTCCAAACTTTTTGGGTTTTTGGGGTTCTCGGGTTCGAATAAAAATAGGGTCTATAATAGTATATTTATAGGCAAAATTTTCAGCTGAAATTTTCCCATAAATATTATTATTATTTTCCCATTTATTATTCTCATTAATAATTAAAATACCTTTTAATTATTAATCCTTTTTCTAAACACTTTAGAAATAATTCTCTCTCTTGATTTAATTTCCAAAAAATTAAATCCTTAATTAATAATATTAAGAACTTTTCTTAATTAATTTATAATCAATTAAATCTTATTTAATCAATTATTAAATTTTCCAATTAATTATTTATTTAATAAATAAATAATTATTATCCATTATTAATTAATTCCTCCACCATTAAATCATTCTCTTTTTATGGTGTGACCCTGTAGGTTCAATATTATGCCGGTAGTAGAAATAAATAATAATAAAACTATTTTATTATTATTTATATAAATTCTCTAATTTATTAAATATGATTAATTAATTAATCACATTTATTCTACATCGTGAGGGATACTTCTCAGCATATCGCGACTATCCGGATAATATGAATTCACTGCTTAGAATACCAAGAACCTATTCAGTGAATAGTTATCATACAATAAACTCCTTCTACCCTACAATGTCCCGATTAAATACAAGGCATGGATCTCGTGTCAAGCCTATCTAATTCAATCACTTGCTTACCATTTACTATGCTTAGTTCTATGCAAATTAGAAACTCCTTTCTAATTTCATTCACTCTGGCCAGAGATTCCTGAACTATCATAAGTAGATCAGCCTTGAACATTCGCTTCCTTCACTGGAAGGGGTAGATCCTTTATTGATCATACACTATCTTCGTGTACAAATTCCTATACCCAGTAGAGCCCTAATAACTGTCCCTGGAGACTAAGAACTAAACCAAAGCATAGTTCAGTGTACACAAGATGACTATGATGACCTCAAGTCTAAGGATACTTGTACAACTATAACTATGTGAACAACTCCTGAAACGTGAGTGAACTCCATCAGTTGTTCAGCTGGGCGAGTCATGTTC
This sequence comes from Apium graveolens, assembly GCF_009905375.1. Lineage (NCBI taxonomy): Eukaryota > Viridiplantae > Streptophyta > Magnoliopsida > Apiales > Apiaceae > Apium > Apium graveolens. The sequence goes on from NC_133653.1 coordinate 255,364,073, forward strand.
AGTGAACTTATTCTATAATAAGCACCTACATACTAGCTATAGTGTCACCACACAAATGTCTATGAGAACAGACATTCTTCATAATGAAGCAAATATAGTATGTACCGATCTTTGCGGATTATTAATTACCAGTTAGTAATCCTACGACTAGGAACTATTTAAGTTTAGAGTTATCATCTTTTAGGTCTCACTATTATGATCTCATCATAATCCATAAAAAGCTTTACTCTAAACTATGGTATATCTTATTTAAACACTTAAATAGATAAAGCCCGTAATAAAAACAAAACAAGTATTTTATTAATATCAATGAAATCAAAACAGATTATATAAAAGTTATTCCTAAATCCTCATACATGATTGGACTTAGGACATATTCCTTTCAGTTTGTTATGACGCACATCTTGTATGACAAAGTAGTGACGTAGTTTTACCGACGTCATGGCTAGCGCTAGGACTAGCTTCTCAAGGGTAGAATATCTTGTTTCTGCATCAAGTAAACTTCTACTGACGTAGTAGATTGGGAATTGCATACTTCCTTCTTCTTTAACTAAGACCTCACTGACAGCATGGTCCGTGACTGAAAGATATACGTAGAGCATCTCACCTGGAATTGGTTTCGATAATAAAGATGATGACATGAGATATTGTTTCAACTTTTTAAGTGTTCTCTCATGCTTCTCTATCCAATCGAATCCTTTGTTTTTCTTTAACACGTCATAGAATAGTCTGCACATGTCAGAAGATCGGGATATGAATCTATTTAGTGGAGCTACTCTTCCAGTCAATTTTTGGACATCTTTCAACATTCTTGGGCTTGTTAAATTTATGATGGCCTTAACTTATTCTGGGTTGGCCTCATTTCCGCTTCTCGCCACTATATGTCCTAAAAATTTTCCATAGGAGACCACAAAGTTGTATTTTGATGGGTTAAGCTTCATGTTATAGGCTTGTAATATGTTAAAGACTTCTTCAAGATCCCTTACATGATCTGCTGCGTTTTTTGACTTCACCGCCATGTTGTCAATGTACACCTCCATTGTGTGCCCAATTTTCTCCTTGAACATTTTGTTGACCAATCGTTGGAACGTTGCACTTGCATTTCGTAAACCAAAAGGCATGGCTGGGTAACAATATATTCATCTTTCGGTTATGAAAGCTGTCTTCTCAGCATCAATGGGGTCCATCTGTATTTGGTTGAATCCGCTTAACGCATCCAGAAATGTTAGGAGTTCATGTCCTACTATTGCATCTACCATTGTGTCAATATGGGGTAATGGATATGTGTCTCTTGGATAGGCCTTGTTCAACTCCGTATAATCTACACATACTCACCACTTATTGTTCTTCTTCTCCACGATGACAACATTGGCAAGCCATTACGGATAGTTTAATTCTCGTATCATTCCTGCTTTGAGTAGTCTATTGACCTCTTCATTGATGATCCTGTTCCTTTCAGGAGTAAACATCCGTCTTTTCTGTTGTACCGGGACATACTTGGGGTCTACGTTTAACTTATGTGTTATGATGTCAGGATTGATTCATGTTATGTCTTTATGTTCCCAAGCAAATGCGTATACTCGTATCGTTAAAAACTCCACGAGATTGGCCTCAATCTAAGTTGACACATCTTCCCCTATCAAGACTTTCTTTCCTCCATACTGTCGTCAAGTCTATCTCAGTCAACTTTTTTTGGACCGCTTAGCTAGACATCATGGGCCTCTTTTTGTATATGTTATATTATGGGCTTCAAGCATGTTTTGTAGCATTCTCTCGCCATATTTTGGTCCCCTCGTATTTTTTGTACCCCCCATGATGTTTGGAACTTGACTACTTGCTGCAATATAAACGGAACTGCCTTCATGTCATGTATCCAAGCTCTTCCAAGAATGATATTGTAAGTTGATCCACCATCAATTACTAAAAACCTCTGAAGTAAATTGATGCCTCCTGCATACATGGGTAAGTGGATTTCTCCTATTGTTCTTTTTGTCTCCCCACAGAATCCTACTAGTGTTATGAATCTGTTTTCAATGTCAGCTTCCATCATCCCCATCTGCCTCAGGGTGTCAACCATCATGATATTCACTGCCCTGCCATTGTCTACGAGTATTCTTTTGATGAGACAATTTCCAATGGGCAGTGATATGACTAGACTGTCATATTGGGGTGCTCTAACGTGTTCCATGTCTGAATCATCGAATTATAGTATTTGACCATCATAAGTTGAGACGTCTGCTCTTGAAACTTGAACTCCATTTCCTCTAGCCTTTCTGTTAGCCCGAGAGTATGTGGCTCGACATAACTCAGAACCCCCTGTAATGAAATTGATCACCTTGTGATGCGGTGGTGGAGGTGGCAGTCCTGATGTTGTCCTATCATTTCTTACGTAATTGCTCTTCTGAGTTTAGATGTATTCAGTTAGATAGCCTTTTTTCACTAATGCCTCAATTTCTTTCCTTAGGGCCACACAATCATTGGCCTTGTGCCCATATTCTGCATGAAATTCACACCACAATCTTGAATCTGGGTTTGACTTGGGCTTCGTGGTTTTGGGTGGCCATTTGACAGCATTGCCTAGTTTTTCAAATTTCTTGACCAACATCATTGGACTTACGCTAAAGCTATAGATGTCGTACGTGGGTGGAAGGTTGGGGTCCTTTCTCCAATCAGCTCTTCTTTGTGATGTGTTAACGTGATGTTTATCTTGCAAACTACGGGTCTATGGCTTATACTCTAGCTTGTAGTCACTTTTTCTCGTGATAGTCTTCCTGTTTGGATGGTAATACTTTTCATCATATTCTCTCTTGTCCTCTTCCAAACGTATTTGTGCCAAGGTTTTTTCTTGAACATCATCCATCGTTTTGCACGGGTACTTCGATAATTCGTCATAAAGTGGGGAGTCTTTTCACAGCCCTCTTCTAAATGCTTCTATCGTCGTAGGAGTGTTACAGTTCGTTATAGTCACCTTTTCCTTGTTAAATCTCATCAAATACTCTCTTAGTGGCTCTCGGTATTTCTGGTAGATCTTGTACAGGTCACTCGTCGTCTTCTCAAATCGTCGACTGCTTGTAAATTGCAGATTGAAGGCGTCCACTAGATCTGCGAAAGTCCCAATGCTACCATTTGGCAAATTAACGAACCATTGTAGTGCAGGTCCTGTCAACGTTGAAATAAATCCTTTACACATGCATGTCTCCTTAAGGTCCATGGTGATCGGTACAGTAAACATCCGCTGCTTGTATTGTGCGATGTGTTCTTGTAGATCCGTCGAGCCATCATGCGCCTTCATGCTTGGTATTGCAAACCGTTTGGGGATCTTTACTTGGGCTATCTCATCAGTAAAAGGGGAGTTTGTGTAACTCATGGGTGTGGCTTTTTCCAATGGCTTTGGCACCCCTGGGATCCTTTGTATCATGTCCTTTACCTCCTGTAGTTCCTTTTTGACGGATTCCAGCATATTATTATGCGAACGAGAATTCTTGTGTTTCGTATTTCTCTTGCCTTTGTCTCGCTCACTTTGCCCTCCTGTGTTAGTTTTCTCTGCATTGGTTTATTTTCCCATGATTCTTCCTTATTCATACATGAGGATAATGTCATTTTCATTTATTTGTGGATCTTCCACATCTTTTTCATCTTTTTCATCGTTGAACAAGCATCTTACGACACTCTTCACTGTTTTGCTGCTCCTTCGCCTGCTGCTTGATTTCACCGTGGTCAACTCCTTTTTTAGGTTCTCATTTTCCGATCGTAGGCCTTCCATGTCAGCCTACAGCTTTTTCACTATTGTCATCAGTTCCATGTTGTCGGCTTGTTGAGAGGCCTCCGCTTGTTGAAATGACTCGTTGTTGGTCATGCTCGTAGATTGTTCAAGCTTTTAGCAAGTTTCCCATAGACGGCGCCAAACTGTTTTTGTGATTTTTAGTCGGGTTAATTGCTAAACTTGACTAGAACATTGCATAGGAAAATAAATATAAATACGAGACTAGAAAGTTTTATTGATGCGGAAAATCCCGAATAGGAATAAAAACTGCGGGTTGGGTTTGTGCCCAAGCCAAAAAACTTTCACTATATAGTAAATAAATTACAATGTGATCAAGAGATATATTGAGAATATATATTTTTTATGAGTGTAAGTACTTGAGTTTATGTTGTCCCTTCTTCCCTCTTTTTACTTGTATTTATAGCTAAAATTTTGTTCTCATCTACAACCAACTTCTCCTCCTTTTTCTCCTCCATTTACCCACCTCAATCCTATATTTCAAATATCTATTGCAACTTCTTATCCCACGCATGAGCTTCTATTGACTTAGTCACTTGGGCTTCAATCTTAAAAATCTGTTAGGCCCATATTCTCTCAGCCCATTTGTTGTTGGACTTCAATTTGCAATTATAGCTAAAATCCAATCCCAATAATATGTATATATATATATGGAGACCGTATTTTTGTTGGAGACCACGGAGACCACTTATATTTTGCAACTAAAATATTGCATAAAAACATTGCAAAATGTATTATTTTGTGAATTATGTTCTACAAAGATCATTATTTTATTCAAAATCTTCAATATCATGCATGTATTGCATGTAGAACATTACAAAATGTTTAATTCTATGAAATATATTTATTTTGTAGAACATTTGTTCAAATTGCAGAACATAAACCTTGCAAATCAGATGCTAACCTCTGTCTGTAAAATTTGGTACATAATCAGATGCTCAAAGAATCATCAGAACATAGCAAAACTATATAGGTCTCCAAATATTGTTACTGCAATGGCGCAAGAAGAACCAAGAATGCACCTAGAATTTGTCACCAGGGGCACTAAAATCTCAGCCCTTTTATATTTGTATAACATACAGTTTGACCTGTATACTGTATGGCTTAAATGAAAAAAGTTAACAAAATAATAAATTGCAACTTTAAAACTACTGGTTATATCTTAGTGAATAAATGCAATTTTTCAAACATAATAATTTCATGTTTGTATTGAACAAAGACATAGAAAAAAGATCTAACTTGCCTAATAGAGTCCAATGTATAAATTTGAAAACATACTTTCCAGTTTTTCTATTGTATAGTCATTGCTTCATAAATTTACTGAAAAATTCATTTACTGGAATTCTTGGTATCTTCCTCGGTACTCGCTTCATCATTCGTCATGTTCTCTAATTCCATAGTGTTTTGCAGAGCATACTTCACAAAATAATATATTTCATACTGTTTTGATTGCAGAACATAGGTGGTCTCTGTGATCTCCAGTTAAGTTCTATGGAGTCCGCCTTTTTATTGGAGTCTAAGTGTCCATTTTTGTATTTAAATAAAATACTGTAAAATATATAATTTTATGAAGCATATTTTAGAAACATCACCATTTTAATAAAATCTTGCAAATCAAATACATTTTATAAGTATAATACTGTAAAATATATTATGTTTTCCAATGTGACGATGAATGTTCTGCAAACTAAGCATGTTCCATAGAACAATATATTTTTGCACTGTTTTACTTGTAAAATATATGGGATTTGTAAGATTATCGTGAAAATAATGATATTTACAAAACATGATTCACAAAATAATACGTTTCATAATGTTTTACATAATATATTAATTACCGAACATATATGGACTCCATGAATCCAATAAAATAGTGGAATCCATAGAACTTTAATCTCCAATGAAATAGTGGACTCTATAGATTTTTAGTAAAATCATGAATTAGTCCATCAAATAAAAAAAAGAACCGTGTTCGTTAACCATGATATTTACACGAGAAAACATGTTTTTTTAAGAGTAAATAACATTAAACTTGTATCAGTGTATCAATCACATTTTTATCACAATACAGTGTTAATTCTATAACGAGATTCGACGAAAGAGCAATAGGCAAATATGTTTAGAGAAAATAGGTGAATTTGACATGCCACAAAATTCGGCTCTACCCGCTTGGTGCAGAACAAATTTCGAAAAATAATAATATAAGAGGGCTATAAATATGACTATAAACTAATACCTAGATTAATTACATATTCATTGATGGAAAATATTAAACTATGTCGAGTAATAAAAAATTACAATTGTTTGAATAAATATTTATATTTAGGAGAATATGTAAATTGCTAGATACTAGAAAACTAATCCAAAGGACTACCATATATTGAAGCTCTAAAAAATTCTCAATTGCACTAACATATTTAAATAATGACTCCTATATTTTTAAATTTTCATAGCAACATACCTGTTGAGCCTTTCCTTTTCTGGTAAGGAATGCTGAGACAATCCATAAGTCCTGGAGAATATTATAGTATTTACTAAAAAAACCTCCAAAAATACCTATTAGAAACTAGAGAGGTTGAAAATTACGTTTTTGTAAACATAATATATGCACTAAAGTCACACACAGGCAATACTTGTATGTAAGTTATTTCAGTACCATATGAATCACTTTTAAGTGGATCTTTACTTCTGTGATAGCCTATTTACCACTCTTTTCTCATGGATCTTTAGTGTATCTACATATCTAATCAGGGGCGGAATCAGGAATCTAACATGGGGGGGACCAAAATAAAAAAAAAGTAGAAAACATACCGATTTATTTGAGATGTGCACACCTTTCTTTGATCAAATAAAAAGAATCAATGATCTTCTCGGCAGAAATGGTCTCCGCAATCTCCTTTTCAATATACACCATCAAATAATCCCTAATAAATTCATCTTCCATTCGATTGCGAAGACTTGTTTTCATAATTTTTATAGCAGAAAAAGCTCGTTCAGATGTTGCAGTAGATGCTGGAAGAGTCAAGACAAGCCTTAATAGTCTATCAACTAATGGATACATGTCAGCTTTCCCTGTGGTTACCAATCCATGACATAAATCACCAAGAGTAGACATGTTCTTCAAATCTGGATGAACCGGAACATCTAACCCATAATATTGTAGTTCACACTATAGATGGATTTTTTCATCTCCCAAAAAATCTTCTGGATAAAACTTTTCAGCTAACTTGCAAATGTTCTCTATGTTGAAAGACCTGTAACCATCCCTAGGATTTAATGATGCACTTAAAATGAGAAGCTCCGTCATTTGTTCACTGAATCTATTGTTTAGCTCCTGTAATTGTTGATATATGGAAGCTGTAAAGATTTCTACTCGTTAATGATGTTCCATTGTCACCATTTGTTTTTGTTTTCCTTGTCGACGAAGAGATTTAAGCACATCAAAGTAGGGAGCATTCATATCTGAAATTAAGATCAATGTATGCTCTCCTAATTAAATCTTTTTTATTTGGATGATAAGTCTCAATTTGTTTCCGCAAACCAGGATCACGTATTAACGAATTGAAATCAATAATTTCATCAGTGTTCTCAGAATCAATACCTTCATTAACAATCTCTGGATTTTGAGGATTTTGCTCGGAGTTTCTGTTTATCCCACCAAAAATCAGAGGCTCAACTCCATCTCGAGTGACTTCAATTGAGGCAGCAGAAAGTTCTTCATCTTCACAAGTAGTTGTTTGATTCTTCTTGGGTTGAAAATAGGATGTAATCTCTTTTCTCTTACTCATATTTACGGATTAGATGCAAATGTAGAGTAGATAAAGAGAGATGATATTAGGGATTGTAATTTTGTAACTTGTATGTATAGTGTGTATTGGGGGTTTTGGGACCGGAGTAGAACAACTGAACAAGTATGTTCTGTTTTTAGACTTTAGTTTTAAGCATCTTTTTTTTGTTTCAAATTGTACTATCTTTATCTTATATGTTTATTTATTAATTATTAAGATTAATGAACAAATTTCATGATTTCCATCTAATCAATATTGTTTTGAAAGAAATAATTAACAAAATCAATAAAATTTTGTATAATCAATTCTCAATTTCAATTTTTTTTTTAAATCTAGGGGGACCAAAAAATTTTTGATAGTAAATTTTAAAATTTTATATTAAAATTTTGGGGTTATTCCGCAGTTGGCGGGGACCGGGGCTCCCTTCGGTCCCCCCATAGTTCCTCCCCTAATCTAATACTACATTCAAACTAAAATAATAAAAGTTTTCACGCTAGATCATGTATCTAACTTTTAAGAAGGTGTTAACAAAAGCAATGTGCATGTATAAAATATGAAAATAGCCTTCCTATTTAAATTCTAACTTTATAATTATTTTTCAATGAAAAATATTTTTTTCTAAACTCATTATGTTCAAAACGAGAAATTAAGCAAAATATCAAATTAAACTTAATAGTAAAACAAGATCAAGACTCTTCTTGTTAATGGTGAGTTAAAGTAGATCTACTCTAGATACAGGGAGATCACGAGAATGCATTACCAAAATTAATAAATAATTTAAGTTATATTTATACTTGCTATATATTCGTATTTGAAACAGGGGTCACAATTTCGTGTCAGGTGTGTGTCATGTAGATGGTACCCAATCGAGTTTTTGAAGTTACTAAACACTATCCAAAGACTATTGAAGTTGAGAACCGGATTTCAAACCGACACTAAAACACTTATGTAACCAAAATGCGACTCAAAAAACCAATATATACTACAACCAAGATTATATGTTGTGTAACGAAATCGAAAATGTATAAAAAAATTACTGAGATCCTACACATAGTTATATGGAAAATGGAACGTACATGTAATCCTCCGACTCTTCATCGGACCCCGTTGTACCGGTGTCAACCGAATAAAGGCACATATAAGATCAATTAGTTGGATAAATCAAAACACTCGGTTGTTAATAGATTTGTCATAGTTTGATGAGGAGATTTGAGATGAGATTTCAAAGAAATTACGGTGTATAGATGATCAATTAAAAGGAGGACACGGGCGGTGAAAACAAGGAGAAACTACGGGTAAATATTTCGAAGAATCGAGAACGATGGACAATATTAGTGAGTTGAATGGCCCATTTATTTAATTGTATAATACACTCGAGTGACCCAATATGAAATATACAATATGTTAACCACATTCATTCACTATTTAAATTTGTTAAAATAATTTGCGATTATATGTTGAAAGACGCAACATCTTTGATGCACATTAGTTATAAAAGTCATAATAAAAATAATTAATCACAAGTTTCAGTAATAATTTAGATTAAAACAATTGTATAATATTATATACAAGTTTCAAGAAATTAACCTAATAATAAAATAAAAAAATTTAATTTTCTAAGATCTATCTTGACTTTTTTTTAAAAAAAATTATTATTATCTATTATCATGATTAATGAATTTACATTACAAATTTTGGTTGAATGTCCATCAAATGTGTCCGGTCAACCTAAATCAATGACCTAAATTCGTGTTTCTCCAATAAATTTTGTGTCGTGTCTAGTAATATTGAAATGAGAGTTAGCTAGATATTACTTCTATGGGTGTCAAAAATTAGGGTAGAGTTGGCGAGAATTTGAGTAAAATCCACCATTTTTAATGACTTTGTTAAAATTTTATTAGCTTTCTAATATTGCATATTTTTAAAGAAATCTTAAAATTTGTAGTATATATTTGTTCGATCTATTAATTCCTAATTGAATCCCAATTAAATAAAACCTAAAAAAACTCTACACGGTCTTGAGTAATTTTTAACTCAATATCAGAATCAATTATCTGCTTAAAGATTTGGTTAGAATTCATATGGATCTAAAATTAGGTAGTTTACAACCAACAAACTATTTTGAAGGTTTAGGATCAAATGTTGAAAAGGGGTACATGGATTAACAAAACTTTGGCTTTTAATTTTGGGACTTACGATTTGTCTACGAGAATAATTTTCCGATTTATAAATTTTTTATTCCCGTATTAAAAGTGAATTTTGTCTCATACCATATTTTCTTTAATGTCTATTTTAATAATTCCTTTTTCGAACATATTTATTTATAATATTGTATTCTAAGTTTTTTTTACAAATAAAATTACATATTCAGTCTTTTAAAGGAGTGTGAGATATTCTTTTTCTATGTTGTTAACTATATTCATTGTTGTGATAACATATTAACAGATGCATTCTTTTTTTAGAATCGGTATATATTTTTTGATTTAATATTTACTTTGCAATATACAAATATGTATATATAGGATATATTCTAATAAGAACCTTTTTAGAACTGGGAATTAATCATCAAATCAATAAAATAAATTTATGAAAATTATCAAATTAATATATATAAATTACCACCAAAAGCACAATATTACTTCTACAATAATACACTAAACCCAAATCATATTCATGCAATTTATATTAATCCCTCTGTGAAAATCCCCAAATCCAGGTTCCATTAACAAAAAATTTAACAGAGAAATCGTTAAATATCAACATTAATTACCAATTTTTTTTTGTCTTTACATATTTACGTTTTTCAAACATAATATCAATTACTCCATGATCAAACGATTTTCTAAGTATAAATAACAAGTGAATTTTTTTATAAAAAATAAAGATATGAATATATGTATATGATTTCATACACAATAATTAAAATCAGATTTCTTAATCCCCTAACTCAATTAACTATAGACATTACGCGTGAAAACCTCTCACAAAATCAAAACCAAGAATATCACAGAAATTTATATATAAAGAACACCAAAACACACTAAAATAAATCAAAGTTAGTAATGAAAACAAAAATCAATCAGACTCGAAAATTATTAGAGGAAAACAAAAGTTTAATGAAGAAAAAGGATTAAAAAAGGATTGAGGGTTTTCATGTAGAAAACCCATCTAATAGTCTACTTCGAATTTTTCTAAATATTTCAATGAACTACAAATCATTAACTAATTTTAAGTCTATGCACATTTAGGTGGATTGCATATTGTTAGTAATTTGGCAAAATTTCTTTATAATTCACAAAATATAGAAATTAGTAAATGACGATAATATAACAATATGTAATTAATAAAATTTTGGAGTTAAAGTATAATTAAAAGTACAATATATATTTTACATAAACAAAAAAATCTTTTTTCATATTGTATTATTAAGTCAGTGGATGAATAAAAATAAAATTTCGACTAACTTATTAGTTATCAAAATTCATACGGAAAATATAAAAATACACACAAACATAATACATAAATGAATTTATCAAACTAAATATATCTAAAGTAAAGAAAAATATGAGCTGAAAAATACAAATATAATATATTTTACACTAATAAGTCAAACAAAATCAATAACAATTATTTTTAAATAGCCCGGTGAGGGACTCCTTTCCGCTTTTTTTTCCTTTCAACAGTTGTCAACATACTATCTGCTGCAACTGTGTCCCTAGTTCCTGCTGCTTCGGCTGAGTCCCTATCTGCAGCAGCAGCAGTTCCGAGGTTAAGGAATGGATGATCTGTGATTTTTTCCTTCCTTGAGATAGCCTTCACCTAAATAAGATAATTTTTATTTTAGCAAAATATATCTGTATAGAATGGGAGGAGTACATTAATGTGGTTTTTAGATATGAATCGAATCCCACAGACATACACACCTTACACTCCAGGCTGCAGTAGCGGTACGCTGCAGGGTTATGAAGACTCCTTTTGCATATGTCACAGTTAGAGCTTGTCTCAGTTACCTCTTGAACCTTGATCTTGTTGTCCAAGGGATGCAGAGTTGCAACCCGCTTCTTGTTGCACTTGTACAGCTGATGTCACCATGTAAAACAACATCAGAAGAATAATGAACATTGTCATATAGATGGTATTTTCTTTATTTATTTACATAATAAAAATTCCCATGAATTTATTGTCTTCATACTACTGTTTGTTGTTATCATGATGACCCCTAATTGTACCACTAATATGAAGTGGAGAATACTAATTATGCCTAGATGGTCAGATCTATATAATAAAAATTACAAATTCTTGCATAATTGATTTATCAGAACATCAAAATATATGATTACAAGACAATAAAAAAATAAACTGATATTTAGTTTTCAAAAGTTCAATTCTGATCATGTACCTGAATCTTAGAACAATCAATCAATTTTTTCAAGTCTTTCCCAACAACAGCATCCTGGTAGACATGTCTATATATCCTTATCGTTTTATGTCCACCACATGAACCTGATGGCGAGAAGCAGTGTTTGCAAATCGGCAAATCACAATCTATGCAGTACATGGTAGTCTCATTGTTGCTCAGATTATGAGTTGAACAACTCTTGAAGAATTCTTTCTCAAGAAATGTTTGCAGCCACGCTGACATGCCTTGAACTTGTTCCTCCTGAAACTAATTCCATGTCACTAATCGAAACAAATTAATGTCGATGAAAATACACTAGACAATGTAAACATAAAGAGCGATAGTTTGAAGCCTATCTTTTAGGGATCTATACAAAAATGGTATAAAAACATAAGAATGAAACTAACAAATATATTAGTAACCAATCAAATAAGCTTGTAGTAATCATACATAGTGTTTCATACACTCTGTATGTACCTGTTCCATTGATCTTAAATCTTCACACTAACAAACTTTGGAACAAGGTACTGGAGTTCACACTTTTGGCTAATTTTGGTAACAGACTATCCAGGAATAAAATAAGGTGTTGAAGGACTTTATTTATAATAATTATAACATGTGTAGGTGGATACCACTAGTGTGGTGTTAATCGGAACATTTGACAACAAAAATCTTATTTTGAATTTATAATGACCACGGTTATGTTATTTATGCCTATTTTATATCCACTTTTTTTATAACATATTAAAAGACAATGAAGATAAATATCTATCCAACTACTAAAATAATGCACAAAAATTCACATATAATGATTTCATATATAATAAGATCTAATCTTACTAGAAAACTCGTTAATTGGAGTTATAAAATTATTTTAGAAAGATCTTCAATCTTCTAAATGATCTTAGGTAATTTATTGGCTAATTGGGTTTATTAACAATTGATCATTTAAAAAACCAAAATTCATTAATGAGTTTTTATTCAATTTAAGTAAAATATTTCTTATAATTTTATATAGTCGCTGATTAGTTGTATATATCATTTTTGGGCAACTAATAGTATTTTAAACCTAGTATATAGGGAAAATTAGATATTTAGTTTTTTGGCATTTCACTTATAGAAATTAGGCTCTAATTCTTTGACAAATTTTTAGGTTATATTACATGTTTTCTCCAAAAATTTATGAACATATGTTTTTTTTGTAATCTATTATGTATAGGTTCATTACAATAAGTGGAAATTTTTATTTATTATTTTAGATTATTTATCTATTCAATTGAGGTATGCATTATCTTATATAAATTCTCATTCCAAAAAAAATCATCCACTATCTCTAACAAACTCTATACAAACATAAGGATATAAATGATTAGAACATAGGCTTAATCTTGGGATTTGAAAAATAAATATTTTAAAAAAAATGGGCCCCTGTAGTTTAAAAAATATAGGAAAAAATACAAGGACAACCAACTATCAACAATTAAATAAATATGTAGGCCCATTCTTAATATAAAAAGACAAAGGGATAAACTAATGGCTTCATTACCAAAGTTTCACTACCAAACTTATATACAAATAATTTTGAAAACATATATGGCTCATTATCAAATGGAATTGAATGCAATAAATACATGGGCCAAAATCAAATAATTTATTTGAAGGAATTAGTTATAATTACATGCTAAAAATTTATTACTATTTTGAGTATCAAGAACGCATATCATAATTTAGATACATATAGAGTGAAGTTCTACGGAAATTACGTTTTTGTTGGAGACCACGAAGACCACGAAGACCACGAAGACCACGAAGACCACGAATATTCTACAACTAAAATCTTATATAAAAATATTGCAAAATGTATTGTTTTGTGAATTATGTTCCACAAATACTATTATTTTATTCAAAATCTTGAACTGCATGTAGAACATTACTAAATATTTTATTCTACGAAACATATTTAGTTTGCAGAAAATTTGTACAAATTGATCAACATACACATCATACTTATTAAACTTAAATAATTTTAAAACAATTTTAATGAATTAGTGATATTCGTAAAATATACTTCACAAAATAACATATTTCATAGTGTTTTGATTGCAAAACATAGGTGGTATCCGAGGTCTACGATAAAAACGTGATTTCATTACGATTTTACTCGAAATTAATATAGAGAGAGAGTTAAGTTCTATGGAGTCCACCATTTCATTGGAGTCCGGGTGTCCATTTTTGTATTTAAATAAAATACTATACAATATATAATTTTATGAAGCATATTTTAAAAACATCACCATTTTAATAAAATCTTGCAAATCAAATACATTTTATAAGTAGAATACTGCAAAACATATTATATTTTGCAATGTGACGATGAATGTTCTACAAACTAAGCATGGAACAATATATTTTGCAATGTTTTACTTGTAAAATATATGGGATTTGTAAGATTATCAGGAAAATAATGATATTTATAGAACATGATTCAGAAAATAATACATTTCGTAATATTTTACATAATATATTAATTACAGAACATATATGGACTCCATGACTCCAATGAAATAGTGAAATTCATAAAATTTTACTCTTCAATGAAATAGTGGACTTCATACAATTTTAATAAAATCATGAAATAGTCCATCATATTAAAAAAAAAGGTATTGTGTCTGTTAACCATGGCATCTAGAGGAGAAATCATGTTACTTTAAGAGTAAATAAGATTAAACTTGTATCAATGTGCCAATCATATTTTCATCACAATACAGTGTTAATTCAATAACGAGATTTAGCAAAAGAGCAATAGGCAAATATGTTTAGAAAAAATAGGTGAATTTGACGTGCCACGAAATTCGGCTCTACCCGCTTAGTGTAGAACAAATTTTGAAAAAAAGAATACAAGGGTTATAAATATGACTTCAAACTAATACTTTGATTAATTACATATTCATTGATGGAAAATATTAAACTATGTCGAGTAATAAAAAATAACAATTGTTTGAATAAAAATTTAGATTTAGGAGAATATGTAAATTGCTAGATACTAGAAAACCAATCCAAAGGACTACCATATGTTGAAGCTCTAAAAAAAATTCAAATGCACTAACATATTTAAATAATGACCCCTATATATTTAAATTTTCGTACAAACATACATGTTGAGCCTTTCGTTTTTCTGATAAGGAATGTTGAGATAATCCATAAGTCCTGGTGAATATTCCAGTAATGTACCAAAAAAATCTCAAAAAATAGCTGTTAGAAACTAGAGAAGTTAAAAATTACGTTTTTGTAAACAAAACATATGCACTAAAGTCACACCCAGGCATTGCTTCTATGGAAGTTATTTCAATCCCATATGAATCACTCTTAAATGGATCTTTAATTCTGTGATTGCCTATTTACCACTCTTTTCTCATGGATCTTTAGTATATCTACATATCTAATAGTACATTCAAACTAAAATATTTAAATTTTTTTCAAGTTAGATCATCTGTCTAACATTTAAGAAGGTATTTACAAAATCAAGGTGCATCTATAAAATATCAAAATAACTTTTCTATTTAAATTCTAACTTTATAATTATTTTTCAGTGAAAATTAATTGTGTGTAAACTCATTACGTTCAAAATGAGAAATTAAGCAAAATATCAAATTAAACTTAATAGTAAAACAAGAGCAAGACTCTTCTTGTTTATGGTGAGTTAAAGTAGATCTACTCTAGATACAGGGAGATCACGGGAACGCATTACTAAAATTAATAAATAATTTAAGTTATATTTATACTTGCTATATATTTATATTTGAAACAGGGGTCACAATTTCGTGCCGGGTGTTTGTCGGGTAAACGGTACCCAATCGAGTTTTTGAAATTACTAAACACTACCCAAAAACTATTGAAGTTGAGAATCGGATTTCAAACCGACACTAAAAACACCTATGTAACCAAAAACCGACTCAAAAAACCTATATATACTACAACGAAGATTATATGTTGTGTAACAAAATCGAAAATGTATAAAAAAATTAATAAGATCCTACACATAGTTATATGAAAAGTGGAACGTACATGTAATACTCTTACTCTTCATCGGACCCCGAATAAAGGCACATATAAGTTCAATTAGTTGGATAAATCAAAACACTCGGTTGTTAATAGATTTGCCATAGTTTGATGAGGAGATTTGAGATGAGACTTCAAAGAATTTACGGTGTATAGATGATCAATAAAAAGGAGGACACGGGCGGTGAAAACAAGGAAGAAACTACAGGTAAATATTCGAAAAAATCGAGAACGATAGACAATATTATTTAGTTGAATGGCCCGGTTATTTAATTGTATGATCCACTCGAGTGACCCAATGTGTAATATGCAATATGTTAGCCATATTCATTCACTATTAAAATTAGTTATAATAATTTACAATAATATGTCGAAAGACACCAACATCTTTGATGCACATTTGTTATAAAAGTCATAATAAAATAATTAATCACAAGTTTCAGTAATAATTTAGATTAAAACAATTGTGTAATATTATATACAAATTTCAAGAAATTAACCTAATAATAAAATTAAAAATTTTAATTTTCTAAGATCTATCTTGACTTTTTTTAAAAAAATTGTTATTATCTATTAGCATGATTAATGAATTTACATTACAAATTTGTGTTGAATGTCCATCAAATGTGTCCGGTCAACCTGTATCAATGACCTGAATTTGTGTTTCTCCAATCAATTTTGTGTCGTGTATAGTATTGGATTTTTGTCGAACTTTAATTATAAACAAATAATTAATTGAGTATTTTAAAACATATTTTATGGATTTACTAAAATATTTAGAATAATTTATAATTGAAATGATAGTTAGCTACATATTCATTCCATCGATGTTAAAAATTAGGGTAGAGTTCGCTAGAATTTGAGTAAAATCCACCATTTTTAATAACTTTGTTAAAATTTTATTAGCTTTCTAATATTTCCATATTTTTAAATAAATCTTAAAATTTGAAGTATATATTTGTTCGATCTATTAGCTCCTAATTGAATTCCAATTAAATAAAACCCAATTAAACTCTACACGGTCTTGGAGTAATTTTTAACTCAATATGAGAATCAACTATCTATTTTTAGATTTGCTTAGAATTCATATGGATCTAAAATTAGGTAGTGTACAACCAATAAACTATTTTGACGGTTTGTGTAATATCAGGGATATATCGTGTAATTATTTTTATCAATAAAAATTTATTATGTGATTATTATGTGAATTTTGGTGAATTATCTGGTAATTGGAGTTGATGTTTCGATGTTTATATGTGATAAAAATTTGAGTATTTTAATTTTTATATATCAACAATAAAGTAAAGATAATTTTGATATTTTTCTGGTAATTTATAGTTTGTTATATGATTTTATAAACGATTTATAGATTTAATAATTTATTTTCTGAGTAATTATAAACTATTTAATAAAATCGGGAATCGTCGAACTTCAACCGTTTTTGCGTTTTTACAACCCGAAAGTCTTCGGAAAACTCCTTCCCAACCTAATCTGATTATTCAGAATATTTTTCATATTTTGACTTTTTCGATCCGGAGTACGGTTTGACTCGTTCGAATCACGGCGTAAAATTTTCGATAAGATAGTCCTTTCGATAGATCGATAAAACCCGTATTCTCGAGAGACGCCAAATTTTGATTAAATTATTACATTATCTTCTCGTACGGTGTATTATAAGAAGCCCGGTTTTGGTAATTATCCAAAACTGGTATCAAATTGGATCGTTTTTATAGTTATTTAGTGGCTAAGTAATTTATTTTCGTATCTGATATGATCCAATGGGTACTAATATTCTATAAGTATTATGGATAATCATAAACAAACAGTTAAAACATATATTTTATAGAGAAAACTCGAATATTCGTCTCGTTCTTCAAAATCAAACCTAAGAATAAAGGCGTTACTGAAATCGAAATCAAGTGTGTGAATAACCGAATCGAAGCTCGTGAAAAGTACTTTCAGAATCTACAACTTGTTTTACCGAAGAAATTAAAGGTATGTTTATATATATTAATTTTAATTCGAATTTATTTATGATTAATATATGAATTTTTGATTTTGATGTTGTTTGTATGATTTGATGATTGTATCTTGTAGATAATTTTATCCTGATCATTTTGGTCTATTATATGTTAAATTTGGAGTTCAATAACATATAAAAAATTGAGTTTGATTTTCGAATTAATTAAATTAGTGTTTATATAGTATGAATGTTCTTAATTGATTTTTAGGCGTTTTTGATTCAAGGGTTATTAGCTTAAATTGATTACACCAATGAATAGATCCTTGAAAAACGAATCGATTGATGTATATGTGATGAAAGGGGGATAACTGGAATGTGTTCGCCGGAATACACTGCACGGTGACATCGAATTTTTTTGATCGAGCTTTCGAGGAGATTCAGTGATCTTTTGCTCGAATTGTTTGCAGATATATGTTTCTGGAATCCAGGGGAATAAACCCCTTGAATTTGATGTGTTTATTGGGAATTTCCGGTCTCCGGAAAAGCTCCATGGCAGCAGCCATGGAGTCCGGCCGGCGGGTAGCCGGAGAAGGTGACCAGGGTTGGACAAATTGTAGTTTAGCCCCCGGTGGTTTTCCTGATTTACAGAATTAATATCCCAGTTTTAAAAATATATAAAAATTATATCCCTGTTTTAAAAAAAAATATCAGATTTCCGTTAAACACCAACTCCATTAGTAATTCCATCAATAACCCGTATTTTCAGAAAATGATTTTTACTATTTTAAAATTCTAAAATTCATTATTTTTAATTCTGTAATTTTTTTTAATACAAAAATAAATCTAAATTATTTAGGTAATTAATGTTAGTTAATAATTAATTAATTAATTGATCAATTAATTTCAATATTAATTGACTAATTAATTTAATTATTTATTAATTAATTTAAATTAATTATTTAATTAGATTTAATTAAATATTTTCATTTAAAAATTCCGAAAAATAATTTTGAGCTTTAAAATATTGTCCTAAATTATTTTTAAGGCTCGATAATTATTATTATTAAATGATTTTAAAATCAGATTCAAGTGTTTGAACCTTGTTATTTAATTATAAAATGATTCATTGACCCATTTTAAATCCAAAAAATGTTCAAAAATTCGTATTAAATACCCGGAAAATCATTTTAACCCTGAATCTCCTTTGAAAAATTATTTTGATCGAATATCTTACATGCTCTTTGTTGTATGTGATCAGATTAATATATAATATGCATGTATGTGCATTGTTTGACGGTTTTTGCTGTATCTTTCAATCTGTATTTCGAATTTGGGTAAAACGAAGGGTAGATAAAAGCTTGTAACGAATAGAATGAGATGAGAATAAGTATTGATAAATACTTGTAATGTATAATAGAGGAAGCGAGACATAGAAAGGGAAAGCAAGTGGTCAATGAGTGAGAATCAGTAGACGAGTACAAGTAAAGTGAAAGCTAATTGAGATAAGGCAAGTATTCTCGAACCTCCTTGTGATATATAGCAAGTATTTCTGTTCATTCTTGTTAAACTGCAAGTATCTCTTGAACCATCTTGATATGTATTGAGTCGTAACCCTTATTCTTTGTAAATCATTGATTGTTGAATCCCTAGATACGAATCACATATATACGATACTATTGCACAAATATATGTATACTATACACAGATCACTGAAACGGAATTGCTTAATATAGAAACCTTCATACCTTGTTCAACATAAGACTAATCTTTGTAACCATTAAACCTTTATGCTCCTATCATCTGATTCTTTCCAAAGCTTGAAGCCAATCCTTATACACATATTGTTAAACCTACATGGTATTATGAATCACCCTATGCTTCGACATAAATGTTGTGTATGATTCTGTTTATTGATTTACATTATTTATCATGTTGTTTTTATATAATAGGATTATTTTTAAATATGGACCAGATTCGTTGTTAGAATAGGCCAATATGTACCTTGGATCCAGTATAAAGAGCAGAGTTGTGAGCCTTTCTCGGGGTTAGTGCGTGACTGATCAGCAGTCAAACCTTGATTTTTAAAATAAAAATGAATATCCAATTCTAATCATTGCTTATCAAGAAACTTGATTCCTTATATCATTTTAGTTTATCATTTATTTAATCTCAGTATTGTCGTTATGACTTGATGAGCTAGTTACCTCACTCTTGCAAATATGTTTATGTTCTTTTTCAGTTAAAAAGGAAACTGGTGGTAGCGAGGATCCCCAGACAAGTGTGCGAGCTAGGTTTTCAAGTTTGAATGGAATAAGCTAGAAGAGGATGTTTTTCTTAGTTTGAGTTGAAAATTTGTAAGAAAGTTTTACTTCTGTTTTAAGATAAATAAATTGGGATTTGGTACGTTTGTAATATAAATAAGGTTATAGCTTGTGGGCATACTTTAACCTGTTGCGATCCATAGATTATGGTAAGTAGGGTCACTGTATATAGTATTTTCATAAATAGATTTATATAATGAGTGTGTGTGTGTTGTGAACCCCAAACTTCTGACTCGGGTTTGGAGGACGTCACAGGTTTGGTATCAGAGCTATAGGTTAAAAGACACTGCCACAAGCCTAGATTATCGAGAATGGGTAGAGGGTTAGGATTAGGATTAAGAAAATGAAAGATAGGACATCGAGAGGTTGAGTGTGACT
Source organism: Apium graveolens (assembly GCF_009905375.1). Lineage (NCBI taxonomy): Eukaryota > Viridiplantae > Streptophyta > Magnoliopsida > Apiales > Apiaceae > Apium > Apium graveolens. The sequence goes on from NC_133653.1 coordinate 255,384,762, forward strand.
AAATAGTAGGTTTTGGTATGATTCGTGTTGAGATTCGATATTCTTATCTAGCAGCGTAATTTTCAGCTAGCAGGGATGGCAGATTCCTTTATCCCAGTATCATCTAATCATTCGGAGCCTTTAGTTGGAGGACCGCCATCTGATCCATGCCCTTCTCTTCCACCAGGGTCAGCCTGTTTTGATGGTTGTACCACTATGAGCTATTTCACCTCCTGGTATGAGACCACCTATTCGAGGACCCCCACCGACTGATTCTGACTCTACCGGACATTCGGTTGCGGCTGCATCTTTTCGGTTTACTCCGCACCCTGTTCCGTACCATAAGGAGAAGATCTTCTTTTGGAGCGAGAGGCCATGTTGGCTCAGATTCAGGAGCTATAGCTTATTAAAAGAAATATAGATGTTTAGAGGAGTGCGAGGGAGCTTCGGGATGAGATTTATGTGACCCAGAGAATACTTGAGGCCAGACTTCATGGAGCTACTTGTGAGTATGCGGCCCCAGATGCTCTTATGGGATGGGCCAGAGAGGTATTAGAGGATCTTGCGAGGCTTGGTGGACTAGAGGTCCCCTGGAGCTAGATAATAGAAATGTTGTGACAGTTATTATACGTATATCGGTGTGTAATGTGTATCATTAAACTTTTGGTTGATATATATATATATACACTAGACTTGCTGACTAGTGGACAAGCATGTTATCCCTTTGCTTTTGCCGAATGTTTTCATGCTTGTACTACCAAACTTTAACATATATATACCAATACCTTTCCTTTTCTGTCATTGTCATTTACATTAATGTACCTGTTTTATCTTACCTGCCACACCAGTTATAAACTCTTGTGATAACATGTACCCTGTCCCTTTAATTGTTTACATTCTGAAAAGAAGCATCCAATTTACTTAGTTCAACTTTTGAAAATGTTTTCAAAAAGAGATTTCTATTTACAAAAATGTTTCATTAAAAGGATTTGCTTTAAAGGCTAAATAAGTTGTATTCTTTATAGAAAATGCCTCCCAGAAGAAATACCTGTTCTATCAACTAGGATGAAGAAACCAACAACAACAACCAAGAAAACAATAACCAGAATGCGAATCCAGGTCCTATAGACCCAACTGTAGCCCAAATTCTTCAGATCTTGGCTCAATAAAAAGTCCATTGACTCAAAAATAACAAAGACGGGCCAATTCTTATGTAACCTTTAAGACTTTTCAGGCGGTGAATCCACCGAAATTTAAAGGTTCATTAGATCCTATTGAAGCAAGAGTCTGGTTAAAGGAAATTGAGAAGGCATTTGCCTTAGTCAAGGTGAGAGAGGAACAGAGAACTGAGTTTGCAAGTTACTATCTAAAGAATGAAGCCACCTACTGGTGGGAAACTGTTAAGACATTGGAAGGTATCGATGATATTGCATGGGATAGATTCAAGAAGTTGTTTTTAGAGAAGTATGTACCCCGGTTTGTCCAGGATCAAATGGAATTGAAGTTTCTAGAGTTAAAACAGGGAAATATGTCAGTGGCAGATTATGAAAGTAGGTTTGAGGAATTGTCTAGGTTTGTACCATCATATGTGGACACTGATAGGAAGAAATCTATGAGATTCCAGCAAGGTCTTAAGCCATGGATCTGAGGGAAGGTGGCCAGATTTAAATTGGATACTTATGCAGGAGTTGTTCAGAAGGCTATGATTGCGGAAACACAAAGTGAAATATCACAGAAAGAAAAGGAGAGTAAAAAGAGGAAGTTTGAGGAAAGAGAGGGACAGTCCCAAGCAGGGAAGTTTCCAAATTTTAATCAGAGGAAAATGCAAGTTTAATCCCGGAAGGAATTTTAATTTTAAAATACAGAATGTCGGCGACGGAGGACAAGGCAACCGTCCTGCCACTGGGAATCAGCCAACCCAGCAGACGCTAGCTTTACCAGACTAGCAGGTATGTGGAAAGAAGTATGGAGGAATTTGCAACAAGATGAATGTGGTTTGTTATAGATGCAACCAGAGGGGGCACTATTCAAGGGAGTGTCGTGTTATGTCACACACACTGTAGAAGAGGGTTGAATATAGTGTTTAGCACAATCAAATCGAATATAAGAAATCAAGTAACAGAAAACAGATTTTATTCAACACAAAAAACTCTGATACAATATGGAACTATCCTCTCTCAATGATGAACAAATTATCACGAGATCTGCTAGAGTTACAAAGAATAATAACTTCGATAATCGTAACATTTATAGTGTAAACTCTATGCCTGTGTATATATACTACACAATTACAAGATAATCTTCTAATTGATATGGAATATAATTCTGCTTCCTAAAATATATCGACCCATTATCTTTTCTTCCAAGTATTCTATTCTTCATAGAATTCCTTCTTCATGCACAATTCTTTATGTCTTAGCCTCGATCTTCTTTCCTTTCAATCAGCCGCCTGTCTTATCTGAAAGTCATCTTTAGTCCTGATATTATCTCCTGATAAATATCTTCGGATCACTTAAGTTCTGATAACTAAAGTTCTGATATCTTAAGTTTTGTCTTCAGTATAAGTGCTGATTTCCAGTTAAGTACTGATTTATCCTGTTAGATAAGATCTAAAAACTAAACACAAATCATATTACACATGACATTATCAAATAAGTACTGATCATAAGTTCATTTACCAATCTTGTAAAGGTAGGTTCACACAGTGGTTTTGTGAAGATATCTGCTAAATGTTGATCTGTGGGAACAAAATGCAATTCCACTGTACCTTCGTCCACATGTTCCATTATGAAATGGTACCTAATGCTGATGTGCTTTATCATTGAGTGCTGAACTGGATTATCTGTCATAGTAATAGCACTTTGATTATCACAGTAAATAGGGATTTTAGAAAATTCTAACCCATAATCCAGTAACTGATTCTTCATCCAAAGAATCTGTGCACAACAGCTTCCTGCAGCAATGTATTTTGCTTCTGCAGTTAATGTGGAAATTGACTTCTGTTTCTTGCTAAACCAAGAAACCAATATGCTTCCAAGAAATTGGCAGCTTCCACTTATGCTTTTCCTGTCAATTTTGCATCCTGCAAAGTCTGCATCTGAGTAACCTATTAGCTTAAAATCTGATTCTTTAGGATACCACAATCCCAGACCAGCTGTACCCTTAAGGTACTTGAAAATTCTTTTCACGGCTGTTCAGTGAGGTTCTCTTGGATCTGCTTGAAATCTTGCACAAAGACAGATAGCATACATGATATCAGGTCTACTTGCAGTTAGATAGAGTAGTGAGCCAATCATACCTCTGTAATCAGTAATATCTACTGATTTACTAGTATCCTTATCAAACTTAGTTGCAGTGGCCATAGGAGTGGATGTACTTGAACAATCCTGCATTCCAAATTTCTTCAACAAATTTATGGTGTACTTTGATTGACAAATAAAAGTTCCTTCTTCATTCTGCTTTACTTGAAGGCCCAGAAAATAGTTAAGTTCTCCCATCATACTCATTTGATATCTTGACTGCATCAGTTTGGCAAACTTCTTACAAAGTCTGTCATTTGTAGAACCAAAAATGATATCATCAACATATATTTGCATCAAAAGTAAGTCATGTCCATGGTTGAGGTAGAACAATATTTTATCAATAGTCCCTCTGTTAAATCCACTTTCCAGAAGAAACTGAGCTAATGTCTCATACCATGCTCTTGGAGCTTGCTTAAGGCCATAAAGTGCTTTATCAAGCCTGTAGACATGATTTGGAAATTTGGGATCTACAAATCCTGAAGGTTGTTCAACATATACTTCCTCTCCCAATTCTCCATTAAGAAAAGCACTTTTCACATCCATTTGAAAGACTTTAAACTTCTTGTGAGCAGCATAAGCCAAAAATATCCTTATGGCTTCCAATCTAGCAACTGGTGCAAATGTTTCATCATAATCAATTCCCTCCTGTTGAGAGTATCCTTTTGCAACCAGCCTTGCTTTGTTCCTTATAATTATGCCGTCACTGTCAGTTTTGTTTCTGAACACCCATTTTGTACCAATAACTGATTTGTTCCTTGGTCTTGGCACTAGGGTCCAGACTTTATTTCTTTCAAATTCATTTAACTCTTCTTTCATTGCTTGCACCCAATCAGCATCTTGAAGAGCTTCTTCCACTTTCTTTGGTTTAGTCTGAGAGAGAAAAGAATGATAAAGACATTCATTTGATGTAGATGTTCTAGTTCTGACACCTGCATCAGGATTTCCAATAATTAAGTCAGGTGTATGTGCTTTAGTCCACTTTCTTGCATATGGAAGGTTTTCTCTAGAACTGGATGCTCTCCCATGATCCATGATGTCTCCCCCTGAAATTATGCTCTCTGAGTTGGATCCTTCATTATTTGAGTTTCCAGAAATATCAGAACATGAGTTTCCAGAATTATCAGAACTCGGCCCATCAGAACTTGAAGAGCCTGTTGTAGGTTCTAATGCTTCTTGAGATGTGGTTGGATCTTCAGTATACTCCCCCTGCACAGGTGCATTTTCCTTAGGCGTAGTCACCACAGTTTCAATAAAATCAGAGTTTAATCCATCAGAGTTTGCAGTATCAGGATTTACAGAATCAGAATTTAAAACTTCATTTTCGAATCTCAGCTGATCATAATCATTGAAATCTTCAAGTCCAGTAATCTTCTTATCATCAAAAGAGACATTGATAGATTCCATGACAACCCTTGTTCATAAATTGTAGACTCTGAAGGCTTTTGTAGAAAGTGGATATCCAACAAAAATTCATTCATCAGCTTTTAGATCAAACTTGGATAGCTGTTCGGGATGAGTCTTAAGAACAAAACACTTGCATCCAAATACATTAAAATACTTCATATTTGGCTTCTTTTTCTTCACCATCTCATATGCTGTTTTTCTATGCTTGTAAATGAGTGTTGCATTCTGAGTAAAACAAGCAGTCTGCACAGCTTCAGCCCAAAAGTAGGTTGGCAACTTTGCTTCATCAAGCATAGTTCGTGCAGCTTCAATAAGATTTCTATTCTTTCTTTCAACAACTCCATTTTGCTGTGGAATTCTAGGAGCGGAAAATTCCTACTTTATTTCATGGTCTTTGCAGAACACTTCCATAATCAAATTCTTGAACTCAGTGCCATTATCAGTCCTTATGATCTTCACAGAATCTTTGACCAATTTATCCAGTTGCTTGACATGATCAATCAAGATAGATGCAGTTTCACTTTTTGTGTGCAAGAAATACACCCATGTGTATCTGGTGAACTCATCCACTATGACCATAGCATATTTCTTCTTTGCAATAGACATGACATTCACTGGACCAAATAGATTAACATGTAGTAGGTGATAAGGGCTCAAAAATTGATGATTCATTCTTGCTCTTTAATGAAGATTTTCTTTGTTTTACCTTCTGACATGAATCACAAAGGCCATCAGGAGCAAATACTGATTTTGGCAGTCCTCTCACAAGATCTTTCTTGACTAGTTCATTTATATTGTTAAAATTTAAATGAGAGAGTTTCTTGTGCCAATCCCAGCTTTCTTCAATTGATGCTCTACTCAACAGACAAATTGCAGAACCATCAGTACTTGTTGAAAGCTTGGCTTCATAAATGTACCATTCCTGTATCCTTTCAGAACAACTTTGCCTGTAGATTTTCTTACAACTTCACAGTGTTCTTCAAATAAATCCACATGATAACCTCTGTCACAGATTTGACTAACACTCAGCAGATTGTGTTTAAGTCTTGAGACCAGAGCTACTTATCCAATGATGACATTCCCAAGATTGATATTGCCATATCCCAAAGTTTTTCCAATGTTGCCATCTCCATAAGAAACACATGGTCCAGCTTTCTCCATAAAGTCTGATAGAAGGGCTTTATTTCCAGTCATATGTCCTGAACATCCACTGTCCAGAACTAGGATGTTGTTCCTGTTGCAATCACAAAGACCACTAATGATTAGTTTTAAGGACCCGGACTTGCTTGGATCCTTTGGCCTTTTTAAGTTTGTTAATATTTGCTGCGGATTTAGCATCAGAGTTTATGTTAACAGTTTTCTTATCAGAATTTGCAATATCAGACTTTGCACCAGAACTTACACTAGAAGGAATAATGCTAACTTTCTTTAGAGAAGTTTTTATTTGATAATAATCATAGAGAAACTATGATATTCCTTACAAGTATAAATAGAATGCCATAAACTACCACAATGAAAATAAGGATTTTGTGGCTTATATCTAATAGACTGACTCTTAACTCCTGATTTTGAAGGTAAGGAGTTTATATTCTTATTCTTCCTGCAAAAAAAAGCCAGATGGTTAGAATTTCCACAGTTATGACATGTTTTTCTAGGAGCATTAGGAACAGGCTTATAATTGTTACTTTTGTTCACACCTTCCTTTCCATTCCTATTTTTCCTAGGTGGCTTTACCTTGTTTACATTCTTAACATCTTTCAGCTTATGCTTAAGCTGCTTCTTAGTCATTAAGCCTATATTAACTTCAATTGGCTTATCATGTTTAGGTTTGTCAGAAGTTACTTTCTCCTTACCTTCTGATTTATCAATATCAGACTTTGCAGTTACAAACTTAACAGGATTTACCTTTGGTTTATGTTTAACAACTATAGGCTCAGTTTCTACAGTTCCCTTATTGTTCTTATCATCTTCATAACCTAAGCCCTCTTTCCAGTTTCCACTATTAAGAATATCCTGAGTTGTTTTACCAGAGTTAGTCCAAGTCCTGATAATCTCTCTTTCCTTTTCTAACTCATTTTTTAGAGATTCATTCATTTTTAACACTTCATCCCTAACATAAAAGGCATCATCTCTATCTTTCTGAGTTTGATGGAACATGACTAACACTTTTTCAAAATAATCATTCCTCTTTTTATAAGCATGATTTTCAGAAGTTAATCTTTCACATGTTAAAGTTTGATCTTTATAACTAATGAACATGGTTTTAAGATATCTTCTGAACTCAGTAATATCATCAATATGAAAGGCATAAGTAGTTTGAGGTACCTTTAAGTCAGCAGTCTCAGAACTGCTATCAGCATTTGCCATCAAGGCATAGTTTTCCTCATCCTCAGAATCTGAAGCATCTGACCAGCTTTTCTTCTTTGTGACAACAGCCTTGCCTTTGTCACTTTTCCCTTTTCTGCAATCTGGAGATATGTGGTCTTTCTCACCACAGTTGTAGCATTTAACATTTGAGTAATCTCCTCTATCAGATTTTCCTCCTTTGCCTTCAGATTTTCTGAAACCTTTCTTATCAGAACTTGCACATTTCCTGAAAAACTTCTTTCCTCTCCTAAATTTTCTGTATGCAATCTTTGTGATCCCTTTCACCATAAGAGCATACAGCTTCATCATCTCCTCATCAGGGTCCATCTCAAGTATACTTTCAGTTTCTGAGTCATCATCACTATCAGAACTTGATGACTCAGTATCAGACTTTGTGATGAGAGCCTTTCCCTTGCCTTTCCTTGAGGCAGCTTCTTTGGGACTTTCCTCCTCAGCCACAAAGGCAAATGTCCTTGACTTTCTTCCATTCCTCTTACTTCTTTGTTCCATCTCAAGTTCATGAGACTTGAGCATCCCATAAATTTCATCAAGAGTTGTTTCCTCAAGAGCATAGTTGTCTCTTATTATCGTGGCCTTCAAATCCCATCTTTCAGGAAGAGCTAACAGGAATTTAAGATTTGAATCTTCAATATCATACTCTTTGTCAACTAGTGATAAATCATTCAAGAGTTTGACAAATCTGTCATATAAATCAGTTAATGACTCATCAGGCTTTGAGTCAAAGTGCTCATACTCTTGAGTGAGTATCGTCTTCCTATTCTTCTTAATTGAATCAGTTCCCTGACACCTTGTTTCCAAAGCATCCCATATCTCTTTTGCAGTCTTGCAGTTAATTACCCTGTTTGACATGACATTATCAATAGCACTATACAGCAAGTGTCTTACCCTTGTATCATTTGCAATCGATGAGATAACTTCAGCAGTGTAATCACTTTTCTCCTTTTGTACAGACTTTGCTGGCTGACCTGTAACTTCCACAGAGAGTTTGGTTGGCATATGTTGTCCTTCATAAATCCTGTCGAGATATTTTGGATCTGTAGCTTCCAGAAACATAGCCATCTTCACTTTCCATATGGAATACTCGGAAGGTTTCAACATGGGAACTCTTATAGTCTCATATCGACTATGAGTTACGATTTTTGGAGGTTCTTTAGTTTTGGTGGGCTTGGTTGGAGTTTCTTTTTCATACATGATTTATTTTGGATCTTAAACTGTTTGTGTGTTAACAGATTGCTCTGATACCACTTGTTAGATCACACACACTGTAGAAGGGGGTTGAATACAGTATTTAGCACAATCAAATCAAATATAAGAACTCAAGTAACGGAAAATAGATTTTATTCAACACAATAAACTATGTTACAATATGGAACTGTCCTCTCTCAGTGATGAATAAATTATCACGAGAGCTGCTAGAGTTACAAAGAATAATAACTTCAATAATCGTAACACTTATAGTGTAAACTCTATGCCTGTGTTTATATACTACACAGTTACAAGATAATCTTCTAATTGATATGGAATATAATTCTGCTTCCTAAAATATATCAACCAGTTATCTTTTCTTCCAAGTATTCTATTCTTCATAGAATTCCTTCTTCATGCACAATTCTTTATGTCTTAATCTTGATCTTCTTTCCTTTCAATCAGCCGCCTGTCTTATCTGAAAGTCATCTTAAGTCCTGATATTATCTCCTGATAAATATCTTCTTATCACTTAAGTTCTGATAACTTAAGTTCTGATATCTTAAGTTATGTCTTCAGTATAAGTGCTGATTTCCAGTTAAGTAATGATTTATCCTGTTAGGTAAGATCTGAAAACTAAACACAAATCACATTACACATGACATTATCAAATATATCTAACATGTCGTAATCAACCAGCCAGAGGATCAACCTATCAGGAATCAGGAAGGTAAAGCTCCAACAATTGGGTTTACATGTTTCAAGTGTGGAAAGCCATGACACATAGCAAGGGACTATAAGACACCAGTTCTAGTCAATAATGCGCTGAGAATCATGGGATCTACTCCAACAGTGAGTGAACCTCCCAGGGCAGGAGTTTATGATATGTATGTGAAGGATGCTATTATGGACACTGATGTTGTGGCAAGTATGTTTACTGTGAATTCTTTATGTGCTAAAGTGTTATTAGATACGGGATCAACTCGATCATCTATTTCTCAAGATTTTGTTGATAAGTTGAATTATCCAGTTGAATTGTTAAATGAGATTATGATTGTAGAATTAGCAAATCGAGAGCGTGTATCTGTTAACCAAGTGTGTACAGACTGTGAGATTGAGATTTTTGGCAATAAGTTTGGTGCTGACTTGATACCATTTAAGTTAGGAGAATTTGACGTTATTTTAGAAATGGATTGGCTATCTAAGCATGATGCTCAAATAGATTGTCATAATAAGGAGGTAATCATGAAGACGTCGGACGAGAAAGTGGTGACGTTTAGAGGTCAGAGGCAAACAAAGAAGTTTTTAAGGATGATTCAAGCTAAGAAGTTAATACGACAAGGATGTGAGCATTTCATTGCTTATGTGATATATAGAAATCAAGAGCCATCAAAACTTGAAAATATTCCAGTGGTAAATGAATTTCTGGACGTGTTCCCAGACGAGTTACCAGGACATCCTCCGGATAGAGAAATTGAGTTTGCGATCGACTTAGCACCTAGCATGGAACCAGTATCTAAGGCTCCATACAGAATGGCTCCCGTTGAAATAAAGGAATTGCCAAAGCAACTGCAAGAGTTATTGGAAAAAGGAGTGGTTAGACCCAGTGTATCCCCATGGGGTGCACCGGTACTATTTGTTAAGAAGAAGGACGGAAGCATGAGATTATGCATTGACTATCGAGAACTCGCCAAGCTTACTATCAAGAATAAGTATCCATTACCTCGAATCAACGATTTGTTTGACTAGATGAAAGGAGCCAAATATTTTTCTAAGATTGATATGAGATTCGGATAACACTAATTAAAGATTAAACCCGATACGTACCAAAGACAGCTTTCAGAACAAGGTACAGTCATTCTGAATTCTTAGTGATGTCTTTTGGACTAATGCCCCAACAGCATTTATAGACTTGATGAACAAAATTTTCAAAGAATATTTGGAAAAGTTTGTCATTGTGTTTATCGATGATATTTTAATCTATTCAAAGTCAACAAAAGATCATGCGGAGCATTTAGAGATAGCTTTGGGAATTTTGAGAAAGGAGAAGTTGTATGCCAAGTTTTCAAAGTGTGAGTTTTGGTTACAAGAAGTTTAATTTTTAGGGCACATAGTAAGTAATAAAGGGATCAAAGTGGACCCAGCGAAGATTGAAGCTGTTATAAATTGGGAAAGGCCAAAACCACCAACAGAAGTGAGAAGTTTCTTAAGATTAGCAGGATATTATCGAAGATTTGTTCAAGATTTCTCGAAGATTGTGACACCTTTGACGAAGCTTACCATGAAAAAAGAGAAGTTTATATGGAACGAGAAGTGTGAAAAAGTTTTCAAGAATTGAAAAAGAGATTGATCACGGCACATGTTTTGTCACTTCCAGATGATCAAGGAAATTTTGTAATCTATAGTGATGCTTCTCATAAGGGATTAGGTTGTGTTTTAATGCAGCATGATAAAGTTATTGCATATACGTCTTGACAACTGAAACCTCATGAGCAGAAGTATCCTACTCATTACTTGGAACTAGCAGCAATAGTATTCGCTTTGAAGATTTGGACACAATATCTATATGGAGAGAGATGTGAAATTTATATGGATCAAAAGAGTTTGAAGTATATATTCACGTAAAAGGAACTTAATATGAGACAACAAAAATGGTTGGAATTAATCAAGGACTATGATTGCACGATTAACTATCACCCTGAAAAAGTAAATGTGGTGGCAGACGCGTTAAGTAGAAAAGAGAGATTGAATATGTTAACAGTAATAGAGGATTTATATATTGAGTTTCAGAAGTTGGAATTGGAAGTCAAAATTTGCAAGCCTGATGAAGCAAAGATGTAGAGTATGACTTTTCAATCAGAATTGTTAGAAAAGATAAAGTCAAGAGGACATAATTAATTATTTTTAATTGAAAAATAAATGTAAATTATTTGGTTTATTAATTTTAGTTAATAACTAATTATTTAATTGATAAATTAATTTCAATATTAATTCATTAATTAATTTAATTAGTTATTAATAATTTTAATTGATTATTTAATTAGATTTAATTATTTGTTTGATTTAAAAATTCTGAAAAATAGTTTTGAGCTTTAAAATATTATCCTACATTATTTTTAAGGCTTGATAATAATTATAAAATGATTTTAAAGTCAGATTCGGGTGTTCAAACTTTGTCATTTAATTATGAAATGATTCATTACCCGTTTTAAATCCGAAAAATGTTCAAAAATTCGTATTAAATACCCGGAAAATCATTTTAACCCTGAATCTCCTTTGAAATATTATTTTGATAGGATATCTAACATGTTATGTGCTATATGTGATCATATTGATGTATAATATGCATGTATGTGCATTGTTTGACGGTTTTTGCTGTATTTTTCAATCTGTAAGTCGGATTTGGGTAAAATGAAGGGTAGATAGAAGCTTGTAACGAATAGAATGAGATGAGAATAAATATTGATAAATACTTGTAATGTCTAACAGAGGAAGCGAGATGTAGAAAGGGAAAGCAAATGGTCAGTGAGTGAGAATCAATAGACGAGTACAAGTAAAGTGAAAGGGGATTGAGATAAGGCATGTATTCTAGAACCTCCTTGTGATATATAGCAAGTATTTCCATTCATTCTTGTGAAACTGCAAGTATCTCTTGAACCATCTTGATAAGTATTGAGATAGTTCTGTTTTATATTGCAAGTGCTTTTAAGTACATAACCTTAAACCCTGATTTTTCTTATTGATCTTTGAGTCGTAAGCCTTATACTTTGTAAACCATTGATTGTTAAATCCCCATATATGAATCACATATATACGATACTACTCCACAAATACATGTATATTATACACAGATCACTGAAACGGAATTGCTTAACATAGAAACCTTCATACCTTGTTCAACATAAGACTAATCCGTGTAACCATTAAACCTTTATGCTCCTATCATCTGATTCTTTCCCAGGCTTGAAGCTAATCCTTATACACATCTTGTTACACCTACATCTTATTATGAATCACCCTATGCTTCGAGATAAATGTTGCGTATGATTCTTTTTATTGATTTACATTGTTTATCATGTTGTTATTATAGAATTGGATTGTTTTTAAATATGGACCAGATTCGTGGTCGGACCATATTCATGATCAGAATAGGCCAATGTGTGCCTTGGATCCAGTATAAAGAGGAGAGATGTGAGCCTTGCTCGGGGTTAGTGCGTGACTGATCAGTAGTCTAACCTTGATTTTTAAAATAAAAGTGAATATCCAATATCAAGAAACTTGATTCCTTATATCATTTCGGTAGATCATTGTTTAATCTCAGTATTGTCGTTATGAGTTGTTGAGTTAGTTAGCTCACTCTTGCAAATCTGTTTATGTTTTTTTCCAATTAAAAAGGAAACTGGTGGTAGCGAGGATCCCCAGACAAGTGTGTGAGCTAGGTTTTCTGGTTGAAATGGAATAAGCTAGCAGAGGATGTTTGTCTTAGTTTGAGTTGAAAATTTGTAAAAAAGTTTTATTTCAGTTGTAAGATAAATAAATTGGGATTTGGTACGTTTGTAATATAAATAAGGTTGTGGCTTGTGGGCATACTTTAACCTGTTGTGATCCGTGGATTATGGTAAGTAGGGTCACTGCATATAGTATTTTTATAAACAGCTTTATATAATGAGTGTGTGTGTGTGTTGTGAATCCCAAACTACCCGGGTTAGGAGGACGTCACATTTGAGGATTAAAGGTGGCAAAGGGGTACATGGATTAATAAAAACTTTTGCTTTTAAAATTGCGATTTTTGATATGTCGACAAAAAATATTTTCTGATTTATAAAACTATTATTCCCTTATTAAAATTGAATTTTGTCTCATATCACATTTTGTTTAAAGTCTATTTTTATAATTCCTTTTTCCAACATATATATTTATAATATTGTATTCTAAGTTTGTTTATAAATAAAATTATAAATTCAGCCTTTTTAAGTATAATGATCAACTACTTGATATTCACTTTCTATAATATTAACTATATTCATTTTTATGATAAGATATTAACCGATACATTCTTGTTTTAGAATCGGTATATATCTTTTGATCTAATATCTACTTTGCAATATATAGATATGTATATATAGAGCATACTCTAATAAAAACTTTCTTATTATGAGAACATAGAATTAATCATTAAATCAATAAAATAATTTTATAAAAATTATAAAATTAATATATATAAAAATTTCCACCAAAATAACAATATTATTGCCACAATATTAGTGCCATAGCGGATGCATCAGCACCACCAACCATCAACCATCCATGAATAACCACACACCAACATGAATAATCTTACAAAACTCAAATTATATTCATGAAATTTATATTAATCCCTATATGGAAATCAGTAAATTCAAGTTCCATTAACAAAAAAATTAACAGAGAAATCATTAAATATCAACATTAATCACCAATATTTTCTGTCTTTACATATTTATGTTTTTCAAACACAACATCAATTTAATCCAAGATCAAACAATATTTTCTGTCTTTAAATAATTTTAAACAATTTTAATGAATTAGTGATATTCGTAAAATATACTTCACAAAATAACATATTTCATAGTGTTTTGATTGCAAAACATAGGTGGTATCCGAGGTCTACGATAAAAACGTGATTTCATTAGGATTTTACTCGAAATTTATATATATATAGAGAGAGAGAGTTAAGTTCTATGGAGTCCACCATTTCATTGGAGTCCGGGTGTCCATTTTTGTATTTAAATAAAATACTGTACAATATATAATTTTATGAAGCATATTTTAGAAATATCACCATTTTAATAAAATCTTGCAAATCAAATACATTTTATAAGTAGAATACTGCAAAACATATTATGTTTTGCAATGTGACGATGAATGTTCTGCAAACTAAGCATGGAATAATATATTTTGCAATGTTTTACTTGTAAAATATATGGGATTTGTAAGATTATCAGGAAAATAATGATATTTATAGAACATGATTCAGAAAATAATACATTTCATAATATTTTACATAATATATTAATTACAGAACATATATGGACTCCATGACTCCAATGAAATAGTGAAATTCATTAAATTTTACTCTTCAATGAAATAGTGGACTTCATACAATTTTAATAAAATCATGAAATAGTCCATCAAATTAAAAAAAAGGAATTGTGTCCGTTAACCATGGCATTTACAGGAGAAATCATGTTACTTTAAGAGTAAATAACATTAAACTTGTATCAATGTGCCAATCATATTTTCATCACAATACAATGTTAATTCAATAACGAGATTTAGCGAAAGAGCAATAGGCAAATATGTTTAGAAAAAATAGGTGAATTTGACGTGCTACGAAATTCGGCTCTACCCGCTTAGTGTAGAACAAATTTTGGAAAAACAAATACGAGGGTTATAAATATGACTACAAACTAATACTTTGATTAATTACATATTCATTGATGGAAAATATTAAACTATGTCGAGTAATAAAAAATAACAATTGTTTGAATAAAAATTTAGATTTAGGAGAATATATAAATTGCTAGATACTAGAAAACCAATCCAAAGGACTACCATATGTTGAAGCTCTAAAAAAAATTCAAATGCACTAACATATTTAAATAATGACCCCTATATATTTAAATTTTCGTACAAACATACATGTTGAGCCTTTCGTTTTTCCGATAAGGAATGCTGAGATAATCCATAAGTCCTGGTGAATATTCCAGTAATGTACCAAAAAAAATCTCAAAAAATAGCTGTTAGAAACTACAGAAGTTAAAAATTACGTTTTTGTAAACAAAACATATGCACTAAAGTCACACAGGCATTGCTTCTCCGGAAGTTATTTCAATCCCATATGAATCACTCTTAAATGGATCTTTAATTCTGTGATTGCCTATTTACCACTCTTTTCTAATGGATCTTTAGTATATCTGCATATCTAATACTACATTCAAACTAAAATATTTAAATTTTTCAAGTTAGATCATGTGTCTAACATTTAAGAAGGTATTTACAAAATCAAGGTGCATCTATAAAATATCAAAATAACTTTTCTATTCAAATTCTAACTATATAATTATTTTTCAGTGAAAATTAATTTTGTCTAAACTCATTACGTTCAAAACGAGAAATTAAGCAAAATATCAAATTAAACTTAATAGTAAAACAAGAGCAAGACTCTTCTTGTTTATGATGAGTAAAAGTAGATCGACTCTAGATACAGGGAGATCACGGGAACGCATTACTAAAATTAATAAATAATTTAAGTTATATTTATACTTGCTATATATTCACAATTTCGTGTCGGGTGTGTGTCAGGTAAACGGTACCCAATCGAGTTTTTGAAATTACTAAACACTACCCAAAAACTATTGAAGTTGAGAATCGGATTTCAAACCGACACTAAAAACACCTATGTAACCAAAAACCGACTCAAAAAACCTATATATACTACAACGAAGATTATATGTTGTGTAACAAAATCAAAAATATATAAAAAATTTACTGAGATCCTACACATAGTTATATGAAAAGTGGAACGTACATGTAATACTCTTACTCTTCATCAGACCCCGAATAAAGGCACATATAAGATCAATTAGTTGGATAAATCAAAACACTCGGTTGTTAATAGATTTGCCATAGTTTGATGAGAAGATTTGAGATGAGATTTCAAAGAATTTACGGTGTATAGATGATCAATAAAAAGGAGGACAGTGAAAACAAGGAAGAAACTACAGGTAAATATTCGAAAAAATCGAGAACGATAGACAATATTATTTAGTTGAATGGCCCGGTTATTTAATTGTATGATCCACTCGAGTGACCCAATGTGTAATATGCAATATGTTAGCCATATTCATTCACTATTAAAATTAGTTATAATAATTTACAATAATATGTCGAAAGACACCAACATCTTTGATGCACATTTGTTATAAAAGTCATAATAAAATAATTAATCACAAGTTTCAGTAATAATTTAGATTAAAACAATTGTGTAATATTATATACAAATTTCAAGAAATTAACCTAATAATAAAATAAAAAATTTAATTTTCTAAGATCTATCTTGACTTTTTTTTAAAAAAATTGTTATTATCTATTAGCATGATTAATGAATTTACATTACAAATTTGTGTTGAATGTCCATCAAATGTGTCCGGTCAACCTGTATCAATGACCTGAATTCGTGTTTCTCCAATCAATTTTGTGTCATGTATATTATTGGATTTTTGTCGAACTTTAATTATAAACAAATAATTAATTGAGTATTTTAAAACATATTTTATGGCTTTACTAAAATGTTTAGAATAATTTATAATTGAAATGATAGTTAGCTACATATTGATTCCATCGATGTTAAAAATTAGGGTAGAGTTCGCTAGAATTTGAGTAAAATCTACCATTTTTAATGACTTTGTTAAAATTTTATTAGCTTTCTAATATTTCCATATTTTTAAAGAAATCTTAAAATTTGAAGTATATATTTGTTTGATCTATTAGCTCCTAATTTAATTCTAATTAAATAAAACCCAATTAAACTTTACACGGTCTTGAGTAATTTTTAACTCAATATGAGAATCAACTATCTATTTTTAGATTTGCTTAGAATTCATATGGATCTAAAATTAGGTAGTGTACAACCAATAAACTATTTTGACGGTTTGTGTAATATCAGGGATATATCGTGTAATTATTTTTATCAATAAAAATTTATTATGTGATTATTATGTGAATTTTGGTGAATTATCTGGTAATTGGAGTTGATGTTTCGATGTTTATATGTGATAAAAATTTGAGTATTTTAATTTTTATATATCAACAATAAAGTAAAGATAATTTTGATATTTTTCTGGTAATTTATAGTTTGTTATATGATTTTATAAACGATTTATAGATTTAATAATTTATTTTCTGAGTAATTATAAACTATTTAATAAAATCGGGAATCGTCAAACTTCAACCGTTTTTGCGTTTTTACAACCCGAAAGTCTTCGGAAAACTCCTTCCCAACCTAATCTGATTATTCAGAATATTTTTCATGTTTTGACTTTTTCGATCCGGAGTACGGTTTGACTCGTTCGAATCACGGCGTAAAATTTTCGATAAGATAGTCCTTTCGATAGATCGATAAAACCCGTATTCTCGAGAGACACCAAATTTTGATTAAATTATTACATTATCTTCTCGTACAGTGTATTATAAGAAGCCCGGTTTTGGTAAATTATCCAAAACTGGTATCAAATTGGATCGTTTTTATAGTTATTTAGTGGCTAAGTAATTTATTTTTGTAACTGATATGATCCAATGGGTACTAATATTCTATAAGTATAAATAGCCTTTTTCTTATTTTATTTTATATGGATAATCATAAACAAATAGTTAAAACATATATTTTACAGAGAAAACTCGAATATTCGTCTCGTTCTTCAAAATCAAACCTAAGAATAAAGGCGTTACTGAAATCGAAATCAAGTGTGTGAATAACCGAATCGAAGCTCGTGAACAGTACTTTCAGAATCTACAACTTGTTTTACCGAAGAAATTAAAGGTATGTTTATATATATTAATTTTAATTCGAATTTAATTATGATTAATATAAGAATTTTTGATTTTGATGTTGTTTGTATGATTTGATGATTCTATCTTGTAGATAATTTTATCCTGATCATTTTGGTATATTATATGTTAAATTTGGAGTTCAATAACATATAAAAAATTGAGTTTGATTTTCGAATTAATTAAATTAGTGTTTATATAGTATGAATGTTCTTAATTGATTTTTAGGCGTTTTTGATTCAAGGGTTATTAGCTTAAATTGATTACACCAATGATTAGATCCTTGAAAAACGAATCGATTGATGTATATGTGATGAAAGGGGGATAACTGGAATGTGTTCGCCAGAATACACCGCACGGTGGCGTCGGATTTTTTTGATCGAGCTTTCCAGGAGATTCAGTGATCTTTTGCTCGAATTGTTTGCAGATATATGTTTCTGGAATCCAGGGGAATAAACCCCGTGAATTTGATGTGTTTATTGGGAATTTCCGGTCTCCAGAAAAGCTCCATGGCAGCAGTCATGGAGTCCGGCCGGGGGTAGCCGGAGAAGGTGACCGCGGTTGGACAAATTGTAGTTTAGCCCCCGGTGGTTTTCCTGATTTACAGAATTAATATCCCAGTTTTAAAAATATACAAAAATTATATCCCTGTTTTAAAAAAAAATCAGATTTCTGTTAAACACCAACTCCATTAGTAATTCCATCAATAACCCGTATTTTCAGAAAATGATTTTTACTATTTTAAAATTCTAAAATTCATAATTTTTAATTCTATAAATTTTTTTAATTCAAAAATAAATCTAAATTATTTCGGTAATTAATGTTAGTTAATAATTAATTAATTAATTAATTGATCAATTAATTTCAATATTAATTGATTAATTAATTTAATTATTTATTAATTAATTTAAATTAATTATTTAATTAGATTTAATTAATAATTTTCATTTAAAAATTCCGAAAAATAATTTTGAGCTTTAAAATATTATCCTAAATTATTTTTAAGGCTCGATAATTATTATTAAATGATTTTAAAGTCAGATTCAGGTGTTCGAACCTTGTTATTTAATTATAAAATGATTCATTGACCCATTTTAAATCCGAAAAATGTTCAAAAATTCGTATTAAATACCCGGAAAATCATTTTAACCCCGAATCTCCTTTGAAAAATTATTTTGATCGAATATCTTACATGCTCTTTGCTATATGTAATCAGATTAATATATATTATGCATGTATGTGCATTGTTTGACGGTTTTTGCTGTATCTTTCAATCTGTATTTCGAATTTGGGTAAAACGAAGGGTAGATAGAAGCTTGTAACGAATAGAATGAGATGAGAATAAGTATTGATAAATACTTGTAATGTATAACAGAGGAAGCGAGACATAGAAAGGGAAAGCAAGTGGTCAATGAGTGAGAATCAGTAGACAAGTACAAGTAAAGTAAAAGCTGATTGAGATAAGGCAAGTATTCTCGAACCTCCTTGTGATATATAACAAGTATTTTTGTTCATTCTTGTTAAACTGCAAGTATCTCTTGAACCATCTTGATATGTATTGAGTCGTAACCCTTATTCTTTGTAAATCATTGATTGTTGAATCCCCAGATACGAATCACATATATAGGATACTACTCCACAAATACATGTATACTATACACAGATCACTGAAACGGAATTGCTTAATATAGTAACCTTCATACCTTGTTCAACATAAGACTAATCTTTGTAATCATTAAACCTTTGTGCTCCTATCATCTGATTCTTTCCAAAGCTTGAAGCCAGTCCTTATACACATCTTGTTACACCTATATGGTATTATGAATCACCCTATGCTTCGAGATAAATGTTGTGTATGATTCTGTTTATTGATTTACATTATTTATCATGTTGTTTTTATATAATAGGATTATTTTTAAATATGGACCAGATTCGTTGTTAGAATAGGCCAATATGTACCTTGGATCCAGTATAAAGAGTAGAGTTGTGAGCCTTTCTCGGGGTTAGTGCGTGACTGATCAGCAGTCAAACCTTGATTTTTAAAATAAAAATGAATATCCAATTCTAATCATTGCTTATCAAGAAACTTGATTCCTTATATCATTTTAGTTTATCATTTATTTAATCTCAGTATTGTCGTTATGACTTGATGAGCTAGTTAGCTCACTCTTGCAAATATGTTTATGTTCTTTTCAGTTAAAAAGGAAACTGGTGGTAGCGAGGATCCCCAGACAAGTGTGCGAGCTAGGTTTTCAAGTTTGAATGGAATAAGCTAGAAGAGGATGTTTGTCTTAGTTTGAGTTGAAAATTTGTAAGAAAGTTTTACTTCAGTTGTAAGATAAATAAATTGGGATTTGGTACGTTTGTAATATAAATATGGTTATGGCTTGTGGGCATACTTTAACCTGTTACGATCCATAGATTATGGTAAGTAGGGTCACTGTATATAGTATTTTTATAAATAGATTTATATAATGAGTGTGTGTGTGTGTGTTGTGAACCCCAAACTTCTGACTCAGGTTTGGAGGACGTCACAAGTTTGGTATCAGAGCTATAGGTTAAAAGACACTGCCACAAGCCTAGATTGTCGAGAATGGGTAGAGGGTTAGGATTAGGATTAAGAAAATGAAAGATAGGACATCGAGAGGTTGAGTGTGACTAAATAGTAGGTTTTGGTATGATTCGTGTTGAGATTCGATATTCTTATCTAGCAGCGTAATTTTCAGCTAGCAGGGATGGCAGATTCCTTTATCCCAGTATCATCTAATCATTCGGAGCCTTCAGTTCGAGGACCGCCATCTGATCCACGCCCTTCTCTTCCACCAGGGTCAGCCTGTTATGATGGTTGCACCACTATGAGCTATTTCACCTCCTGGTATGAGACCACATATTCGAGGAACCCCACCGACTGATTCTGACTCTAACGGACATTCGGTTGCGGCTGCATCTTTTCGGTTTACTCCTCCCTGTTCCGTACTGTTAGGTCACACTTTCACTGTAGAGGGGGTGAATACAGTGTTTATTACAATCAAATCAAACTTCAAGAACTTATGTAACAGAAAACAAACTTTATTTAAACAATAAACTCTGTTACAATCTGGAACTGTTATCTCTCAGTGATGAACAAAATATCACGAGAGCTGCTAGGGTTATAATAAATAATATTCTCGATAATGATAACACTTATAGTATAAACCCTATGTCTGTGTTTATATACTACACAGTTACAAGATATTCGCTAATTGATATGGAATATAATTCTGCTTCCTAAAATATATCAATCAGATATCTTCTATTCCAAGTATTCCATTCTTCACGGAATTCCTTCTTCATGCATATCTCTTCTTATGTTTATCTTGATCTTCTTAACTTTAATCAGCTACTGTCCTTATCTGATCGTCCTTCAGCACTTAAGTTCTGATATCTATCTCCTGATAACATAAGTACTGATATCCCTTAAGTTCTGACTTCCAGTATAAGTACTGATCAGTTAAGTACTGATTTGTTCTGTTCAAATAAGATCTGAAATCTAAACATAAAACATATTAGCCATGACATTATCAAATATATCTAACAATCTCCCCCAACTTGTAAATTAACAAAATATACAAGTTTAACAGATATTTGATGATGTCAAAAACATTAAGTACAAATGCATGAGAAATAGACAAGATAACTACAACTTACAGTCCTTAAAGTTTTTACCAATTCAACTTCTGATAACAACTTCAATCTGTATAAATATCAGAATTTAAGCAGTTGTAGATCTTCGACTTGGCTTCATCATTTTCTGATCTCTCTGATGTCAGGAGTTGTTCTGAGATAATTCTTCAACAAACATTTCTCAGCATATCTGAGTTCATCAATCAATCTCCGTTTGACATCTTTAAGCTCTGCAGTATCTTCACCAGTTTGAAATATTGCAGCTCTGAGATCATTAATCTTTGCTTTTCTCAACTCCCGATCTAGTCTTATGACATAAGCTTTATTAGACTCTAGATTGAATTCAAGCCCCTTAATACCAAGATATGTTCTGATCTGTGCAGTATTAGGCTTCATATCAACAATATCACCATTGTGATTTCTGTACTTTGGAACATATCTGCTGTCAGACTTAACAGAATAAAGTCTTTTCTGTCTCTGAATCTGTTCCTTTAAGTAGGTTGCAGCAGTCTCTGTTATTCTGTCATCCACTTGAAGTAAGAATAATACATGCTCCAATTCTTCAAAATACTTCAATGGAATGGCATTTTGTCTTATATGATAAACCCTACCATCTGTCATGAAATACAACATGATGTACTCTTTCAAGAAGGTATGGTAAACCATCTGTACAGATTCTAGTTGATTCAATCTCTCAGGAGTTGCTCCAATACCTGGTTCACTCAAGGAAGTTGGATCATCGGTAGTGTTGTGTACTCTTCTTTCATCAGCACTTCCCAATCCAGTTTTATCTCTAGCTTCCTTTCCAGTAACTACTCTTGCTTCAAAACCACTTGAAGTAGTCTTCAAAGATTGAGTCTGTTTTGCTTTAGTGAATCCTGGTAGGAGTGTTTTAGATTTATTTTCTGATATCAAGTTAACTTGAGCACTGTCAGAGGTTACTTGCTTCTTCTGAATATCAGAACTTACAATTTCTTGACTCTGAACAACTTGAGCCATGTCAGAGGTTGTTTTAAGAACTTTTCTTGAAGTCAGAGCAAGATTATCTTTTCCATCAGTAATTTCTTCTTCCTCAGGAGGTACATAAGGCTTGATAGGTTCACCAACCTTTTCTTTACCCTTGGATCTTGGATCTATCTGTGGTTGTGATCTAGCCAAAGTTTCTTCAGTATGTATCCTTTCTTTGATCACAATGCCTTTAGGTTTTGGAAGTAACTTTTTACCAGAAGCTTCAGATTTAGATGTGACTTTCTCTGATTTAAGTCTGGCTTCTTCTTCCTTTAAACTTTCCAAGTCCATCCCTGGATTTTCTTGAAGAAATAACTGTCTTGACATTTCCTCATCAAGATCTAGAAGTTCATCAGAACTTATTCTTTTCCCAGTATCAGAACTTGTTCTGTGACTAGCTTGTCTTGATGTAAACCTTCTACCTTGACTATGACCACCACCCATTCCAGAGTTTCCTTGGTCATCTTTTCCATCATCCTTTCCTTGCAGTGACTTGTTGGTTTTGCATTTGGACTTAATTACCTTCTCCCCCTTTTTGGCATCAGCAGGTAATAAAAGAGAGATAAGTAGTTCTACTGAGGTCTGGATTTCAGTAAGTTGCGATTGCTGAGAAGCTTGATTTGTCAGAATTTGATCAATCTGAGCTTGTTGCTTCTCTTGAGTTTTCTCAATATAAGCAACCCTGTCAATGGTAGGTTGGAAGAACTTTTTCTTATCAAGTTTCCAAACTTGTTCCTGTTTAATAAAGTTCTCCTGAATCTTGTGTAGCTCTGCATGAGTGTTGGAATGAAGACCTTGTAGATGTTTAGTACTCAATGCAGTGACTCTAAGCTGGATTTTAAAATCATCAGAATGTAACATTTCATCAGCTTTAGTCAAGTGCTCAGCAAGATGTAAAGCATTTGGAACACATGAAACTGAGTTCCATTCCTTAGTCCACTCCTGACCTGCAGGAGTTTCACTCCAAGGTACTGGTGCATCCCTGATAATAAACTCCTTTAGCAGTTCAGACTTAGGAGGAGTATGTCCTGAAGGACCTGCTTCATCAGCATCTACAGTTGTAGCAGCTTCACCAGTATCTCCAACATTTGCAGCATCAGAACTTAAAGAATCAGTATCTTCTGATAAGACAACTGTATGAGTAGCAATGGAGGCTTCAACATCCTCTAATTGCTGATCTGATACTAAGTTCTGATCAACAGCCATATCCTGATGCTCACCTAAAATCTGATCATCATCTTGATGCAGAGAAGGTGTTAGTGATAACTCAGGAGTTTGAACAGCATCAGTAACAGGTGTTGTGGAAGGATTATTTGCTGTTGGAGCTTCTAAGAAAAGTATTTCAGGCATAACCAAGTTCTGAATATCAATTTCAGCACTTGTGCCTGGATCAACAAGAGATATAGAAGGTGAATTAGCCTTGTCAGATACAGGTTCCTGAGATGGAGTTGATGGAGAAGAAGTGACTGGAGCAAATTCCTTGTCTTGTGAGATCAGAGATTCCTGATCCCCTTCCTTAGCTGCTTCCTCCTCATCATCTGAAACTGGCCTCTGTGCCCTCTGTTTCTTGTACTTCCTTGTTGATTTGGATTCCTTGGGAGTTGCAGGAACCGTCATACGTCTAAGCCTCTTGAGAAGCCTAGAACCCCCAATTGCAGAATCCTTCTGAGAAGTTGCCTTCTCAGCTTCATCTATCATAGGTTCTGAAGAGGGAATCCGATCCTCAGAATCTGATTCATCTCTCAAAGTAATCCTCCTCTTCTTCTGAGATGTTTGAGGAACAGTCTTTGTTCTCTTTGGCTTAGAGGATGTAGGCTTCACAGTAGGTGCTGAAGAAGAAGGTTGAGCAGTCTGTGAAGTGGAGAGATAGGATTTGAGATAAGTTCTGAGGGTAGGTTGAGTAGAATGAGAGGTAGGGACTGAGGTTGATGGATTTTGGTTATGGTGAGTTGGTTGAACATTTGAGTAAACAGATTTGTAAGTAGCAGGATCAGCATTTACCAGAATCTGTTTCACAGACTGAGGAATCTGTAATTGTCTCACCATTGATTTCTTTGTGTCAGCATTTATCAGGTCGTTAAAGTACCTTTTTGCAACCTTAAAAGGTGGGGTTTGAGTGCTGACTAACTGGGGTTCAGCAGTACAATACGTATAAATAAGTTGACAGAATCTAGCAAAATAAACAACATCTCGATCCTCTGTCATCCTATCCCCAATAAAACCAATTATTCCAGTTGCAAAATCAAAATGAGTTTGATGGATAATAGCATACCCGATGTGCTGACTCAGAATTGGGATGGCATCAAAATTTGAACACTTGTTGCCAAAAGCCTTGGTGATGCAATCGAAGAAGAAACTCCATTCTCTTCTGATATTAGCCCGTTTCAACTGTCCAAGTTTCGTCAGACTCTTTTCATATCCCAAATCAGTCATTAACCCCCGAAGGTCTGATTCCTCTGGTATAGAGAAGGTACAATCTTCTGGAAGATGTAATGCTCTTCGTACTGTACCAGGAGTGACTACATAGGAAGAATCACCCACTTGGAAGATAATACTGGGAGTTCCTCGTTTACCACCATCATCATAAACTCCAGTCCTCCAGAACCGCAGAACTTGTTGACTTGAAAATAATTCAGGCTGAGTTAAGGCGTACCCAACCTCACTATGTGCAAGAAGATCTTGCACAAAATGCAATTCAGATGGAGCTTCAGCATGATCAAGAATTGCAGCATAGTTGTTTGGAACAAACTTTGCTCCATCAATGATTAAATCCTTTGGTGCCATGTGAAAAAATATTGAAATTCAAGTATGCTTGTTATGTGTGTGAGATAATGTCTGTATGAAAAACCAACGTGAGAAAGAATGAGAAAGAGAGTAAAAGTAAGAAGAGAGATAAAGTATAAAGAAAGTAAAAGATTAAAGAAATCTTCTCTCTGTTGTTCTTATACTCGAAGAAAAATGTTATCGTTGGACACCTGTCAGACATGCAGTAATAACGGATAGTTACTGGGCTCGAGAAAACAGGAATGATTACTTATCCAGTTGCCTTGATTCAAGGAAAAACCATTTCAGTTATCAAGAGACACAGGTTTAATTCAAAATTGAAACCGTTAGCACTGATTGAATTGTTTTTCACTGCAACATTAATATTCTGAAAATGAATCATGTTAAAAATGACCGAGATAATTTCGATGAATAAGTGCTGACAAAGAATCAGAACTTAAATAAAGACAAAATTTAAATGGTCATCAGAATATCAAGCAGGATTTAACAACACAGATAAAATAACTCAGAGACAAAATCTTGAAGTAAAAACAGTTTTCATTAATATATCAAGTCAATACATATATGAAATAGAAATTACATCAATACAAGATTTTCCCTAAGCTTCTAATCCTAACGTCAACAGCTTTAGTCTTAGCTAAGAAGCCTGACAAAGCTGAGGATGAGGAAGAACAGGAAGAAGACGAGATTAAGTCATCCTCCTCTTCCTATCTTCGACAAACAAAATAGCGAGTCGAATGATTCGCTCTTGCTGACGGATAGCTTCCCGCCTTTCCTCCTCCAGGCGCTCCAGATGGCGATGGTAATCCATCTCGAAGAATAGAAGGTGAGCCAGCACCTCCTGTGGGACAGAGTCCCAGATCTCCTCAGGAATGGCTGTTATATGCCACTCCTGCTGCCACTCGGCACAACTGAGCTCCATTGTGAAGGTTTGTGTGTTCAAAAACATGTTGTATCGAACCATTGTGTTTTTGACAGAAGAAGGAGGATAAGTGTGTGAGAAGAATGTGATGGAAAGACTGATGTGAAGTGGTTGCATATATAGGCAAGAGAATGCCAAGAGACACAAAGATATTGAATGCAGACAGGTAGAATTAATTCTACCTCGTCTCCCTAGACCTTGAAAAAGAATAACAGTCATTGGAAAAGGAATGTACACATGTAACAAGAGTGAACTGTTCAAGGACGAGTGCCATTATGTTTTAACCATAGACTATTAATCTTCCACTTCAACATTTCAAAATTAATCTGAGACTGTTACCAAATTTTACTCACAGATAAGTCAAGTAAAGGGTTAGACTGAAAAATCAGAACTTAGACCTATACCAGAACTTAACAGTCATCAGAACATAATGTCTTAACTCGAACAAGGAATATCTATCTTAGTAAATACTCATACAAGTTCTTAGTTATGAACGTCAGAACTTAATCATCAGAACGTGTAACTAGAACTTGTCCTCAGAATTTGTGCAGAAGTGACACAATGACTGTTTATCTAAAATAACATAGACCACCACAGAAATTTCATCATTCATATGGAGTGATGTGTGTGTGCATTAAGCTAAATAACAGACAAAGAGTAAAGTCTGATCTACTTCAGTACATCTTAGAAATAAGTCATAATTAAAATTTTGCTAAAGAGCTGTCATTATCCTGAAACCTACTGATAAATGAGTTCATGCATGAGTTCACCTCTACTGTTTTTGTGCTAATTTTATGCATCTTTTGAAATTCTATTTTACAGAGGCTTCTCAGTGTAAGTGAGTCACGACTGTTTATCAGAATTTATGCTATTATCAGAGTATTTCTCCAGTAATCATAGAGTGTGAAAAGTCACCAAGAAAATATTTTGCTTTTCTAATGCATATTTACTTAATACCAGCAATGCACTTGGGTCGTCCCTTTCACATTTTTACTCTAGATCTCAAAGGAGTACCTGATATTATTCTTTGATTATTGTTCTTCTTCTTTTGATAAGTGAGGTTTATCAGCACTTAGTACATTCAGCAGTTTTACTAGAATCAGAACTTAAACAGATGAGTAGCATTATTCTAATTTGTGACTTAGTAATAAGATATACAAAGTAAACTTAACTAAGCTCAGTTATCAGAATTTGCTTGTGTCATAAGATTTCCACAGAAATAATTACTTCTTTCATGGGATCATTTGTTTATTGAAGACTAGTAGGTCAGTATCTAGCACAGTTATCCTCATAGGATTGAATAGTTACTGAAACAGACATATCACTTATCAGAGTTTAGAAACATATATCAGACAACAGTCAGTACTTAAAGACATTTATCAATTAATGCACAGAATATACAAAGAGATTAATTCTGTAAATACTGATCATAAAGTCTGATAACATAGAACAAGTTTAAGCAGATTTAGAGAAAGAACCTGAAATCATTCCAAGTTCATTTACCAATTTTGAAAAGGTAGCTTCACACAGTGGTTTTGTGAAGATATCTGCTACTTGTTGATCTGTGGGAACAAAATGCAATTCCACTGTACCTTCATCCACATGTTCCCTGATGAAATGGTACCTGATGCTGATGTGCTTTGTCATAGAGTGTTGAACTGGATTACCTGTCATAGCAATAGCACTTTGATTATCACAGTAAATAGGGATTTTGAAATACGTTAACCCATAATCTAGTAACTGATTCTTCATCCAGAGAATCTGTGCACAGCAGCTTCCTGCAGCAATATACTCTGCTTCTGCAGTTGATGTGGAAATTGACTTTTGTTTCTTGCTATACCAAGAAACCAACCTGCCTCCAAGAAATTGGAAGCTACCACTTGTGCTTTTCCTGTCAATTTTGCAACCTGCAAAATCTGCATCTGAGTAACCTATTAATTTAAAATCTGATTCTCTAGGATACCATAATCCTAGATCAGCTGTTCCTTTAAGATACTTAAAGATTCTTTTTACAACTGTTAAGTGAGGTTCTCTTGGATCTGCTTGAAATCTTGCACAAAGACAGGTAGCAAACATGATATCTGGTCTACTAGCAGTTAGATAGAGAAGTGAGCCAATCATACCTCTGTAATCAGTAATATCTACTGAATTACCAGTATCCTTATCCAGTTTTGTTGCAGTGGCCATGGGAGTGGATGCACTTGAACAGTCTTGCATTCCAAATTTTTTCAGCAAGTTTCTGGTGTACTTAGATTGACAAATAAAAGTTCCTTCTTCACTCTGCTTGACTTGAAGGCCCAGAAAATAACTAAGTTCTCCCATCATACTCATCTGATATCTTGACTGCATTAGGTTGGCAAACTTTTTGCAAAGTTTGTCATTTGGAGACCCAAAAATAATATCATCAACATAAATCTGGATCAAAAGTAAGTCCTTGCCATGGTTGAGATAGAACAATGTTTTGTCAATAGTTCCTCTGTTGAATCCACTTTCCAGAAGAAACTGAGCTAAAGTCTCATACCATGCTCTAGGAGCTTGCTTAAGTCCATAAAGTGCTTTATCAAGCCTGTAGACATAATCTGGATGTTTGGAATCTACAAAGCCTGGAGGTTGTTCAACATATACTTCCTCTTCCAATTCTCCATTGAGAAAAGCACTTTTCACATCCATTTGAAAGATAGTAAACTTTTTGTGAGCAGCATAAGCCATGAATATCCTTATGGCTTCTAACCTAGCAACTGGAGCAAATGTTTCATCATAGTCAATTCCCTCCTGTTGAGAATATCCTTTTGCAACCAGCCTTGCCTTGTTCCTTACAATTATGCCATCACTGTCAGTTTTGTTTCTGAATACCCACTTTGTACCAACAACCGATCTATTCTTGGGTCTTGGCACTAAGGTCCAGACTTTGTTTCTTTCAAATTCATTCAACTCTTCCTGCATTACTTGCACCCAATCAGCATCTTGAAGAGCTTCTTCCACTTTCTTTGGCTCAGACTGAGAGAGAAAAGAATTGTAAAGACATTCATTCGAAGTACCTGTTCTAGTTCTGACACCTGCCTCAGGATTTCCAATTATTAAATCAGGTGTATGTGATTTTGTCCACTTCCTTGCAGATGGAAGATTTTCTCTAGAACTGGATGCTCCCCCATGATTCATGCTGTCTTCGGTTTCATTTTCTGATGCTCCCCCTGAAACTATGCTCTCTGAGTTGGATCCTTCAGTATTTAGATTTTCAGTACTGCCAGTACTTGGCTTATCAGAACTTGACGAATCAGAATTTGAAGAGCCAGATGTATGTTCTGATGCTTCTTGAGATGTGATAATATCTTGAGTATGCTCCCCCTGCATTGGTGCATCTTCCTTTGACGTAGTCACCACAGTTTCAATAACATCAGAGTTTAATCCATCAGAATTTACAGTATCAGGACTTAGACTGTCAGGACTTGAGGTATCAGAATATGAATCTTCATTTTCAAATCTCAGCTTATCATGATCAATGCAATCTTCAAGTCCAGTGATCTTCTTGTCATCAAAAGAGACATTGATAGATTCCATGACCACTTTTGTTCTCAAATTATAGACTCTGAAGGCTTTTGTAGAAAGTGGATATCCTACAAAGATTCCCTCATCAGCTTTTAGATTAAACTTGGATAGCTGTTCAGGATGAGTCTTGAGAACAAAACACTTACATCCAAATACATGAAAGTATTTGAGATTTGGCTTTTTGTTCTTCACCATCTCATATGGTGTTTTTCCATGCTTGTTAATGAGTGTTGCATTTTGAGTAAAACAAGCAGTCTGCACAGCTTCAGCCCAGAAATAGGTTGGAAGCTTTGCTTCTTCAAGCATTGTTCGTGCAGCTTCAATTAGAGTTCTATTCTTCCTTTCAACAACTCCATTTTGCTGTGGAGTTCCAGGAGCAGAAAATTCCTGCTTTATTCCATGATTTTTGCAGAACTCTTCCATTATCAAATTCTTGAATTCAGTGCCATTATCACTCCTCAAAATTTTCACAGAATCTTTGATCAATTTATCCAGATGTTTGACATGATCAATCAGGATAGATGCAGTTTCACTTTTTGTGTGCAAGAAATACACCCATGTGTATCTGGTGAACTCATCTACTATGACCAACGCATATTTCTTTTTTGCAATAGACATGACATTCACTGGACCAAATAGATCAACATGAAGTAGATAATAAGGCTCAAGAATTGATGATTCAGTCTTGCTCTTGAACGAAGATTTTCTTTGTTTAGCCTTCTGACATGACTCACAAAGACCATCAGGAACAAACACTGATTTTGGCAGTCCTCTCACAAGATCTTTCTTGATCAGTTCATTTATCTTGTTGAAGTTTAAATGAGAGAGTTTCTTGTGCCAATTCCAGCTTTCTTCAGTTGAGGCTCTACTCACTAAACAGATTGCAGAACCATCAGAACTTGTTGAAAGCTTAGCTTCATAAATGTTACCACGCCTGAATCCCTTCAGAACAATTTTTCCTTTAGATTTACTAACTATTTCACAATGTTCTGCAAAGAAATCAACATGATAACCTCTGTCACAGATTTGACTTATACTCAGTAAGTTGTGTTTAAGTCCTGAGACCAGAGCTACATCTTTAATAATGACATTCCCAAGATTGATATTGCCATATCCCAAAGTTTTTCCAATGTTGCCATCTCCATAAGAAACACTTGGGCCAGCTTTCTCCACAAAGTCTGATAGCAGGGCCTTATTTCCAGTCATATGTCCTGAACATCCACTGTCCAGAACTAAAATATTTTTCCTGTTGCCCTGCAATCAAAAAGACCACTAATTATTAGTTTTAAGGACCCAGACTTGCTTGGATCCTTTGGCCTTTTTAGGTTTGTTAACATTTGCAGCGGATTTAACATCAGATTTTATGTTAACGGTTTTCTTATCAGAACTTATACTAGAAGGAACAACAGAAACTTTCTTTAAAGAAGGTTTTATTTGATAATAATCATAGTACAAACTATGATATTCCTTACAAGTATAAATGGAATGCCATAAACTACCACAATGAAAACAAGGATTTTGTGGTTTGTATCTAACAGACTGACTCTTAACTCCTGACTTTGTAGATAAGGAGTTAATATTCTTATTCTTCCTGCAAAAAGAAGCCAGATGGTTAGAACTTCCACAGTTATGACATGCTTTCCTAGGAGCATCAGGAACAGATTTATAGTTATTGCTTTTATTCACACCTTCCTTTCCATTCCTGTTTTTCCTAGGTGATTTTACCTTGTTTGCATTCTTAACATCTTTCAGCTTATGCTTAAGCTGCTTCTTTGTCATTAAGCCTATGTTAACTTCAGCTGTCTTTTCCTGTTTTAGTTTGTCAGAAGCTAATTCCTTTTTAACTTCTGATTTCTCATTTTCGGATTTTTCAGTTACAAACTTAACAGGTTTTAACTTCGGCTTTTGCTTATCAACAGGCTTAATTTCTACAGTTCCTTTTTTATTTTCTCCATAGCCTAAGCCCTCTTTCCAGTTTCCACTGCTTAGCAAATTTTGAGTTGTTTTGCCAGAGTTAGTCCAAGTTCTGATAATCTCTCTCTCCTTTTCTAACTCAGTTTTTAGAGATTCATTCATTTTTAGCACTTCATCTCTAACATAAAAAGCATCATCTCTATCCTGCTGAGTTTGATGAAACATGACTAACTCTTTTTCTAAGAAATCATTTCTTTTCCTAAAAGCAAGATTTTCAGAAGTTAATCTTTCACATGTTAAAGTTTGATCTCTATAACTAACAAACATGGTTTTAAGATATCTTCTCAACTCATTAATATCATCAGTATGAAAAGCATAAGTAGTCTGAGGTACCTTTGTTTCAGCAGCTTCAGAACTGCTCTCAGAACTTGATTTATCAGCATTTGCCATCAATGCATAGTTCTCCTCACTTTCAGAGTCTGAGGTGTCTGTCCAGCTTTTCTGCTTTGTGACAAGAGCTTTGCCTTTGTCATTCTTGGTCTTCTTGCAATCAGGAGATATGTGGCCTTTCTCACCACAATTATAACATTTAACATTAGCGTAATCTCCTCTGTCAGACTTTCCTCCTCTTCCTTCAGATCTTCTGAAATTCTTCTTATCAGAACTTATGCCTTTCCTGGAAAACTTCTTTCCCTTCCTGAACTTCCTGTATGCAATCTTTGTGATTCCTTTCACCATAAGAGCACACAGCTTCATCATCTCCTCATCAGCATCAGTTTCAGGCAAGCTTTCAGAATCTGAGTCATCATCACTCTCAGAACTTGATGACTCAGTATCAGATTTTATGATAAGAGCTTTACCCTTATCTTTCTTTGAGGAAGGTGGTTTGGGGGATTCCTCTTCAACCTTGAGAGCAATTGTCCTTGACTTTCCTCCTTTCCTCTTGCTTCTTTGTTCCATCTCAAGTTCATGAGTCTTGAGCATTCCATAGATTTCATCAAGAGTTGTTTCATCAAGATTGTAGTTGTCTCTTATTGTTGTTGCCTTCAAATCCCAACATTCAGGAAGAGCTAACAGGAATTTGAGGTTTGTATCTTCAAGATCATACTCCTTATTTACTAATGACAAGTCATTCAAGAGTTTGACAAATCTATCATATACATCAGTCAATGACTCATTAGTCCCAGAGTCAAAGTGTTCATACTCTTGAGTGAGTATTGTCTTCCTGTTCTTCTTAACTGTTTCAGTTCCTTGACACCTTGTCTCCAGTGCATCCCATATCTCCTTAGCAGTCTTGCAGTTGATTACCCTGTTTGACATTACATTATCAATGGCACTATGAAATAAGTGACGTACCTTGGCATCCTTAGCAATAGATGCTATATCTTCAGCAGTGTAATCATTCTTTTCCTTTGGTACGGTCATTGCTGCTTCACCTGCAACTACAACAGCGAGCTTGGTAGGTTTGTGAGGCCCTTCCTTGATTCTATCAAGGTATTCTGGATCTGTTGCTTCCAGAAACATGGTCATCCTTACCTTCCATATGGGATATTCAGATGGTCTCAATATGGGAACTCTGATAGTCTCATACCGACTCTGAGTTGATGTCTTTGATGATTCCTCAGTTTTGGTAGGCTTAGTTGGAGTTTCTGTGTCAGACATGATTGTGTTTGGATCTTTAACTGTATGTGTGTTAACAGATAGCTCTGATACCACTTGTTAGGTCACACTTTCACTGTAGAGGGGGTGAATACAGTGTTTATTACAATCAAATCAAACTTCAAGAACTTATGTAACAGAAAACAAACTTTATTTAAACAATAAACTCTGTTACAATCTGGAACTGTTATCTCTCAGTGATGAACAAAATATCACGAGAGCTGCTAGGGTTATAATAAATAATATTCTCGATAATAATAACACTTATAGTGTAAACCCTATGTCTGTGTTTATATACTACACAGTTACAAGATATTCGCTAATTGATATGGAATATAATTCTGCTTCCTAAAATATATCAATCAGATATCTTCTATTCCAAGTATTCCATTCTTCACGGAATTCCTTCTTCATGCATATCTCTTCTTATGTTTATCTTGATCTTCTTAACTTTAATCAGCTACTGTCCTTATCTGATCGTCCTTCAGCACTTAAGTTCTGATATCTATCTCCTGATAACATAAGTACTGATATCCCTTAAGTTCTGACTTCCAGTATAAGTACTGATCAGTTAAGTACTGATTTGTTCTGTTCAAATAAGATCTGAAATCTAAACATAAAACATATTAGCCATGACATTATCAAATATATCTAACACGTACCATAAGTAAAGGATCTTCTTTTGGAGCGAGAGGCCTTGTTGGCTCAGATTCAGGAGCTATAGCATATTAAAAGAAATATAGATGTTTAGAGGAGTGCGAGGGAGCTTCGGGATGAGATTCATGTGACCCGGAGAATACTTAAGGCCAGACTTCATGGAGCTACTTGTGAGTATGCGGCCCCAGATGCTCTTATGGGATGGGCCAGAGAGGTATTAGAGGATCTTGCGAGGCTTGGTGGACTAGAGTTCCCCTGGAGCTAGATAATAGAAATGTTGTGACAGTTATTATACGTATATCGGTGTGTAATATGTATCATCAAACTTTTGGTTGATATATATATATATATATATATATATATATATATATATTTATATATATACACTAGACTTGCTGACTAGTGGATAGGCATGTTATACCTTTGCTTTTGCCGAATGTTTTCATGGTTGTACTACCAAACTTTAACATATATATACCAATACCTTTCCTTTTCTGTCATTGTCATTTACATTATTGTACATGTTTTATCTTACCTGCCACACCAGTTATAAACTCTTGTGATAACATGTACCCTGTCCCTTTATGTTTACATTCTGAAAAGAAGCATCCAATTTACTTAGTTCAACTTTTGAAAATTTTTTCAAAAAGAGATTTCTATTTACAAAAATGTTTCATTAAAATGATTTGCTTTAAAGGCTAAATAAGTTGTATTCTTTATAGAAAATGCCTCCCAGAAGAAATACATGTTCTATCAACCTGAATGAAGAAACCAACAACAACAACCAAGAAAATAATAACCAGAATACAAATCCAGGTCCTATAGACCCAACTATAGCCCAAATTCTTCAGATCTTGGCTCAACAAAAAGTCCATTGACTCAAAAATAACAAAGATGGGCCAATTCTCATGTAACCTTTAAGACTTTTCAGGCCGTGAATCCACCAAAATTTAAAGGTTCATTAGATCCTATTGAAGCAAGAGTCTGGTTAAAGGAAATTGAGAAGGCATTTGCCTTAGTCAAGGTGAGAGAGGAACAGAGAACTGAGTTTGCAAGTTACTATCTAAAGAATGAAGCCACCTACTGGTGGGAAACTGTTAAGACATTGGAAGGTATCGATGATATTGTATGGGATAGATTCAAGAAGTTGTTTTTAGAGAAGTATGTACCCCAGTTTATCCAGGATCAAATGGAATTGAAGTTTCTAGAGTTAAAACAGGGAAATATGTCAGTGGCGGATTATGAAAGTAGGTTTGAGGAATTGTCTAGGTTTGTACCATCATATGTGGACACTGATAGGAAGAAATCTATGAGATTCCAGCAAGGTCTTAAGCCATGGATCCGAGGGAAGGTGGCCAGATTTGAATTGGATACGTATGCGGGAGTTGTGCAGAAGGCTATGATTGCAGAAACAGAAAGTGAAATATCACAGAAAGAGAAGGAGAGTAAAAAGAGGAAGTTTGAGGAAAGAGAGGGACAGTCCCAAGCAGGGAAGTTTCCAAATTTTAATCAGAGGAAAATGCAAGTTTCAGCCCGGAAGGAATTTTAATTTTAAAATACAGAATGTCGGCGACGGAGGACAAGGCAACCGTCCTGCCACTGGGAATCAGCCAACCCAGCAGACGCTAGTTTTACCAGACTACCAGGTATGTGGAAAGAAGCATGGAGGAATTTGCAACAAGCTGAATATGGTTTGTTATAGATGCAACTAGAGGGGGCACTATTCAAGGGAGTGTCGTGTTAGGTCACACACACTGTAGAAGGGGGTTGAATATAGTGTTTAGCACAATCAAATCGAATATAAGAACTCAAGTAACAGAAAATAGATTTTATTCAACACAATAAACTCTGATACAATATGGAACTGTCCTCTCTCAGTGATGAACAAATTATCACGAGATCTGCTGGAGTTACAAAGAATAATAACTTCGATAATCGTAACACTTATAGTTTAAACTCTATGCCTGTGTTTATATACTACACAGTTACAAGATAATCTTCTAATTGATATGGAATATAATTCTGCTTCCTAAAATATATCAACCCATTATCTTTTCTTCCAAGTATTCTATTCTTCAAAGAATTCCTTCTTCATGCACAATTCTTTTTGTCTTAGCCTCGATCTTCTTTCCTTTCAATCAGCCGCCTGTCTTATCTGAAAGTCATCTTAAGTCCTGATATTATCTCCTGATAAATATCTTCGGATCACTTAAGTTCTGATAACTAAAGTTCTGATATCTTAAGTTTTGTCTTCAGTATAAGTGTTGATTTCCAGTTAAGTACTGATTTATCCTGTTAGATAAGATCTGAAAACTAAACACAAATCATATTACACATGACATTATCAAATATATCTAACAATCTCCCCCAACTTGTAAATTAGCATAATATACAAGTTCAACAGATATTTGATGATGTCAAAAACATTAAGTACAAATGCATGAGAATTTGACTAGATAACTACAACTTACAATACTTTCAGCTTTACCATCTTTAACTTTTGATAACAGCTTCAGTCTGTATAAACTTCAGAATTTAAGTAGTTATAGATCTTTGACTTGGCTTCAACTTTCAATTTCTTATGATCTCTTTGATATCAGGAGTTGTTCTGTGATAGTTCTTCAACAAGCATCTCTCAGCGTATTCAAGTTCATTGACCATCCTCCTTTTAGCATTTATCAATTCAGCTGTATCTTCTCAAGTTTAAAAAATAGCTGCTCTGAGATCATTTATCTTAGCTTTTCTTATCTCCTGATCTAGTCTAATCAGATATGCCTTGTCAGACTCTAGATTGAATTCCCTAGCCTTATAACCCAGAAAAGTAGTTATAATCCTAGCAGAGTTAGGCTTCATATCGACAATATCACCTTTGTGATCTCTGTACTTGGGACAGTATGTGATGTCAGACTTTACAG
Organism: Apium graveolens; assembly: GCF_009905375.1. Lineage (NCBI taxonomy): Eukaryota > Viridiplantae > Streptophyta > Magnoliopsida > Apiales > Apiaceae > Apium > Apium graveolens. The sequence goes on from NC_133653.1 coordinate 255,421,676, forward strand.
AATAAAGCTTCTTCTGTCTTTGAATTTGAGACTTTAAATACCCTGCAGCACTATATGTTAATCTGTCTTTCACTTGAAGTAGGAATAAAACATGTTCCAGTTCCTCAAAATACTTCAGTGGTATAGCATTTTTCTTAATCTGGTATACCCTTCTATCTATCATAAAATATAACAAGATATGTTCTTTCAAGAAGGTATGGTAAACCATTTGTACAGATTCAAGTTGATTCAATCTTTCAGGAGTTGCTCCAACACCTGGTTCACTTAAGGAAGTTAGATCATTGGTAGTGTTATGTACTCTTCTTTCATCAGAGCTACCCAACACAGATTTATCTCTTGCTTCCTTTCCTATAAGAACTATTGCTTCAAAACCACTTGTTGCAGTCTTCAAAGGTTGAGCCTGTTTAGCTTTGGTGAATCATGGTAGAAGTATCTTTGAAGGTTTAACATGAGCAATGTCAGAGGTTTCCTTTTCCTTATCTTCTAAAATAAAGCCAACTTGAGCTATATCAGAGGTTGTTTGCTTCCCTGTTATATCAGAACTTACTATATCTTGACTCTGAACAACATGAGCCATGTCAGAGGTTGTTTGAAAAATCTTCTTATGCATCAGAGTAAGATTAGCATCTGATTCATCATCAATTATTTATTCATCCATGACTGGCATATAAACCTTTACAGGTTCATCAACTTTTTCTTTGCCCTTAGACCTTGGATCAATTTCCATTTGTGATTTGGCCTTGGTTGCCTCAGAACTCGTTCTTTCCTTTATCACAATACCCTTAGGCTTTGGAAATTTCTTTTCAACAACAGAAGTTTTAGATTTTGTCTTGACACCTTCTGCTTTGAGTCTAGTTTCTTCTTCCTTTAGACTCTCAAAGTCCATTCCTGGATTTTCTTTAAGAAATAACTGCTTTGAAATTTCTTCATCAAGTTCTAGATATTCACCAGAACTTATCCTTTTACCAGTATCAGAACGTATTCTTCTCTCAGTATCAGAACTTGTTCCTTGACTTGTAATTCTAGCTTTACTTGACGAAAGTCCTTTGCCTTGACCTTGACCTCTACCCTTTTCAGAGTTTCCCTGGTCATCATTTCCATCATCTTTTCCTTTCAGTGTCTGAATAGATTTGCATTTGGACTTAAGCACTTTATCCCCCTTTTTGGCATCAGCAGGTAATAGAAGAGAGAAAAGCAATTCCACTAAGGATTGGATCTCATTGAGTTGATTTTGGTGAGAAGCTTGATTCTTCAGAATTTCTTCAATTTGAGTTTGTTGCTTCTCCTGAGTTTTCTCAATGTAGGCAATTCTGTCAAAGGCTGGCTTAAAAAATCTGTCATTTTCAAGTTTCACATTCATATCTTGCTAGATCAAGTTTTCTTAAATTATATTCACCTTGTCATGAGTTATTGAGTGTTGACCTTGAAGGTGCCTTGTACTCAATGCAGTAACTCTCAGTTGTGCTTTGAAATCATCATTTATCAGCATTTCATCAGCTTTTGCAAGATGCTCAGCAAGAATCTTTTCAGAAGGAAAAAAACTAACTGAGTTCCATTCTTTCGTCCACTCATTTCCTCTAGGAGTTTCACTCCAAGGTACTGGTGCTTCCCCTGTAACAAACTTTTTAACTAAATCAGCTTTATGAACAATTTGTTGAGGTGCATGTCCTGATGGACCAGCTGTATCAGCATCTAAATTTGTAGCAGCTTCACCAGTAATTTCTTCATTAGAAGCATCAGAACTTGTAGATCCTGCAGTATCAGCATCATCTGATAAAATAGCAGTATGTGAGGCTATAGAGGCTTCAACATTATCCTCTAAATTTTGATCTGCAGCCAGGTTCTGATCAACATCCAAAATTGATGTTGTTGGTGGAGTGAGTTGAATTGGTGGAGCTTCCAAGTACAAAACCTCAGGCACAATCAGGTTATAAATATCAATTTCAGCACTTATACCTGGTTCTTCAGTATGTACAGGATCAACTATAGGTGACATAGGAGGTGTAGGTATTTAGTCTTGAGCAGTGTCATGTTGTGCAGTTTCTGTTTGTGCAGAAGGAAGTAATTCAATAACAACTGGTTCTGTTGAGATCAGAGATTCCTGATCCCCTTCTTAGCTGCTTCCACTACATCTGAATCTAACTCAACTATGTCCATATGAGCTCTATGTTTCTTTGATTTCCTCAAAGGTGGAGACACTGTAGGAATTTTATCATCAGAATTTAATTTTCTAAGTCTTTTGAGGGGCCTAGAACTCCCAGTTACAGTATCATTCTGAGAAGAAACCTTCTCAGCTTTTACAACAATAGGTTCTGATATTGGAACATGTTCTTCAGTTGTTTTCTCAAATCAACAGAATTTAATCAAAACATTCATCACAAAATAAAATAAGTCGATGAAGTAAAGATTAATAAATTTCAAGTAAACATGCACAGTCACATAATTTGAGAAACAAAGAACAAATCTTGCAATTTAAAGAAAATTTCATTGATATACCAGATGATTACATTCGATGAAATTTATCAATTACTTGCAAAAATTACAAGATAGTCCTATTCTACGATTCCTAAAATCAATAGCCTTAGTCCTAAGCTAAGAAGCCTGACAAAGCTAACGGTGAAGAGAAACGGATGGATAACAATTAATTCTTCTTCCTACTTTCAACAAAGAGAACAGCAAGATGAATGATTTGCTCCTGCTGTCTAAGAATACGAAGATGAGCTTCTCTTTGGAAAGATAACAGATCATTTTTAATGTTCTCTAGAAGTTGAATCCAGATTACAAATGGAATGTTGTTGATAGGATATGAAGTCAGAATTCCATTTCGAAAAATGAACACCGTTTCGGTGCCATAGCTATAACACCAACTAAAATGAGCCATTATTTGAGAGAAATGACCATATGTGGTTTTACTGATGAATGATCAGTCATTTAAATAGGCAATGGAATACTAAGGGACACGAGGACTGGTTAAACATTACAAGTAAAAAGAATGACCCCTCGACTCCCTAGACTGATGTGTAATAATAACAGTCAGTAAAAGATCTAAAGCCAGAGTTAATGGGCACGAGATATAATAATAATTAATGTGCGCATGCAGGTTTTAAAGACATACACGCTAACCACTAACCCATAATGATTATGACTATTTTATCTCACATTAACCAATATTCTGTAAAAATATTATCGTTCAAGTAATGACCAAAAATAAACCAAGTAAATAAATACTGTCACGTCAGCATCAAAACTTGATTATTATCAGGATTTAAAAGTCATCGGAATATGGCTCCTTTACTCGAAAAGTGAATGTGTGTTCCTGTAATTCTTCACACAAATACTGATATGGTTTCATCAGAACTTAATCATCAGAACTTCCATCAGAATTTGTCCTCAAAATTTATGCAATCTGACACATAGACTGTTCATCTAAAATAACATTGATCACCACAGTAATTTTCATCATTCTTATGGAGTGTAAGTTTGTATTAAGATAAATATCAGACAAAGAATAAAGTCTGATTCACTTCAGTACATCTTAGAAATAAGGCATAACTAAGAACTTTGCTCAAAATCTGTCATTATTCTGAAGCCTACTATTGAATGAATTCATGCATGAGTCCACCTCAACTGTTTTGTGCTCATTTTATGCATCTTTTGAAATACTATTTTACAGTGGCTTCTCAGTGTAAGTGAGTCACGACTGCTTATCAGAATTTATGATGTTATCAGAGTATTTCTCCAGTAATCATAGAGTGTGAAAAGTCACCAAGAAAATTTTATATTTCTTTTCTAATGCATATTAATTAATACCAGCAATGCACTTGGGTCTTCCCTTCCACATTTTTACTCTAGATCTCAAAGGAGTACCTGATTTTTATTTCTTTTCTTTTCTTTTTCTTTTGATAAGTGAGGCTTATCAGCACTTAGTACATCCACCAGATTTACTAATATCAGAACTTAACAACAGATAAGAAGCACTATTCTAGTTTTTAACTTAGTAATAAGATACACAAAGTAAACTTAACTAAGCTCAATATCAGAATTTGCTTGTGTTAAAAGATTTCCACATAAACAATTACTTCAAAAATGGGATCTTTAGTATATTAAGGACTACTAGGTCAGTATCTACCACAGTTATCCTCATTGGATTGAATAGTCACAGAAACATTCATATCACTATCAGAGTTTATAAATTCACATCAGATAACAATTAGCATTTAAGTAATTTTCAATTTAAGCACAGAATACACAAAGATAGTAATATCTGTAAATACTAATCATAAAGTCTGATGTATCAGAACATAAACTAAGAAGATTTAGAGAAAGAACTCGAAATCATTCCAAGTTCATTTACCAATCTTGTAAAAGTAGCTTCACACAGTGGTTTTGTGAAGATATCTGCTAAATGTTGATCTGTGGGAACAAAATGCAATTCCACTGTACTTTCATCCACATGTTCCCTTATGAAATGGTACCTAATGCTGATGTGCTTTGTCATTGAGTGCTGAACTGGATTATCTGTCATAGCAATAGCACTTTGATTATCACAGTAAATAGGGATTTTACAAAATTCTAACCCATAATCCAGTAACTGATTCTTAATCCAAAGAATCTGTGCACAACAGCTTCCTGCAGCAATGTATTCTGCTTCTGTAGTTGATGTGGAAATTGACTTCTGTTTCTTACTAAACCAAGAAACCAATCTGCTTCCAAGAAATTGGCAGCTTCCACTTGTGCTTTTCCTGTCAATTTTGCATCCTGCTAAGTCTGCATCTGAGTAACCTATTAGATTAAAATCTGATTCTCTAGGATACCACAATCCCAGACCAGCTGTACCCTTAAGGTACTTGAAAATTCTTTTCACGGATGTTCAGTGAGGTTCTCTTGGATCTGCTTGATATCTTGCACAAAGACAGGTAGCATACATGATATCAGGTCTACTTGCAGTTAGATAGAGTAGTGAGCCAATCATACCTCTGTAATCAATAATATCTACTGATTTACCAGTATCCTTATCAAACTTAGTTGTAGTGGCCATAGGAGTGGATGCACTTGAACAATCCTGTATTCCGAATTTCTTCAACAAATTTCTGGTGTACTTTGATTGACAAATAAAAGTTCCTTCTTCATTCTACTTGACTTGAAAGCCCAGAAAATAGTTAAGTTCACCCATCATACTCATTTGATATCTTGACTGCATCAGTTTGGCAAACTTCTTACAAAGTCTGTCATTTGTAGAACCAAAAATGATATCATCAACATATATTTGCACCAAAAGTAAGTCCTGTCCATGGTTGAGGTAGAACAATGTGTTATCAATAGTCCCTCTGTTAAATCCACTTTCCAGAAGAAACTGAGCTAATGTCTCATACCATGCTCTTGGAGCTTGCTTAAGGCCATAAAGTGCTTTATCAAGCCTGTAGACATGATTTGGAAATTTGGGATCTACAAATCCTGAAGGTTGTTCAACATATACTTCCTCTCCCAATTCTCCATTAAGAAAAGCACTTTTCACATCCATTTGAAAGACTTTAAACTTCTTGTGAGCAGCATAAGCCAAAAATATCCTTATGGCTTCCAATCTAGCAACTGGTGCAAATGTTTCATCATAATCAATTCCCTCCTGTTGAGAGTATCCTTTTGCAACCAGCCTTGCTTTGTTCCTTGTAATTATGCCGTCACTGTCAGTTTTGTTTCTAAACACCCATTTTGTACCAATAACTGATCTGTTCCTTGGTCTTGGCACTAGGGTCCAGACTTTATTTCTTTCAAATTCATTTAACTCTTCTTCCATTGCTTGCACCCAATCAGCATCTTGAAGAGCTTCTTCCACTTTCTTTGGTTTAGTCTGAGAGAGAAAAGAATGATAAAGACATTCATTTGATGTAGATGTTCTAGTTCTGACACCTGCATCAGGATTTCCAATAATTAAGTCAGGTGTATGTGCTTTAGTCCACTTCCTTGCATATGGAAGGTTTTCTCTAGAACTGGATGCTCTCCCATGATCCATGATGTCTCCCCCTGAAATTATGCTCTCTGAGTTGGATCTTTCATTATTTGAGTTTCCAGAAATATCAGAACATGAGTTTCCAGAATTATCAGAACTCGGCCCATCAGAACTTGAAGAGCCTGTTGTAGGTTCTGATGCTTCTTGAGATGTGGTTGGATCTTCAGTATACTCCCCCTGTACAGGTGCATTTTCCTTAGGCGTAGTCACCACAGTTTCAATAAAATCAGAGTTTAATCCATCAGAGTTTGCAGTATCAGGATTTACATCATCAGAATTTAAAACTTCATTTTTGAATCTCAGCTGATCATAATCATTGAAATCTTTAAGTCCAGTATTCTTCTTATCATCAAAAGAGACATTGATAGATTCCATGACAACCCTTGTTCTTAAATTGTAGACTCTGAAGGCTTTTGTAGAAAGTGGATATCCAACAAAAATTCATTCATCAGCTTTTAGATCAAATTTGGATAGCTGTTCGGGATGAGTCTTAAAAACAAAACACTTGCATCCAAATACATTAAAATACTTCATATTTGGCTTCTTTTTCTTCACCATCTCATATGCTGTTTTTCCATGCTTGTAAATGAGTGTTGCATTCTGAGTAAAACAAGCAGTCTGCACAGCTTCAGCCCAAAAGTAGGTTGGCAACTTTGCTTCATCAAGCATAGTTCGTGCAGCTTCAATAAGATTTCTATTCTTTCTTTCAACAACTCCATTTTGCTGTGGAATTCCAGGAGCGGAAAATTCCTACTTTATTTCATGGTCTTTGCAGAACACTTCCATAATCAAATTCTTGAACTCAGTGCCATTATCAGTCCATATGATCTTCACAGAATCTTTGACCAATTTATCCAGTTGCTTGACATGATCAATCAAGATAGATGCAGTTTCACTTTTTGTGTGCAAGAAATACACCCATGTGTATCTGGTGAACTCATCCACTATGACCATAGCATATTTCTTCTTTGCAATAGACATGACATTCACTGGACCAAATAGATCAACATGTAGTAGGTGATAAGGGCTCAAAAATTGATGATTCATTCTTGCTCTTGAATGAAGATTTTCTTTGTTTTACCTTCTGACATGAATCACAAAGGCCATCAGGAGCAAATACTGATTTTGGCAGTCCTCTCACAAGATCTTTCTTGACTAGTTCATTTATATTGTTAAAATTTAAATGAGAGAGTTTCTTGTGCCAATCCCAGCTTTCTTCAATTGATGCTCTACTCAACAGACAAATTGCAGAACCATCAGTACTTGTTGAAAGCTTGGCTTCATAAATGTACCATTCCTGTATCCTTTCAGAACAACTTTGCCTATAGATTTTCTTACAACTTCACAGTGTTCTTCAAATAAATCCACATGATAACCTCTGTCACAGATTTGACTAACACTCAGCAGATTGTGTTTAAGTCTTGAGACCAGAGCTACTTATCCAATGATGACATTCCCAAGATTGATATTGCCATATCCCAAAGTTTTTCCAATGTTGCCATCTCCATAAGAAACACATGGTCCAGCTTTCTCCATAAAGTCTGATAGAAGGGCTTTATTTCCAGTCATATGTCCTGAACATCCACTGTCCAGAACTAGGATGTTGTTCCTGTTGCAATCACAAAGACCACTAATGATTAGTTTTAAGGACCCGGACTTGCTTGGATCCTTTGGCCTTTTTAAGTTTGTTAACATTTGCAGCGGATTTAGCATCAGAGTTTATGTTAACAGTTTTCTTATCAGAATTTGCAATATCAGACTTTGCACCAGAACTTACACTAGAAGGAATAATGCTAACTTTTTTTACAGAAGTTTTTATTTGATAATAATCATAGAGAAACTATGATATTCCTTACAAGTATAAATAGAATGCCATAAACTACCACAATGAAAATAAGGATTTTGTGGCTTATATCTAATAGACTGACTCTTAACTCCTGATTTTGAAGGTAAGGAGTTTATATTCTTATTCTTCCTGCAAAAAGAAGCCAGATGGTTAGAATTTCCACAGTTATGACATGTTTTTCTAGGAGCATTAGGAACAGGCTTATAATTGTTACTTTTGTTCACACCTTCCTTTCCATTCCTATTTTTCCTAGGTGGCTTTACCTTGTTTACATTCTTAACATCTTTCAGCTTATGCTTAAGCTGCTTCTTAGTCATTAAGCCTATATTAACTTCAATTGGCTTATCATGTTTAGGTTTGTCAGAAGTTACTTTCTCCTTACCTTCTGATTTATCAATATCAGACTTTATAGTTACAAACTTAACAGGATTTACCTTTGGTTTATGTTTAACAACTATAGGCTCAGTTTCTACAGTTCCCTTACTGTTCTTATCATCTTCATAACCTAAGCCCTCTTTCCAGTTTCCACTACTAAGAATATCCTGAGTTGTTTTACCAGAGTTAGTCCAAGTCCTGATAATCTCTCTTTCCTTTTCTAACTCATTTTTTAGAGATTCATTCATTTTTAACACTTCATCCCTAACATAAAAGGCATCATCTCTATCTTTCTGAGTTTGATGGAACATGACTAACTCTTTTTCAAAATAATCATTCCTCTTTTTATAAGCATGATTTTCAGAAGTTAATCTTTCACATATTAAAGTTTGATCTTTATAACTAATGAACATGGTTTTAAGATATCTTCTGAACTCAGTAATATCATCAATATGAAAGGCATAAGTAGTTTGAGGTACCTTTAAGTCAGCAGTCTCAGAACTGCTATCAGCATTTGCCATCAAGGCATAGTTTTCCTCATCCTCAGAATCTGAAGCATCTGACCAGCTTTTCTTCTTTGTGACAACAGCCTTGCCTTTGTCACTTTTCCTTTTTCTGCAATCTGGAGATATGTGGTCTTTCTCACCACAGTTGTAGCATTTAACTTTTGAGTAATCTCCTCTATCAGATTTTCCTCCTTTGCCTTCAGATTTTCTGAAACCTTTCTTATCAGAACTTGCACATTTCCTGAAAAACTTCTTTCCTCTCCTAAATTTTCTGTATGCAATCTTTGTGATCCCTTTCACCGTAAGAGCATACAGCTTCATCATCTCCTCATCAGGGTCCATCTCAAGTATACTTTCAGTTTCTGAGTCATCATCACTATCAGAACTTGATGACTCAGTATCAGACTTTGTGATGAGAGCTTTTCCCTTGCCTTTCCTTGAGGCAGCTTCTTTGGGACTTTCCTCCTTAGCCACAAAGGCAAATGTCCTTGACTTTCTTCCATTCCTCTTACTTCTTTGTTCCATCTCAAGTTCATGAGTCTTGAGCATCCCATAAATTTCATCAAGAGTTGTTTCCTCAAGAGCATAGTTGTCTCTTATTATCGTGGCCTTCAAATCCCATCTTTCAGGAAGAGCTAACAGGAATTTAAGATTTGAATCTTCAATATCATACTCTTTGTCAACTAGTGACAAATCATTCAAGAGTTTGACAAATCTGTCATATAAATCAGTTAATGACTCATCAGGCTTTGAGTCAAAGTGCTCATACTCTTGAGTGAGTATCGTCTTCCTATTCTTCTTGATTGAATCAGTTCCCTGACACCTTGTTTCCAAAGCATCCCATATCTCTTTTGCAGTCTTGCAGTTAATTACCCTGTTTGACATGACATTATCAATAGCACTATACAGCAAGTGTCTTACCCTTGTATCATTTGCAATCGATGAGATAACTTCAGCAGTGTAATCACTTTTCTCCTTTTGTACAGACTTTGCTGGCTGACCTGTAACTTCCACAGAGAGTTTGGTTGGCATATGTTGTCCTTCATAAATCCTGTCGAGATATTTTGGATCTGTAGCTTCCAGAAACATAGCCATCTTCACTTTCCATATGGAATACTCGGAAGGTTTCAACATGGGAACTCTTATAGTCTCATATCGACTATGAGTTACGATTTTTGGAGGTTCTTTAGTTTTGGTGGGCTTGGTTGGAGTTTCTTTTTCATACATGATTTATTTTGGATCTTAAACTGTTTGTGTGTTAACAGATTGCTCTAATACCACTTGTTAGATCACACACACTGTAGAAGGGGGTTGAATACAGTATTTAGCACAATCAAATCAAATATAAGAACTCAAGTAACGGAAAATAGATTTTATTCAACACAATAAACTATGTTACAATATGGAACTGTCCTCTCTCAGTGATGAATAAATTATCACGAGAGCTGCTAGAGTTACAAAGAATAATAACTTCAATAATCGTAACACTTATAGTGTAAACTCTATGCTTGTGTTTATATACTACACAGTTACAAGATAATCTTCTAATTGATATGGAATATAATTCTGCTTCCTAAAATATATCAACCAGTTATCTTTTCTTCCAAGTATTCTATTCTTCATAGAATTCCTTCTTCATGCACAATTCTTTATGTCTTAATCTTGATCTTCTTTCCTTTCAATCAGCCGCCTGTCTTATCTGAAAGTCATCTTAAGTCCTGATATTATCTCCTGATAAATATCTTCTTATCACTTAAGTTCTGATAACTTAAGTTCTGATATCTTAAGTTCTGTCTTCAGTATAAGTGCTGATTTCCAGTTAAGTAATGATTTGTCCTGTTAGGTAAGATCTGAAAACTAAACACAAATCACATTACACATGACATTATCAAATATATCTAACATGTCGTAATCAACCAGCCAGAGGATCAACCTATCAGGAATCAGGAAGGTAAAGCTCCAACAATTGGGTTTACATGTTTCAAGTGTGGAAAGCCATGACACATAGCAAGGGACTGTAAGACACCAGTTCTAGTCAATAATGCGCTGAGAATCATGGGATCTACTCCAACAGTGAGTGAACCTCCCAGGGAAGGAGTTTATGATATGTATGTGAAGGATGCTATTATGGACACTGATGTTGTGGCAAGTATGTTTACTGTGAATTCTTTATATGCTAAAGTGTTATTAGACACGGGATCAACTCGATCATCTATTTCTCAAGATTTTGTTGATAAGTTGAATTGTCCAGTTGAATTGTTAAATGAGATTATGATTGTAGAATTAGCAAATCGAGAGCGTGTATCTGTTAACCAAGTGTGTACAAACTGTGAGATTGAGATTTTTGGCAATAAGTTTGGTGCTGACTTGATACCATTTAAGTTAGGAGAATTTGACGTTATTTTAGAAATGGATTGGCTATCTAAGCATGATGCTCAAATAGATTGTCATAATAAGGAGGTAATCATGAAGACGTCGGACGAGAAAGTGGTGACGTTTAGAGGTCAGAGGCAAACAAAGAAGTTTTTAAGGATGATTCAAGCTAAGAAGTTAATACGACAAGGATGTGAGCATTTCATTGCTTATGTGATATATAGAAATCAAGAGCCATCAAAACTTGAAAATATTCCAGTGGTAAATGAATTTCTGGACGTGTTCCCAGACGAGTTACCAGGACATCCTCCGGATAGAGAAATTGAATTTGCGATCGACCTAGCACCTAGCATGGAACCAGTATCTAAGGCTCCATACAGAATGGCTCCCGTTGAAATAAAGGAATTGCCAAAGCAACTGCAAGAGTTATTGGAAAAAGGAGTGGTTAGACCCAGTGTATCCCCATGGGGTGCACCGGTACTATTTGTTAAGAAGAAGGACGGAAGCATGAGATTATGCATTGACTATCGAGAACTCGCCAAGCTTACTATCAAGAATAAGTATCCATTACCTCGAATCAACGATTTATTTGACTAGATGAAAGGAGCCAAATATTTTTCTAAGATTGATATGAGATTCGGATAACACTAATTAAAGATTAAACCCGATACGTACCAAAGACAGCTTTCAGAACAAGGTACAGTCATTCTGAATTCTTAGTGATGTCTTTTGGACTAATGCCCCAACAGCATTTATAGACTTGATGAACAAAATTTTCAAAGAATATTTGGAAAAGTTTGTCATTGTGTTTATCGATGATATTTTAATCTATTCAAAGTCAACGAAAGATCATGCGGAGCATTTAGAGATAGCTTTGGGAATTTTGAGAAAGGAGAAGTTGTATGTCAAGTTTTCAAAGTGTGAGTTTTGGTTACAAGAAGTTTAATTTTTAGGGCACATAGTAAGTAATAAAGGGATCAAAGTGGACCCAGCGAAGATTGAAGCTGTTATAAATTGGGAAAGGCCAAAACCACCAACAGAAGTGAGAAGTTTCTTAAGATTAGCAGGCTATTATCGAAGATTTGTTCAAGATTTCTCGAAGATTGTGACACCTTTGACGAAGCTTACCATGAAAAAAGAGAAGTTTATATGGAACGAGAAGTGTGAAAAAGTTTTCAAGAATTGAAAAAGAGATTGATCACGGCACATGTTTTGTCACTTCCAGATGATCAAGGAAATTTTGTAATCTATAGTGATGCTTCTCATAAGGGATTAGGTTGTGTTTTAATGTAGCATGATAAAGTTATTGCATATACGTCTTGACAACTGAAACCTCATGAGCAGAAGTATCCTACTCATTACTTGGAACTAGCAGCAATAGTATTCGCTTTGAAGATTTGGACACAATATCTATATGGAGAGAGATGTGAGATTTATACGGATCAAAAGAGTTTGAAGTATATATTCACGTAAAAGGAACTTAATATGAGACAACAAAAATGGTTGGAATTAATCAAGGACTATGATTGCACGATTAACTATCACCCTGAAAAAGTAAATGTGGTGGCAGACGCGTTAAGTAGAAAAGAGAGATTGAATATGTTAACAGTAATAGAGGATTTATATATTGAGTTTCAGAAGTTGGAATTGGAAGTCAAAATTTGCAAGCCTGATGAAGCAAAGATGTATAGTATGACTTTTCAATCAGAATTGTTAGAAAAGATAAAGTCAAGAGGACATAATTAATTATTTTTAATTGAAAAATAAATGTAAATTATTTGGTTTATTAATTTTAGTTAATAACTAATTATTTAATTGATAAATTAATTTCAATATTAATTCATTAATTAATTTAATTAGTTATTAATAATTTTAATTGATTATTTAATTAGATTTAATTATTTGTTTGATTTAAAAATTCCGAAAAATAGTTTTGAGCTTTAAAATATTATCCTACATTATTTTTAAGGCTTGATAATTATTATAAAATGATTTTAAAGTCAGATTCGGGTGTTCAAACTTTGTCATTTAATTATGAAATGATTCATTACCCGTTTTAAATCCGAAAAATGTTCAAAAATTCGTATTAAATACCCGGAAAATCATTTTAACCCCGAATCTCCTTTGAAATATTATTTTGATAGGATATCTAACATGTTATGTGCTATATGTGATCATATTGATGTATAATATGCATGTATGTGCATTGTTTGACGGTTTTTGCTGTATTTTTCAATCCGTAAGTCGGATTTGGGTAAAATGAAGGGTAGATAGAAGCTTGTAACGAATAGAATGAGATGAGAATAAATATTGATAAATACTTGTAATGTCTAACAGAGGAAGCGAGATGTAGACATGGAAAGCAAATGGTCAGTGAGTGAGAATCAATAGATGAGTACAAGTAAAGTGAAAGGGGATTGAGATAAGGCATGTATTCTAGAACCTCCTTGTGATATATAGCAAGTATTTCCATTCATTCTTGTGAAACTGCAAGTATCTCTTGAACCATCTTGATAAGTATTGAGATAGTTCTGTTTTATATTGCAAGTGCTTTTAAGTACATAACCTTAAACCCTGATTTTTCTTATTGATCTTTGAGTCGTAAGCCTTATACTTTGTAAACCATTGATTGTTGAATCCCCATATATGAATCACATATATACGATACTACTCCACAAATACATGTATATTATACACAGATCACTGAAACGGAATTGCTTAACATAGAAACCTTCATACCTTGTTCAACATAAGACTAATCCGTGTAACCATTAAACCTTTGTGCTCCTATCATCTGATTCTTTCCCAGGCTTGAAGCTAATCCTTATACACATCTTGTTACACCTACATCTTATTATGAATCACCCTATGCTTCGAGATAAATGTTGCGTATGATTCTTTTTATTGATTTACATTGTTTATCATGTTGTTATTATAGAATTGGATTGTTTTTAAATATGGACCAGATTCGTGGTCGGACCATATTCATGATCAGAATAGGCCAATGTGTGCCTTGGATCCAGTATAAAGAGGAGAGATGTGAGCCTTGCTCGGGGTTAGTGCGTGACTGATCAGTAGTCTAACCTTGATTTTTAAAATAAAAGTGAATATCCAATATCAAGAAACTTGATTCCTTATATCATTTCGGTAGATCATTGTTTAATCTCAGTATTGTCGTTATGAATTGTTGAGTTAGTTAGCTCACTCTTGCAAATCTGTTTATGTTTTTTTCCAATTAAAAAGGAAACTGGTGGTAGCGAGGATCCCCAGACAAGTGTGTGAGCTAGGTTTTCAGGTTGAAATGGAATAAGCTAGCAGAGGATGTTTGTCTTAGTTTGAGTTGAAAATTTGTAAAAAAGTTTTATTTCAGTTGTAAGATAAATAAATTGGGATTTGGTACATTTGTAATATAAATAACGTTGTGGCTTGTGGGCATACTTTAACCTGTTGTGATCCGTGGATTATGGTAAGTAGGGTCACTGCATATAGTATTTTTATAAACAGCTTTATATAATGAGTGTGTGTGTGTGTTGTGAATCCCAAACTTCTGACCCGGGTTAGGAGGACGTCACATTTGAGGATTAAAGGTGGCAAAGGGGTACATGGATTAATAAAAACTTTTGCTTTTAAAATTGCGATTTTTGATATGTCGACAAAAAATATTTTCTGATTTATAAAACTATTATTCCCTTATTAAAATTGAATTTTGTCTCATATCACATTTTGTTTAAAGTCTATTTTTATAATTCCTTTTTCCAACATATATATTTATAATATTGTATTCTAAGTTTGTTTATAAATAAAATTATAAATTCAGCCTTTTTAAGTATAATGATCAACTACTTGATATTCACTTTCTATAATATTAACTATATTCATTTTTATGATAAGATATTAACCGATACATTCTTGTTTTAGAATCGGTATATATCTTTTGATCTAATATCTACTTTGCAATATATAGATATGTATATATAGAGCATACTCTAATAAAAACTTTCTTATTATGAGAACATAGAATTAATCATTAAATCAATAAAATAATTTTATAAAAATTATAAAATTAATATATATAAAAATTTCCACCAAAATAACAATATTACTGCCACAATATTAGTGCCATAGCGGATGCATCAGCACCACCAACCATCAACCATCCATGAATAACCACACACCAACATGAATAATCTTACAAAACTCAAATTATATTCATGAAATTTATATTAATCCCTATATGGAAATCAGTAAATTCAAGTTCCATTAACAAAAAAATTAACAGAGAAATCATTAAATATCAACATTAATCACCAATATTTTCTGTCTTTACATATTTATGTTTTTCAAACACAACATCAATTTAATCCAAGATCAAACAATATTTTTTGTCTTTAAATAATTTTAAACAATTTTAATGAATTAGTGATATTCGTAAAATATACTTCATAAAATAACATATTTCATAGTGTTTTGATTGCAAAACATAGGTGGTATCCGAGGTCTACGATAAAAACGTGATTTCATTAGGATTTTACTCGAAATTTATATATATAGAGAGAGAGAGAGTTAAGTTCTATGGAGTCCACCATTTCATTGGAGTCCGGGTGTCCATTTTTGTATTTAAATAAAATACTGTACAATATATAATTTTATGAAGCATATTTTAGAAATATCACCATTTTAATAAAATCTTACAAATCAAATACATTTTATAAGTAGAATACTGCAAAACATATTATGTTTTGCAATGTGACGATGAATGTTCTGCAAACTAAGCATGGAATAATATATTTTGCAATGTTTTACTTGTAAAATATATGGGATTTGTAAGATTATCAGGAAAATAATGATATTTATAGAACATGATTCAGAAAATAATACATTTCATAATATTTTACATAATATATTAATTACAGAACATATATGGACTCCATGACTCCAATGAAATAGTGAAATTCATTAAATTTTACTCTTCAATGAAATAGTGGACTTCATACAATTTTAATAAAATCATGAAATAGTCCATCAAATTAAAAAAAAAGGAATTGTGTCCGTTAACCATGGCATTTACAGGAGAAATCATGTTACTTTAAGAGTAAATAACATTAAACTTGTATCAATGTGCCAATCATATTTTCATCACAATACAATGTTAATTCAATAACGAGATTTAGCGAAAGAGCAATAGGCAAATATGTTTAGAAAAAATAGGTGAATTTGACGTGCTACGAAATTCGGCTCTACCCGCTTAGTGTAGAACAAATTTTGGAAAAACAAATACGAGGGTTATAAATATGACTACAAATTAATACTTTGATTAATTACATATTCATTGATGGAAAATATTAAACTATGTCGAGTAATAAAAAATAACAATTGTTTGAAAAAAAATTTAGATTTAGGAGAATATATAAATTGCTAGATACTAGAAAACCAATCCAAAGGACTACCATATGTTGAAGCTCTAAAAAAAATTCAAATGCACTAACATATTTAAATAATGACCCCTATATATTTAAATTTTCGTACAAACATACATGTTGAGCCTTTCGTTTTTCCGATAAGGAATGCTGAGATAATCCATAAGTCCTGGTGAATATTCCAGTAATGTACCAAAAAAAATCTCAAAAAATAGCTGTTAGAAACTATAGAAGTTAAAAATTACGTTTTTGTAAACAAAACATATGCACTAAATTCACACAGGCATTGCTTCTCTGGAAGTTATTTCAATCACATATGAATCACTCTTAAATGCATCTTTAATTCTGTGATTGCCTATTTACCACTCTTTTCTAATGGATCTTTAGTATATCTGCATATCTAATACTACATTCAAACTAAAATATTTAAATTTTTCAAGTTAGATCATGTGTCTAACATTTAAGAAGGTATTTACAAAATCAAGGTGCATCTATAAAATATCAAAATAACTTTTCTATTTAAATTCTAAGTATATAATTATTTTTCAGTGAAAATTAATTTTGTCTAAACTCATTACGTTCAAAACGAGAAATTAAGCAAAATATCAAATTAAACTTAATAGTAAAACAAGAGCAAGACTCTTCTTGTTTATGGTGAGTAAAAGTAGATCGACTCTAGATACAGGGAGATCACGGGAACGCATTACTAAAGTTAATAAATAATTTAAGTTATATTTATACTTGCTATATATTCACAATTTCGTGTCGGGTGTGTGTCAGGTAAACGGTACCCAATCGAGTTTTTGAAATTACTAAACACTACCCAAAAACTATTGAAGTTGAGAATCGGATTTCAAACCGACACTAAAAACACCTATGTAACCAAAAACCGACTCAAAAAACCTATATATACTACAACGAAGATTATATGTTGTGTAACAAAATCAAAAATATATAAAAAATTTACTGAGATCCTACACATAGTTATATGAAAAGTGGAACGTACATGTAATACTCTTACTCTTCATCAGACCCCGAATAAAGGCACATATAAGATCAATTAGTTGGATAAATCAAAACACTCGGTTGTTAATAGATTTGCCATAGTTTGATGAGGAGATTTGAGATGAGATTTCAAAGAATTTACGGTGTATAGATGATCAATAAAAAGGACGACACGGGCGGTGAAAACAAGGAAGAAACTACAGGTAAATATTCGAAAAAATCGAGAACGATAGACAATATTATTTAGTTGAATGGCCCGGTTATTTAATTGTATGATCCACTCGAGTGACCCAATGTGTAATATGCAATATGTTAGCCATATTCATTCACTATTAAAATTAGTTATAATAATTTACAATAATTTGTCGAAAGACACCAACATCTTTGATGCACATTTGTTATAAAAGTCATAATAAAATAATTAATCACAAGTTTCAGTAATAATTTAGATTAAAACAATTGTGTAATATTATATACAAATTTCAAGAAATTAACCTAATAATAAAATAAAAATTTTAATTTTCTAAGATCTATCTTGACTTTTTTTTTTAAAAATTGTTATTATCTATTAGCATGATTAATGAATTTACATTACAAATTTGTGTTGAATGTCCATCAAATGTGTCCGGTCAACCTGTATCAATGACCTGAATTCGTGTTTCTCCAATCAATTTTGTGTCATGTATAGTATTGGATTTTTGTCGAACTTTAATTATAAACAAATAATTAATTGAGTATTTTAAAACATATTTTATGGCTTTACTAAAATGTTTAGAATAATTTATAATTGAAATGATAGTTAGCTACATATTGATTCCATCGATGTTAAAAATTAGGGTAGAGTTCGCTAGAATTTGAGTAAAATCTACCATTTTTAATGACTTTGTTAAAATTTTATTAGCTTTCTAATATTTCCATATTTTTAAAGAAATCTTAAAATTTGAAGTATATATTTGTTTGATCTATTAGCTCCTAATTTAATTCCAATTAAATAAAACCCAATTAAACTCTACACGGTCTTGAGTAATTTTTAACTCAATATGAGAATCAACTATCTATTTTTAGATTTGCTTAGAATTCATATGGATCTAAAATTAGGTAGTGTACAACCAATAAACTATTTTGACGGTTTGTGTAATATCAGGGATATATCGTGTAATTATTTTTATCAATAAAAATTTATTATGTGATTATTATGTGAATTTTGGTGAATTATCTGGTAATTGGAGTTGATGTTTCGATGTTTATATGTGATAAAAATTTGAGTATTTTAATTTTTATATATCAACAATAAAGTAAATATAATTTTGATATTTTTCTGGTAATTTATAGTTTGTTATATGATTTTATAAACGATTTATAGATTTAATAATTTATTTTCTGAGTAATTATAAACTATTTAATAAAATCGGGAATCGTCGAACTTCAACCGTTTTTGCGTTTTTACAACCCGAAAGTCTTCGGAAAACTCCTTCCCAACCTAATCTGATTATTCAGAATATTTTTCATGTTTTGACTTTTTCGATCCGGAGTACGGTTTGACTCGTTCGAATCACGGCGTAAAATTTTCGATAAGATAGTCCTTTCGATAGATCGATAAAACCCGTATTCTCGAGAGACACCAAATTTTGATTAAATTATTACATTATCTTCTCGTACAGTGTATTATAAGAAGCCCGGTTTTGGTAATTATCTAAAACTGGTATCAAATTGGATCATTTTTATAGTTATTTAGTGGCTAAGTAATTTATTTTCGTATCTGATATGATCCAATGGGTACTAATATTCTATAAGTATAAATAGCCTTTTTCTTATTTTATTTTATATGGATAATCATAAACAAACAGTTAAAACATATATTTTACAGAGAAAACTCGAATATTCGTCTCGTTCTTCAAAATCAAACCTAAGAATAAAGGCGTTACTGAAATCGAAATCAAGTGTGTGAATAACCGAATCGAAGCTCGTGAACAGTACTTTCAGAATCTACAACTTGTTTTACCGAAGAAATTAAAGGTATGTTTATATATATTAATTTTAATTCGAATTTAATTATGATTAATATAAGAATTTTTGATTTTGATGTTGTTTGTATGATTTGATGATTCTATCTTGTAGATAATTTTATCCTGATCATTTTGGTATATTATATGTTAAATTTGGAGTTCAATAACATATAAAAAATTGAGTTTGATTTTCGAATTAATTAAATTAGTGTTTATATAGTATGAATGTTCTTAATTGATTTTTAGGCGTTTTTGATTCAAGGGTTATTAGCTTAAATTGATTACACCAATGAATAGATCCTTGAAAAACGAATCGATTGATGTATATGTGATGAAAGGGGGATAACTGGAATGTGTTTGCCAGAATACACCGCACGGTGGCGTCGGATTTTTTTGATCGAGCTTTCCAGGAGATTCAGTGATCTTTTGCTCGAATTGTTTGCAGATATATGTTTCTGGAATCCAGGGGAATAAACCCCGTGAATTTGATGTGTTTATTGGGAATTTCCGGTCTCCAGAAAAGCTCCATGGCAGCAGCCATGGAGTCCGGCCGGCGGGTAGCCGGAGAAGGTGACCGCGGTTGGACAAATTGTAGTTTAGCCCCCGGTGGTTTTCCTGATTTACAGAATTAATATCCCAGTTTTAAAAATATACAAAAATTATATCCCTGTTTTAAAAAAAATCAGATTTCTGTTAAACACCAACTCCATTAGTATTTCCATCAATAACCCGTATTTTCAGAAAATGATTTTTACTATTTTAAAATTCTAAAATTCATAATTTTTAATTCTATAAATTTTTTTAATTCAAAAATTAATCTAAATTATTTAGGTAATTAATGTTAGTTAATAATTAATTAATTAATTAATTGATCAATTAATTTCAATATTAATTGATTAATTAATTTAATTATTTATTAATTAATTTAAATTAATTATTTAATTAGATTTAATTAATTATTTTCATTTAAAAATTCCGAAAAATAATTTTGAGCTTTAAAATATTATCCTAAATTATTTTTAAAGCTCGATAATTATTATTAAATGATTTTAAAGTCAGATTCAGGTGTTCGAACCTTGTTATTTAATTATAAAATGATTCATTGACCCATTTTAAATCCGAAAAATGTTCAAAAATTCGTATTAAATACCCGGAAAATCATTTTAACCCCGAATCTCCTTTGAAAAATTATTTTGATCGAATATCTTACATGCTCTTTGCTATATGTAATCAGATTAATATATAATATGCATGTATGTGCATTGTTTGACGGTTTTTGCTGTATCTTTCAATCTGTATTTCGAATTTGGGTAAAACGAAGGGTAGATAGAAGCTTGTAACGAATAGAATGAGATGAGAATAAGTATTGATAAATACTTGTAATGTATAACAGAGGAAGCGAGACATAGAAAGGGAAAGCAAGTGGTCAATGAGTGAGAATCAGTAGACAAGTACAAGTAAAGTAAAAGCTGATTGAGATAAGGCAAGTATTCTCGAACCTCCTTGTGATATATATCAAGTATTTTTGTTCATTCTTGTTAAACTGCAAGTATCTCTTGAACCATCTTGATATGTATTGAGTCGTAACCCTTATTCTTTGTAAATCATTGATTGTTGAATCCCCAGATACGAATCACATATATAGGATACTACTCCACAAATACATGTATACTATACACAGATCACTGAAACGAAATTGCTTAATATATTAACCTTCATACCTTGTTCAACATAAGACTAATCTTTGTAACCATTAAACCTTTATGCTCCTATCATCTGATTCTTTCCAAAGCTTGAAGCCAGTCCTTATACACATCTTGTTACACCTACATGGTATTATGAATCACCCTATGCTTCGAGATAAATGTTGTGTATGATTCTGTTTATTGATTTACATTATTTATCATGTTGTTTTTATATAATAGGATTATTTTTAAATATGGACCAGATTCGTTGTTAGAATAGGCCAATATGTACCTTGGATCCAGTATAAAGAGTAGAGTTGTGAGCCATTCTCGGGGTTAGTGCGTGACTGATCAGCAGTCAAACCTTGATTTTTAAAATAAAAATGAATATCCAATTCTAATCATTGCTTATCAAGAAACTTGATTCCTTATATCATTTTAGTTTATCATTTATTTAATCTCAGTATTGTCGTTATGACTTGATGAGCTAGTTAGCTCACTCTTGCAAATATGTTTATGTTCTTTTCAGTTAAAAAGGAAACTGGTGGTAGCGAGGATCCCCAGACAAGTGTGCGAGCTAGGTTTTCAAGTTTGAATGGAATAAGCTAGAAGAGGATGTTTGTCTTAGTTTGAGTTGAAAATTTGTAAGAAAGTTTTACTTCAGTTGTAAGATAAATAAATTGGGATTTGGTACGTTTGTAATATAAATAAGGTTATGGCTTGTGGGCATACTTTAACCTGTTGCGATCCATAGATTATGGTAAGTAGGGTCACTGTATATAGTATTTTTATAAATAGATTTATATAATGAGTGTGTGTGTGTGTGTTGTGAACCCCAAACTTCTGACTCAGGTTTGGAGGACGTCACAAGTTTGGTATCAGAGCTATAGGTTAAAAGACACTGCCACAAGCCTAGATTGTCGAGAATGGGTAGAGGGTTAGGATTAGGATTAAGAAAATGAAGGATAGGACATCGAGAGGTTGAGTGTGACTAAATAGTAGGTTTTGGTATGATTCGTGTTGAGATTCGATATTCTTATCTAGCAGCGTAATTTTCAGCTAGCAGGGATGGCAGATTCCTTTATCCCAGTATCATCTAATCATTCGGAGCCTTCAGTTCGAGGACCGCCATCTGATCCACGCCCTTCTCTTCCACCAGGGTCAGCCTGTTATGATGGTTGCACCACTATGAGCTATTTCACCTCCTAGTATGAGACCACCTATTCGAGGAACCCCACCGACTGATTCTGACTCTAACGGACATTCGGTTGCGGCTGCATCTTTTCGGTTTACTCCTCCCTGTTCCGTACCATAAGTAGAGGATCTTCTTTTGGAGCGAGAGGCCTTGTTGGCTCAGATTCAGGAGCTATAGCATATTAAAAGAAATATAGATGTTTAGAGGAGTGCGAGGGAGCTTCGGGATGAGATTCTTGTGACCCGGAGAATACTTAAGGCCAGACTTCATGGAGCTACTTGTGAGTATACGGCCCCAGATGCTCTTATGGGATAGGCCAGAGAGGTATTAGAGGATCTTGCGAGGCTTGGTGGACTAGAGTTCCCCTGGAGCTAGATAATAGAAATGTTGTGACAGTTATTATACGTATATCGGTGTGTAATATGTATCATCAAACTTTTGGTTGATATATATATATATATATATTTATATATATACACTAGACTTGCTGACTAGTGGATAGGCATGTTATACCTTTGCTTTTGCCGAATGTTTTCATGCTTGTACTACCAAACTTTAACATATATATACCAATACCTTTCCTTTTCTGTCATTGTCATTTACATTATTGTACATGTTTTATCTTACCTGCCACACCAGTTATAAACTCTTGTGATAACATGTACCCTGTCCCTTTATGTTTACATTCTGAAAAGAAGCATCCAATTTACTTAGTTCAACTTTTGAAATTTTTTTCAAAAAGAGATTTCTATTTACAAAAATGTTTCATTAAAATGATTTGCTTTAAAGGCTAAATAAGTTGTATTCTTTATAGAAAATGCCTCCCAGAAGAAATACATGTTCTATCAACCTGAATGAAGAAACCAACAACAACAACCAAGAAAACAATAACCAGAATGCAAATCCAGGTCCTATAGACCCAACTGTAGCCCAAATTCTTCAAATCTTGGCTCAACAAAAAGTCCATTGACTCAAAAATAACAAAGACGGGCCAATTCTCATGTAACCTTTAAGACTTTTCAGGCCGTGAATCCACCAAAATTTAAAGGTTCATTAGATCCTATTGAAGCAAGAGTCTGGTTAAAGGAAATTGAGAAGGCATTTGCCTTAGTCAAGGTGAGAGAGGAACAGAGAACTGAGTTTGCAAGTTACTATCTAAAGAATGAAGCCACCTACTGGTGGGAAACTGTTAAGACATTGGAAGGTATCGATGATATTGTATGGGATAGATTCAAGAAGTTGTTTTTAGAGAAGTATGTACCCCAGTTTATCCAGGATCAAATGGAATTAAAGTTTCTAGAGTTAAAACAGGGAAATATGTTAGTGGCGGATTATGAAAGTAGGTTTGAGGAATTGTCTAGGTTTGTACCATCATATGTAGACACTGATAGGAAGAAATCTATGAGATTCCAGCAAGGTCTTAAGCCATGGATCCGAGGGAAGGTGGCCAGATTTGAATTGGATACGTATGCGGGAGTTGTGCAGAAGGCTATGATTGCGGAAACAGAAAGTGAAATATCACAGAAAGAGAAGGAGAGTAAAAAGAGGAAGTTTGAGGAAAGAGAGGGACAGTCCCAAGCAGGGAAGTTTCCAAATTTTAATCAGAGGAAAATGCAAGTTTCAGCCCGGAAGGAATTTTAATTTTAAAATACAGAATGTCGGCGACGGAGGACAAGGCAACCGTCCTGCCACTGGGAATCAGCCAACCCAGCAGACGCTAGTTTTACCAGACTACCAGGTATGTGGAAAGAAGCATGGAGGAATTTGCAACAAGCTGAATGTGGTTTGTTATAGATGCAACTAGAGGGGGCACTATTCAAGGGAGTGTCGTGTTAGGTCACACACACTGTAGAAGGGGGTTGAATATAGTGTTTAGCATAATCAAATCGAATATAAGAACTCAAGTAACAGAAAATAGATTTTATTCAACACAATAAACTCTGATACAATATGGAACTGTCCTCTCTCAGTGATGAACAAATTATCACGAGATCTGCTAGAGTTACAAAGAATAATAACTTCGATAATCGTAACACTTATAGTGTAAACTCTATGCCTGTGTTTATATACTACACAGTTACAAGATAATCTTCTAATTGATATGGAATATAATTCTGCTTCCTAAAATATATCAACCCATTATCTTTTCTTCCAAGTATTCTATTCTTCATAGAATTCCTTCTTCATGCACAATTCTTTTTGTCTTAGCCTCGATCTTCTTTCCTTTCAATCAGCCGCCTGTCTTATCTGAAAGTCATCTTAAGTCCTGATATTATCTCCTGATAAATATCTTCGGATCACTTAAGTTCTGATAACTAAAGTTCTGATATCTTAAGTTTTGTCTTCAGTATAAGTGTTGATTTCCAGTTAAGTACTGATTTGTCCTGTTAGATAAGATCTGAAAACTAAACACAAATCATATTACACATGACATTATCAAATATATCTAACAATCTCCCCCAACTTGTAAATTAGCATAATATACAAGTTCAACAGATATTTGATGATGTCAAAAACATTAAGTACAAATGCATGAGAATTTGACTAGATAACTACAACTTACAATCCTTTCAGCTTTACCATCTTTAACTTTTGATAACAGCTTCAGTCTGTATAAACTTTAGAATTTAAGTAGTTATAGATCTTTGACTTGGCTTCAACTTTCAATTTCTTATGATCTCTTTGATATCAGGAGTTGTTCTGTGATAGTTCTTCAACAAGCATCTCTCAGCGTATTCAAGTTCATTGACCATCCTCCTTTTAGCATTTATCAATTCAGCTGTATCTTCTCAAGTTTAAAAAATAGTTGCTCTGAGATCATTTATCTTAGCTTTTCTTATCTCCTGATCTAGTCTAATCAGATATGCCTTGTCAGACTCTAGATTGAATTCCCTAGCCTTATAACCCAGAAAAGTAGTTATAATCCTAGCAGAGTTAGGCTTCATATCGACAATATCACCTTTGTGATCTCTGTACTTGGGACAGTATGTGATGTCAGACTTTACAGAATAAAGCTTCTTCTGTCTTTGAATTTGAGACTTTAAATACCCTGTAGCACTATATGTTAATCTGTCTTTCACTTGAAGTAGGAATAGAACATGTTCGAGTTCCTCAAAATACTTCAGTGGTATAGCATTTTTCTTAATCTGGTATACCCTTCCATCTATCATAAAATATAACAAGATATGTTCTTTCAAGAAGGTATGGTAAACCATTTGTACAGATTCAAGTTGATTCAATCTTTCAGGAGTTGCTCCAACACCTGGTTCACTTAAGGAAGTTAGATCATTGGTAGTGTTATGTACTCTTCTTTCATCAGAACTACCCAACACAGATTTATCTCTTGCTTCCTTTCCTATAAGAACTATTGCTTCAAAACCACTTGTTGCAGTCTTCAAAGGTTGAGCCTGTTTAGCTTTGGTGAATCATGGTAGAAGTATCTTTGAAGGTTTAACATGAGCAATGTCAGAGGTTTCCTTTTCCTTATCTTCTAAAATAAAGCCAACTTGAGCTATATCAGAGGTTGTTTGCTTCCCTGTTATATCAGAACTTACTATATCTTGACTCTGAACAACATGAGCCATGTCAGAGGTTGTTTGAAAAATCTTCTTATGCATCAGAGTAAGATTAGCATCTGCTTCATCATCAATTATTTATTCATCCATGACTGGCATATAAACCTTTACAGGTTCATCAACTTTTTCTTTGCCCTTAGACCTTGGATCAATTTCCATTTGTGATTTGGCCTTGGTTGCCTCAGAACTCGTTCTTTCCTTTATCACAATACCCTTAGGCTTTGGAAATTTCTTTTCAACAACAGAAGTTTTAGATTTTGTCTTGACACCTTCTGCTTTGAGTCTAGTTTCTTTTTCCTTTAGACTCTCAAAGTCCATTCCTGGATTTTCTTTAAGAAATAACTGCTTTGAAATTTCTTCATCAAGTTCTAGATATTTACCAGAACTTATCCTTTTACCAGTATCAGAACTTATTCTTCTCCCAGTATCAGAACTTGTTCCTTGACTTGTAATTCTAGCTTTACTTGACGAAAGTCCTTTGCCTTGACCTTGACCTCTACCCTTTTCAGAGTTTCCCTGGTCATCATTTCCATCATCCTTTCCTTTCAGTGTCTGAATAGATTTGCATTTGGACTTAAGCACTTTATCCCCCTTTTTGGCATCAGCAGGTAATAGAAGAGAGAAAAGCAATTCCACTAAGGATTGGATCTCATTGAGTTGATTTTGGTGAGAAGCTTGATTCTTCAGAATTTCTTCAATTTGAGTTTGTTGCTTCTCCTGAGTTTTCTCAATGTAGGCAATTCTGTTAAAGGCTGGCTCAAAAAATCTGTCCTTTTCAAGTTTCACATTCATATCTTGCTAGATCAAGTTTTCTTAAATTATATTCACCTTGTCATGAGTTATTGAGTGTTGACCTTGAAGGTGCCTTGTACTCAATGCAGTAACTCTCAGTTGTGCTTTGAAATCATCATTTATCAGCATTTCATCAGCTTTTGCAAGATGCTCAGCAAGAATCTTTTCAGAAGGAACAAAACTAACTGAGTTCCATTCTTTAGTCCACTCATTTCCTCTAGGAGTTTCACTCCAAGGTACTGGTGCTTCCCCTGTAACAAACTTTTTAACTAAATCAGCTTTATGAACAATTTGTTGAGGTGCATGTCCTGATGGACCAGCTGTATCAGCATCTAAATTTGTAGCAGCTTCACCAGTAATTTCTTCATTAGAAGCATCAGAACTTGTAGATCCTGCAGTATCAGCATCATCTGATAAAATAGCAGTATGTGAGGCTATAGAGGCTTCAACATTATCCTCTAAATTTTGATCTGCAGCCAGGTTCTGATCAACATCCAAAATTGATGTTGTTGGTGGAGTGAGTTGAATTGGTGGAGCTTCCAAGTACAAAACCTCAGGCACAATCAGGTTATAAATATCAATTTCAGCACTTGTACCTGGTTCTTCAGTATGTACTGGATCAACTATAGGTGACATAGGAGGTGTAGGTATTTAGTCTTGAGCAGTGTCATGTTGTGCAGTTTCTGTTTGTGCAGAAGGAAGTAATTCAATAACAACTGGTTCTGTTGAGATCAGAGATTCCTGATCCCCTTCTTAGCTGCTTCCACTACATCTGAATCTAACTCAACTATGTCCATATGAGCTCTATGTTTCTTTGATTTCCTCAAAGGTGGAGACACTGTAGGAGTTTTATCATCAGAATTTAATTTTCTAAGCCTTTTGAGGGGCCTAGAACTCCCAGTTACAGTATCATTCTGAGAAGAAACCTTCTCAGCTTTTACAACAATAGGTTCTGATATTGGAACATGTTCTTCAGTTGTTTTCTCAAATCAACAGAATTTAATCAAAACATTCATCACAAAATAAAATAAGTCGATGAAGTAAAGATTAATAAATTTCAAGTAAACATGCACAGTCACATAATTTGAGAAACAAAGAACAAATCTTGCAATTTAAAGAAAATTTCATTGATATACCAGATGATTACATTCGATGAAATTTATCAATTACTTGCAAAAATTACAAGATAGTCCTATTCTACGATTCCTAAAATCAATAGCCTTAGTCCTAAGCTAAGAAGCCTGACAAAGCTAACGGTGAAGAGAAACGGATGGATAACAATTAATTCTTCTTCCTACTTTCAACAAAGAGAACAGCAAGATGAATGATTTGCTCCTGCTGTCTAAGAATACGAAGATGAGCTTCTCTTTGGAAAGATAACAGATCATTTTTAATGTTCTCTAGAAGTTGAATCCAGATTACAAATGGAATGTTGTTGATAGGATATGAAGTCAGAATTCCATTTCGAAAAATGAACACCGTTTCGGTGCCATAGCTGTAACACCAACTAAAATGAGCCATTATTTGAGAGAAATGACCATATGTGGTTTTACTGATGAATGATCAGTCATTTAAATAGGCAATGGAATACTAAGGGACACGAGGACTGGTTAAACATTACAAGTAAAAAGAATGACCCCTCGACTCCCTAGACTGATGTGTAATAATAACAGTCAGTAAAAGATCTAAAGCCAGAGTTAATGGGCACGAGATATAATAATAATTAATGTGCGCATGCAGGTTTTAAAGACATACACGCTAACCACTAACCCATAATGATTATGACTATTTTATCTCACATTAACCAATATTCTGTAAAAATATTATCGTTCAAGTAATGACCAAAAATAAACCAAGTAAATAAATACTGTCACGTCAGCATCAAAACTTGATTATTATCAGGATTTAAAAGTCATCGGAATATGGCTCCTTTACTCGAAAAGTGAATGTGTGTTCCTGTAATTCTTCACACAAATACTGATATGGTTTCATCAGAACTTAATCATCAGAACTTCCATCAGAATTTGTCCTCAAAATTTATGCAATCTGACACATAGACTGTTCATCTAAAATAACATTGATCACCACAGTAATTTTCATCATTCTTATGGAGTGTAAGTTTGTATTAAGATAAATATCAGACAAAGAATAAAGTCTGATTCACTTCAGTACATCTTAGAAATAAGGCATAACTAAGAACTTTGCTCAAAATCTGTCATTATTCTGAAGCCTACTATTGAATGAATTCATGCATGAGTCCACCTCAACTGTTTTGTGCTCATTTTATGCATCTTTTGAAATTCTATTTTACAGTGGCTTCTCAGTGTAAGTGAGTCACGACTGCTTATCAGAATTTATGATGTTATCAGAGTATTTCTCCAGTAATCATAGAGTGTGAAAAGTCACCAAGAAAATTTTATATTTCTTTTCTAATGCATATTAATTAATACCAGCAATGCACTTGGGTCTTCCCTTCCACATTTTTACTCTAGATCTCAAAGGAGTACCTGATTTTTATTTCTTTTCTTTTCTTTTTCTTTTGATAAGTGAGGCTTATCAGCACTTAGTACATCCACCAGATTTACTAATATCAGAACTTAACAACAGATAAGAAGCACTATTCTAGTTTTTAACTTAGTAATAAGATACACAAAGTAAACTTAACTAAGCTCAATATCAGAATTTGCTTGTGTTAAAAGATTTCCACATAAACAATTACTTCAAAATGGGATCTTTAGTATATTAAGGACTACTAGGTCAGTATCTACCACAGTTATCCTCATTGGATTGAATAGTCACAGAAACATTCATATCACTATCAGAGTTTATAAATTCACATCAGACAACAATTAGCATTTAAGTAATTTTCAATTTAAGCACAGAATACACAAAGATAGTAATATCTGTAAATACTAATCATAAAGTCTGATGTATCAGAATATAAACTAAGAAGATTTAGAGAAAGAACTCGAAATCATTCCAAGTTCATTTACCAATCTTGTAAAAGTAGCTTCACACAGTGGTTTTGTGAAGATATCTGCTAAATGTTGATCTGTGGGAACAAAATGCAATTCCACTGTACCTTCATCCACATGTTCCCTTATGAAATGGTACCTAATGCTGATGTGCTTTGTCATTGAGTGCTGAACTGGATTATCTGTCATAGCAATAGCACTTTGATTATCACAGTAAATAGGGATTTTACAAAATTCTAACCCATAATCCAGTAACTGATTCTTAATCCAAAGAATCTGTGCACAACAGCTTCCTGCAGCAATGTATTCTGCTTCTGCAGTTGATGTGGAAATTGACTTCTGTTTCTTACTAAACCAAGAAACCAATCTGCTTCCAAGAAATTGGCAGCTTCCACTTGTGCTTTTCCTGTCAATTTTGCATCCTGCAAAGTCTGCATCTGAGTAACCTATCAGCTTAAAATCTGATTCTCTAGGATACCACAATCCCAGACCAGCTGTACCCTTAAGGTACTTGAAAATTCTTTTCACGGATGTTCAGTGAGGTTCTCTTGGATCTGCTTGATATCTTGCACAAAGACAGGTAGCATACATGATATCAGGTCTACTTGCAGTTAGATAGAGTAGTGAGCCAATCATACCTCTGTAATCAATAATATCTACTGATTTACCAGTATCCTTATCAAACTTAGTTGCAGTGGCCATAGGAGTGGATGCACTTGAACAATCCTGTATTCCGAATTTCTTCAACAAATTTCTGGTGTACTTTGATTGACAAATAAAAGTTCCTTCTTCATTCTACTTGACTTGAAAGCCCAGAAAATAGTTAAGTTCTCCCATCATACTCATTTGATATCTTGACTGCATCAGTTTGGCAAACTTCTTACAAAGTCTGTCATTTGTAGAACCAAAAATGATATCATCAACATATATTTGCACCAAAAGTAAGTCCTGTCCATGGTTGAGGTAGAACAATGTGTTATCAATAGTCCCTCTGTTAAATCCACTTTCCAGAAGAAACTGAGCTAATGTCTCATACCATGCTCTTGGAGCTTGCTTAAGGCCATAAAGTGCTTTATCAAGCCTGTAGACATGATTTGGAAATTTGGGATCTACAAATCCTGAAGGTTGTTCAACATATACTTCCTCTCCCAATTCTCCATTAAGAAAAGCACTTTTCACATCCATTTGAAAGACTTTAAACTTCTTGTGAGCAGCATAAGCCAAAAATATCCTTATGGCTTCCAATCTAGCAACTGGTGCAAATGTTTCATCATAATCAATTCCCTCCTGTTGAGAGTATCCTTTTGTAACCAGCCTTGCTTTGTTCCTTGTAATTATGCCGTCACTGTCAGTTTTGTTTCTAAACACCCATTTTGTACCAATAACTGATCTGTTCCTTGGTCTTGGCACTAGGGTCCAGACTTTATTTCTTTCAAATTCATTTAACTCTTCTTCCATTGCTTGCACCCAATCAGCATCTTGAAGAGCTTCTTCCACTTTCTTTGGTTTAGTCTGAGAGAGAAAAGAATGATAAAGACATTCATTTGATGTAGATGTTCTAGTTTTGACACCTGCATCAGGATTTCCAATAATTAAGTCAGGTGTATGTGCTTTAGTCCACTTCCTTGCATATGGAAGGTTTTCTCTAGAACTGGATGCTCTCCCATGATCCATGATGTCTCCCCCTGAAATTATGCTCTCTGAGTTGGATCTTTCATTATTTGAGTTTCCAGAAATATCAGAACATGAGTTTCCAGAATTATCAGAACTCGGCCCATCAGAACTTGAAGAGCCTGTTGTAGGTTCTGATGCTTCTTGAGATGTGGTTGGATCTTCAGTATACTCCCCCTGTACAGGTGCAATTTCCTTAGGCGTAGTCACCACAGTTTCAATAAAATCAGAGTTTAATCCATCAGAGTTTGCAGTATCAGGATTTACATCATCAGAATTTAAAACTTCATTTTTGAATCTCAGCTGATCATAATCATTGAAATCTTCAAGTCCAGTAATCTTCTTATCATCAAAAGAGACATTGATAGATTCCATGACAACCCTTGTTCTTAAATTGTAGACTCTGAAGGCTTTTGTAGAAAGTGGATATCCAACAAAAATTCATTCATCAGCTTTTAGATCAAATTTGGATAGCTGTTCGGGATGAGTCTTAAGAACAAAACACTTACATCCAAATACATAAAAATACTTCATATTTGGCTTCTTTTTCTTCACCATCTCATATGCTATTTTTCCATGCTTGTTAATGAGTGTTGCATTCTGAGTAAAACAAGCAGTCTGCACAGCTTCAGCCCAAAAGTAGGTTGGCAACTTTGCTTCATCAAGCATAGTTCGTGCAGCTTCAATAAGATTTCTATTCTTTCTTTCAACAACTCCATTTTGCTGTGGAATTCCAGGAGCAGAAAATTCCTGCTTTATTCCATGGTCTTCACAGAATCTTTGACCAATTTATCCAGTTGCTTGACTTGATCAATCAAGATAGATGCAATTTCACTTTTTATGTGCAAGAAATACACCCATGTGTATCTGGTGAACTCATCCACTATGACCATAGCATATTTCTTCTTTGCAATAGATATGACATTCACTGGACCAAATAGATCAACATGTAGTAGGTGATAAGGGCTCAAAAATTGATGATTCATTCTTGCTCTTGAATGAAGATTTTCTTTGTTTTACCTTCTGACATGAATCACAAAGGCCATCAGGAGCAAATACTGATTTTGGCAGTCCTCTCACAAGATCTTTCTTGACTAGTTCATTTATATTGTTAAAATTTAAATGAGAGAGTTTCTTGTGCCAATCCTAGCTTTCTTCAATTGATGCTCTACTCAACAGACAAATTGCAGAACCATCAGTACTTGTTGAAAGCTTGGCTTCATAAATGTTACCATTCCTGTATCCTTTCAGAACAACTTTGCCTGTAGATTTTCTTACAACTTCACAGTATTCTTCAAATAAATCCACATGATAACCTCTGTCACAGATTTGACTAACACTCAGCAGATTGTGTTTAAGTCTTGAGACCAGAGCTACTTATCCAATGATGACATTCCCAAGATTGATATTGCCATATCCCAAAGTTTTTCCAATGTTTCCATCTCCATAAGAAACACATGGTCCAGCTTTCTCCATAAAGTCTGATAGCAGGGCTTTATTTTCAGTCATATGTCCTGAACATCCACTGTCCAAAACAAGGATGTTCTTCCTGTTGCAATCACAAAGACCACTAATGATTAGTTTTAAGGACCCAGACTTGCTTGGAATCTTTGGCCTTTTTAAGTTTGTTAACATTTGCAGCGGATTTAGCATCAGAGTTTATGTTAACAGTTTTCTTATCAGAATTTGCAATATCAGACTTTGCATCAGAACTTACACTATAAGGAATAATGCTAACTTTCTTTACAGAAGTTTTTATTTGATAATAATCATAGTACAAACTATGATATTCCTTACAAGTATAAATAGAATGCCATAAACTACCACAATGAAAATAAGGATTTTCTGGCTGATATCTAATAGACTGACTCTTAACTCCTGATTTTGAAGGTAAGGAGTTTATATTCTTATTCTTCCTGCGAAAAGAAGCCAGATGGTTAGAATTTCCACAGTTATGACATGTTTTTCTAGGAGCATTAGGAACAGGCTTATAATTGTTACTTTTGTTCACACCTTCCTTTCCATTCCTATTTTTCCTAGGTGGCTTTACCTTGTTTACATTCTTAACATCTTTCAGCTTATGCTTAAGCTGCTTCTTAGTCATTAAGCCTTTATTAACTTCAGTTGGCTTATCATGTTTAGGTTTGTCAGAAGTTACTTTCTCCTTAACTTCTGATTTATCAATATCAGACTTTGCAGTTACAAACTTAACAGGATTTACCTTTGGTTTATGTTTAACAACTATAGGCTCAGTTTCTACAGTTCCCTTACTGTTCTTATCATCTTCATAACCTAAGCCCTCTTTCCAGTTTCCACTACTAAGAATATCCTGAGTTGCTTTACCAGAGTTAGTCCAAATTCTGATAATCTCTCTTTCCTTTTCTATCTCATTTTTTAGAGATTCATTCATTTTTAACACTTCATCCCTAACATAAAAGGCATCATCCCTACTTTCTGAGTTTGATGGAACATGACTAACTCTTTTTCTAAATAATCATTCCTCTTTTTATAAGCAAGATTTTCAGAAGTTAATCTTTCACATGTTAAAGTTTGATCTTTATAACTAATGAACATGGTTTTAAGATATCTTCTCAACTCAGTAATATCATCAATATGAAAGGCATAAGTAGTTTGAGGTACCTTTAAGTCAGCAGTCTCAGAACTGCTATCAGCATTTGCCATCAAGGCATAGTTTTCCTCATCCTCAGAATCTGAAGCATCTGACCATCTTTTCTTCTTTGTGACAAGATCCTTACCTTTGTCACTTTTCCCTTTTCTGTAATCTGGAGATATGTGGCCTTTCTCACCACAATTGTAGCATTTAACATTTAAGTAATCTCCTCTATCAGATTTTCCTCCTTTGCCTTCAGATTTTCTGAAACCTTTCTTATCAGAACTTGCACATTTCCTGGAAAACTTCTTTCATCTCCTGAATTTTATGTGAGCAATCTTTGTGATCCCTTTCACCATAAGAGCATACAGCTTCATCATCTCCTCATCAGGGTCCATCTCAGGTATACTTTCAGTTTCTGAGTCATCATCACTATCAGAACTTGATGACTTAGTATCAGACTTTGTGATGAGAGTCTTTCCCTTGCCTTTCCTTGAGGCATCTTCTTTGGGACTTTCCTCCTCAGCCACAAAGGCAAATGTCCTTGACTTTCTTCCATTCCTCTTACTTCTTTGTTCCATCTCAAGTTCATGAGTCTTGAGCATCCCATAAATTTCATCAAGAGTTGTTTCCTCAAGAGCATAGTTGTCTCTTATTATTGTGGTCTTCAAATCCCATCTTTCAGGAAGAGCTAACAGGAATTTAAGATTTGAATCTTCAATATCATACTCTTAGTCAACCAGTGACAAATCATTAAAGAGTTTGACAAATCTGTCATATAAATCAGTTAATGACTCATCAGGCTTTGAGTCAAAGTGCTCATACTCTTGAGTGAGTATCGTCTTCCTATTCTTCTTGATTGAATCAGTTCCCTGACACCTTGTTTCCAAAGCATCCCATATATCTTTTACAGTCTTGCAGTTAATTACCCTGTTTGACATGACATTATCAATAGCACTATGCAGCAAGTGTCTTACCCTTGTATCATTTGCAATCGATGAGATATCTTCAGCAGTGTAATCACTTTTCTCCTTTGGTAAAGACTTTGCTGGCTGACCTGTAACTTCCATAGAGAGTTTGGTTGGCATATGTGGTCCTTCATAAATCCTGTCAAGATATTTTGGATCTGTAGCTTCCAGAAACATAGCCATCTTCACTTTTCATATGGAATACTCGGAAGGTTTCAACATGGGAACTCTTATAGTCTCATATCGACTATGAGTTACGATTTTTGGAGGTTCTTTAGTTTTGGTGGGCTTGGTTGGAGTTTCTTTTTCATACATGATTGATTTTGGATCTTAAACTGTTTGTGTGTTAACAGATTGCTCTGATACCACTTGTTAGGTCACACATACTGTAGAAGGGGGTTGAATACAGTGTTTAGCACAATCAAATCAAATATAAGAACTCAAGTAACGAAAAACAGATTTTATTCAACACAATAAACTATGTTATAATATGGAACTGTCCTCTCTCAGTGATGAACAAATTATCATGAGAGCTGCTAGAGTTACAAAGAATAATAACTTCGATAATCGTAACACTTATAGTGTAAACTCTATGCCTGTGTTTATATACTACACAGTTACAAGATAATCTTCTAATTGATATGGAATATAATTTTGTTTCCTAAAATATATCAACCAGTTATCTTTTCTTCCAAGTATTCTATTCTTCATAGAATTCCTTCTTCATGCACAATTCTTTATGTCTTAGTCATGATCTTCTTTCCTTTCAATCAGCCGCCTGTCTTATCTGAAAGTCATCTTAAGTCCTGATATTATCTCTTGATAAATATCTTCTGATCACTTAAGTTCTGATAACTTAAGTTCTGATATCTTAAGTTTTGTCTTCAGTATAAGTGCTGATTTCCAGTTAAGTACTGATTCGTCCTGTTAGGTAAGATCTGAAAACTAAACACAAATCATATAACACAAATCATATTACACATGACATTATCAAATATATCTAACATATCGTAATCAACCAGCCAGAGGATCAACCTATCAGGAATCAGGAAGGTAAAGCTCCAACAATTGGGTTTACATGTTTCAACTGTGGAAAGCCATGACACATAGAAAGGGACTGTAAGACACCAGTTCTAGTCAATAATGCGCTGAGAATCATGGGATCTACTCCAACAGTGAGTGAACCTCCCAGGGCTGGAGTTTATGATATGTATGTGAAGGATGCTATTATGGACACTGATGTTGTGGCAGGTATGCTTACTGTGAATTCTTTATGTGCTAAAGTGTTATTAGATACGGGATCAACTCGATTATCTATTTCTCAAGATTTTGTTGATAAGTTGAATTGTCCAGTTGAATTGTTAAATGAGATTATGATTGTAGAATTAGCAAATTGAGAGCGTGTATCTGTTAACCAAGTGTGTACAGACTGTGAGATTGAGATTTTTGGCAATAAGTTTAGTGCTGACTTGATACCATTTAAGTTAGGAGAATTTAACGTTATTTTAGAAATGGATTGGCTATCTAAGCATGATGCTCAGATAGATTGTCGTAATAAGGAGGTATTCTTGAAGACGTCGGACGAGAAAGTGGTGACGTTTAGAGGTCAGAGGCAAACAAAGAAGTTTTTAAGGATGATTCAAGCTAAGAAGTTAATACGACAAGGATGTGAGCATTTCATTGTTTATGTGATATATAGAAATCAAGAGCCATCAAAACTTGAAAATATTCCAGTGGTAAATGAATTTCCGGACGTGTTCCCAGACGAGTTACCAGGACATCCTCCGGATAGAGAAACTGAGTTTGCGATCGACTTAGCACCTAGAATGGAACCAGTATCTAAGGCTCCATACAGAATGGCTCACGTTGAAATAAAGGAGTTGCCAAAGGAATTGCAAGAGTTATTGGAAAAAGGAGTGGTTAGACCCAGTGTATCCCCATAGGGTGCACCGATACTATTTGTTAAGAAGAAGGATGGAAGCATGAGATTATGCATCGACTATCGAGAACTCGCCAAGCTTACTATCAAGAATAAGTATCCATTACCTCGAATCAATGATTTGTTTGACCAAATGAAAGGAGCCAAATATTTTTCTAAGATTGATATGAGATTCGGATAACACTAATTGAAGATTAAACCCGATACGTACCAAAGACAGCTTTCAGAAGAAGGTACAGTCATTCTGAATTCTTAGTGATGTCTTTTGGACTAATGCCCCAACAGCATTTATAGACTAGATGAACAAAATTTTCAAAGAATATTTGGAAAAGTTTGTCATTGTGTTTGTCGATGATATTTTAATCTATTCAAAGTCAACGAAAGACCATGTGGAGCATTTAGAGATAGCTTTGGGAATTTTGAGAAAGGAGAAGTTGTATGCCAAGTTTTCAAAGTGTGAGTTTTGGTTACAAGAAGTTCAATTTTTAGGGCACATAGTAAGTAATAAAGGGATCAAAGTGGACCCAGCGAAGATTGAAGCTGTTATAAATTGGGAAAAGCCAAAACCACCAACAGAAGTGAGAAGTTTCCTAAGATTAGCAGGATATTATCGAAGATTTGTTCAAGATTTCTCGAAGATTGTGACACCTTTGACGAAGCTTACCATGAAAAAAGAGAAGTTTATATGGAACGAGAAGTGTGAAAAAGTTTTCAAGAATTGAAAAAGAGATTGATCACGGCACATGTTTTGTCACTTCCAGATGATCAAGGAAATTTTGTAATCTATAGTGATGCTTCTCATAAGGGATTAGGTTGTGTTTTAATGCAGCATGATAAAGTTATTGCATATACGTCTAGACAACTGAAACCTCATGAGCAGAAGTATCCTACTCATGACTTGGAACTAGCAGCAATAGTATTCGCTTTGAAGATTTGGAGACAATATCTATATGGAGAGAGATGCGAGATTTATACGGATCAAAAGAGTTTGAAGTATATATTCACGTAAAAGGAAGTTAATATGAGACAACGAAAATGGTTGGAATTAATCAAGGACTATGATTGCATGATTAACTATCACCCTGAAAAAGTAAATGTGGTGGCAGACGCGTTAAGTAGAAAAGAGAGATTGAATATGTTAACAGTAATAGAGGATTTATATATGGAGTTTCAGAAGTTGGAATTGGAAGTCAAAATTTGCAAGCCTGATGAAGCAAAGATGTATAGTATGACTTTTCAATCAGAATTGTTAGAAAAGATAAGGTCAAGAGGACATAATTAATTATTTTTAATTAAAAAATAAATATAAATTATTTGGTTTATTAATTTTAGTTAATAACTAATTATTTAATTGATAAATTAATTTCAATATTAATTCATTAATTAATTTAATTAGTTATTAATAATTTTAATTGATTATTTAATTAGATTTAATTATTTTTTTGATTTAAAAATTCCGAAAAATAGTTTTGAGCTTTAAAATATTATCCTAAATTATTTTCAAGGCTTGATAATTATTATAAAATGATTTTAAAGTCAGATTCGGGTGTTCGAACTTTGTCATTTAATTATGAAATGATTCATTACCCGTTTTAAATCCGAAAAATGTTCAAAAATTCGTATTAATACCCGAAAAATTATTTTAACCCCGAATCTCCTTTGAAATATTATTTTGATCTGATACCTAACATGTTATGTGCATTGTTTGACGGTTTTTGCTGTATCTTTCAATCCGTAAGTCGGATTTGGGTAAAACGAAGGGTAGATAAAAGCTTGTAACGAATAGAATGAGATGAGAATAAATATTGATAAATACTTGTAATGTCTAACAGAGGAAGCGAGATGTAGAAAGGGAAAGCAAATGGTCAGTGAGTGAGAATCAATAGACGAGTACAAGTAAAGTGAAAGGGGATTGAGATAAGGCATGTATTCTAGAACCTCCTTGTGATATATAGCAAGTATTTTCGTTCATTCTTGTGAAACTGCAAGTATCTCTTGAACCATCTTGATATGTATTGAGATAGTTCTGTTTTATATTGCAAGTGATTTTAAGTACATAACCTTAAACCCTGATTTTTCTTATTGATCTTTGAGTCGTAAGCCTTATACTTTATAAACCATTGATTGTTGAATCCCCATATATGAATCACATATATACGATACTACTCCATAAATACATGTATATTATACAAAGATCACTAAAATGGAATTGCTTAATATAGAAAACTTCATACCTTGTTCAACATAAGACTAATCCTTGTAACCATTAAACCTTTGTGCTCTTATCATCTGATTCTTTCCCAGGCTTGAAGCTAATCCTTATACACATCTTGTTACACCTACATCTTATTATGAATCACCCTATGCTTCGAGATAAATGTTGCGTATGATTCTTTTTATTGATTTACATTGTTTATCATGTTGTTATTATAGAATTGGATTGTTTTTAAATATGGACCAGATTCGTGGTCGGACCATATTCATGACCAGAATAGGCCAATGTGTGTCTTGGATCCAGTATAAAGAGGAGAGATGTGAGCCTTGCTCGGGGTTAGTGCGTGACTGATCAGTAGTCTAACCTTGATTTTTAAAATAAAAGTGAATATCCAATATCAAAAAACTTGATTCCTTATATCATTTCAGTAGATCATTGTTTAATCTCAGTATTGTCGTTATGAATTGTTGAGCTAGTTAGCTCACTCTTGCAAATCTGTTTATGTTTTTTCCCAATTAAAAAGGAAACTGGTGGTAGCGAGGATCCCCAGACAAGTGTGTGAGCTAGGTTTTCAGGTTGAAATGGAATAAGCTAGCAGAGGATGTTTGTCTTAGTTTGAGTTGAAAATTTGTAAAAAAGTTTTACTTCAGTTGTAAGATAAATAAATTGGGATTTGGTACGTTTGTAATATAAATAAGATTGTGGCTTGTGGGCATACTTTAACCTGTTGTGATCCGTGGATTATGGTAAGTAGGGTCACTGCATATAGTATTTTCATAAACAGCTTTATATAATGAGTGTGTGTGTGTGTTGTGAACCCCAAACTTCTGACCCGGGTTTGGAGGACGTCACATTTGAGGATTAAAGGTGGCAAAGGGGTACATGGATTAATAAAAACTTTTGCTTTTAAAATTGCGATTTATGATATGTCGACAAAAAATATTTTCTGATTTATAAAACTATTATTCCCTTATTAAAATTGGATTTTGTCTCATATCACATTTTGTTTAATGTCTATTTTTATAATTCCTTTTTCCAACATATATATTTATAATATTGTATTCTAAGTTTGTTTACAAATAAAATTACAAATTCAGCCTTTTTAAGTATAATGATCAACTACTTGATATTCACTTTCTATAATATTAACTATATTCATTTTTATGATAAGATATTAACCGATACATTCTTGTTTTAGAATCGGTATATATCTTTTGATCTAATATCTACTTTACAATATATAGATATGTATATATAGAGCATACTCTAATAAAAACTTTCTTATTATGAGAACATGGAATTAATCATTAAATCAATAAAATAATTTTATAAAAATTATAAAATTAATATATATAAAAATTTCCACCAAAATCACAATATTACTGCCACAATATTAGTGCCATAGCGGATGCATCAGCACCACCAACCATCAACCATCCATGAATAACCACACACCAACATGAATAATCTTACAAAACTCAAATTATATTCATGAAATTTATATTAATCCCTATATGGAAATCAGTAAATTCAAGTTCCATTAACAAAAAAATTAACAGAGAAATCATTAAATATCAACATTAATCACCAATATTTTCTGTCTTTACATATTTACATTTTTTAAACACAACATGAATTTAATCCAAGATCAAACAATTTTTTAAGTATAAATGACAAGTGGCTTTTGTAATAGAAATTAAAGATATCAATTTATATGTATATGATTGTACACATGTATACACACACTTTTAGAAGAAATAATTGAAAACAAATTTCTTAATCCCCTCACTGTTTTGAGAAATTAACTATAGATACTACCCGTGAAAACATGTCACAAAATCAAAACCTTGAATATCAAGAAGATTTATACATAAAGAACAGAAAAACACACTAAAATAAATCAAACTCTCATAAGGAAAACAAAAATCAATCAAACTCAAAAATTATCAAAGGAAAACAAAAGTTTAATCAAGGAAAACATTAAAAAGGATTGAGGGTTTTCATGTAGAAAACCCGTATAATAGTCTACTGTGAATTTTTGGAAATATTTTGATGAACTACAAATCATTAACTAATTTTAAGTCTATGCACATTTAGCTGGAGTGTATGTTGTTAGTAATTTGGCAAAATTTCTTCAGATTTCACAAAATAAAGAAATTAGTAATTGTCGATTATATAACAGCGTTAATTCTATAACGAGATTCAGCAAAAGAGCATTACACAAATATGTTTAAAGAAAATAGGTGATTTTGATATGCCACGAAATTCGGCTCTACATACTTAGTGTAGAACAAATTTTAAAGCTCTAAAGAATTCTTAATTGCACTTACGTATATAAATAATGACTCCTGTATATTTAAATATTTGTGGTAACGTACCTATTGAGCCTTTCCTTTTGTGATAAGGAATGCTGAGACAATCCATAAGACTTAGCGAAAATTGCAGTAATGTACCAAAAACAACCTCCAAAAAAACTGTTAGAAACTTAAAAAGTTAAAAATTACATTTTTGTAAACATACTATATGCACTAAAGTCACACAAAGGCAACGCTTGTATGAAAGTTATTTTAATCCAATATGAATCACTTTTAAGTGAATCTTTACTTAGTGTATCTACATATCTAATGCTACATTCAAACTAAAATATTAAAAGTTTTCAATCTATGTTAGGTCACACACACTGTAGAAGGGGGTTGAATACAGTGTATAGCACAATCAAATCGAATTCAAATAACACAAGTAACAGAAAATAGACTTTATTCAAAGCAATAAACTCTATTACAATATGGAACTGTCCTCTCTCAGTGATGAACAAAATATCACGAGAGCTGCTAGGGTTACAATAAATAATATTCTCGATAATTATAACACTTATAGTGTAAACCCTATGTCTGTGTTTATATACTACACAGTTACAAGATAATTGCTAATTGATATGGAATATAATTCTGCTTCCTAAAATATATCAATCAGATATCTTTTCTTCCAAGTATTCCATTCTTCATAGAATTCCTTCTTCATGCATATCTCTTCTTACGTTTGTCTTGATCTTCTTTCCTTTCAATCAGCCGCCTTCCTTATCTGAAAGTTTCCTTTAAGTCCTGATATTATCTCCTGATAAATATCTCCTGAACCTTAAGTACTGATAACTTAAGCTCTGACTTCAGTATAAGTGCTGATTTCAGTTAAGTACTGATTTGTCCTGTTTAAGTAAGATCTGAAAACTAAACATAAATCATATTAGTCATGACATTATCAAATATATCTAACAATCTCCCCCAACATGTAAATTAGCATAATATAAAAGTTTAACAGATATTTGATGATGTCAAAAACATTAAGTACAAATGCATGAGAAATTGACTAGATAACTACAACTTACAGTCCTTAAAGCTTTACCAACTTTAACTTCTGATAACAACTTCAGTCTGTATACATATCAGAATTTGAGCAGTTGTAGATCTTGACTTGGCTTCACTTTCTGATCTCTCTGATATCAGGAGTTGTTCTGAGATAGTTCTTTAACAAACATCTCTCAGCATATCTGAGTTCATCAATCATCCTCCTTTTAGCATCTTTGAGTTCTGCAGAATCTTCACCAGTTTGAAAGATAGCAGCCCTGAGATCATTAATTCTAGCTTTCCTTATGTCCTGATCCAGTCTGATCAAATATGCCTTGTCAGACTCAAGATTGAATTCTACAGCCTTATAACCCAAAAAGGTAGTTATAATCTTAGCAGAGTTAGGCTTCATCTCAACAATATCACCCTTGTGATCTCTGTACTTTGGAAGATATGTGTTGTCAGACTTTACAGAATAAAGCCTTTTTTGTCTCTGAATTTGAGTCTTCAAATAGTTTGCAGCACTTTCTGTTATTCTGTCATTCACTTAAAGTAAGAATAAAACATGTTCCAATTCTTCAAAATACTTCAGTGGAATAGCATTTTCCCTTATATGGTAAACCCTACCATCTGTCATGAAATATAACAAGATGTGTTCTTTCAAGTAGGTATGATAAACCATCTGTACATATTCTAGTTGATTCAATCTTTCAGGAGTTGCTCCAACACCTGGTTCACTTAAGGAAGTTGGATCATTGGTTGTGTTATGTACTTTTCTTTCATCAACACTACCCAATCCAGATTTATCTCTAGCTTCCTTTCGAGTACCCACTCTTGCTTCAAAACCACTTGCTGCAGTCTTCAAAGGTTGAGTCTGTTTGGCTTTAGTGAAACCTGGTAGGAGTAACCTTGAGGATTTAACATGAGCAATGTCAGAGGTTTCCTTTGATTTATCTTCTGATATCAAGTCAACTTGAGCCATGTTAGAGATTGCTTGCTTCATGGTTATATCAGAACTAACTATATCTTGACTCTGAACAACTTGAGCCATGTCAGAGGTTGTCTTAAAAATCTTTCTTGAAGTCAGAGTTAGATCAGCATCTTCAACAGAAATTTCTTCATCCATAGGAGGCACATAAACCTTTATAGGTTCACCAACTTTTTTCTCTGCCCTTGGACCTTGGATCTATCTGTAATTGTGATTTAGCCTTGGTTGTCTCAAGATTTATCCTTTCTATTATCACAATGCCTTTGGCCTTAGGAAGTTTCTTTTTACCAACAGAAGCTTTAGATTTAGAATTGACTTTTTCTGACTTAAGTCTAGCTTCTTCTTCCATTAGACTCTCAAAGTCCATTCCTGGATTTTCTTTCAGAAATAATTATCATGAAATTTCTTCATCAAGATCCAAAAGTTCATCAGAACTTATCTTTTTACCAGTATCAGAGGTTATTCTTCTCCCAGTATCAGAACTTGTTCTATGACTTGTAGTTCCAGCTCTTCTTGATGAAAGACTTCTACCTTCACCATGACCTCCACCCATTTCAGAGTTTCCCTGTTCATCTTTTTCATCATCATTCCCCTTCAGTGTCTAGTACTTTCTTAGTCATTTCTTGCTTGAGTAATTCTTCCTGAATTTTATGCACCTCGGCATAAGTTGTTGAATATAGACCTTGAAGATGTCTAGTACTCAATGCAGTAACTCGTAGCTGTGTCTTGAAATCATCATTAATTAGCATCTCATCAGCTTTTGCCAAGTGCTCGGCAAAAAATTTCTCAGATGGAACAAAGGTGACTGTATTCCACTCCTTAGTCCACTCCTGTCCTCTAGGAGTTTCACTCCAAGGTACTGGTGCTTCCCCTGTAAAAAACTTCTTGACTATCTCACTTTTGTGAACAGTTTGTTGAGGTTCATGTCCTGATGGACCAGCTGTATTAGCATCTTCTTTTGTAGCAGCATCACCAGTATCATTAGCATTTGCAGCATCAGAACTTACAGAGTCAACATCCTCTGATAAAAGAACAGTATGAGAGGCTATTGAGGCTTCAACATCATCCTCTAAGTGCTGATATGCTTCCAAGTTCTGATCAACAGCCATATTCAGATGCTCATCTATAATCTGATCATCAATGTCTAGATGCAGAGAAGGTATTATAGATAATTCTGGAGTTTCATTAGCATCAGTAATTGGTGTTGTTGATGGATTAATTTGAGCTGTTGGAGCTTCTAAATAGAGAACCTCAGGCACAATTAGGTTGTGAATATCAATCTCAGCACTTGTGCCTGGGTCTGCAGTAGATACCGGTTCATTGACAGGAGACACAGGTGGTGTTGATATTTTATCTTGAGCAGTTTTCTGAGTTGGTGACAATGGAGATGTAGATGTAGTGGCTTCAGCAAATTCTGGCTCTTTTGAGATCAGAGATTCCTGATCTCCTTCCTTAGCTGCTGCTTTCTCATCCTCTGAAACTGACTCAGCCTTGTACCTTTGTGCTCT
Organism: Apium graveolens; assembly: GCF_009905375.1. Taxonomy (NCBI): domain Eukaryota; kingdom Viridiplantae; phylum Streptophyta; class Magnoliopsida; order Apiales; family Apiaceae; genus Apium; species Apium graveolens. The sequence continues at coordinate 255,466,674 of NC_133653.1, forward strand.
TTGTTTCTTGTATCTCTTGGAAGGTGGAGATTCCTTGGGAGTTTCATCTAAATACATCCTTCTAAGCCTTTTGAGAAGCTTAGATCCCCAAATTCCAGTATCCTTCTGAGAAGAAACCTTCTCAGCTTCTTTGACAACAGGTTCTAATATAGGCACTTGTTCCTCACTGCCTGACTCATCTCTCAGAACAATCCTCCTTCTCTTCTGTGGTGTCTGAGGTACAGTCTTTGTCCTCTTGGGCTTTGAAGATGAAGGCCTCACAGTATGTGCTGATGATGAAGGTTGAGATATCTGTGAAGGTTTGATATATGTTCTGATAGAGGGTTGAGTAGGCTGAGGTGTATATGTGGTATGTTCTGATGGTTGTTGTGGTGTCTGGGATGTATTGGTGGGTTGAACATCAGGATAAACAGATCTGTAGGTTTGAGGATCAGCATTTACCAAGATCTGTTTTACAGACTAAGGTATCTGTAAGGGTCTAACTACCTTTTTCTTAAGGTTGGCATTTACCAAATCATTAAAAGCCCTTTTTGCAAGTGTAAAAGGAGGAAATAAAGAACTGGCTAGTTGAGGGTCATCAGCACAACAAAAAGTATAAATAAGCTGACAGAATCTAGCAAAGTATACTACATTCCTATCCTCTATCATCCTATCCCCTATAAAGCCTAGCACAGCACTTGTAAAATCAAAATGAGTTTGGTGAATAATAGCATACCCGATGTGTTGACTCATAATCGGAATGGCATCAAAGTTGGAACATTTATTGGTGAATGCCTTAGTGATGCAGTCGAAGAAAAAGCTCCATTCCTTTCTGATATGTGCTCGTTTCAACTGTCCAAGCTTGGCCAAACTCTTCTCATACCCCAAATTGGCCATGAGCTTCTGGAGAACGGGTTCCTCCGGTGTTGAGAAAATGCAGCCTTCTGGTAAGTGTAGAGCTTTACGAACTGCTCCAGGAGTTACCACATGCTCAACATCATTTACTTCAAAAATAATGCTAGGAGTACCAGTAGCACCACCATTATCAAAATGCCCAGTCCGCCAGAATGTCAGAACTTGTTGGCTGGAAATTACTTGAGGTTGGGTCAACCTTTAAGATTGCAGCATAGTTGTTGGGCACAAACTTGGCTCCATCTATAATCAAATCCTTAGGTGCCATGAGAAAAATTGAGAAATAAGGTTTCCTGTAAGGTGTTTGATAAAATGTTTGTATGAAAAAAAAACGTCAGGAGATGAGAGAGAATAGAAGTAAAGAAAGAGAGATAAAGTGTGAATGTAAATAAAAGATTTTATAATCTTCTCTCTCTTTTACTTATACACAGTAGAAAAAGTAACCGTTAGACACCTGTCAGACATGCAGCAGTAAAGGATAATTAATGGGCACGGGAATACAGTAATCATTACTTATCACATGTAGTATTTCAAGGAAAAAAATTGTTCCACTTACCAAGTAATCTCATTAATTAAGGTAGTTCAGTTTTAATTTAAAATGTAAAACTGTTCCCACTTAATAAATTATTTTTACTGCAAGACCAATATTCTGTAAAAATATGACCAATGATAAAATGACCATAAGGAAACCAAGTAGCAAATATTTACACGTCAGAATCAGAACTTGATTTGTATCAGAGTTAAACTGGTCATCAGAATATGGGTAAATCAGGATTTATAAATGCATCAGAATATCAAATGACTCAGAGACAAAATCTTGCAAAAATATAAAATTTCATTAATATATTGAGCAAATACATTCCATGAAATTTAAATTACATCAGAAAAATATAAGATTGTCCTAAGCTACAAATCCTAACATCAACAGCTTTTTTCCTAAACTAAGAAGCCTGACAAACCTGATGGTGAAGAGAAACAGGGAGCAGAAACTATTTCTTCTTCCTACTCTCAATAAAAAGAACAACGAGACGAATGATTCGCTCCTGCTGTCGAAGACGACGGAGATGTAATTCTCTTCGAACTGTCAACAGATCACGTTTAATAATCTCAGGAAATCGAATCCAGAGATTGTGAGGGATGTTGTCGATAGAGTATGGAGTTGGAATTCCATTGAGAAAGACATGTTGTCTCAGTACCATAATTGTAAAACCAGCCAAACGCAGCCATTTTTGGTGATAAGAATAAGATGAGAGTGAATATGAGAGAAAATGATAGATGTGCTGGCTGGAATGTAGTGTTGGTTTATATAACCAATGGAATGTCAGGAGACGCAAGGTAAATTTAATGATTATAGGTAGAAATAATTCTACCTCGTCTCCCTAGACTGATGAGAATAAAAATAGTCATTGGAAGTGTAAAACAGGGTTTAATGCGCACATGAAACAAGTAAGAATTAATGTGCATGGACATGTACCATGAACCCTCATTGTATTGACTGTTAATATCTCACCCAAACCTATTCTGATTTTAAATAAGACTGTTTCAGATGTTATCTACAAATAAGTCAAGTAAAGGATCAGAGTGTAATATCAGAACTTAGACTTATATCAGAACTTAACAGTCATCAGAAAATGATTTCTGAACTCGAAAAGTAAATACCTATTTCTGCAATTCTGCTCACAAATTTTGATATCATTTTTTCAGAACTTAATCATCAGAATTTCCATCATAACTTCTCCTCAGAATTTATGCAATCTGACACATAAACTGTTCATCTAAAATATCATTTATCACCACAGTAATTTTCATCATTCATATGGAGTGTATGTGTGTGTAGAAAGCTAAATATCAGATAAGGATTAAAGTCTGATTTACTTCAGTACATCTTAGAAATAAGGCATAACTAAGAACTTTGCTCAAAATCTGTCATGATTTTGAAGTCTACTTTAGAATGAGTTCATGCATGAGTCCACCTCAACTATTTTGTACTCATTTTATGCTTCTTTTGAAATTCCATTTTACAGTGGCTTCTCAGTATAAGTGAGTCACGACTGCTTATCAGAATTTATGCTATTATCTGAGTATTTCTCCAGTAATCATAGAGTGTGAAAATTCACCAAGAAAAATATTTATTTTTGCTTTTCTGATGCATATTACTTAATACCAGCAATGCACTTGGATCTTCCCTTCCACAGTTTTTACTCTAGATCTCAAAGGAGTACCTGATTTTTATTTCTTTTTCTTTTCCTTTTCTTTTGATAAGTGAGGCTTATCAACACTTAGCACATTCATCAGATTTACTAACATCAGACCTTAACAGATGAGAAGCATTATTCTAGTTTTTGACTTAGTAATAAGATAGAGTAAAGTTAACTAAGCTCAATATCAGAATTTGCTTGTGTCAGTTGATTTCCACATAAATAATTACTTCTAACATGGGATTTGTTAGTATATTAAAGACTATTAGGTCAGCATCTAGCATATTTATCCTCATTGGATTGAATAATCACAGAAACATTCATGTCACTATCAGAGTTTAGAAATTCACATCAGACAACAATCAGTACTTAAGCAATTTTCAATTAAGCACAGAATATGCAAGGATAGTAATATCTGTAAATACTGATCATAAAGTCTGATGCATCAGAACAAAAGCTAAGCAGATTTAGAGAAAGAACCTGAAACCATTCCAAGTTCATTTACCAATCTTGTAAAAGTAGCTTCACACAGTGGTTTTGTGAAGATATCTGCTAGTTGTTGATCTGTTGGAACAAAGTACGATTCCACTGTACCTTCATCCACATGTTCCCATATGAAATGGTACCTAATGCTGATGTGCTTTGTCATTGAGTGTTGAACTGGATTACCTGTCATAGCAATAGCACTTTGATTATCACAGTAAATAGGGATTTTAAAATATGTTAACCCATAATCCAGTAACTGATTCTTCATCCAAATAATATGTGCACAACAGCTTCCTGCAGCAATGTACTCTGCTTCTGCAGTTGATGTGGAAATTGACTTTTTTTTCTTGCTAAACCAAGAAACCAATCTGCCTCCAAGAAATTGGCAGCTTTCACTTGTGCTTTTCCTGTCAATTTTGCAACCTGCAAAATCTGCATCTGAGTAACCTATTAGTTTAAAGTCTGATTCTCTGGGATACCACAATCCCAGATCAGCTGTTCCCTTAAGATACTTGAAAATTCTTTTCACAGCTGTGAAGTGAGGTTCTCTTGGATCTGCTTGAAATCTTGCACAAAGACAGGTAGCATACATGATATTAGGTCTACTTGCAGTTAGATAGAGTAGAGAGCCAATTATACCTCTGTAACCAATAATATCTACTGATTTACCAGTATCCTTATCCAGTTTTGTTGTTGTGGCATGGGAGTGGATGCACTTGAACAATCTTGCATTCCAAATTTCTTCAGCAAATTTATGGTGTACTTGGTTTGACAAATAAAAGTGCCTTCTTCATTCTGCTTAACTTGGAGGCCCAGAAAATAGCTAAGTTCCCCCATCATACTCATTTGATATCTTGATTGCATCAGTTTGGCAAACTTCTTGCAAAGTCTGTCATTTGTAGAACCAAAGATGATATCATCAACATATATCTGAACCAAAAGTAAGTCCTTTCCATGGTTGAGGTAGAACAGTGTTTTATCTATAGTTCCTCTGTTGAATCCACTTTCCAGAAGAAACTGAGCTAAAGTCTCATACCATGCTCTTGGAGCTTGCTTAAGGCCATAAAGTGCTTTATCAAGCCTGTAGACATGATTTGGATATTTGGGATCTACAAAGCCTGGAGGTTGTTCAACATATACTTCCTCTTCCAATTCTCCATTGAGAAAAGCACTTTTCACATCCATTTGAAAGACAGTAAACTTTTTGTGAGCAGCATAAGCCAAAAATATCCTTATGGCTTCTAATCTAGCAACTGGTGCAAATGTTTCATCATAATTAATTCCCTCATGTTGAGAACATCCTTTTGCAACCAACCTTGCTTTATTCCTTGTCATTATGCCATCACTATCAGTTTTGTTTCTAAACACCCACTTTGTACTAACAACAGATATGTTCTTTGGTCTTGGCACTAGGGTCCAGACTTTGTTTTTTCAAATTCATTTAACTCTTCCTGCATTGCTTGCACCCAATCAGCATCTTGAAGAGCTTCTTCCACTTTCTTTGGTTCAGTCTGAGAAAGAAAAGACTTATAAAGACATTCACTTGAATTAGTTGTTCTAGTTCTGACACCTGCATCAGGATTTCCATTAATTAAGTCAGGTGTATGTGATTTAGTCCACTTCCTTGCAGATGGAAGGTTTTCTCTAGAACTGGATGCTTTTTCATGATCCATGCAATCTTCATCAATATTTTCTGATGCTCCCCCTGAAACTATGCTCTCTGAGTTGGATCCTTCAGAATTTAGGTTTTCAGAACTATCAGAACTTGGCTTATCAGAACTTGATAAATCAGAACTTGAAGAGCCAGTTGTATGTTCTGATGCTTCTTGAGATGTGGTTGTATCTTCAGTATGCTCCCCCTGCACAGGTGCATCTTCCTTTGGCATAGTCACCACAGTTTCAATAACATCGGAGTTTAATCCATCAGAGTTTGCAGTATCAGGATTTACACTGTCAGGATTTGCAGTATCAGAATTTAGACTGTCAGGATTTGCAGTATCAGAATTTAAGTCTTCATTTTCAAATCTCAGCTGATCATGATCATTGAAATCTTCAAGTCCAGTAATCTTCTTATCATCAAAGGAGACATTGATAGAATCCATGACAACCCTTGTTCTTAGATTGTAGACTCTGAAGGCTTTTGTGGAAAGTGGATATCCAACAAAAATTCCTTCATCAGCTTTTAAATCAAATTTGGATAGCTGTTCAGGGTGAGTCTTAAGAACAAAACACTTGCATCCAAATACATGAAAATACTTCAGATTTGGCTTCTTTTTCTTCACCATCTCATATGGTGTCTTTCCTTGCTTGTTAATGAGTTTTGCATTCTGAGTAAAACAAGCAGTCTGCACAGCTTCAGCCCAAAAATAGGTTGGAAGCTTTGCTTCATCAAGCATAGTTCGTGCAGCTTCAATGAGAGTTCTATTCTTCCTTTCAACGACTCCATTTTGTTATGGAGTTCCAGGATCAGAAAATTCCTGCTTGATTCCATGGTCTTTGCAGAACTCTTCCATTATTAAATTCTTGAACTCAGTGCCATTATCACTTCTTATTATTTTCACAGAATCTTTGACCAATTTATCCAGTTGCTTGACATGATCAATCAAGATAGATGCATTTTCACTTTTTGTGTACAAGAAATACACCTATGTGTATCTGGTGAACTCATCCACTATGACCATAGCATATTTCTTCTTTGCAATAGACATGACATTCACTGGACCAAATAGATCAATATGTAGTAGGTGATAAGGCTCCAGAATTGATGATTTAGTCTTGCTCTTGAATGAAGATTTTCTTTGTTTAGCCTTCTGACAAGAATCACAAAGGTCATCAAGAGCAAATACTGACTTTGGCAGTCCTCTCATAAGATCTTTCTTGACTAGTTCATTTATATTGTTGAAATTTAAATGAGAGAGTTTCTTGTGCCAGTTCCATCTTTCTTCAATTGATGCTCTACTCATCAGACAGATTGCGGAGCCATCAGTACTTATTGAAAGCTTGGCTTCATAAATGTTACCATGCATGTATCCTTTCAGAACAACTTTGCCTTTAGATTTTCTTAGAATTTCACAGTGTTCTTCCAAGAAATCCACATGATAACCTCTGTCACAGATTTGACTAACACTCAGCAGATTGTGTTTAAGTCCTGAGACCAGAGCTACTTCTTTAATGATGACATTCCCAAGATTGATATTGCCATATCCCAATGTTTTTCCAATGTTGCCATCTCCATAAGAAACACTTGGGCGAGCTTTCTCCACAAAATCTGATAGCAGGGCTTTATTTCCAGTCATATGTCCTGAACATCCATTGTCCAAAACTAAGATGTTTTTTATGTTGCCTTGCAATCACAAAGACCACTAATGATTAGTTTTAAGGACCCAGACTTGCTTGGATCCTGTGGCCTTATTAAGTTTGTTAACATTTGCAGCGGATTTTGCATCAGAGTTTATGTTAACATTTTTCTTATCAGCATTTACACTATCAGACTTTGTATCAGAACTTACACTAGAAGGAACAATGCTAACTTTCTTTAAAGAAGGTTTTATTTGATAATAATCATAGTAACTATGATATTCCTTACAAGTATAAATGGAATTCCATAAACTACCACAATGAAAACAAGGATTTTGTGGCTAATATCTAACAAACTGACTCTTAATTACTGACTTTGAAGGTAAGGATTTTATGTTCTTATTCTTCCTGCAAAAAGAAGCCAGATGGTTAGAACTTCCACAGTTATGACATGTTTTTCTAGGAGCATTAGGAACAGGCTTATAATCATTGTTTTTATTCACACCTTCCTTTATATTCCTATTTTTCCTAGGTGATTTTACCCTGTTTACATTCTTAACATCTTTCAGCTTATACCTAAGATGTTTCTTTATCATTAAGTCTATGTTAACTTCAGTTATCTTTTCCTGTTTTAGTTTGTCAGAAGTTAATTCCTCTTTAACTTCTGATTTCTCAGTATCAGACTTTACAGCAACAAACTTAACAGGTTTTAACTTTGGATTTTGTTTAAAAACTATAGGCTTAATTTCTACAGTTCCTTTATCATTCTTATCATCTCCATAACCTAAGCCCTCTTTCCAGTTTCCACTACTTAACAAATTCTGAGTTGTTCTGCCAGAGTTAGTCCAAGTCCTGATAATCTCTCTTTCCTTTTCTAACTCAGTTTTTAGAGATTCATTCATTTTAAGTAATTCATCCCTAACATAAAAAGCATCATCTCTATCTTTCTGAGTTTGATGGAACATGACTAACTCTTTTTCTAAATAATCATTCCTCTTTTTACAAGCAAGATTTTCAGAAGTTAATCTTTCACATGTTAAAGTTTGATCTCTATTACTAATGAACATGGTTTTAAGATATCTTCTTAACTCATTAATATCATCAGTATGAAAGGCATAAGTAGTTTGAGGTACCTTTAACTCAGCAGCATCAGAACTGCTGTCAGCATTTGCCATATCAGCATTTGCCATCAAGGCATAGTTCTCCTCACTTTCAGAATCTGAAGTGTCTGTCCAGCTTTTCTTCTGTGTGACAAGAGCCTTGCCTTTGTCACTCTTCACTTTCTTGCAATCAGCAGATATGTGGCCTTTCTCACCACAGTTGTAGCATTTGACATTTGTGTAATCTCCTCTATCAGACTTTCCTCCTTTGCCTTCAGACTTTCTGAAATTCCTCTTATCAGAACTTGCACCTTTCCTGGAAAGCTTCTTTCCCTTTCTGAACTTTCTGTATGCAATCCTTGTGATTCATTTCACCATAAGAGCACACAGCTTCATCATCTCTTCATCAGCATCCATCTCAGGCAAGCTTTTAGTTTCCAAGTCATTGTCACTATCAGAACTTGATGACTCAGTATCAGACTTTGTGATGAGCGCTTTTCCCTTGCCTTTCCTTGAGGTAGCTGCCTTGGGGGATTCTTCTTCAGCCTTAAGAGCAACTGTCCTTGACTTTCCTCCTTTCCTCTTGCTTCTTTGTTCCATCTCAAGTTCATGAGTCTTGAGCATCCCATAGATTTCATCAAGAGTCATTTCATCAAGATTATAGTTGTCTCTTATAATTGTTGCCTTCAAATCCCAACTTTCAGGAAGAGCTAACAGGAATTTAAGGTTTGAATCTTTAATATCATACTCATTTTCAACTAGTGACAAATCATTCAAGAGTTTGACAAATCTGTCATATAAATCAGTCAATGACTCATTAGGCTTTGAGTCAAAGTGTTCATACTCTTGAGTGAGTATTGTCTTCATGTTCTTCTTAATCGAATCAGTTCCCTGACACCTTGTCTCCAAGGCATCCCATATCTCCTTTGCAGTCTTGCAGTTTATTACCCTGTTTGACATTACATTATCAATGGCACTATACAGCAAGTGTCGTACCTTAGCATCCTTAGCAATTGATACGATATCTTCAGCAGTGTAATCACTCTTCTCCTTTGGTACAGACTTTGCTGCTTCACCTACAACTACAACAACAAGTTTTGTTGGCTTGTGAGGTCCTTCATGGATTCTGTCAAGATATTCTGGATCAGTAGCTTCCAGAAACATAGTCATCCTCACCTTCCATATGGGATATTCAGATGGCTTCAGTATGGGAACTCTAATGGTCTCATATCGACTGTGGATTTGAGTCTTTGGAGGTTCTTCAGTTTTGGTGGGCTTGGTTGGAGTTTCTGCTTCAGACATGATTGTTTTTGGATCTTAACTGTTTGTGTGTTAACGGATCAGCTCTGATACCACTTGTTAGGTCACACACACTGTAGAAGGGGGTTGAATACAGTGTATAGCACAATCAAATCGAATTCAAATAACACAAGTAACAGAAAATAGACTTTATTCAAAGCAATAAACTCTGTTACAATATGGAACTGTCCTCTCTAAGTGATGAACAAAATATCACGAGAGCTGCTAGGGTTATAATAAATAATATTCTCGATAATGATAACACTTATAGTGTAAACCTTAGGTATGTGTTTATATACTACACAGTTACATGATAATCGCTAATTGATATGGAATATAATTTTGCTTCCTAAAATATATCAACCAGATATCTTTTCTTCCAAGTATTCCATTCTTCATAGAATTCCTTCTTCATGCATATCTCTTCTTACGTTTATCTTGATCTTCTTTCCTTTCAATCAGCCGACTTCCTTATCTGAAAGTTTCCTTTAACTCATGATAAATATCTCATGAACCTTAAGTACTGATAACTTAAGTTCTGACTTCAGTATAAGTGCTGATTTCAGTTAAGTACTGATTTGTCCTGTTTAAGTAAGATCTGAAAACTAAATATAAATCATATTAGTCATGATATTATCAAATATATCTAACAATCTAGATCATGTGTCTAACTTTTAAAAAGGTGTTTGTAAAAGTAAGGTGCATCTCTAAAATATCATAATAACTTTTCTATTTGAATTCTAACTTTATAATTATTTTTCAATTAAAATTAACTGTGTCTAAACTCTTATGTTCAAAAGGAGAAATTAAGCAAAATATCAAATTAAAATTAGCAGTAAAACAAGAGCAAGAATCTTCTTTATAATGGTGAATTAAAGTAGATCTACTCTAAATACAGTGAGAACATGAGAACGTTAAGTTATATTTATACTTGATATATATTCGTATTTGAAATAGGGGACAATATTTCGTGTCGGGTGTGTATCAGGTAGATGGTACCCAATCAAGTTTTTGGAATTACTGAACACTACCCAAAAACTATTGAAGCTGTAAATCATATTTAAAATTGGTTATGTTAATTCTATAACGAGATTCGGCGAAAGAGCAATAGGCAAATATGTTTAGAGAAAATAGGTGAATTTGACGTGCCACGAAATTCGGCTCTACCCGTTTAGTGTAGAACAAATTTTAGAAAAAAATAAAATACGAGGACTATAAATATGACTATAAACTAGTACTTAGATTAATTACATATTCATTGATGGAAAATATTAAACTATGTCGAGTAAAAAAATAACAATTGTTTGAATAAAGATTTAGATTTAGGAGAATATGTAAATTGCTAGATACTAGAAAACCAATCCAAAGGACTACCATATGTTGAAGCTCTAAAAAATTCATAAATGCACTAATATATTTAAATAATGACTCCTATATATTTAAATTTTCGTCGAAACATACATGTGGCGCCCTCCAAACCCAGTTCAGAAGTTTGGGGTCCACACACACGCCTTATTTATAACCTGTTTATAACAATAATAAAGATAACAATAATATGCTGTGACCCTATTTACCAACTACCACGGATCGCAACAGGTTAAAGTATGCACACAAGCCACACATCTACTTATATTACATACCGTTCAAATCCCAACTATTCCAAACTCAAAACTGAGTATTAAACATTATTACAAACTTTTACAGACTTAAATTATCCCAAAAGAAACCTACTAGCTCAGCTCAATTAACCTGAACCCCTAGCTCTCCCGCTGGACTGGGGATCCGCGGTACCAACTGGTTCCTTCTTAACTGGAAAAGAATAGAAACAATATCGCACAAATGAGCTAACTAGCTCAGCAAGTCACAATGACAAAACTGAGAATAATGATCATCAATAGAACATGATTATGATATCAAGTGAACAATGGATTATGATTTAGAATTGGATATTATACTTTTAATTTAAAAACCAAGGTTAGGCTGCTGATCAGTCACGCACTAACCCCGAGCAAGGCACACAGCATTGCTCTAACTACTGGATCCAAGGCACACATTGGCCTAACTTGACCATTATATGGTCTGACCACGAATTTGGTCCACAATTTTATAAAAAAACAATTCAATTCTAACATAATAACTGAATAAGCAATAATAAATAATAACCAGAATCATTAACAACAATGAGTGTTTAACAATGAAAGGGTTTCAACCCTTGTAAGGATCAATAAAGTAATTTCAAAGCTTGGATGCTGGGTAATGAAAGAATTGGATAACAAAGAAATCAATGTTTCAGGGTTTGAAGGATTTGGTCTTTCAAAGCATAAGATATCATGGATTGAGTATATAAGTAATTCAGTTGAGCATTTGGTATTTAGTTTGTATGTATTTGTGGAGTAGTATCGTAGATTCGTGGTTCGTGTTTGGTATATAACAATCAATGGTCTAGAAAGAATCAGGTTACGACTCAAGATCAATAACTGGAATCAGGGTTTAGGTTTCTGTGCTTCAAAGCACTTGCAATATCAACAAGACTATCAAGTATTACAATATCTCGAGAAAATTCAGAACACTTGCCTGGTACTAGCTTACTATTCTGCTCTCGCTTCCAATCACAATCGTCTTATTCCTCAACTACCTGTTTTCCTTTCCTACGCCTTGCCTCTTCTGCTCACATATCATAAATATCTATCAATAATCGACTCATAGAGTTCTATTCAACACATACTTCTATCTACCTTACGTTTTACCAAAATCTGATTAACGGATTGAAAGTTATGCAATAATCAAGTAATCGCCGAATATATAAACCGATAGTCAATCAACAAGTCACGTATAACACATAATACATCACGAAATCAATGACATATCATTTATAAAGAAGTCTCGGGTCATAAATAGGCTTTCTGGTATTTAAAATAATTTTTAAAATATTTTTCAGAATTAAAACGGGTCTTTGGATCAATTTCGGGTTAATAAACAGGGTTCGGTTCGCCAATTCTGGCTCCGAAACAATTTTATACTAATTATCGAGCCTTGGAAATAATTTAGAATAATATTTTAAAGCTCGAAACTATTTTTCGGAATTTTTAAATCATTTTTAAATAATCAAATCTAATTAAATAATTTATTAAAATCAATTAATAATTAATTAAATCAATTAATCAATTAATTTTTGAATTAATTGACCAACTAATTAATTAAAAATTAACTGAAATTAATTAAATAATTAATTTAGATTTATTTTTGAATTAAAAATAATTTTCGGAATTAAAATAATAATTTTCAGAATTTTCAGAAATTAAAAATAAATTTTTATAATAAAAATAAATAGGAAATATGATTTTTAAACATTTATAAACAGGAATCCTATTTTTGAAAACTTTGCAAACTACAGGGACTAAACTTCACCATCTTAAAAAATACAGGGACTAAACTGCAATTTTGCAGTTCCAGTCGCCGGAAAATCGGGGGTGGCCGGAGAACACGTTCCCGGCGTCCTCACCCCACCAACACCTCCAGATCAACACTACACAACACAGGAACTCAACCATACCAACAAATCATTCTAATCATCCCTGAGTTGGTCGGAATTTGATCAAGAAACTCGTCGGTTTCCGGCGGGTTCGACGTAAACTTCAAAACACAACTCTCTTCTCTACAAACCTCGTTAATTCATGAAACTTGTATGACTAGATTGCAAATTTCACAGAGAATACAATACACTATACCACAACATCAATCTATTTCAGAATAAGAAACCCCCAAATTTCAATTAAGAACATTCATACGGGTTATAAATGTAACGACCGAGAATTTTGCGTCGTAATTAAGAAAGTAAAGTACGTGTTATGTGATGAGATTATAATTATGTGATTAAGTGGTAATTATCCGTCTTATCTGTATACTGGAGTTAAGGAGCGTGGATAAAAACGTTCCAATTTAAAGAGTCAGCTTAGAAGTCAAGCTGTGGTTTCGGGCCGTCAGGTAGAACGGAACGCGTCCTAATATGGAAATTAAATAATATAAAATGTGAATTATATGTGAAGTGAATGAATGAAGTATTTCGTCTTAAGAGATGTGTTGATTGGCAAAGGTAATGAGAAGCGTATTCGAAACGCTGAGCGTCGGGCCGTCAGGCTGAACGTGACCCGGTACGCATAAAACATGATAAAGATTAAAGAGGGATAGATTCTATGATCAGACCTGAGTCGTTATGTGACTATATGCGTGTGATTGCTTGACTGTGTGCATGATTATATGTTCTGTGTTAATTTCTGTGAATTTTAAAGGAATTATGTGATTTACACAAGGGTTTATTTAACCTTCGTGCATTTTTATAAAATCATCTGAGATGGATAAAAACATGGGATTTGTTTTGTTATCTTCGTAGAGGTCTTAGAGACCTTTTAAAAATGATAAGTGAATTTAATTGTGGATCTTTGTATTTTTAAATTGATTTTAAGTGGAAAATGTATTTATTAAAACAAGTTTGCAAAATTCATATAAAATCAACCGTTTGCTCAAATTCTTATTATGAGTAATGGATAAAAAGCTAATTTCGAGGCCTACGCGTTAAAAATGTCATTTTCAATAATTCTCGACTTTCCGAGAGAGATATATTTTGTATTTGAATTTTATCGCATTTAAGTAAAAAGAAAAGGAATGAGTGAGTAAAAGGAAGTTGGTAAATTACTAGATTGCCCTTGTTTCTAAGTGCTATATATAACCCACTTCTCTTTCTTTTTCTTTCTTTTCACTCATTCTCTCTTTTCTCTCTTCTCTCTTTCTTTTCCCTCGTCTCTCTCCCGAACACTCTCTCTCTCTCTCTTTCACTCCCTCTCGGCCCTCTCATCTCTCATCTCTCTCACTTGCATGCAACCCCCAAATCTTACTCAAACTCAAAGATATTGCTACCTTTAGCCTTTATTTTCGGTATACTTCTTGATTCCTATTTGCATGTAAGTATTTGCAAGTGTTTTGATGATTGATCGCTATGGTTGTGTTTAAGAAAAAAAACAATTTCTTGAAGCATAACTATAAGAGTGATTTTAAGAGGTTTTGGAGGTCATAAACTCGAGAGGAGATCCGTCATGGACTCTCTCAAGTTCGACCACCACCGGCCATGATCCAAAGGAGAGCCGGTGGGTTTTCCATGATGTGATTGTTAGATTTTAATGTTGCATGTTATGATTTCTTGAAAATTTGAAAAAAAAAAGGGGTTTTGGCTTATTTGATAAAAATCGAGTGGGTGCTTGGTAAAATGATTTCCTTGGTTATAAAATGAATGTGTGCAAGTGATTGTTACTTAGAAAATCAGAATTTATGATTGCATGTTGAGGTTTTGGTTCGGCTTTTATGCTAATAAAAAGGGAATTGAATTTTGTGACGTGATCTTGGTGTAAACTAAGTTTAATTAGTAAGAAATAGAGTTGCATGTTGATTTAAAAGAGGAGTTAGTGATGCATGTCATTGTTTGGTTCTTGGATTATGAGTTTTTGAATTTTTGCCGAATAGAAAATGGGTTTAGAAGAGATTGATTTGTGATTAAGTGAATGCATGCATGTTGATTGAATAATTTGATTAAGGTTTGAGTCATTAGGTGATGTTTGGCTTTGTGCTTCGAAAATCTTGATGAAAATGAGAGCAATGACTAAGTTAAGGCTTAAAACAAGTTGAAAATGTGATATAAGACTTTGCATGTCAAGATTGAACTTTGCATGTGTGTTTTCTTGATAACCTGAATGGGTCTTAGGCTTAAAAAGAGAATTGAGTTGATTTTTTTGCTAAAAATCTTAGTGACTAATGAGAACTTGATTTCATGACCATGATTGAGTGGTGTTTATGTTCGAAATTTGTTAATAAAGAAAATGGTGCTAGTTTAAATGTTGGATCATGCTAGAACTAAAGTTGCATGGTGAGATTTTTGAGAAATTTGATTTTATATGTATGATTATGGTTCGTATTTTTATGATTAAAAGAAAGGAGAGTGGTTCTTTAAAGGTTATTGAATGAGATACGTGTTTATGTGAATTAAAGTGAGTATTTGATTGATTTTATGGTGGGTATTTGCAATAAGGCCGAATAGGCCATAAGAAATAAAGGTCAAAACTTGATTTTGGTAATTGAAAGAATGATTGAGTGTTATATATGAAAATCTTTGATTTTGCTTGATTGGATTGTTGTTTTGATTCGAATTAAGGAATAAAAGAAAAGGGAATTAAGTCGATTGATATAAGTGATAGTATGCACGTAAAAGTTTGGTTGTAAATGGGTCTAGTACTCATAAAAGAGTAGTGTTAGTGTGATTTGAGAAATAGCCTAGGTCAAGCGAGTACGCTTTGATTGCTAGGTATATAAGGATATGAAAACTACGAGAAAGAATTGTGCTATGTGATATGTGCTGTGTGCTTATTTGTATAAGCTATTCTCGTATAGTTCGAGTCAAGAATATAATCGAGTTATCGTATAGAGTGATCGTTCCGGGAACGAGAGTTGGGAATCTAATTAAGATTTCTGGTTTTATTGTAGATTCGGAGCGTGAGGGCATTCGGGCTAGGAAAGGGAAAAATATACTAGGTGGCAGTAGTTCAACCCTCAGGAAAGCAATTTCAGGCAAGTAACTCTGATTACTTGTATAAATGATTGTGAAGGAAATGTTGTTCATACCATGTAGAGTATTGAACTGTTAAAGTATGAAACCCTTGCTTTATGAAACCCTGATATTGATTTGAAGTACCCTTTGTTCTTGATAACCTGTTATTGATAATCCTATTGATTTCACCCGTTGATAATATGCCTTTCTGTTTAAGTTTACTATAATGCCATGATCATATTGAACCTTAAAATTATCTTGGATAACTCTGTTAATGATACCCTGTTTCTCTTGATCGCCCTAATGATCCCTAATTTATTACTGATCCTTCAAATTTAGTACCTTATTATCTTTGATGCAGAATCCTTGAGAATTGTTCCTTGCGTATCTTTGATTCATTCCCTGAACTTTGTTTCTTTAAAATCTGAATTAAGAATGAGTTTCGACTTGAAAGAGTCTGAATGATTTCAAAGGCTTGGTAATGATAAAATGAATTTTAGAAAACCTATTGTTTTCCAACTCAAAGTTTTCCAAACGAATTCCTGATGGATTGGATTGAGACGTAAGAGGCTAGTGGGACTAGTCCAGTCATGGTAAGAGGCTAGTAGGACTAGTCCAATTTAAGGCTGAAATTATGTCGAATGGTACCTTAAAGACCGGAATGTAGGTCGATACGGGCTGATCACCCGTATATAATGAAATGGAAAGATAAGTGATCCAATCAAGGGTTCTAAATGATTATTTAAAAAGGGAACTGAAACTTTTATTCAGTAAATTGATTTTTGGAAATGAAAATGGTTTATACTGTTTTGAAAAGAGTTGATTATGTTATTGTGGAGCTTAAGGCTCAGAACCCTGATTCCTGAAATTGTTGATCATATGAATGATTCTATATCTTGAAATACTGTTGCTTTCCTCTACCGAAAGATCTATTTTGATCCTATAATGATTTGTGTTGAATGTCGGCTTTCATCCTGTTTTGAGCCTTGTTTCTTGAAAGCCCAACTATTCTTCGGATACCTTTCCTTATCTCAAAGAAAACAAAAATGAATATATGGAAATCTGCCACCTAGATTAGCTAAAATAGAATGCCCTAGTTTGTTCAAAGCATATTGAGAATTGTTATTGTAGAACTGCTATTTAGTTACTTGCTGAGTTTTATACTCATTGTTTTGTCTTAATCTAACCATGGCAGTTAAGCAAGAAGATTGTCAGGCTTAGGCGCACTGCTCGTAAGAGCGTACCTGGTGGTCCCTACCGTGTTGAGGGCTTCCAGTTGCCAGAGCAGGTAGTACAGGTTATGAGTGAGCTCGCGCCTAGTAAGAGGTGTTTAAAGATACAATGGGTTATCTGTCGGTTCCCAGCCGGAATCGATACTGATTATTTAATAATATTTTGGGTTTGTAAGTTATATTCTGTGATTGGTAGTTGTAATCTTGTCTCATACTTTATCCTGTTGATCCTGTTAGTAGTTAATCGGGGTTTATGCATATTTAATTAGTAGATTAGAGGTGTGTGAGTCCTCATTTCCAAACCCCGAGATTGAGGTCGTCACAATAAACCCTAATTTTAAAATTCGAAAATCAAACTCAAATTTGAACATGTTATTGAACTCCAAATCAGACGTATAATATATCAAAATCATCAGGAAAACAAGCTCTACAACATGCAATCATCAAATCATACAAACAATCATCCGAACAAAAATTCATATTTTTAATAAATTTAATTCGAAAATAAATAAATTTCCAGAAAAAAAACCTTTGATTCTGCAGTGAAACAAAGCTCAGAATCTGATAGAACACTTCAAATCCTTCGTTTTGGTTACTCAAGCTTTGAAAACAGAGATCGGTTGCGCCTTCGTTTTGCTGTTTGATTCTTAGAACAGTTTTTGTAATTAGGGTTTTTCTCTGAAAATTATAGAACTAACTATCTTCAAATGATTTTGATACGAAATAAAATACGGAAAAAGGCTATTTATAATTACGGAAAATTAGTATCCCGTTGGATCATTCCGGATATAAAATGGTACGTTTATCTGTAAAAACTGATCCAAACGGTATCGATTTTCGGGATAATTATCCAAATCAGTACAATTTGTACTGCGGTCTTGGTCTCAGCGCCTGGTTACACGTATTACGAAGTGATAAATGTGATAGTTTAATAAAAAGCTCCTGTTTATCGAAAATACGGGTTTTTATTGATTTACCGAAATGAATACTGTATCGAAAATATTGCGCCGGGACCCGCGCACGACAAACCGTACGCCGGATCGAAAAAGTCGAAACATGGAAAATGCTCGGAATATTACAATTAGGTTAGGAAGGAGTTCTCGGAAGAGTTTCGGGTTCCAAAAACGTAATAATGGTTGACGTCGGTTGGTTCCCGTTTTTATAAAATAGATTTTAAATACTCGGAAAAAGATTTTATAAATTTCATATGATCCTTATAAATGCATAAATCAACATAAAAATAATTAGGAAGATATGACAATTATCTATATTTTATTTTGGACATATAACAATTAAAATACTCAATTAATATTATTTTTGAATATCCAAGTACAGATAACACTTAACAATTAACTCACAGAATAGATACTGAATACACATAATAATTGTTTAAGAGCAAAAAGAATCACACGATATATCCCGGATATTACAATACATGTTGAGCCTTTCGTTTTTCTGATAAGGAATGTTGAGACAATCCATACGTCCTGGCGAATATTGCAGTAATGTACCAAAAATAACCTCCAAAAATAGTTGTGAGTAACTAGAGAAGTTAAAAATTATGTTTTTGTAAACATAATATATGAACTAAAGTCACACACAGGCAATGCTTGTATGGAAGTTATTTCAATCCCATATGAACCACTCTTCTCTAATGGATCTTTAGTGTATCTACATATCTAATACTATATTCAAACTAAAATATTTAAATTTTTCAAGCTAGATCATGTGTCTAACTTTTAAGAAGTGTTTACAAAAGCAAGGTGCATCTATAAAATATCAAAATAACTTTTCTATTTTAATTCTAACTTTATAATTATTTTTCAATGAAAATTAATTATATCTAAACTCATTATGTTTAAAACGAGAAATTAAGCAAAATATCAAATTAAACTTAATAGTAAAACAAGAGCAAGACTCTTCTTGTTAATGGTGAGTTAAAGTAGATCTACTCTAGCTATAGGGGATCCCGATAATGTGTTACTAAAATTAATAAATAATTTAAGTTATATTTATACTTGCTAAATATTCGTATTTGAAACAGGGGTCACAATTTTGTGTCGGGTGTGTGCCAGGTAGACAATACTCAATCGAGTTTTTGGGATTACTGAACACTACCCAAAAACTATTGAAGTTGAGAATCATGATTTCAAACCGACACTAAAAACACTTATGTAACCAGAAAGCAACTCAAAAAACAAATATATACTAAAGCGAAGATTATATGTATGAAAAATTACTGAGATCCTACCCATAATTACATGGAAAGTGTAACGTACATGCAATACTCTGGCTCTTCATGGGACCCTTTTGTACCGGTGTCAATCGAATAAAGGCACAGATAAGATCAATTAGTTAGAGAAATCAAAACACTCATTTAATATATTTTCCATAGTTTGATAAGAAGATTTGAGATGAGGTTTCAAATAATTTATGATGTGTAGATGATCAATAAAAAAGAGGACAGGAGCGGTGAAAATAAGGAAGAAGCTATGGGTAAAAAGTCGGAAGAATCGAGAACGATGGACAATATTATTTAGTTGAATGGCCTAATTGTTTAATTGTGTGATCCCCTAGAGTGACCCAATGTATAAGATACCACCATATTTGATGCATGTTGAGTGGCATTTATGACACTTTATAATGCTCTAATAAGCTTTGAATTGCTGCGTTTGTACTCAAGTTGTTAAGTGTTTTAACGTGTTTTCTAATATTTTTGAATTTCAGGCATTGTTATTCCTAGTGGACTAACAATGAGATTTACAGAAGGGGGGTTGAATGTAAATCTCAAAACTTTTTCAAGTTTTGAGCAGTTTTAAAGGCTTTGTGTTCAAGATAAACAAGTGTGTGAATTGCTTTAAGCTAATACAGACAGATATATATTCAAGCACTAATGTAAAGAACACAACAGACCTTAAAAACTTTTATGGTGGATTATTGTTCCACCAGAGATGGTATTTCAGAAAATCTATGATTCAAGATGTTGATCACAGCTGCATCCTAGTACAAACTAGATAATTTTTCTCTCAAGATTTTTCTAAACAGCACTGGAAAAATTCTTATCTAATTACTAGCTGCTACTTGGTTTATATATCACCAAGTGTACAAGTGAAGACAAAGATAAAAATACAATAATAAAATAAGTTCTCCACTTGTTTCTTCTCCATATCACTCAAGTACTTTGTTGACTATTGCCTCTTTGTACTAGAGTAGAACGACTGCTTTTTCTGATGTTCCTGAAATTAGGCTTCCACATTTCAGTTATCTCTGTCAACCCATGTGCCTCTGTCTGCTGTTACAACTACCACTTATCAACTGCTATTTAACAGAACCTCCGTTGAAGCCTTCATCCGTTGATGGCTTTATCCGTCGATGTGTTAGCAGTTGAAGCTCTATCCGTTGAAGCTTTAGAGACATCCGTTGAAGCTTTGTTTCTTATCCGTTGAAGGTCTTTAAGACATCCATTGATACCACTTCATTTATACAAAATTACAAGGCATGAAATATTTACAATTGGCCTTCCTATTTGAATATCTTCTAGTAGTCAACATGACTTATATTTTCTCTCAACTTCTAAGAATTAAATCTTAAATACAGAGACTGAAATGTGCTACAACACTAGACTTATTTCTAAGTAAAGCTGCACCATCAACGGATAGCCCAGGTGGTCTTATCCGTTGAGGCTGCAAACACTAAACTTCTATTTAAGTGTTTTGTTAAACATATCATCAAACTAATGCACATATATTCCTAACAATCTCCCCCTATTTATGTCTATAAGAATTGTAGACATAAATTCAGGGTTAACTTGATGATAACAAAATACTTAACAAATATATGAATTGAAACTAAGTAGAAATTTAAAAGTGCTGCAAAAGTGTATGTACTAGGAGGTAATTGAAGATTTACAGAATTTCCAAGGGTGCTCCTTTAGTCTGAGCAAATCATCTTTTTCTTCTTTGTTCCCTTGTTTTCTTTCCTAGCCCTTTGTCATTTTCTTCAATTTGGAGTTGGAGTTGTCTGTAGAATTCAGCTTCATCTTCATCACTGATATCCAACTTAGATTGTATTTTCTTGAGAGTTTCATTGCTGGCAATCTTGAGTTGGTCTTCAAGTCTGAAAAATCTTCTGACTCCTTTATCATCTCTAAATTCCATCAACCAATGAGGTGATTTGTGGATTGTAATTCCCCTTTCTTGAATAAGTAAAGTTCTGGGCAAAGCCTTGGGCTCCCTCCAAGTTTTCCTTATGTTGGCAATCTTGTTGAGAATTTCAGTCTTGGCAGTCCTGGAAAAGCCAGAATCCTTTTGTATGGCTGAAAAGACTCTGATCAAGGTAGAGTAGCCTTCATTCAGAATCCTGTAGAGAGGCCATGTTCTTTCCTCAGCTCCTTTGTATCTGAACACCAATCTCTCTGGTAGTTGTCTGTAGGCAGCTATTCCCCTTACATCCTCCAGCTCATCCAGATAGAGTTCAATGTCTGAAATTTCTTTTATGTCACAGATGTGAACATAATCATCTTTAGAAATGGGTGGCTTAGGCTTAGGTTTTTGTTTTTGAGTGAATTTCTTAGAGGTTAGGGGAGGTGTAGATTTGGATTTTCTTTTCTGTTTCTTTGGTAGTGGAAGAGTGGTTAAAAAGGTAGGCAATTTGATGGTGTCCCAATCAATAGGTTCCTCTTTTGGGATGATTAGTTCACCATGGATGTTTATAGTGGGATCAGCAACACAGGGTTCAGGTATGGAAGGTAGTGGTTTAGATATTGATTTAGTTTCTTCAGTGTTATCTTCACTCCTTCTATGTGCCTTGGCCTTTCTTCTGTTTCCCTTCTGCCATTCCTCTCTTTCCTCCATACTCTCACCAAATATACTCCCAAAAATCTCATCTAGGTTTGCAATCTTGTCTTTACCCCTGACTTCAATTCCTTTCTCTCCTTCAACTTGACTTGACTTTAGCTGTTGTTCAAGCTTTGCTTGTGCTCTTTTGTCAGCCTTGAGTTTTTCAGCTTCTTTCTTCAACCTTTTGGTTTCTTCCCTCTTGGCCTTTAGAAATTTGGGATGTCCTTGCATCACACAGATACTCTTTCCCTCTCTAAAGATAATGGCCATTTTTATTCTTTCAACTATGTCCTTGGTCTCCTTGTACTTTATGATGTTAGCACCCAAAACTTTGTCTTCATCAGGCTTTGGAAGAGGAAAGTCCACTTCTTTCATCTGAGCAAAGTCTAGGGGTTCTTTGTGGAGTCCTTGCTGGATCTAGTGTTGGGCTTGAGAACCATAGGTTTTAGATTCTTGAAAGAAGTCTCTCCAACCTTATTCCTCCTTTCTGGCTTGTGCTCCATAATGATTGGTTCAACCTTTGTGCTATGTTTCACAGATATTGATTTATCTTATGTTGAGCCAAACACTTGTTGCACCCTTTCATCAATTCTCCTCCTTTGTTCTTTCACTTGAATTTCAGCTGCTGCTAGCTAGATTAGGTCAATTCCATCAGGCTTTCCTTTGATTTGCATAATTGGAGAAGTAGTGATGGCAGGAACTAGCACTTTAGATATCTGGATTTTTGTAGATGGCTCTCCTTCCCCTTCCCTTTTTCTCTCCCCCTTTTTGTTATCATCAAGGAGAGGGGTCAAGCCTTGTGCCTTTGCCAGCTGCATAAGTAGACTTGTTTGAGATTGTTGGTTGTGAAGAATGCAGGCCACAGAATTTTCAATAACTTAGACTCTGTCTTCTAACTTAGCCAGCCTCTTTTCAGTATTTGAATCCTTTTTCAATCTCAACAATAAGTCCTTCATTGTACCATAGGGCATGACTGAATCCAATTTTTCAGAATTGTAGGATTTCAAGTCAGCAATATCCTTCTTGAGTTCATCCACACTCAGATTCTGTCTTACTTGCTGCAACTTCATGAGATGCAGTGAGTCCAGGTGAGCTGTAAGGATTGCCTTGGTACCAGCATGTGAAGTTTTCTGAATGGCTTGTTGGATAGTACTGATTTGTTTGACTAAGGAGACATTGAATTGCCCTGATGTAGACTCCTTTGTCAAGGCCCATTCAGGTAAATTTGGAATAGAACTAGGGCCTTCATCTCCCCCTAAGTTCATGCTTCCATCAAAAGAAACAGAGTCATCATCATCAGAATTTACTCCAAATTCCTCAGATGACTCACCAGCTGTAGAAGGCATCTTGTTAATAGCAGCTTTATCCCTTTGAAGAGATTCTGTTGTATGTACTAGATGTAGTGTCTTTTTTGCCTCCTCATTACCCTGAGCAGCCAACAACTGATAGGCTGACACAGGATGAGTAAAAGTGTCAACATCCAAGGAAATGTTATCAATTACAGCTTTGTAATGTTGCTGAAATTGTCTTTCCTTTTCAGCATCATCCACAATCATTGACTCACTAGCAATGGCTGGATCCACCCTTATATCTGCTGTACCTGCCTTTCTCTCTTTTTCTCTATATTCTTGCATCAGGGGCTCCCCCTGGCTCACACTCCTCACTTCCTCACCTTCACCTACTAAGGTGGTACTCCTCTCACTTACTTTTGCCATGCTGGAAGAAATAGAATGCATATTTGAGCTCTCAATCTCTCCTTTTGCCTGGGTGCAACCCAGCCTCTCACTCAAATTGTCACTCCCTTCCCTCAGTCCTAAAAGTGATTGTACAGTAATCATGTCTTCTACACTTGGAATTATTTCAGTTGAGTGTGTAGAGGCTATCAACGGATATGGAATAGCCGTTGAAGGTGACACTGATGGTATCAACGGATAACTGTTGTTAAGCTTATCCGTTGAAGAACAACCACTTGTCAACGGATGAGTGATATCCGTTGAAGAAGGAAAAGAAGTAGAAATTGAAAGTGATATAACTGTTGAATCTGTGTGGATTGATTTGAGTTTTGATGACACAGATCCTTCAATTACATCTGAAAGAATTTGCGGGTGATCCAACAAATCATCTAAAAGATGATGATCACTTGTATTTGAGTGGGGCTCCTCCCTGAGTTGTAAAGAGGGAGAATCAGGAATTGATGGGAATAACATATCCACATCCAGAGATGGTGATGAAGTGTGTGGTGATTGATGTGTGTGAATTGTGAGAGAATGGGGCTGTGACTCCACATTTGTTGGAGCCACATCAAACTGAGTTTGAGAAGGCATAGATACAGATGGATGTATCTGTGCAGTGTGTGCACCCTGTGTAGAAGATTGGTTTCTAGCCCTCTTTCTTCTAATAAAAGCTTTTGTTGGCGAGTGTCTGGCTTCAGTGTCCCTCCCTCGTTTGTTCTGTGTTCCTGGTTGGGAACTATTTTCAATAGTTACATCCTTTTGGGAGGATGCAGCTAGGGATATGCTAGAGACCTTTTCAACCACCACAGCTTTTTGAGAAACTATGGCTTGGCTAGCTTGGGAAGCACTTATCTCTCCTTCCTTATCCTGGGGGTTTCTTTGATGTTCACCCCTCCCCTCACCACTCACACCCTGTTCACTCCCCTCAGGGTTAAGGGTAGGTGTTACAACTGTTGTCTTTTGAGAAACAACAGAGGTGGTTTTCTTTGTCTTTGATTTTGAAATTTTAGTTTTGGTGACCTTGGTAGGAATCTGTTGGGGCATTGTCACAGATTCCATGGGCACACTAGAAGATAAAGACATAGAGGGGTTGAAAGAAGTAGGAGTTGTAGAAACAATTACCTCATTTACCTGAGGTGCATCCATGATTGGTAAATATACCAATGGTACACTGTTGTTGAGATCCATTCTCAATAAATCTGCAAGAACTCTTTTCTCTTGTGCCCAACACTTGAGTTTATTATTCTCATTGGTTATGACCAAACCTTCAGCAACATGGTTAGCCAATAACATAAAGAATCTAGCATAATAGATGTTATTAGGTCTATTAGCTTTGTTACCTAATCTAGTACCCAATTCTAGCATAACATAATTGCTAAAGTTAAAATACCTATCAGAAACAAGCATATAGAGCATATTAACAAGAGATGAAGTTATGGCATCAAAATTACTAATTTTCCCAGAGAAAACCTTGATAAAGGCATCCCCAAGAAAACTCCATTCTTTCCTAAGGCCTTTTCTTTTAATACTCCCTAAACTAGCAGAGTTAAGAGAATAACCTATGGAATCTAACATGCTGGATACATCATTATCAGTGTGTGGTGTCATGGCATTGTTCTCAGGTAATTTAAAACATGCTAGTAAATCATCACAGTTAACACAGTGATTTTTACCTTTGAGAGTGAAAGAGATGGTCATATCTATGGAGTTGAACTCAGCAGTTGTCCAAATCTCCTCAACTACTTCACAGTAAATCGTTGGGGCTTCCAGCATTGCATAGCTAAGTTTACAGTTTTTGATGAAGTCCATCATTTTGTGATAATCTGAGTGGGCTTCATTCTTTGCTACCAAAGCTATGAAATTGTTCTTCTCATAGATGAACCCAGATTGAGACATAATTTTTACTACAGGTGCCATTGTTGTAAGTAGAAGTTGCAGAGAATAACTTGAAGGATTTGCAGAGAGAAAATGGTAAAAGTTTTGAAATTTCAAGAAAGCGTAAAGTAAAAATGAAAAATTAGAAGGGCTTATATTTCTCAAATTAAAAGGTATAAATAAAAGATTAAACAATAAATATATGTTAGTGAATTTCAGCCGTTTAAGAATAAACTGTAAGTATTCTAAAAACTACCTTTAAAACAAATACATACAGCTGTATGTATGAGTATCAACGGTTAAGAAAATAGAATCAACGGCTGTGAAACACCTGAATCGACTGATGTGACATTTCAACGGATAAAGTAAATTGTCATCTGTTGAAAAGTACTACAGTTTTATCCGTTGACGGATAAAAATTCCAGAAATGTATATATCTTTCAACGGATAATGAACATCCGTTGATGGAACAATTTTGACTTTCAACGGATAGGAGATATCCGTTGATGGAATAATCTGTGTTAAGAAGTCAAATTTGTTCTGGCAACTAATGCATTTCAGGCTTCAATTCAAATTGCAATTAGGACATAAATTTTATGAGTAATTAAGCATACCTAGCTCACTTACCAATCTTGTGAATGTTGATTCATCAAGTGGCTTGGTAAATATTTCTGCAATTTGTTGTTTACTTGGAACAAAATGTAGTTACACTATACCATTCATGACATGCTCTCTGATGAAGTGGTACTTGATATCGATGTGCTTGGTCCTTAAGTGCTGCACAGGATTCTCTGTTATGGCTATGGCACTTGTGTTGTCACAAAAGATAGGAATTCTATCAACATGAAGTCCATAATCAAGGAGTTGATTCCTCATCCATAACACTTGAGAGCAGCAACTTCCAGCAGCAATGTATTCAGCCTCAGCTGTAGAAGTAGAGACTGAATTTTGCTTTTTGCTAAACCATGATACAAGCTTGTTTCCCAGGAATTGGCAGGAGCCTGTTGTACTTTTCCTGTCTATTTTGCAACCTGCATAGTCTGCATCTGAATAACCAATTAGATCAAAGCCATATTCTCTAGGATACCAAATACCTAAATTTGGTGTACCCTTGAGATATCTGAAAATCCTCTTGATAGCAATTAAGTGAGACTCCCTAGGATCAGCTTGAACTCTAGCACACAGACATGTAGCAAACATTATATCTGGTCTACTGGCAGTTAAATATAAAAGTGAACCAACCATGCCTCTATAACTTGTAATGTCCACAGACCTTTCAGTCTTATTCAACTCAAGTTTGGTGGCAGTGGCCATGGGAGTTTTTGCAGATGAACATTCCATTAAGTCAAACATTTTTAGAAGATCATGAATATATTTAGTTTGACTAATGAAAATTCCATCACTAACTTGTTTAACTTGTAAACCAAGAAAATAGGTTAGTTCTCCCATCAGGCTCATTTCATACTTACTTTGCATTAGCTTAGCAAACTTTTTGCAAAGTTTATTATCTTTAGAACCAAATATTATGTCATCTACATAAATTTGAACAAGTATACTAGAGCCATTAACATTCCTAAAGAAGAGAGTTTTATCAACAGTACCTCTAGTGAAGTGATTCTCCAAAAGGAATTTTGATAGGGTTTCATACCAGGCTCTAGGTGCTTGCTTCAGTCCATAGAGTGCTTTCAACAGATAATACACATAGTCTGGAAAATTTGGATCTTCAAACCCTGGAGGTTGACTTACATAGACTTCTTCCTCCAATTTCCCATTTAGAAATGCACTCTTGACATCCATTTGATAGACTTTGAAATTGGCATGGGCTGCATAGGCTAGAAAAATTCTGATGGCTTCAAGTCTTGCAACAGGAGCATATGTTTCATCAAAATCTATTCCCTCTTGTTGAGAATAGCCTTTAGCAACCAATCTGGCTTTATTCCTTATGACAATGCCATTTTCATCCATCTTGTTTTTGAATACCCATTTTGTGTCAATAGGACTCTTGTTCTTTGGTTTGGGTACCAGCTTCCAAACTTTATTTCTCTCAAATTGGTTCAGCTCTTCCTGCATAGCTAATATCCAATCTGGATCCAATAAAGCTTCTTCCACTTTCTTAGGTTCCTCCTGAGATAGAAAACTACTATACAAACATTCATCTTGAGTAGCTTTTCTTGTTTGCACTTTAGATGATGTATCACTAATGATCAGTTCAAAGGGATGATTCTTGGTCCATTTCCTTTGAGGTGGAAGATTTGCTCTAGATGAGGTGGCCTCAGTATTGTCATGATGTGAGACAGAGTGTTGATTAGTTGAAACTCCCCCTGAGTTGTTGGTTCTTTGCAGGGAATTTGGAGTTCTATCAACTGATGATGTAAATCGATTATCCGTTGATGAACTATGATCAACGGATGCTTCATTTTGTACTTCAACGGATGATGCACTATGTCTTTCAACGGATACTGCATTGCCTCTATCAACGGATGCAGAATTTTATGCATTATCCAAGGGCATATTTTGAATCCCTTTTGAAGTGTCATCTCCATCAATCTCCTCTTCACTATCATCACAATATATCTCAATGTTGTCAAATTTGAGTCTCTCATGGTGTCCCTCATCTGTTAGTCCATCAATCTTTTTATCATCAAACACAACATGCACAGATTCCATAACAATGTTGGTTCTTAGATTGTAGATCCTATAAGATTTTCCAGCTGAGTAACCAACAAATATCCCTTCATCAGCCTTTGCATCAAACTTTCCTTTATGGTCAGATTGATTCCTCAGTATAAAGCATTTACATCCAAAGACATGAAGAAAGTTTAGAGTTGGTTTTCTTCTCTTGAACAACTGATAAGGAGTCATGCCTTTAGCTTGATTGATCAAAGAAATATTCTGAGTGTAGCAGGCACAATTAACAGCTTCAGCCCAGAAATATGTGGGTAACTTTGATTCTTCAAGCATTGTTCTGGCAGCCTCAATCAAAGATCTGTTCTTTCTTTCAACTACCCCATTTTGCTGAGGTGTTCTTGGAGCTGAGAACTCATGCATGATTCCATTTTCTTCACAGAACAGCCTTATTGACAAATTCTTGAACTCAGTTCCATTGTCACTCCTGATATTCCTAACCTTCAAGTCAGGATGATTATTGACTTGCCTGATGTGATTGATAATGATTTCACTTGCTTCATCCTTTGATCCAAGAAAATAGACTCATGAAAACTTTGAGAAATCATCTACAATCACTAAGCAATATCTTTTTCTTGCAATTGACAATACATTGACTGGTCCAAACAAATCCATATACAGCAGCTGTAATAGTTCATCAATTGTTGTTTCAAGCTTCTTTTTGAATGATGCTTTCCTTTGTTTGCCTTTCTGACAAGCATCACACAAACCATCTCTTGAGAATTCAACAAGAGGAATTCCTCTGACTAAGTCCTTTTTGACTAGATCATTCATTGTCTTGAAATTCAAATGGGATAGCTTCTTGTGCCATAGCCAACTTTCAACTGGACTCGCTTTGCTGAAGAGACAAGTAATAGATTCTGCATCTGTAGAGTTGAAGTCATCTAAGTACACATTCCCTTTTCTAACTCCAGTTAGAACCACTTTGTTGTCTTTCTTGCTGGTGACAACACAGGCTTCTGAATTGAAGGAAATTGTATTCCCTCTATCACATAGTTGACTGATACTCAGTAAGTTGTGCTTGAGACCATCAACTAATGCAACTTCATCAATGATGACATTCCTTGTTGAAATCAAGCCATATCCCATAGTAAACCCTTTGCTGTCATCTCCAAAGGTTATGCTAGGGCCAGCTCTCTCCTTAAACTCAGTGAGCAGGGAGAAATCTCCTGTCATGTGTCTTGAACAGCCACTGTCCAAGTACCATAGATTTCTTCTTTTTCCCTGCACACCATAAAATCAATCAAGTTGATTTTGGTACCCAAGTTTCCTTGGGTCCATTCTTGTTAGCCTTTCTCCTAGACTTCATTCCTCCTGCATCTTTAGACTTAGGTAACTTTGAGTCAACCTTGATCTTAGATGTAGTTGGTTGAGGTGTAGGGTTAGTCACAGAATCATTTAGCACATTTGGAATTTGATAAGACATGGATTGTGCAAGCATGTTATTCCATATTGGCATATTGTATGGCATTTGAGGCATACTAAATGCAGCAAGATAAGGATTGTTAAAATATGGCATGTTTGCAAAATGTGCATAAGGATTCTGCTGAGACATAACAGGCATAGCATGCAGAGGTGATGCAGGCATATTAGACATGGAAGAGGGTACAGGTATGGGAGTTTTCTTAATAGATTTGCAATTAGCAGATAGATGATTAACACTACTACAATGCACACAGCTTTTTCTAGGAGCATACTTGTCAGGTGTGTAATTGTTATGTTTGTTAACCCCTACCTTCCCATTTCTATTAGATTTCCTTTTAGTTTCCTTTTTATCCTCAACCACTTTGAGCCTATTCTTTAACTGTTCTAAGGTCATGTGTCCTATATTCACCTTACTGAATTCTTTGGATGTGCTTGCTTCTCCTTTGACAAAGTTCTTGGAAGTTGAACCAAACTTTTTGTTGAGTTTCTTTAGATTTTCACTTTTAGAAACATCTGCCTGTTTTAATTGAGGAACCTTCAACGGATGCTCCTTTTCTTCCTTCAACGGATAACTTTCATCATCCGTTGATTCCACATCCGTTGACAGCCCATCAATTAATTCCAGTTTCTTTTTGTTTTTATCCCAGGCAGTCTCACAGAATGATTCAATTCCTTGGACCTTGGAAATTTGAGCACTAACATCCCTAGATGTCTTCCAGGCTTTAATCACCTCTTGCTCTCTCTCTAATTGATTGGAAAGTATTTCTACTTTCTTAACAGATTCAACTAGTTCATTTTCAACAGATATACAATGTAGCTTAGTTTTCTCTAGATCAATCAACTTATCTTCTAACACAGCATTTATATTACTTAAAAACAGATTGTTCTCTTTAATCCTACTATTTTCTTTAGCAAGAGATTTAAGAGACACACGCAAATGATACAATTCAGTAGACATGTCATTAAAAGCATCATTGCACTCTTCTTTAGTAAGCTGTGTTAAATTAGTAGTGATTACCTGGTTGCTTGATGAACTAACTTCATTTTCCTCAGAATCAGCCATGAGAGCCAAGTTGACATATTCCACATCTTCATGCTCTTCTTCTCCATCAGCTGCCCAGTCTTTTTCTTGAGTAATGAAAGCCCTCTCCTTTTGCTTGAGCAGATCAAAATATTTCTTTTTGTAATCTACTTGGTCAAATTTCTTCTTTTCAGAAGTTGGCTTTCTGCACTCACTTGCAAAGTGTCCACTTATACCACAATTGAAACACTTGAACTTGGATTTGTCCACCATGTTCTTATGAGGTTTAGTGGCTCTAGTGTTTTTCCTAAATTTCATCTTTGCAAATCTCCTGGACAGAAATGCAAGATGCTCATCAATACCATCAGAGTCATCTTGGCTGGAGTTGTCTTCATTTTCAGCAACTTGCTCCTTACCCTTGCTTGATTCTGATTTGCTTGTGCCATCTTTGGAGTTTGATGTAGATCTATCAGTTTCTTGTCTGCATTCTTTCTCGTTTTCAGCTACCAAGGCAACTGAACCTCCTTTCTTTCTTCCCTTCTCCAATACCTCATCCTGTTCCAGCTCTAGTTCATAAGTCTTCAAGATTCCATATAATCTTTCAAGAGTGAAGTCCTTATAATCTTGAGAGTTTCTCAAGGAGACAGTCATGGGTTTCCATTCCTTTGGCAAGGATCTTAAAAATTTAAGATTTGAATCCTTCACCTGGTACACTCTACCATACAGCTTCAGTCTATTCAACAGCTTTTGGAATCTATTGAATGTGTCATTTAAAGATTCATTTTCTTCAAAATGAAAATACTCATACTGTTGAATGAGAAGCTGCATTTGGTTTTCTTTTACTTGTTCTGTACCTTCACACAGTAGCTGAACTGTGTCCCAAACCTCTTTGGCAGTTGGGCAATTTATCACATTATCAAACATATCCTTGTCAAGACCATTAAACAAAATGTTCATAGCCTTCTTATCCTTGTGGACTTCTTCTGTGTCTTCCATTGTCCATTCTGCTTTAGGTTTTGGAATGGATTGACCAACAGCAATTGTGGCCGTAGCAACTGTGGCTACTTTGTGGGGAATGTGAGGACCATTCTCAATGCAGTTTACATAACCTTCATCTTGGGAGAGTAGATGAAGGTGCATTTTCACCTTCCAATGGTGATAACTGTCTTTGTCAAGAACTGGGATTTTTACTCCAATATCCTTCTTACTCATCTTTGTTAGTTTCCAAGACCTTTAAACTCTTTGTGTGTCAAGAGCTTGCTCTGATACCAATTGTTATTCCTAGTGGACTAACAATGAGATTTATAGAAGGGGGGTTGAATGTAATTTCAAAACTTTTTCAAGTTTTGAGCAGTTTTAAAGGCTTTGTGTTCAAGATAAACAAGTGTGTGAATTGCTTTAAGCTAATACAGACAGCTATATATTCAAGCACTAATGTAAAGAACACAACAGACCTTAAAAACTTTTCTGGTGGATTATTGTTCCACCAGAGATGGTATTTCAGAAAATCTGTGATTCAAGATGTTGATCACAGCTGCA
This sequence comes from Apium graveolens, assembly GCF_009905375.1. Lineage (NCBI taxonomy): Eukaryota > Viridiplantae > Streptophyta > Magnoliopsida > Apiales > Apiaceae > Apium > Apium graveolens. The sequence continues at coordinate 255,498,885 of NC_133653.1, forward strand.
TCCTAGTACAAACTAGATAATTTTTCTCTCAAGATTTTTCTAAACAGCACTGGAAAAATTCTTATCTAATTACTAGCTGCTACTTGGTTTATATATCACCAAGTGTACAAGTGAAGACAAAGATAAAAATACAATAATAAAATAAGTTCTCCACTTGTTTCTTCTCCATATCACTCAAGTACTTTGTTGACTATTGCCTCTTTGTACTAGAGTAGAACGGCTGCTTTTTCTGATGTTCCTGAAATTAGGCTTCCACATTTCAGTTATCTCTGTCAACCCATGTGCCTCTGTCTGCTGTTACAACTACCACTTATCAACTGCTATTTAACAGAACATCCGTTGAAGCCTTCATCCATTGATGGCTTTATCCGTTGATGTGTTAGCAGTTGAAGCTCTATCCGTTAAAGCTTTAGAGACATCCGTTGAAGCTTTGTTTCTTATCCGTTGAAGGTCTTTAAGACATCCGTTGATACCACTTCATTTATACAAAATTACAAGGCATGAAATATTTACAATTGGCCTTCCTATTTGCATATCTTCTAGTAGTCAACATGACTTATATTTTCTCTCAACTTCTAAGAATTAAATCTTAAATACAGACACTGAAATGTGCTACAACACTAGACTTATTTCTAAGTAAAGCTGCACCATCAACGGATAGCCAAGGTGGTCTTATCCGTTGAGGCTGCAAACACTAAACTTCTACTTAAGTGTTTTGTTAAACATATCATCAGACTAATGCACATATATTCCTAACAGGCATTAATCTGTGAATCAGGTGAATTATCATTGTTTTGGTGCTAATTTGGTGTCAAGGTGGTGTTGGAATAAAATCTCGTCGAAAGTCGGCTCGAAGCAGCAAGGAAAAAGATGAAATCTGAGTTTTTCCCCAGAAGGACGGCGTGCACGCGTTATGATAGCGTGCGCCCGCGCTGTGATAGCGCACGGTCGCGCCGTGCGAAAAATATGAATCCTGATTCTGTTTCGATTCTAAGTGGGGAGACTTCCAGATTGCAAAGGGTTGCCATATATATTCAAATAAGAACGTTTGTAGGGGAGAGACATACCAGAGCGCAAGGAGAGCCGTAAGAAGACCGTTTAGCACAATTCAACAAAGGCGAAGAAGATCTTGTTTTTACTTGTGAATCTTTATTTTAAGTTGTATTTGGATGCTAGTTTTCTTACTTTTGAACCTTACTCTTATTTTGTACTTGGTTTTATTTATTCATTATAAAGACTACGTTTGTTATACCATGCTTTCACGGGAACCCACGCTGATGATGAGTCTGATCATGGGTTAATCGTTATCGTGGGGTTCTAGCGGATTTATTTATGGATTTCTTTAGTTAAATTATTTTGATACCTTAGTATGTGGTGATTGATTGATATCCTAGTATTGGTTGTGCGTATTCATCTTATGAGCATCGTGAACTTATAAGATAGTGCGTTAATTCTTAATGAAGCGACAATGAATTTAAGGATTTAGAACTTGCCATGCTAGCATAGGTTCATGTATTGTTATGCATGATTCGTAGGTAATTTTACCCATCTTACTTGCCCTGTGTAATCAAGATAGATAACTTGTGCTTAAACCGTTATGTTTTCAAATTCTATAGACATATAGGGTCTCAATATAATTGGTGTATATTCAGCTTCTATCTCTTTTGTGGATGTCTGGTAGTATGGTACTCGTGCAACGAAAGTTGTCGTTTATCAGTTTCGTGTTGTCTGATTATTTTCGTCACCGTTACATGCTAAGGTTAAGAACAATAAGGCTATTGAATCAAGTATTTAATGAAGTTAGAATCCCACATTTGTCATATATATTAATTCAGTCAATCTTAATTTTGTAGTTATAATAGTTAGTGTAATTCTTAGTTATAAACAACCTCAATTTGTTATCATCTTTGCACTGAATAATAACCATACATTGTTGCTCAAGTGCGTGAATTAATTAGTTAACCAATACAGTCTATGTAGGAACGAACTAGAAAAGATTATATACTACTTGTGCACTCGTATACTTGTGTGTAATATTATCGTGTGTTTAGCGACTAACAAGTTTTTGGCGCCGCTGTCGGGGACTGCGGTTTTAATTTATAGTTTATGTGCTTTCCATCAGTGCTCATTAAAGTTCATTGACTCGGACATTGTCACTTATTTATTCCTTATTTTATTTCAGGTACTCTAGCGAGAGTGTATGCATACGTATTCGCGTACTCATAAGAGAACACTGGATAAAGCCGAGGAAGAACTTGTGGTGGTTCGTAAGGAAGTTTTTGAGGAAGAAGAAGAGAAAGTTGAAGAACCAACTTTAGTAGAGATGGGTGATCAAGCGGAAAATCCAAAGGCTTTGATGGACTATTCTCAGCCTAAGATTAATGACATTCAGTCAAGCATCATCATACCAGCCATCAGGGCTAATACTTTTGAGATCAAGTCAAGCACGATTCAGATGATACAGAACTCAGTTCAGTTTGGGGGTTCTCCTACTGAAGACCCCAACATGCACATTGGGGATTTCATCGAGATCTACGACACATTCAAGTTTAATGATGTGACTGAAGATGCTATCAAGTTACGCCTCTTCCCATTCTCTCTAAGGGACAAAGCTAAGTGTTGCTTCCACTCTCTACCAGTAGGGTCTATCACCATTTGGTAGGATCTTGCGGAAAAGTTTCTCACTAAATTCTTCCATATGGAGAAGACTGTTGCAATTAGGAATGCTCTTACTTAGTTTTCTCAGCAAATTGGAGAATCTTTATGTGAGGCTTGGGATCGATATAAGGAGGTTCTAAGGAAGTGCACACACCATGGCATGCCTGATTGGATGATTATCAACTGTTTCTACAATGGATCGGGTGCTACTTCTAGACCCATGATTGATGCAACATCAGGAGGAGCCTTGTGGGATAAAAGCTACGATGAAGCTTATGAACTTATTGAACTAACGGCTGCTAATGAGTACCAGAATCCTTCCCAGAGGCTGACTCACGGAAAAGTCGCAGGAATTCTGGAGTTGGACACAGCAACTGCTATCGCTACCCAACTTAAGGCTTTGACGATGAAGGTGGACACTTTGACTAATTATGATGTTAATCAAATCGCTAGCGTCTGTGAGCTTTGTGCTGGTGACCATGAGACTGATCAGTGCGCAATTTCTAATGAATTAGCTCAATTTGTGAGCAACTTCCAGTGATCGCAACAACCAGTGCCAGCCACCTATCATCCCAGCAACCACAAGCATCCTAATTTCAGTTAAAGCAACACTCAGAATGTGGTTCAACAGCCTTATCAGCAATATCCAGCTAAGCAGTACAACCCCCTAGTTTTCAACAACCGCAATATGCACCAAGACAACAACTCCAGCTGCAATAAGCCAATCAAAAATCTGAAGTAGAGGAGTTGAAGCTTATGTGCAAGAGTCAAGCCGTTTCTATCATGACCTTGGAAAATAAAATTGGGAAGATTTCTAATGCCTTGCTAAATCGTCAGTCTGGTACACTGCCTAGTGACACTGAAGTGCCAGGAAAGAGGGAAGCTAAGGAGCAGGTAAAGGCAATCACTTTAAGGTCTGGGAAGGTTGCGAATCCCGAACAAACTCAAGTGTTGACTGAAGAAGCTGAGGCTGAGAAAGAAGTAGAGCAACAGGAAGTAGAAGTGGAACCAAGAAAGACTACTGTTGAGCACACTCCTCCTGAGGGTAATACTGGGAAGAAGCAGATCTATCCTCCACCGCCTTTTCCCAAGTAGCTGCAGAAGAAAAAGCTGGACAAGCAATTTGAGAAGTTTCTGGAGGTGTTCAAGAAACTTCATATCAACATACCTTTCGCCGAGGCTCTTGAGCAGATGCCTAGTTATGCAAAGTTTATGAAAGGTATTCTCTCTTGGAAGGTGAAGCTAGATGATTTAGAGACAATCATTCTCACAGAGGAATGCAGTGCTGTGCTGTAACAGAAGTTGCCTCCGAAGCTTAAAGATCCAGGAAGCTTTATTATTCCGTGTACTATTGGAAAAAGTGTCTTTTGACAGATGCTTATATGCTTATGGAGGATGTCTTGGTCAAGGTTGATAAACTCATCTTCCCTGCTGATTTCGTAATTCTTGATTTCGAGGAGGATAAGAAGATTCCCATAATCTTGGGAAGACCTTTTTTAGTGACTGGCTGAACCTTGATAGATGTGCAGAAGGGTGAGCTCACAATGCGAGTTCTGGATCAGGATGTGACTTTTAATGTGTTCAATGCTATGAAATTTCCAACTGATAATGAGGAGTTCTTAAAAGTGGAGTTGGTCGATTCGGTGGTCACATCGGAACTTGATCAATTGCTAAGGTCCGATGCCTTAGAAAAAGCCTTGTTGGGGAATTCGGATAGTGAAGATGATTAAGGGGAAGAACAATTGCAGTACTTGAATGCTTCTCCCTGGAAGAGGAAGATAGATATGCCTTTTGAATCTCTTGGAATGGAGGAATTGAACAAAACTCCTAAACGCCTCAAGCCATCTATTGAGGAAGCTCCCACTCATGAGCTTAAGCCTTTACCTGAGCATTTAAGGTATGCGTTTTTAGGTGATGCATCTACTCTGCCTGTTATTATTGCATCTGACCTTTCAGGTAGTGATGAGGAAAAGCTTTTGAGGATTCTGAGATAGTTCAAATCGGCAATTGGATGGACTATAGTACATATCAAGGGAATCACCCCTTCTAACTGCATGCATAAAATTCTGCTAGAGGAAGGTAGCAAGCCTACGGTCGAGCAGCAAAGAAGACTCAATTCAATCATGAAGGAGGTAGTGAAGAAGGAAATTCTTAAGTGGCTAGATGCAGGGATCATCTACCTTATTTCTAACAGCTCATGGGTAAGCCCGGTTCAATGTGTGCCAAAGAAAGGTGGTATTACTTGTTAGTGTTTGTGCTCTAGAGACAACACTCTGATGTTCTAGTTAAAGACATTTGGATTATTAATGTTTATGTTCTATCGATTATTCCCTTTATAATTTATTAATTCTTAATTTACGGCGATATAAATGTTAGATTAATAAATGTCCTTGGAATATGATGTGCAATTCTATATCTCTAAGTACATGACTTAGAAATGAGATTATGAGAATAGTATCAATATTCCTAAAGGTCCCTAGTCGAGTATTATTATTAAGGGACAATAATACTGCATTAAGACTAGTGTGTTTGTTGACTGATGATCACATCTCAGTGATCATAGGTATAGTGATACTAAAGTCAGAGACACAACAGGAAAATGTACATGTACATGGTGCTGGACAGACCTGATGTGAGATTCTACATGTCTGTTGTGTCATAAGTAATTCTCACAGTGATAAAAATGTAATGGTCCTTAGACCTGAAGTCATTATATTTTTATACGAGAATTAATATACATTGATTACATTAAAAGTTATCCTTGACCGGGTAATGATAAAAGTGGACATTGGGTATATTATGAATCGTATGAGAAATATGAATGATCTAGATGGGATTTAACCCTCCTATTTTAGGAGTGATATTATTGGCCTCTTGTGTGAGCTAGACTACAAAATGCGGGGCCACACTCAAATGTTGATTTGATATGATAGTCTACTCATTGATCAAGGAAACCCGGATTAAACATTGATGAGGATGACACATTACATGCCTCTAGTTTAATCTATAATATATGGTTAAAGGGATTATATTACATTGTACATTATTAACGAAAGGTTTAATCGATCACCGATTCAATTATTATTACTTGGGTAGCAATGATGTATTACTAGATGCCGCTCATTGTTTACGATTTTAAATTAGATTTAAAATTCATTGCCAATGTAATAATAACCTATAGGGTCACACACAAAGAATGCTTGAAGGATTATTTAATTTAAATTGGATTTAAATTAAATTAAAGTAATTTAAATTAATTATAATATTAATTAAGTTTGACTTAATTAATTAGATAAATAATGATATTCAAATTTACTAATATTAATTATGAAATTTATTTGTTAAATAATTAAGTGAGACTTGATAATAATACAAATAGCAATTTCGAATTAATAATAACTCCTAATTAGTTAAGAGTTATAATTCATTTTTTTACTCTCTATATAATATCTCTTGTGTGGCTGATTTTGTGTGCAATACTTTTACTAAAACCCTAGCCACCAAGAGAGAAGATAGAGAGAGCAAGAAGAAACGGGTTTGTGCTAGTACACATCCAATCTTTGAGTTCAAGTATTCGTGTGATACCGATAGAGCGTAGATCGCGAGAGCGGGATGCGTGGTGATTGAACAAGCTTTGGATCTCCATTAGTCAATCAATTGGTAAAGCTTCTTAAGGTAAACAATCTGATCTACGAATTAAATATATGTTTTTTGCATGGATCATGCGGTGGGTTTCAAAAATTCTTATTTTTTACATTTCTAATTACTGTTTATGTTGCGTTTATGTGTTTGAAACCCAACATTACTGTGGTAGCAAATGAGAAGAATTAGCTTATTCCTACTAGAACAGTCACGGGGTGGAGAGTTTGCATAGACTACAGGAACCTGAATAAAGCCACTAGAAAGGATCACTTCCCTTTGCCCTTCATTGATCAGATGCTTAATAGATTGGCCGGTCATGAGTACTATTGTCTTCTGGATGGTTATTCAGGTTACAATCAGATTTGTATACGCATACATATATATATGCGTATGTATATATATGTTTTGAATATATGATATTCATGAGAGTTGTATAATCATATGATGATTATATAATCTGTATATATATTGATATATACATGTTTTGTGTTTGTTCTTATTATAAGAATCGTATTTGATACGATTCTGAATCGGATGTAACGGATTTGCTGAAATCTGTGTCTGGTGTCCGATTTTGGCGAACTAATACGTTATTTTATCGACTGACAGCTAAAGCTATCATCGATTGATCTATAAGGAATTTTACGTCGTTTAGGCTCTTTAATCTGTGATTTAATGTTATCATATTTAATTTTGAATTCTCTGATTTTTTCAATATTTGGTTTTTATGATTAGATCATGATGGGTATGATATGCTAAGATCAGATTATGTGTTTTAACATGTTATTTTATGTTAATTGAGCATGATAGATGGTTATGGCTTATGATTTTAAGTTAATGGTTTTGATTTTTCAAATACGGTTTGCCTGTCGTTTAATCTTGTAATTATTAAATTTAGAATGTAACTCGAGTTCTTCTTGTAAGTTCATTAGATTAGTTTTCATATTTCATTCTTGTAATGTACATGAAGACATGAAGATTTGAAGATCAAGGGTAATCACACACAGAGGCCATCCAAGGAAGAATACAAGAAAAAAGACATGTAATAGTTAGCCTGTATTTATTTTCCACCTTAGATTGACTTAGATCTTTGTCATTAGCTTGATAAAGAACACATAGGATGAAGCCATAACCAACTACATTTATTTATTGCACTTTACATATATATATGCGCATATGATGAATGTATGTGTAGAGCGGTTTATAAAGATGCATGCTTAATTTTTAAAATAAACAAACGATTATGAGATTCTCGTGTTTATGAAACACGAAATAAAATATAAATTTTCTTTATTTCTGATATGGGGCGATTTTGTCAAAAGCGAGTTCATTGAACTTGTAAGGTTGTGGGTTTTAAGCGAGACCGTTGTGACTCCCTCACTACCTGGAAATTAAACCATTGATGAATATTGATTTGAAGTATTTTAATCAAGGAAAAATTGGGAATCTCTTTATGATGGGATCATGATCATTTTAAAATTAACAAAACCCTAAAGTTAATATTAAGTTGATTTGATGCCTTCCAATGAGTCCAATGCGTTAACCCCTAGATCGACCAGGAGTGGGTTCGCCAAAGCGAAGTACTCCTATCTATAGTGGGATATGTGTTGAAGTATATTGATACTTTTTGACTATTGGGTTTGACTTAAATAAGTTATCACAGTAGGATTGTGAACTTACAGGCATAGAGTTTGGCGAGATTTATTAGATAAATATGAACAAGTGTGTTCCACCAAGCTATCCAAGAGTTATATAGTTGATATAATTGACAAATATTGTCTACCTAAATAATCATGTTTTAGGAGAAAGGCCAAAGCTGACCTAACGCATGGTGAAATATGGATCTTGGCTCACTAGAAAGGATATAGAAGATATTTTTTCCAAATTAATAGTTAGGGCTATTAATTTGATAAAAATACTGGGAGATATATATTGTGAATATATATATGAATAATCACTTGAACATAATTTAATGATCATCTGTAGACTAAGTCATTTTATGCACTTTAATATTGTAGATATCAAATGACAAATAACATAAATAACTTCTCGATGTGATAGTCCTTGAGAAGGACAATCTGACATGAAATAAATTCCTCGATTGACATGGGAACTTGAGGATTGTCCTCGAGTTCAAGGATGTCACTCAAACCCCTCCCTTATTTCTTCTAGCTGAGAATGAAACATGTGCAGAACAAAATGCTTACCAGAAGCAAATTAATTATACAACTGATGTGTCATGTCTCATGCTTGTAATTATGAGTGATGAGCTTTAGAAGCAACAAGAGCATAATGATGCTTATGATATGCTTGAGCACCTTCAAAAGATGTTTGAAGGATAGGCTCTTCAGAAAGATTTGACAATAATAAGGCACCATACTTTTGCATTAATGGGAGAATCATATTCGGTTGGACCATATGTTCTAAAGGTGATAGGCATATGTACCTTGATATTTTAGGTTTCAAAAATGGTCTAGAGACTCAGCTTGATTTGATCAAACGATCTTTGAACAACTTCTATTATCAGTTTGTTAAGAACAAAAGGAATGAGATAGACAGAACACTCACTGAGTTGATAAGCATGTTTAGAACTGCTAAAAATAACACGGTAAAGGCATGAATTACGTCCATATTGATGATGTACACATGGAATGCAAATGGGAAAGGAAAGTGGACATGCAAGGTGAAGATTTGATCTTATTCGGTGCTAAACCAAAGTCCAATCCCAAAGGGCTTTTGAAGCCTAATAGTGGTGTTGCTCAAGGAGATGATTGTCATTTCTGTGGAAATAACTGGATAAATGGAAGTTAAATTATCGAGCTTATTTGGAAGATCTAAAGAAGAAGACTAGAAATGGTCAAGCTTCAGGTATAAGGTTAGAATTGGAGCAAAAGTTGTTGCTCTAGTTGAAGGAACTCGATACCTAATTTTTCCCATATAGGCGGGATTGAGAACTTGATAAATTGTTATTACGCGCCTACCTTTAGGGGATACATTAAATCAATTTCTTGTCAGGACAAGAAAGGATTTCATTTTAAATAAATAAATAATAGTTGTTTATTTTATTTCAATGATAAGATTTATAATGTTGCACAATTAGTTAACAATTTATATGTTCTAAGTTGACTCAAATTAAACATTACCTCTAGCATTGTCGTTAAGCCATATTAATGAGAAACGCATTTCTGAGTTACAAATAGGTGAATACTTGGATAAATTTGATTTTGAATCATATGGAAGATGCGAACTTTGTCTCATTGGAAAAATGATTAAAGCTTCTTTTACCTTATCAGGTGAAAGGGACACCGAACGATTATGAATTATACATAATGATGTATGTGGTCAAATGCGTATGATGCCAAGTGGGGGCTTATATTACTTCATAACATTTACTGATGATTTCAGTAGATATGGATATGTGGTTCTTATGAGGAACAAATCCAATTCTTTTGAAATGTTCAAAGAATATAAAGCCGAAGTAGAAAAGAAAATAAGGGAAAAGAATAAAAGTTTTACAATCAGATCGTGGAGGAGAATACTTAAACCTCAATTTCAAGAGTTTCTTGAAGGAGTGTGATAGTGTATCATAACTTACTCTTTCTGGAACACCTCAATGGAATAGAGATTATGAGAGGAGAAATTGTACCTTGTTGGACATAGTGCGATCGATTATGAGTCAAGCGGATCTTCCATTCAGTTTTTAGGGTTATGCTCTAGAAACGGCTGCATATACACTTAACCAAGTTTCGACTTAAGCGGTTCAAAATAATCTGTATTATATATAGAGTGATGAATGTCATAGCATGTCATTTATGAAAATTTGGGAACGTGAAGCATTTGTAAAACGTTTAGCCTCTGACAAGCTTGGACTAAAATTAGATAGATGCTATTTTTTGGGATATCCAAGTGAGACTAGGGTATAGTTTTATAATCCTTTCGAGAACAAAGTGTTTGTTGCTCGGGCCTCTGTATTTTTTGAGGGAGAACTACTTTCTAAGAAAATCAGTGGGAGGATAATACATCTCGATGAAGATTGAGAATCAAATGATAACATTGAACAGAGTTGGAATAAGATCAGGATGTACATCAAAATGTTGAAAGTAATCATGTTTAGGAAACACAGGTTATTCGTAGATCTAGTAGGATTCACCATGAGTCCGGGAGAAATTATGGATTTCTTTTGACTCAAGATGGTGATGTGATGCTTACGGATAAGGATAAACCTCACACCTACCAAGATGCTATGAACAGTCCAGACTCCGAGAGATGGCTGCAGCACAAGAAATCCGTGATGAAATCCATGTATCAAAATAAAGTATTGACTTTAGTTGATCCGCTTGAAGGGGTAAAACCTATAGGGTACAAGTGGGTTTTCAAGAAGAAAACTGAAATGGATGGTAAAGTACAGACCTATAAGGTGCCACTAGTGGCAAAAGGTTTCAAACAAATTCATGGTATAGACTATGATGAGACTTTTTCACTAGTTGCTCTGGTCAAGTACATCGGGATTTTGTTAGCAATAGTTGCTTACTTTGACTATGAGATTTGGAAAAAGGATGTGTTTGCAAGAAGGTTAGTGGGAGCCATGTGACATTACTAGTATTATATGTAGATGACATATAACAAATAAGGAATGACATACCTTCTCTATAGGCTGTTAAGACTTGGTTGAGAAATAATTTCTCGGTGAAAGACTTAGGTGATGTTACCTATATATTAGGGATCAAGATCTATAGAGATAGATTAAAAAGATTAATCGACCTAGTCGGAGTACATACATTGATAAAATATTGCATCATTTTATAATGCAGGAGATAAAGAAAGGATATGTTTCGATGTCTCAAGGGATAGTGATCTCAAAAGATAATTGCCCCTAAATCATTAGATGATAAGGGCAGTTTGAGAAAGCTCCATATAATTTAGCAATTCGATCTATAATATGTACAATGATATATATTTATCCTGATGTTTTGTATACTTTGAGCATGACGAGCAGATACCAGTCTAATCCAGGTGAGGGTCACTAGATAATTTTCAAGAATATTCTTAAGTACTTAAAGAGGACTAAAGATTTATTTTTGGTGTATGGAGAAGATAGGGAACTGTTTGTAAAGGGTTACACTGATACTAGTTTCTTAACCTAATTTCTGGATAGACAAGGATGATTATGTTTCTATATATGGTTTGTGTTTTGTCTAAATATAAGTTATGTTAGCTAGAATGGTTCACAGCAAGAACATTGATGATTCTATTATGGAAGCCGAATATATTGATACTTTTGAAACAGCCAAGGAGACTGTTTAGGCATGTCCTTAAGCGATATCACCTTGATAATGAGATTAATGATCAAGGAGATATAAATGTAAAGTGCATAATAATGATAATGTTACAGACCCACTGACTAAGGCTTTGTCACATCAGAAGCACGATGGTCATACTAGTTCCATGAGTATTATATACATGGGTGATTGGCTCTAATGCAAGTGGGAGATTGTTAGTGTTTGTGCCCTAGAGACAACACTATGATGTTTTAGTAAAAGATATTTGGATTATTAATATTTATGTTATATCGATTATTCCCTTTATAATTTATTAATTCTTAATTTACTGCGATATAAATATTAGATTAATAAATGTCCTTGAAATATGATATGTAATTCTATATCTCCAAGTACGTGACTTAGAAATGAGATTATGAGAATAGTATCAATATTCCTAAAGGTCCCTAGTCGAGTATTATTAAGGGACAATAATAATGCATTAAGACTAGTATGTTTGTTGACTGATGATCACATCTCATTGATCGTAGGTATAGTGTTACTAAAGTCAAATACACAGGAAGATGTACATGTACATGGTATTGGCAGACCCGATGTGAGATTTTACATGTCTGTTATGTCATAAGTAATTCTCACAGTGATAATGATGTAATGGTCCTTAGACCTGAAGTCATTATATTTATATACGATAATTAATATACATTGATTCCATTAAAAGTTATCCTTGACCGGGTAATGATAAAAGTGGACATTGGGTATATTACGAATCGTATGAGAAATATGAATGATCAAGATGGGATTTAATCCTCCTATTTTAGGATTGATATTATTGGCCTCTTGTGTGAGCTATACTATGAAATGCGTGGCCACGCTCAAATATTGATTTAATATGATAGTCTACTCATTGATCAAGGAAACCCGGATTAAACATTGATGAGGATGACACATTACATGCTTCTAGTCACTACAACAAATCTGGTCATTTACGACAGTTTTTTTGAACTGAAATCGTTGTAATTGAGCCATTTACGACGGAAAAAAATCGTCGTTTTTGGTCGAGTAGTAAGTTCGTTTTTTCGTCACAAGATAAAATTGTGTCGTAAGTTAGGAAGAAGGGGCCCACATACTCAATAAAATAATAAATCTACTTACGACGGAAAATATCGTCGTATGTTAATTAAAATTTCCAGATCAATAATTAAAATTTGAAATATTAAAATTATTAAATTTTGAAAATCCCCTTAAATAATTAAAATTTCTGAAATATTTTTAAAAATCCGCCAAATTATTAATATTTGAAAATCCCCCCAAATAATTAAAATTTCTGAAATATTTTAAAAATCGCGCCAAATTATTAAACTCAACCGTATCTTGTCAAATATAAGATATTAAATGCGACCTCATCCATACGAATTAACAAACACCGGTTTAAAAAAAAACTTCGTCCGGATTTGCACGATTGCGATCAAATTGTTGAAATAAATATTTTAAAAACGAAAGCATCCAAATAAAAAAACAGACAAGAAATTATATATCAACTGTAAAATTCTCAATCAAAACTACTACTTGGGTCAGTTAGGGAGAAGATAATATAACTTGGGCCGTCACAAAATACAAGGCCCAATAGTTGGTACAAACTCAAATATACAGACGGGTTGTTTCATTCTAAGTAACTAAAACCGCTGCTCTCCTTCACTGGAAAATACATCGGAAAACACCTGAACAACACCTAAAAACTCCACAACCTCCGGCTAAAGCAACTAAGTCCCAAATCCTAAAATAAACATAAATCAATCGCAAAACAAACATCTACTAATCGCATACTTCATAAATAAAATAAAACATAGAATTCTCATTCATTATTTTGCAACCACCGGGAGATTTTTTTGTCGAGAAAGCATGGATGGGATGATTGCCACTTCTTCTGGAATCTTCTTGTTGACGGAAACTGAGTTTCATTTTTGAGTAGTAGCGCCGCGAGCTCCTGATTAAATAGCCAAGACACGACCTGAGAGGAGGGGGCTAGTGTTTAGATATGTGAGTGAAGAGAGGTGTTTGAGAGATGTAGGTTGTGAGGCGGGGAGGTGGCTTTAAGCCTGTATGTTTTCATTGTGTGGTTGGGATGAATTTATACTAAGACCCTAAATTGCTAGGGTTTTTTATTGGGCTGGGCGTTGATTTAACATTAGTAAATTTAAGTTACTTCATAATATAATTAAATTATAACAAAATTAAGTTACTTCATAATATAATTAAATTATATACAACTGAACCTGCTAGATTTTGTTTATAGTTCCGATTGACTAAGTAATATATTAAAAATGATAATTTTCTCTATAAAATCATGTTATTTATCAATTTTACCATTATATAATTATAGTTTAATAAATATTAGTTTAAGAACAACTTTATTATTAGTTTCAAGGATCCAACCTTATGGATATTAATAGATATATATATATATTAGTGATATAACCAAAGTTTCATATCTAAATAATTTTATTTGGTTTGTCATTTTAACAGTCAAATTTCAGTTTGACTAGTACAACTAACTAGTGTTTATTCTTGAATTGGTGTTTCGACTTTTTTAAAAATATTTTTCAACGATCCAATTGTAAGTCAATAAATATATATATTAGTGATATAACCAAAATTTCATATCAAAATAATTTTATTTGATTTGCCATTTTAACAGTCAAGCATCAGTTGGACTAGTACACCTAACTAATGTTGAATCTTGAATTGATGTTTCGATTATTTTAAAAATATTTTTCGATGATCCAATCGTATGGATGTCGATAGATATATATAATAGTGATATAACCAAAATTTCATATCAAAATAATTTTATTTGGTTTTCCATTTTAACAGTCAAGCATGAGTTTGACTAGTACAGCTAACTAGTGTTTAATCATGAATTGGTGTTTCGATTATTTTACAAATATTTCTCAACGATCCAACCATATGGATGTCAATAGATATATATATTAGTGATATAACCAAAATTTCATATCAAAATAATTTTATTTGGTTTACCATTTTAACAGTCAAGCATGAGTTTGACTAGTACACCTAACTAGTGTTGAATTTTGAATTGGTGTTTCGATTTTTTTTAAAATATTTTTCGACGATCCAACCATATGGATGTCAATAGATATATATAATAGTGATATAACCAAAATTTCATATCAAAATAATTTTATTTGGTTTTCCATTTTAACAGTCAAGCATGAGTTTGACTAGTACAGTTAACTAGTGTTTACTCGTGAATTTGTGTTTCCATTATTTTAAAAATATTTCTCAACGATCCAACCATATGGATGTGAACAGATATATATATTAGTGATATAACCAAAATCTCATATCAAAGAAATTTTATTTGGTTTTCCATTTTAACAATCAAGTATGAGTTTGACTAGTACAGCTAACTAATGTTTAATCATGAATTGGTGTTTCGATTATTTTACAAATATTTCTCAACGATCCAACCTTATGGATGTCAATAGATATATATATTAGTGATATAACCAAAATTTCATATCAAAATAATTTTATTTGGTTTGCCATTTTAACAGTCAAGAATGAGTTTGACTAGTACAACTAACAAGTGTTTACTTCTGAATTGGTGTTTCGATTATTTTAAAAATATTTCTCAATGATCCAACCGTATGGATGTCAAAAAATATATATATTAGTGATATAACCAAAATTTCATATCAAAATAATTTTATTTGGTATGCCATTTTAACAGTCAAGCATGAGTTTGACCAGTACAGCTAACTAGTGTTTACTCCTGAATTTGTGTTTCTATTATTTTAAAAATATTTCTCAACGACCGAACCATATGGATGTCAACAGATATATATATATATATATATATATATATATATATATATTAGTGATATAACCAAAATTTTATATCAAAATAAGTTTACTTGGTTTGCCATTTTAATAATCAAACATCAGTTTGACTAGTATATCTAACTAGTGTTTAATCCTGAATTTGTGTTTCCATTATTTTAAAAATATTTCTCAACGATCCAACCGTATGGATGTGAACAGATATATATATTAGTGATATAACCAAAATCTCATATAAAAACAATTTTACGTGGTTTGTCATTTTAATAGTCAAACATCAGTTTGACTAGTACATCTAAGTAGTGTTTTATCCTGAATTATTATTTCGATTATTTTAAAAATATTTTTCAACGATCCAACCATGTGGATGTCACCATATATATATATATATATATATATATATATATATCTAATCAAAATTTCATATCAAAATAATTTTATCTGGTTTGTCATTTTAACAGTCAAACTGATGTTTGACTAGTATATCTAACTAGTATTCAATCATGAATTGATGTTTCAATTATTTTAAAAACATTTTTGAATGATTGGAAATAAATGCAACATTTATATGGCTGGATCATGAAATAATATTTTTTTAAAATTGAAATTTATCAAAAAATCATGTGCTAATTTACGACGGAATCTGTCATAAATTATTATCTGCAAAAAAATTCAGAAAAGTCAAATTTACCGCCAAAATTTTGGGGAAAAAGTTAAATTTCCTTCTTTGATAACTTACGACGAATTTTAATTTCCGTCGTAAATTGGGAAAAAATACTTAACTTACGATGAAATGTTTAAATCGTCACAACTTCAAATAATTTTCATTTTTCTTTAATCGTGTCGTGCAAAATTTTATTAATAAAATACTAAATTTACGACGGTTTTGGGTTTCGTCATAAATAATTACGATGTTTTACTTTTTTTCATCGTAAGTTGGGCGCGCATTTTTTTCCGTCGTAAGTTGGTCGTTGTAAATGGCATATTTTGTTGTAGTGAGTTTAATCTATAATATGTGGTTAAAGAGATTATATTACATTGTACATTATTCACGAAAGGTTTAATCGATCACCAATTTAATTATTATTACTTGGGTAACAATGATGTATTACTAGATGCCGCTCATTGTTTATGATTTTAAATTAGATTTAAAATTTGTTGCCAATGTAATAATAACCTATAGGGTCACACACAAAGAATGCTTGAAGGATTATTTAATTTAAATTGGATTTAAATTAAATTAAAGTAATTTAAATTATTTATAATATTAATTAAGTTTGACTTAATTAATTAGATAAATAATGATATTCAAATTTACCAATATTAATTATGAAATTTATTTGTTAAATAATTAAGTGAGACTTAATTATAATACAAATAGAAATTTCGAATTAATAATAACTCCTAATTAGTTAAGAGTTATAATTCGTTTTTCTACTCTCTATATAATATCTCTTGTATAGCTGATTTTGTGTGCAAGACTTTTATTAAAATCCTAGCCACCAAAAGAGAAGATGGAGAGAGCAAGAAGAAACGGGTTGTGCTAGTACACATCCAATCCCTGAGTTCAAGCATTCGTGTGGATACCGATAGAGCGTAGGTCGCGAGCGGGATATGTGGTGATTGAACAACCTTTGGATCTCCATTACTCAACCAATTGGTAAAGCTTCTTAAGGTAAATAATCTGATCAATGAATTAAATATATGTTTTGTGCATGGATCCTGCGGTGGGTTTCGAAAATTCTGATTTTTTACGTTTCTAATTACTGTTTTCGTTGCGTTTATGTGCTCGAAACCCAACATTATTGTGGTAGCAAATGAGAAGAATGAGCTCATTCCTACTAGAACAGTCACGGGGTGGAGAGTTTGCATGGACTACAGAAAGCTGAACAAAGCCACTAGAAAGGATCACTTCCCTTTTCCCTTCATTGATCAGATGTTTGATAGGTTGGCCGGTCATGAGTACTATTGTCTTCTGGATGGTTATTCAGGTTACAATCAGATTTTTATCACTCCAGAAGATCAGGAGAAAACTACCTTCACTTGTCCATTCGGTACTTTCACCTTCAGACGAATATCTTTTGGTATGTGTTATAACGACTCGTATATTTCTGTAATATTTAAATATGTAATTATTATGTAGTTAATTAATAAAGAAGTTTATATCACTCATGAACTCTGTGTTTATTTATTATCGTTTATATGTGATTGTGGGATTTTGTATTGTGTTTCATAATTAGCTGGTGCACAGCGTTATTTTGGTTTCATTTATTTTCTTTTAAAAATGATTTTTATGACAATTTTAATTTCTGAAATTATTCGGCGTTGTCTCTAAAAATTGTTTTATGATTTTATAACCTTTCTAGTTATTTTAGGGATTTTACAAAATTTACAAATCAACATTCTGTCATTTATTTATTCTTCAATGATTTTCTGAACTCATTTAAATGGTAAAATCCATATTTAATTCCAGGATTCTTCAAAAATCATGAAACTTGTATTTTATTAAGTTCATAATATTCTGGGAATTTTAAAATTATTTTGGTAATTTTCGAGATTAATTTCACCTGCGCTTTGTTTCGTTTAATCGTTAAAACGCGGGTATAAGTTTTGTAACAAAATTTATTTAATATTTACGAAAAATTCATTTTTAATAACTTCAAATTATTTGTGACATTTTAAAACTATTTCGATAAATTTCCGGGTTTATTTTACCCTCAAATCGGTTCGTTAAATTGTAAATATTCAGAGCAGCAGGAAGGGACACGTGTTATACAAATAAGGCAGGTGGCATTTTGTTGTGCACGTGTCCTGTGCACAATTTTCGCCTTTGGTTTCTTCTCCTGGGTTCATATCAATCTCTCTATTTCTCCTCTATCTCTCTCTGTTCTCTCTCACCTCTCATCTCTCTCGTTCTTCCTTCGTTCTTCTTCTTCGGCTCTTTCTTGTGCCATCTCTTGTTGTCGTTGTTTGCTCCGCCACCACCGCCTAATTTCCGGTGAGGCTTGATGGTCCGATTGATTCTGTTGGTTATGTATATATATATAGTGTGTGTATACATATGCTCGTGTGTGTGTGTGATTCTGTGGTGTGTGTGTTGCGTGTGTGGCCGGTGTTTTGCCGCCGTTGACCCTGTTTCCGGTTGTTGTGGCTGTCCTGTTCCTTTTTCCATTTCTGCGCGTGAGGCGCGTGTTCAGTATCCTGTTGTCACTGTTGTTACTCGATTCAATTATTTCTGAAAATTTTTTTATTATTATTATTTCTTTTACAGGAAATTATTTGACTAGATTTTGTGAAATAAAATATTTTGTGCGGGAAATTAATTAATCGGTGAAATTTATTAGGACACCCGGATATTTTCGGGTACCAATAAATTTTGCCGCCGCGTGCGATGAATTTTTACAAGCGCGCAGTGGACGGTGATGACCCTGTTCTGAGTCCTAAATATTTTAATAAATAAAATTTGTATAAATTATATTCGGGACTAAAATTTGGTTATATGGCGATTCAAATTGATTTTTTGTTGAGATTGGACGTCGATTAATATTTCGACGGGTAGACCTTTAAACAGAGGAGTCGCTGTCCAATTTTTCTAAAAATTACCTTAAATTATAAATTGAGTTCATATACCTCGTTTATTATAAATTAAACTCTGATTGCTATGTGCACCATTATTGAGTATACGTTATTGATATTAATATATTTGCGAGTCAAAAAATTATAGCGATGGGTAATTAGTTAGTGAGAAAAAGTCACGCATACTCGGATGTCTAACCTATGATGTTTCGATTTCGTATGTTCGAGTCAAAGGACCCGGTAGTTCAAGTCAATTAGAGTTAAGCTAAAGTTAGTGCAAAGCTTCGCAAGGCAAGTACCCCTGAACTAATCTTTTACAGTTCAGTATATATGAATAGTTGTTGATTTAAATTACATACTGGAACAGAACGTTTTAAGTTACGTATTCCCCATATTTAAATATGTTTTATTAACTGATGTTTTGGGGAAAAAGTAACTTCTGAAAATGCCTATCTCTAGATTGTGATTAAAATTAAAAAGAAATTTTTAGAATGTGTGTTGTAATGGTTTAAAAAGAGATAGGTGTAAATGGTTTTGGAAACTGGATAAAAATAAATCAGATATTGGATGGTCAGTTGGCGTAAGAGGTCCGTTATTAGGTAACGGTCCAGCATGGTTGCGTAAGAGGCTAAGTCGGATGTGCGCACTGGTAGTCCGCTTAGTCCAGCATGACAGAGACCTAACTAGTCTCTGAGTTCCGGAATGAAATTTGTGGTGGGATAGACTGATCAGTTGTCCCTAGAATTCATCCTCTTTTATATATCTGATATAGTTGGAATAGTTTTAGTCCCCGTAACGGGACCGGTGAATTATTGGTCCAGCAATGGACAGTGGTTTTGGAAAGGAAATAGCATGCTAAAATTGAACTCTTGTATTTTGACACAGCACACTACAGATGATGTTATTTTGCAAAGCATGCTAGTTTTGATATCCAGTTTATACCTGTTTTAAAGATTTGTCGTATATCAATTTAATATAGGTTCCTATATTATTTTATACAACCTGTTACTGGTTATTCATATAGAGGTACTGTTGAGCAATAGATTGCTCACCCTTGCAGCTGGTTTTGTATTTATTTATTGCAGATATCTAGAAGACCAGGTTAGCGTAGAGTGTCAGCCTCCGGTCCCGACTCTTCCGAGGTAGTTTGTATCAGGCCCTGAGGTCTGATGAGTTGCTGTAATAAGTGAGAGTGTATGGTTTTGAATAAGTTAGTGTGTGTGTTGTAACCTAAATAATACTTGAACCTGTTTCGGCTCCTGGTTGGGGTCGTGTATTATAATAATGTTTATTTAGCAGTTTTTGTTATAATTTATCATATTTTTGGTGACGTCAGCCCCTGACCCCGGGGTTGAGGCCGTCACAGTTGGTATCAGAGCCACAGGTTCAAGTCCCTAATTTAGGTTAAGAAATGAGTTAGTAAGGTGTAGGAAGTCTGTCATATAGTGTGAGTCAGCAACTCATGTCGAGGAGCAACCTTAAGTGTAAGTCGAGGGTTCCAACGGCGTTACCCTGGCATCTATTAATATTTTAATAGACTTGCCCTCACCTTGTTCTGTCTTTCCTGTATATTGTTTTGATTGACAGTGGCCTATAGTGATCTCCAGTTCTCCTTCTCGGGGAAACCCGTCAGACTCAGATGATTCAGATTCTGAGCGGACTTTGGATCTTGTAGCCGAGGAGACTTCCATGCCTCCTCCACCTGTTCCTCCAGTTGTACCAGGAGGTGTGTCAGGACCTAGTATCCGTCCTCGCTGGATACGAAGGTCAGTGTCGGCTGTTAGGGATTTCCCTCCAGGGTGTGGTCCTAGTTCCTCCACCTCGAGACCACCTGTTCCTCCCTCTGTTCCTTCAGGTACATCCTCCCCGATCCCTTACCATGTTCACCGAGCGTTGAACCAGTCTTTGATTAGAGAGCAGAGCCCAGGGTTAGCAGCTCAGCTTGACCAGATTCCGGTCGAGCCTTTCCAGGGTATTCCTGCCCCTTCCTCAGATGTGCGGAGAGAGTTCGATCCTTAACTCAGGCTGCAGTAGAGAGAGCTCGGACCATTGACCGTTTCATTAGCTCCGAGTTTAGAGCTGTTCAGTACCAGGATCTTGTGAACTGGTTGGTATTTGAGTTAGGATCCATTGGTGGCAGTGGCAGTGGCTAGATTAGACTTGCTACAGTGAGATATAGAGCCCGGAGTTAGTTGCAGGAGTTCTGTAGATGCTTTTCTTATGTAGGTTTCCTTTGTATTGTAGCTTGTATTGGGCGAGGCTGCTATGATAGCCAATTTTGTTGTGTACTTAGTATGCTATGATTGTTGTACTATAGTTGTTAGAGGGATTTGTACTGTTGTTGTACTACTATTTTCTGATGTTACGGTTGTCAATTTTATTTTATTGCACTTTTATTATTGCTCGTATTGTTATTATTGTAATTGTTTCTGGATTGTTAAATTTGGTTATGCATCATGGATGGACCCCAAATAAACAGGGAAGGGAATATTTAATTGTGACTGCATTCTCCTGATGCATAAAATTGTTGCTACCCGGGGGCACAATTTTCATATAAAACCTTTTTGTTGTGTTTCAGGAGAATGCCTCCCAAGATAAATTTCCCGTCCAATTCCTCTAGTAGGAACTCTGAAGGGGGCCCAGTCATGGATGGATTACTAGATTTGCTGCGCCAACAGTCTAATCAGATGGCTCAGCAGCAAGAACAATTCCAGCAGCAACAATAGCAATTTCTACAACAACAACAATTTATACAACAACAACATCAACAAATCCAACAACAGTTACAGTTTCAACATCCACCCCAGCCAAGAGAACCGAATCAGACTGTTAGTTTCAAGTCTTTTCAGTCAGTTAAACCCCCAGAGTTTAAGGGTGAGGTAGACCCGATTGCTGCTAGAACTTGGCCTAAAGAAATGGAGAAAGCCTTCACCCTTACTCAGGTGAGTAATGATTCTAAATCAGATTATGCCAGTTATTTTCTGAAAGGTGAAGCAAGTTTTTGGTGGGAATCTACGTGTGCCTTAGAAGGAGAAGGCCCTGTTTCTTGGGCTAGATTCACGGAGTTGTTCCTAGAAAAGTATTTTCCAGATTGTTTGCAGAGTCAGTTGGAAGTAGAGTTTTTGGAATTGAAGCAGGGAGAAAGGAGCGTGGCTGAGTATGAGGCCAAGTTTACGGAGTTGGCTCGATTAGCCCCTGGATATGTAAACACTGAGATTCAGAAAGCTAGGACATTTTAGCAAGGACTAAAGCCAGAAATTCGTAGCGGAGTGGTAGCCTTGCAACTTAAGACGTATACCTCTGTAGTTCAAGCCGCCCTGGTGATAGAGAGTGATCAGAAGTTGGCCTCCAAGGAAAGGGGTGATCGGAAAAGAAAGTTTAAAAGTGGTACAGCTAATGCAGACCAGGAAGAGTCCAGTCAGAAGTTCCCAAGGAAGTTTGGCCGGAATAAGAATCGGAGATTTAGAAGGCAAGGTATGGCTCAAACAAATTCAGGTGTCACTTCAGTTGCCTCCGCCCCAGTTCAGTCAACCAGACCAGTTGTGGATTGTAAGTTGTGTGGTAAAAAGTATAGTGGTCTGTGTCGGAAGGATGTCCAGTGTTTTAAATGCGATAAAAAGGGTCATTACACGTCAGAATGTAACCCAGGAAATGTCGGAGTCACTTGCTTCAGGTGTGGTAAGGTTGGGCACATCTCCAGAAACTGCAAGACGGCTACTTAGAGTAATGTAGGAGGTAATGAATCTCAAGGACCAGCAACTAGTACAGCGAGAGCCAGAACCTTTAAAATGACCAAGAAATCTAATGCTCAAGATTCAGATGTGGTTGCAGGTACGCTTTCTCTAAATTCAGTACATGTTAAGGTTTTATTTGATTCGGGAGCGTCTAAGTCCTTTATATCTAGAGAATGTGTAAGTAAAATGAATTTGATGTTAGAAAATTTAGATGAACCCTTATCGATAAAGGTAGCTAATCAGGATAAAGTCTGAGTAAACCAGTTTTGCCCTAGATGTCAAATAGAAATTTGCGGGCATTTCTTTTTGGTGGATCTAATACCTTTTCAGTTAGGAGAGTTTGATATAATTTTAGGAATGGATTGGTTGTCTCGGCATAAGGAAAATATTGATTGTAAGAAAAAGAAAGTTTTGTTATACTCAAAAGACAATAAAAGGATGGTTTATCAAGGACAAAAACAGGGCAAGCAATTTCTTTCTATCTTGAAAGCGAAGAAGTTATTGAGACAAGGTTATGAAGCATACTTAGCCCATATTATGGACACGGAGAAGAGAATACCTGAATTGGAGAAGATTTCGGTAGTTAATGAATTTCCAGATGTGTTTCCAAACGAGTTACCAGGATTACCACCAGATCGGGAGATTGAGTTTTCAATTGATTTGATTCCGGGAGCAGAACCAGTTTCAAAGGCACCTTACCATATGGCCCCAGTAGAAATGAAAGAACTAGCTAAACAACTTCAGGAACTTTTGGATAAAGGGGTAATCAGACCAAGTGTATCCCCGTGGGGTGCGCCAGTATTGTTTGTGAAAAAGAAAGATGGAAGCATGAGATTGTGTATCGATTACCGAGAATTGAATAAGTTAACCATCAAGAATAAGTACCCCCTACCCAGGATTGATGATTTATTTGATCAACTGAAGGGAGCATGTTGTTTTTCCAAGATCGACTTAAGATCGGGCTATCATCAGTTGAAGATCAAGCCTGAAGATATACCAAAGACTGCTTTTCGAACTAGATATGGTCATTACGAGTTTCTAGTGATGTCATTTGGGTTGACTAATGCGCCAACAGCTTTTATGGATTTAATGAACCGGGTGTACAATGAGTACTTGGATAAATTTGTTATTGTATTTATTGATGACATCCTCATCTATTCAAAGACCAAAGACGACCATGCCAGACATCTAAGGATTGCATTACAAAGGTTGAGAGAAAAACAATTATATGCTAAGTTCTCAAAGTGTGAATTTTGGTTGGAGGAAGTTCAGTTTTTAGGTCATATAGTTGGTAAAGATGGTATTAAGGTAGACCCTGCAAAGATTGAAGCAGTATCCAGATGGGAGCAGTCGAAGACCCCGACGGAAATTAGAAGTTTTCTTGGATTAGCAGGCTACTACCGAAGATTTGTGAAGGACTTTGCCAAGATTGCAACCCCGTTGACCAAGCTGACCCGGAAAAATGAGAGATTTGTTTGGACGGAGAAATGTGAGGAAAGCTTTCAAGAGCTAAAGAAAAGACTAGTGACAGCACCAGTGTTAGCATTACCAGATGAAACCGGGAATTTCATGATTTACAGTGATACTTCTCTTAAAGGATTAGGTTGTGTGTTAATGCAACATGATAAGGTTATTGCGTATGCGTCTAGGCAGTTAAAGCCCCACGAGCATAAATACCCAGTTCATGATCTTGAGTTGGCGGCTATAGTTTTGCTTTGAAGTTATGGCGTCATTACTTGTACGGAGAGAAGTGTGATATCTACACGGATCATAAAAGCTTAAAGTATATATTCACCCAAAAGGACTTAAACATGAGACAAAGGAGATGGTTGGAGTTGATTAAGGACTATGACTGTTCAATTAACTATCACCCAGGTAAGGCTAATGTGGTAGCTGATGCCCTTAGTAGAAAAGAAAAATTAAACATGGCCCGTATCGCGAATGAATTAGCACAGGACTTGGAAAAGATGGAAATCGAAATTCGAGTATCAGGTGAAAACCGGGAATCGTTATATGAGATTACTTTCCAGCCAACGTTAATGGAAAAGATTAAAAGATGTCAAGAAGGAGTTATGGAACGAGAATTGGAAGATCTGACAGGAGAAGAATTATGTACTCAAAAAGATAATCGCGGTCTATACAAGTTTTCCTCTCGTATCTGGGTTCCTAACGTAGCAGAACTAAAGAATGAAATATTGCATGAAGCGCACAATTCTAGGTTTTCTATTCACCCTGGTAGCACGAAGATGTACCAAGATTTAAAGAAACACTTATGGTGGCCAGGAATGAAGGAAGAGATTGCGGAGTGGGTTAGCAAGTGTCACGTGTGTCAGAGAGTAAAAGCAGAGCACCAAAGATCCAGTGGATTGTTGCAACCTCTAGAAATTCCACAGTGGAAGTGGAAAGAAATTGCAATGGACTTTGTGGTAGGCTTGCCGAGGACAAGATCGAATCACGATGCCATTTGGGTAATTATTGATAGATTGACCAAATCAGCGCATTTCCTCCCAATTAATGAAAAGTATTCTCTGGAAAAGCTAGTTAAAATATATTTAGATGAGATAGTTTCCAAGCATGGGGTACCTGTGTCTATAGTATCAGATCGAGATCCAAGATTTAATTCAAGATTTTGGATAAAATTTCAAGAGTGTTTAGGAATTAAATTAAATATGAGCACCGCTTATCATCCTCAAACTGATGGCCAAAGTGAGAGAACGATTCAGACGATCGAAGATATGTTAAGGGTATGTGCTTTGGATTTCAAGGGAAGTTGGGACGACCATTTACCATTAATAGAATTTTCCTATAATAATAGTTACCATGCCAGCATTAGAATGCCACCCTATGAAGCTTTATATTGGCGAAAGTGTAGATCACCTCTGTATTGGGATGAGATAGGAGAAAAGAAAGTGTTAGGACCTGAATTAGTGCAGCAGAGGAAAGAAGCAGTGGTGTTAATTTGGAAAAGATTGGAAGCCGCGCATAATAGACAGAAAAAGAATGCAGATTTGCATCAAAAAGACATAAGATTTGAGATAGGATCATTGGTATTACTAAAAGTTTCACCATGGAAAGGATTGGTTCGATTCGGTCAGAAGGGTAAACTGAGTCCGAGATATATAGGACCATTTGAAGTTTTGAAGCAAATAGGAAAAGTGGCATACGAGATAGCGTTACCCCCGCAATGGCAACATATCTATAATGTATTTCATGTGTCAATGGTGAAGCCGTATATTCCTGCCTCGAATCAAGTTATTGAATATGAACCGATCGAACTTTAATCGGATTTATCCTATGTGGAGCAGCCAATCCAAATATTAGATCGTAAGGAACGTGTACTTAGAAATAAATCTATTTCTATAGTTAAAGTACTTTGGAGAAACCCTAGGGTAGAAGAGTCTACCTGGGAACTAGAATCAGATATGCTTGACAAATATCCTCACGTATTTAACTAGTAAAGATTCTGAGGGCAGAATCTTTTTAAGGGGGGAAGGATATAATGACTCGTATATTTCTGTAATATTTAAATATGTAATTATTGTGTAGTTAATTAATAAAGAAGTTTATATCACTCATGATATCTGTGTTTATTTATTATCATTTATATGTGATTGTGGGATTTTGTAGTGTGTTTTACAATTAGCTGGTGCACAGCGTTATTTTGGTTTAATTTATTTTCTTTTGAAAATGATTTTTTTGACAATTTTAATTTCCGAAATTATTCGGGGTGGTCTCTAAAAATTGTTTTATGATTTTATAACCTTGCTAATTATTTTAGGGATTTTACAAAATTTACAAATCAACATTCTGTCATTTATTTATTCTTCAATGATTTTCTGAACTTATTTAAATGGTAAAATCCATATTTAATTCCAGGATTCTTCAAAAATCATGAAACTCGTATTTTATTAAGTTCATAATATTCTGGGAATTTTAAAATTATTTTGGTAATTTTCGAGATTAATTTCACCTGCGCTTTGTTTCGTTTAATCGATAAAACGCGGGTATAAGTTTTGTACAAAAATTTATTTAATATTTACGAAAAATTCATTTTTAATAACTTCAAATTATTTGTGACATTTTAAAACTATTTCGATAAATTTTCGGGTTTATTTTGAAAGGAATATGTCCTAAGTCCAATCATGTATTAGGATTTAGGAATAACTTTTTATGTAATCTGTTTTGATTTCATTGATATTAATAAAAGACTTGTTTTGTTTTTATTACGGGCTCTATCTATTTAAGTGTTTAAATAAGATATACCATAGTTTAGAGTAAAGCTTTTTATGGATTATGATGAGATCATAATAGTGAGACCTAAAAGATGATAACTCTAAACTTAAATAGTTCCTGATCATAGGATTACTAATTGGTAATTAATAATCCGCAAAGATCGGTACATACTATGCTTGCTTCATTATGAAGGATGTCTGTTCTCATAGACATTTGTGTGGTGACACTATAGCTAGTATGTAGGTGCTTATTATAGAATAAGTTCACTGAACATGACTCGCACAGCTGAACAACTGATGGAGTTCACTCACGTGTCAGCAGTTGTTCACATAGTGATAGTTGTACAAGTATCCTTAGACTTGAGGTCATCATAGTCATCTTGTGTACACTGAACTATGCTTTGGTTTAGTTCTTAGTCTCCAGGGACAATTATTAGGGCTCTACTGGGTATAGGAATTTGTACACGAAGATAGTGTATGATCAATATAAGATCTACCCCTTCCAGTGAAGGAAGCGAATGTTCAAGGCTGATCCACTTATGCTAGTTCAGGAATCTCTGGCCAGAGTGAATGAAATTAGAAAGGAGTTTCTAATTTGCATAGAACTACGCATAGTAAATGGTAAGCAAGTGATTAAATTAGATAGGCTTGACACGAGATCCATGCCTTGTATTTAATCGGGACATTGTAGGGTAGAAGGAGTTTATTGTACGGTAACTATTCACTGAATAGGTTCTTGGTATTCTAAGCAGTGAATTCATATTATCCGGATAGTCGCGATATGCTGAGAAGTATCCCTCACGATGTAGAATAAATGTGATTAATTAATTAGTCATATTTAATAAATTAGAGAATTTATATAAATAATGATAAAATAGTTTTATTATTATTTATTTCTACTACCGGCTTAATATTGAACCTACAGGGTCACACCATAAAAAGAGAATGATTTAATGGTGGAGGAATTAATTAATAATGGCTAATAATTATTTATTTATGAAATATATAATTAATTGGCAAATTTAATAATTGATTAAATGAGATTTAATTGATTATAAATTAATGAAGAAAAGTTCTTAATATTATTAATTAAGGATTTAATTTTTGGAAATTAAATCAAGAGAGAGAATTATTTCTAAAGTGTTTAGAAAAAGGATTAATAATTAAAAGGTGTTTTAATTATTAATGAGAATAATAAATGGGATAATAATAATAATATTTATGGGAAAATTTCAGCTGAAAATTTTGCCTATAAATATACTTTTATAGACCCTATTTTTATTCAAACCCAAAAACCCAAAAGTTTTAGAAAAACAAATTCTCTCCACCTCCTCCTCCTCCTTAACGTCGTTTTCTTGGTGGATATCGGTGGAGTGGTTCACGTTTGAGGAGCAGCTGCTAAGGATCTCTGAACGTTGCTTTTGGATCACATATTAAAGGTTAGTAATCGATCCCTACGTTTTTACCACGATTTATATGCTTTTATTTGGATTTTGTATGTGTAAAAGTGTTTTACCATGTCTCCACTGCGATTAAAATCCATCATATTTTACCCTCAAATCGGTTCGTTAAATTGTAAATATTCAGAGCAGCAGGAAGGGACACGTGTTATACAAATAAGGCAGGTGGCATTTTGTTGTGCACGTGTCCTGTGCACAATTCTCGCATTTGGTTTCTTCTCCTGGGTTCATATCAATCTCTCTATTTCTCATCTCTCTCTCTCCATTCTCTCTCACCTCTCGTCTCTCTCGTTCTTCCTTCGTTCTTCTTCTTCGGCTATTTCTTGTGCCGTCTCTTGTTGCCGTTCTTTGCTCCGCCACCACCACCTAATTTCTGGTGAGGCTTGGTGGTCCGATTGATTTTGTTGGTTATGTATATATATATATGGTGTGTGTATACATATGCTCGTGTATGTTTGTGTGTTTCTGTGGTGTGTATGTTGCGTGTGTGGCTGGTGTTTTGCCGCCGTTGACCCTGTTTCCGGTTGTTGTGGCTGTCCTGTTCCTTTTTCCATTTCTGCGCGTGAGGCGCGTGTTCAGTATCCTGTTGTCGCTGTTGTTACTCGATTCAATTGTTTCTGAAATTTTTTTTATTATTATTATTTCTTTTGCAGGAAATTATTTGACTAGATTTTGTGAAATAAAATATTTTGTGCGGGAAATTAATTAATCGGTGAAATTTATTAGGACACCCGAATATTTTCGGGCACCAATAAATTTTGCCGCCGCGTTCAATAAATTTTTACGAGCGCGCAGTGGACGGTGATTACCCTGTTCTGAGTCCTAAATATTTTAATAAATAAAATTTGTATAAATAATATTCGGGACTAAAATTTGGTTATGTGGCGATTCAAATTGATTTTTTATTGAGATTGGATGTTGATTGATGTTTCGACGGGTAGACCTTTAAACAGAGGAGTCGTTGTCCAATTTTTCTAAAAATTACCTTAAATTATAAATCGAGTTCATATACCTCGTTTATTATAAATTAAACTCTGATTGCTATGTGCACCATTATTGAGTATACGTTATTGATATTAATATATTTGCGAGTCGAAAAATTATAGCGATGGGTAATTAGTTAGTGAGAAAAAGTCAAGCATACCCGGATGTCTAACCTAGGATGTTTCGATTTCGTAGGTTCGAGTCAAAGGACCCGGTAGTTTAAGTCAATTAGAGTTAAGCTAAAGTTAGTGCAAACTTCGCAAGGCAAGTACCCGTGAACTAATCTTTTACAGTTCAGTATATATGAATAATTGTTGATTTAAATTATGTACTGGAACAGAACGTTTTAAGTTACGTATTCCCCATATTTAAATATGTTTTATTAACTGATGTTTTGGGGAAAAAGTAACTTCTGAAAATGCCTATCTCTAGATTGTGATTAAAATTAAAAAGAAATTTTTAGAATGTGTGTTGTAATGGTTTAAAAAGAGATGGGTGTAAATGGTTTTGGAAACTGGATAAAAATAAATCAGATATTGGATGGTCAGTTGGCGTAAGAGGTCCGTTATTAGGTAATGGCCCAGCATGGTTGTGTAAGAGGCTAAGTCGGATGCGCGCACTGGTAGTCCGCTTAGTCCAGCATGACAGAGAGCTAGCTAGTCTCTAAGTTCCGGAACGAAATTTGTGGTGGGATAGACTGATCAGCTGTCCCTAGAATTCATCCTCTTTGATATCCAGTTTATACCTGTTTTACAGATTTCTCGTATATCAGTTTAATATATGTTCCTATATTGTTTTATACAACCTGTTCCTATATTGTTTTATACAACCTGTTACCGGCTCCTCCGAGGTAGTTTGTATCAGGTCCTGAGGTCTGATGAGTTGCTGTAATAAGTGAGAGTGTATGGTTTTGAATAAGTTAGTGAGTGTGTGTGTTGTAACCTAAATAATACTTGAACCTGTTTCGGCTCATGGTTGGGGTCGTGTATTATAATAATGTTTATTTAACAGTTTTTGTTATAATTTATCATATTTTTGGTGATGTCAGCCCCTGACCCCGGGGTTGAGGCTGTCACATGTG
Organism: Apium graveolens; assembly: GCF_009905375.1. Lineage (NCBI taxonomy): Eukaryota > Viridiplantae > Streptophyta > Magnoliopsida > Apiales > Apiaceae > Apium > Apium graveolens. The sequence goes on from NC_133653.1 coordinate 255,529,392, forward strand.
TGGTACACCAACCACATTTCAGAGATGCATGATGGCCATCTTTTCTGATATGATTGGCCAGAATGTGGAGGTGTTCATGGATGACTTCTCAGTCTTTGGCGATACTTTTAATGAATGCTTGCAAAATCTTGGACACGTTCTCAAGAGGTGCGTTGAGACTAATCTGTTTCTCAATTAGGAGAAATGTCACTTTATGGTGCTTATGGGCATTATTCTCGGGCAAAAGGTTTCTAGTAAAGGTCTAGAGGTGGACAAGGCCAAGGTGGGGGTCATTGAGAATCTTCCTCCGCCCATTTCTGTTAATGGAATTTGCAGTTTTCTTGGTCATATAAGTTTCTACAGGCGTTTCATCAAAGACTTCTCAAAAATTTCAAAGCCATTGTACAGTTTGCTAGAGAAATTATTCCTTTCAAGTTTGATGACGAGTGCCTTGCAGCTTTTGAGCATTGAAGAAGAGTTTAATCACGGCACCGGTCATAACTGCACCTGATTGGAAAGAAACTTTTGAGATGATGTGCGACGCAAGTGACAATGCAGTTGGAGCAGTTCTTGGGCAGAAGAAGAACAACATATTTCATGTGGTCTACTACGCTAGTAAGACCCTAAATGGTGTTCAACTGAATTATACTACTACGAAGAAAGAACTTTTGGCTATTTTCTATAGTTTTGAGAAATTTCGATCTTATCTACTTGGGACTAAGGTGACAGTTTTCACTTATCACGCTGCAATTCGATATCTAGTCACAAAGAAGGACTCGAAGCCTAGATTGATTATATGGGTTCTTTTGCTTCGAGAATTTGAACTAGAGATCAAGGATAGAAAGGGGACTGAAAATCAAGTCACTGATCATCTCTCGCATTTAGAGAATCCTAATGCCACTTCATTGGATAAGGCATTGATAAATGAATCTTTTCCCGAAGAGCAGCTGTTTGGAGTGCAAGAAGAAGAACTGTGGTTCGCAGACATTGTGAACTACCTTTTGAGTAATATCATGCCTCCTGACTTATCTTATGCTCAAAGGATGAAATTTCTACCTGAAGTGAAGTGGTATATGTGGGATGAGCCGTTTCTTTTTCGTCAAGGAGCTGACCAAATCATCAGGAGATGTATTCCTTACATCAAAATGGGGGGAATCTTGTGAGATTGCCACGCAACGGCTTATGGAGGACATTATGGTAGAGAAAAGACAGCAGCTCGTGTTCTTCAAGCAAGTTTCTTTTGGCCGACATTGTTTAAAGATGCTCACCAGTTCATTTTGAAATGTGATTGATGTCAACGTGTGGATAATATGTCTAAGAGGGATGAGATGCCTCTTAATGTGCTTCTCGAGGTTGAGGTCTTTGATATTTGGGGAATTGACTTCATGGGGCCGTTTGTCTTATCTTGTAACAATCAGTATATCTTGTTGGGAGTTGATTATCTGTCGAAATGGGTTGAAGTTAAGGCGTTGCCAACGAACAATGCGAAAGTGGTGCTTAATTTTCTTCACAAGCAGATATTCACAAGGTTTGGAACTACAAGAGTCATAATCAGTAATGAGGGGTCGTATTTTTGCAATCGCAAGTTCACTGCTATGATGAAAAGGTATAATGTAAATCATCGCATTGCTACGGCTTATCATCCTCAGATAAATGGTCAGGCTGAGGTGTTTAACAGAGAGATCAAGCATATTTTAGAGAAGGTTGTATGTCCATCAAGGAAAGATTGGTCTTTGAAGCTTGATGAAGTTGTTTGGGCTTATAGAACAGCATATAAGACTCCATTGGGAATGTCGCCGTTTCAATTGGTTTATGGTAAGGGGTGTCATTTGCATGTGGAGCTTGAGCATAAGGCATATTGGGCTTTGAAGAAGTTGAATCTGGACTTGGATGCGGCTGGAAAGAAGAGGATGCTTCAATTGAATGAACTCGATGAGTTTCGACTTCAAGCTTATGAGAACAACAAAATGTATAAGGAGAAAGTTAAGAGGTGGCAGGATCGGGGTTTAGTGCTCAAATCATTTATGCCGGGGTAACAAGTTCTTTTGTTCAACTCTCGTCTCAGTCTTTTTCCTAAAAAGTTGAAGTCAAGATGGTCAGGTTCATTTATTGTCAGAACTGTGTTTCCACATGGAGCGGTGGAAATTTTTTAGAATGATCCGGGCCAGGCATTCAAGGTAAATGGTCAGAGATTGAAGCATTACTATGGTGACACAGAAAACCGTGAGGTAGTTAGTGTCGTTCTATTGTCCATTTGATCTCGAGATTCTATGTCGAGCTAGCGATGTAAAAGAAGCGCTTCTTGGGAGACAACCCAAGTATGTTGTATATTAGTAAGTAGAGGAAGTAAGAAGAAAGGAGAAAATCACAAAAAATCAGAAAAAGAAAAAAATTCAGGGCTCACTTCAGAAGCTTGGTGCGCCCGCGCTGTCCTAGCGCACGGCCGCGCTGATTTCACAGAAACATGGCGTGCCCGCGGTGTTACAGCGCGGGGCCGCGCCGATTTGGTAGAAGTAGCGCGTGTACTACTTACGAACTCGTATACTTGCGTGTAATATTAGCGCGTGTTTAGCGACTAACAATGCACATTAGTTATAAAAGTCATAATAAACCCATTAATCACAAGTTTCAGTAATAATTTAGATTAAATAACTTTGTAATATTATATACAAATTTCAAGAAATTAACCTAATATTAATATTATAATTTTTAATTTTCTGAGATTTAGCTTAGCTTTTGATTCTATGGGTATTAAAATTAGGGCAGAGTTCGCGAGAATTTGAGTAAAATCTACCATTTTCAATGACTTTGTTAAAAATTTATTAGCTTTCTAATATTGCCATATTTTTAAAGAGTTCTTAAATTTGAAGTATATATTTGTTTGATCTATTAATTCCTAATTAAATCCCAATTAAATAAAACCCAAAACAACCCTACATGATCTTGACTAATTTTAAACTCAATATGAGAATCAGCTATCTATTTTTAGATTTTCTTAGAATTCATATTGATCTTAAATTAGGCAGTGTACAAACAATAAATTATTTTGAAGGTTTGAGGATTAAAGGTGGAATAGATTTACATGAATTAATAAAAACTTTGGTCGGTAACATTGGGATTTATGATCCATGGATAAGAATAAGTTTTCTGATTTATAAAACTATTTTTCCCTTATTAAAAGTCGATTTTGTCTCATATTTTATGTAATGTCCATTTTTATAATTCTTTTTTCCAACTTATATGTTTATAATATTGTATTTATGTTCTAAGTTTGTTTACTAATAAAATTACAATATATTCAGTCGTAAAGGACTATGATCAACTGCGGAATATTCACTAACTATTTTCATTTTATGATAAAAAATTAATCAATGCATTCTTAGAATCAGTATTTTTTTAATCTAATATTTACTTTGCGGTATATAAATATGAATATATATATGGCCTACTCTAATAAGAACTTTCTTATTATGAGAACTAAGAATTAATCACTAAATCAATAATATAATTTTATATGAATTATAAATTTAGTGTATATATATATAGACCACCACCAAAATAAAAATATTACTGCCACAACCATTGCATCATCACCATTAACCATACATGAACGCCATGATCAACACACACCAACATCGATGACCTTACTAAACTCAAATCATATTCATACAATTTATATTAATCCCTCCACACAATCACCAAATCCAAGTTCCAGTTACAAAAAATTTGATAAAGGAATTATTAATCAACATTAATCACCAATCTACTCCATGATCAAACGATTTTGCAAGTATAAACAACGAGTGGCTTTTGTTATAAAAAATAAAGATATGAATATGGCTTTTGTTATAAATATATGCATACACACACTTTTAGAAAAAATAATTGAAATCGGATTTTTTAACCGTAAATACAACCCGTGAAAACCTGTCACTAAACCAAAACCATGAAAATCAGGGAGATTTATATATAAAGAACACCAGTACATACTAAAATAAATCAAACTCTCATAAGGAGAGTGTTAGGGCGAAAATAAATGCTAATATTCACACAAGTATACGCGTTCGCAAGTAGTATAAGATATAAATCAGATTCGTTCCCACAGAGACTGGTCTAGGTTAAGTTCAATTTATGCACCTATGCAACAATGTATGGTTATCGCTCAATGCTAAGACAAATAACAAATTAGGGTTTTTTATAATTAAGAATTAAACTAACAATTATAACTAAGAGAGTAAAGAAGGTTGTATATTATATGAGATAAACATGGGATTCTAACTTTATTAAATACTTTATTCAATAGCCTTATTGTTCTTAACCTTAGCATGTAATGGTGATGACACTAATCAGATAACACGAAACTAGTAAATGCCAACTTTCGTTGTACGAATATCCTACTACCAAACATCCACAAAAGAGATAGAAGTTGAATAGACACCAATTATGCTTAGTCCTTATATGTCTATAAGAATTAAAAACATAATGGTTTAATGCACAAGTTATCTACCATGATTACATAGGGCAAGTAAAATGGTTAAAATTACTTACGAATCATGCATAACTAATACATGAACCTATGCTAGCATGGCAAGTTCTAAACCTCTATATTCACTGTCGCTTCAATAGAGATTAACACGATATCTTATATGTTAGCTATGCACATAAGATGAATAAGCACAACCAATACTAGGATATCAATAAATCACCACACACCAAGATATCGAAATAAATTAAATATTGAAATCCATAAGTAAATCCGCTAGAATACCATGATAACGATTAGCCCATAATTAAACTCATCATCACCATGGATTCCAATGAAAGCATGGTATAAAACAAGGTCTTAATAAACTGAATAATAATTAAAGTACGAATAAAAAAAGGTCTAGGTTCAACAAGAATGAAAATGAGCATCCAAAGTTACAACTATTTTCAAAGAATCACAAGTAGAAAACAAGATCTTCTTTTTTGGAGTTTTTTTGTGCTTCTAGGTCTTCTCCTTCATCTCTCAATCTTCCCGGATGATGAAAACCCTTTTTTAAGTATATATAAGCCCCTAGTGGACCTGTACCTTAAAATTATCAAATTCCACTCAAAAAGGCTTTTTCAGCGAAATCAGACGCGCATCAGCAGGCGGTCGCATGCGGGTCGGAGGCGGCCGCGTGTCAGCAAGCGGTCGCGTGCAGTTCTGACGCGGCCGTGTGCACTTCTAACGCGGCCGTGTGTAGCCTTTCTGGAAAATTCTGATGAATCTTATTTTGCCCATAACTTGAGTTCTATTCGTCAGAATTAGGCGATTCAACTGTCCACGCGAAGCTAACGAGATTCTATACAACTTGACAATGGTCTTGGCTTCCAAATCTGATCACTTTTCATCATATTTTCTTTAAAAGCTCCTTTCTTCATTTAACTGATACCTGAGATGTAATAACACAAAAACACATCAAAATACCAACAACTTCAGTCCAAAACACCAATTTAAGCTTGTAATGAAGCGTTCCAAGTGGATATAAAATCCACTTATCACACCCCCAAACTTGAATCGATGTTTGTCCTCAAGCATAAACAGACTCAAAACTATAAAACAAACCTAATGCATGAATGCAACTACGTGAATGCAACTAAACGAGAATGCAATCGATCCCCTCAGAATAACCATAACCAAATGAATAAGCCAATGCCTCTAAGAATGCAATGACTTAAAATAGAGTTCGAATAAATCCCACAAACCAACTCACAAACCAGAAATGTGCGTGTGTGGAATGCTTAACATATATCTCTCGATAATAGATCAATAACCATAACTTATCTATCATCGAAACAATCAAAAGTTTATAAATAGAATAGACAATAAACGCATTATGACTCACAACACCTCCTTTCTACTAGAGTTATACAAGGATTCACACTATTATTAAACACATGACAAAGATGCTTATTTGACCGTGCAATGAATGAGGTCCCAAAAGACTTATACAATAATACCCATGTAGCGAGCATTAGGTTAGCGGAATCCCGACTATAAAAGCCTTAGGTCACTAGGCACAAAGTCCCCTAAGAACTTAATAACTTGAGTATTAAAGAGCTCACTCTTGATCAATTATGCATAAACACATACTTTCTTTTCTTTTCTTATTTTCTTTTTTTCCTTTTTCTTTTTTCTTTTTTTCAATAATTTCTGAATGAGTGCGTTTCGCTCCATCTCATTCAACCCTAGACTACTCATAAAAATATGAGTCGGCTACTAGCCATTTGACGCCTAGCCTTACAACAACTAGCAATGAAATTCAAGTTTTTCTCCAAATAAAAAAAATCAGTGTTTCTACATCATTACGAGAATATCACAAATTCTAAATATAACCAAGTGATTAAATCTCAACAACAAAGAAGTATGATCATGATATAGATCAAAAGCAACCCTATAAGACTTTGTGAAAATATTTGTTTCTAGCATGCAATTCAATTCATTAGGACTTAAACATCCCTCTATTCGTCATCACCGCACTCAAATCAACATCAACTTATCAAATATCATAGTTCATCTTAAGGGATCATGCTAAATATGCATGCAAATGCAACTGTATGAAATCATATAAAAACAAACAAATATGTCATAAATGAACAAATCATGCAAAAATATGAATGAAATACAACTAAACATGCAATATGAATCTATATAAATCTATATGGACACACACACTACTAATCCTTACATTATCACCCCCAAACTTAAAATTTTCAATGTCCTCATTGAAGGCAATAATAAGGATTTCAGGCATACCTGGTCGTCGAAAAGATCAGCCTCCTCGGGTGGAGGATCAGGTGGCCAATCAACCTCGACACCAGTGGCTCATAAAATAGTGCCCAAAGCCTATGTCAAATCTACAGTAAAATAACGGTGAATGTCGTGCATGGCCTCCATACGCCTAGTCAGTCTTCTATACTGTGCATCACCAACACCAGTCCTATCAACCACATATTGCACATGAGAAGAACCCTTTGTAGGCACGGGAATATCCGTCTAGCCACTCTCTACATCATCAAAAATATATCCAAACCTCTTATCATGGGGTGCACTTAAGAATGAATAACTCAAGTGATCTGGCATTCGGTTGAGCTCAAGTGTGGGAGCTTCTTGAATAAATGGTTCAAAACACTCCTGAGAAATTTTCAGCTCTACTAGCCCAACAGAATCGAATGGCAAATCCAACTTCCTCATCCACGAAGGTGCATTCAAATCCTGTAATTGCTCTGCTCCTTCTTTATCTTCAATAACTGATTCCCCTATTACGGATCTCTCTAAGGTATCTGACTTTGGCAATTGCTCAGGCTCTGAATTTACTACAGAGTCGACCCACTCTACTTTAAAGCACTCCTCTTTAGTTGTGGGTAACTTTATTTCCTTAAACACATTAAAAGAGTGACCTTTTGATCGTAAACGTTCATCGAAAGCTCTCCTTTTTGCACATCGATCATAGTTCGGCCTGTAGCCAAGAATGGTCTTCCCAAGATAATGGGAATCTTCTTATCTTCCTCGAAATAAAGAATTAAAAAGTCAGCAGGGAAGATGAGTTTATCCACCTTGACCAAGACATCCTCCACTATACCTCGTGGATAAGCAATGGAATGGTCAGCTAGTTACAATGACATGTATGTTGGATTCAGATCAGGCAGACCAAGTTTCTTGAAGATAGATAAGGGCATCAGATTGATGCTAGCTCCTAAATCACATAAACACTTGTCGAACGATAAGTTTCCGATGGTGCAAGGAATAGTGAAGCTTCCAGGATCTTTAAGCTTTGGAGGCAACTTCTGTTACAGCACAGCACTGCATTCCTCCGTAAGAGCAACGGTCTCTAAATCATCGAGCTTCACTTTCCGAGAGAGAATACATTTCATAAACCTCGCATAACTAGGCATATGTTCAAGAGCTTCAGTGAAAGGTATGTTGATATGAAGTTTCTTGAACACCTCCAAAAACTTCTCAAACTGCTTATCCAGCTTTTTCTTCTGCAGCCTCTTAGGAAAAGGAGGTGGAGGATAGATCTGTTTTTCCCCTGTATTACCCTCAGGAGGAGTATGTTCCACAGTAGTTTTCCTTGGTTCCACCTCTACTTCCTTCTACACTTCTTCTTCAGCCACAACTACATTTTCTAAAACTTGAGATTTTTCAGGCTCTTCGTCTTGCTGAATTTGGGGGCTTGCGACCTTTTCAGACCTTAAGGTGATGGCGTTTACCTGTTCTTCAACTTCCCTCTTACCTGGATTTGTTTCTGTATCACTAGGAAGCATTCCTGGTGGTCGATTCAATAAGGCATTAGCAATTTTCCCTATTTAGTTTTCCATAGTCTTGATAGAAACAGCCTGGCTTTGGCATATAAGAGCCTGGTTTTTGCACATAGGCCACAACTCCTCCAATTCAGATTTTATCATTCGAAGATAGACATGCACCATGAGTTTGTTGTTTTGGTGTAATTTATTGCTGAAAATCAGGAGGGTTTAATAGCTTATTTCCAAACTGCTGGAACGGTGTTGTATCACATTCTGATTGTTGCTCCAGCTGAAGTTAGGATGATTCGAGTTGTCAGGATGATAAGTATTTGGAACTGGTTGCTGCGATCTCTGAAAGTTGCTCACAAACTGAGTTGAGTCACTAGATATAGCGCATTGCTCTGTCACATGCGGACCTGCACACAGCTCACAAACACTAATTATCTGCTTAACACCATAGTTAGCCATAGAATCGATCTTCATAGACAACGCCTTTAGTTGAGCAATGATAGCCGTAGCTGTATCCACTTCAAAAACTCCTGCTACCTTGCCCTGTGGACATCTCTGGGTTGGATACTGATATTCATTAGCAGCCATCAGTTCAATTAGATCATAAGCTTCCTTATAGCTCTTTGCCCATAATGCTCCGCCTGATGCTGCATCGAGCATGGGTCTGGACTGTGCTCCCAACCCATTATAAAAACAATTGATGATCATCCAATCAGGCATTCCATGATGAGGACACTTCCTAAGCATCTCCATATAGAGCTCCCAAGCTTCACATAGTGATTCTCCCGTTTGCTGCTCAAATTGAGTAATAGCATCCTGAGTGCAGCTGTCTTCGCCATAAGGAAGAATTTAGTAAGAAACTTTTGAGCAAGATCTTCCCAAGTAGTAATCGAACCAGCTGGTAGAGAGTGTAACCAGCTCTTAGCCTTGTCCCTCAGAGAGAATAAGAACAGTCTCAGCTTCATAGAATCTTCAGAAACACCGTTGAACTTGAAGGTGTCGCAGATCTCAATGAAATCCCTAATGTGCATATTGGGATCTTCAGTTGGAGAACCCCAAAACTGGATTAACTTCTACACCCATTGAATTATGCCAGGCTTGATCTCAAAGGTATTAGTTGTGATAGCTGGTCGGACAATGCTAGATTGAATGTCATTGATCTTGGGTTGAGAAAAATCCATCAAGGCTTTCATTCATGCTGCTTGATCTCCCATTGTAATGAGTACCTGAAACACAAACAAATAAACCGTGAGAGTAAAAGAGTCTGAGTCAGTGAACTTTAACGATCACTGATGACAAGCACATAAACTAAAAATTAACATTGAGTCCCCAGCAGCGACGCCAAAAACTTTTTAGGGCGAAAACACGCGCTAATATTCACACAAGTATACGCGTTCACAAGTAGTATAAGATATAAATCAGATTCATTCCCACAGAGACTGGTTTAGGTTAAGTTCAGTTTATGCACCTATGCAACAATGTATGGTTATCGCTTAATGCTAAGACAAATAACAAATTGAGGTCCTTTATAATTAAAAATTAAACTAACAATTATAACTAAGAGAGTAAAGAGGGTTGTATATTATATGAGACAAACATGGGATTTTAACTTCATTAAATACTTCATTCAATAGCCTTATTATTCTTAACCTTAGCATGTAATGGTGATGACACTAATCAGATAACACGAAACTAGTAAACGCCAACTTTCGTTATACGAATACCCTACTACCAAGCATCCACAAAAGAGATAGAAGTTGAATAGACACCAATTATGCTTAGTCCTTGTATGTCTATAAGAATTGAAAACATAACGGTTTAATGCGCAAGTTATCTAACGTGATTACATAGGGCATGTAAGATGGTTAAAAATATCTACAAATCATGCATAACAAATACATGAACCTATGCTAGTATGGCAAGTTCTAAACCTATATATTCACTTTCGCTTCAATAGAGATTAACACGTTATCTTATATGTTAGCTAAGCACATAAGACGAATAAGCACAACCAATACTAGGATATCAATCAAACACCACACACCAAGATATCGAAACAAATTAATTATTAAAATCCATAAGTAAATCCGCTAGAATCCCATGATGATGATTAGCCCATAATTGAACTCATCCTCACCATGGGTTCCAATGAAAGCATGGTATAAAACAAGGTATTAATAAACTGAATAATAATCAAAGTACGAATAAAAAAGGTCTAGGTTCAACAAGAATGAAAACGAGCATCCAAAGTTACAACTATTTTCAAAGAATCACAAGTAGAAAACAAGATCTTCTTTTTCGGAGTTATTTTGTGCTTCTAGTTCTTCTGCTTGATCTCTCAATCTTCCCGGATGATGAAAACCCTTTTTTAAGTATATATAAGCCCCTAGTGGACCTGTACCCTTAAAATTATCAAATTCCACTCAAAAAAGGGTTTTTCAGTGAAATCAGCGAAATCAGTCGCGCATCAGCAGGCGGTCGCATGCGGGTCGGAGGCGGCCGCATGTCAGCAGGTGGTCGTGTGCACTTCTGACGCGGCCGCGTGCAGCCTTTCTGGAAAAATCTGATGAATCTAATTTTGTCCATAACTTGAGTTCTTCTCGTCAGAATTAGGCGATTCAACTGTCCACGCGAAGCTAACAAGATTCTCTACAACTTTAAAATGGCCTTGGCTTCCAAATCTGATCACTTTTCATCATATTTCCTTTAAAAGCTCCTTTCTTCATTTAACTGATACCTGAAATGCAATAACACAAAAATACATCAAAATACCAATAACTTGAGTCCAAAACACCAATTTAAGCTTGTAATGAAGCGTTCCAAGTGTATATAAAATCCACTTATCAGAGAGACTAAACGAGACTAAACAAAAACCAATCAAATTAGAAGATTAAGGAAAACAAAAGTTTAATCAAGAAAATTGATAAAGAAAAAAGGATTGGGTCTTTTCACGGGTGAAAACCCATCTAATAGTCTACGGTGAATTTTTGGAAACATCAATTAACTACAAATCATCAACTACTTTCAAGTCTATGCATATTTAGGTGGAGTGTAAGGTGTTACATAATTTGGCAAAATTTCTTCAAGACTTTACAAAATAGAGAAATAATTTCTTCATGACTTTACAAAACACAGAAATTAGTAACTGACGATAACATAAAAATATGTAATTAATAAATTTTGGAGCTAAAGTATAGTTTAAAGTATAATATATATTTTACATAAATAAAAATAATCAAACAGAAAGAATAAAATATCACAACAATAATTGGTCACAAGATTTTCTTAACTAACTTCCTTGTTTTATTTAATACATTAAAGAACTTATTGAAGAGATCGGTATAAATAAAGAAACTTAAAAGAATGTTTTTAATCTTTTTTGATAATGTAATATTAAGTCGGTGGATGGATAAAAATTAAATTTTTACAAATTTATTAATTATCAAAATTCAAATAGAAAATATAAAAATATACACACACATAAAACATGAATAAATTTACCAAATAAAATATATCTGAAGTGAAGAAAAACATAAGCCTAATAATACAAATGTAATATATTTTAAGGATTAACAAGAGGTCAAACAAAATTAATAACAACTCTTTTTAAATGGCCTCGTGAGGGACTCATTTAGGCTTTTTTTCCTTTCAGCAGTAGTCACCACACTATCTACTGCAGCTGTGTCCCTAATTCTTGTTGCTTCGGCTGCTTCCCTATCTGTAGTAGCAGCTCTGAGCTTAAGGAATGGATGTGATCTGATAAATTTTTCCTTCCTTAAGAAAGCCTTCACCTAAATAAGATAACTTTTTATATTAAAAAAAACTTATCTATAAGAATGGAGAGGAGTACATTAATGTGGTTTCTAGATATGAATTGAATCCAACAGACATACACACTTTACACTCGAGGTTGCAGTAGCGGTATGATGCAGGGTTATGAAAACTCTTGTTATAAAATAAAAACTAGGGTTTCGTTTGTATTTAATGTTAGGGTTGTTGAGCTTCATGTTTTAATGGTTGCGCTTGTATTTGAGACTAATGGTCCTCACAAGATGCTTACGTATCTCTGTGGTGTAGAGAATAAATCCAAAAATATAGTTCTAGGTTGAGAGGTAGAGTCCTTTTTATAGATGCAGATTCTAGGGTTAGACTTAGGTTGGGAGAGACTTGGTGGAAAAGTCTTCAACTTAGATGGTAAGTGTGACTTCTCTAAATGGTGGATTCTAAATATTTCCTTGTAGAAGCTCGTTTCCATGTTGGACAATGCTTTGGTGTTGCAGTAGACCTCATTTTCAGGGTCATGGATTCCATAACCTACTTTGGGTCATGGTCGTCACAGTATACTCGGACTATCAGGACTAGTATGGAGCTGTGGTCGCAGTGACCTACTTTGGGACGTGGTCGTCACGACCTAATTTGGGTCGTGGTCGCCCAGACCATTTTTGATTGTGGCGTTCATGGGCTTTGACCAGTCAACTGTTGGATATAATTAATTTAACATTAATTATTTCTATACGGATACTTCGCATCCATATCATTTGTCACCCAACTTTCGGGAAAACTTCTTGAGTTTTTATGGAAGTTATAATGGTATAATCGCGATTCGAGGGTTGTTTCATCCCTTCTTGGGTTCGGTCATATTATGAAGTGTGGACCGACCTACACATTCACGGTAACTTATTCATTCTAGAGTGATCTTTCATACTTTGGGCTTTTACGAGGCTAATTAGGTAGCGTTTGGTGTTAAACTGTTAATCATAGGGTGAAAGGAATTAATAGGCCCTAACTTGGGATAATTTCAATATAACAGCTGCTAATGGGGCTTTATATAGTCTAATGTTGAGCTAAAGTAAGCTAATCGGCCTTTATTGAGGCTAATTAGCCTTAATCCGAGATAATTATTGAGTTAAGTTGTTATGCAACCTTTATAACAGTTAATTACAAGCTTTATTACGCTAATTAGCCTTAAACGAGGCTAATTGGTCCTAAACAGGGCTAAAATTTGTATAAATTTTACTAATCGAACCTAATTTGGGTTAATTTGTAAATCTGAAAATTTCATTTTTTTTGTCAAAAATCATCACAAAATTTCATTTGTGTTCTCCATGGGGAGCCAAATATTTTGTTCGTAGTCGCGACGGGGGAGCCAAATTTTCACCCGTGACCGCGACAGAGGGTCGAGGGCTCCTCTAGAACTTACTCGACTGTTCCATGGTGGTCTATTTGGCTAAAAATTATCTTTCTCTCATTTTTTTGGCATCAACGTGACCGTGACAAAGGGCTAGAGGCTTCTTTGGAGCCAACTCCGCTCACTCCACTCGGCTAGAAGGCTACACCATGGAAGCCTACTCGGCTGATGGGTGTCATAATGTTAGCCTACTCGGCTAGAGTTTTTCAATTTTTTTTGTTATGACAGCCTACTTGGCTGGGCTCTAAGGCAGCCTACTCGGTTGTGGCCTCTCAGCTAGAGTGGCTTCCTTGGAGCCTTCTTGGCTGAGGGTCCTCGGCCCTTTTTTTGCAAGTTAGACTTCTTTTTCTTGAATCTTGCGACTTTGACGCTCTACTCTTCATGGACCAAGCATGGTGACATGCTAGTTAGTTGAAAAGCCTTCAAAATAATCCTACTATTCCGAGTCTACTCTTCCCAGAGTAGGCGAGGTGACATCCTTGGCGACTAAAAAGCCTCCAAAATAATCCTATTCTTCCGAGAGTAGGTGAGGTGACGTCCTTGGCGGCTGAAAATCCTATAAAATAATCCTACTCTTCCGAGTCTACTCCTCTGGGAGTAAGCAAGATGACTTCCTTGGCGGCTCAAAAGCCTCCAAAATAATCCCACTCTTCTGAGTCAACTCTTCAGAGAGTTAGTGAGATGACGTCCTTGGGTGCTGAAAAGCCTCCAAAATAATCCCACTCTCAAAATTAGCGAGATGAAGTATGGTCACAACTTCCTTGAAGTTGCTATGAGGGCAAGTACAAACTTCTCAGTGGTGGAGTAAATTAGCTCAGCTATGTGGAGCACATTGCTCACATAGTAGATAGGCTTTTGATCATTCTGTTATTATTTTACTAAGACAGCACTCACTGCTTACTCAGAAACAATGAGATACAAGTAAAGGATGTCCTCCGGGCTCGGTTTGGCCAACAACGGGACTTTAGTCATGTATTTTTTAGTTGTTCAAAGGCCTCTTGACTCTTAGCTGTCCACTTAAAATTCTTCACCTTCTTCAGGGTTTTGAAAAAGGGTAGGCATTTGTCTCCTGACTTGGAGATGAACCTCCCTAGAGCATCAATTCTTCCATTTAGCTTTTAAACATCATTCATGGAGTATGGTGGCTCCATGTCTAGGATAGCTTTGATCTTGTCGGGGTTGGCTTCAATTCCTCTCTTCGAGACCATGTGACCCAAAAAATTTCCAGACCCAACTCTGAAGGCGCACTTGGCTGGATGTAACATCATCTTGTGGTGCCTCAGCACTTCGAATGCCTCTCTGACGTGATCAATATAGTCGGCCATGACTAATATTTTGACCAACATATCATCAACATAGACCTCCATGGTCTTTCCAATTAGTTGAGTGACTATCTTATTCACCAATCTTTGATAAGTGGCTCATACATTATTAAGTCCAAAACCCATAACAAGATAACAAAAGACACCGAAGTCAGTCGTCCTTATGCATTTTGATTTGATTATAATTGCTGAAACCGTTCATGAAGTTTAGCATCTCGTGCCCAGCAGTGGCATCGGTCAGGGTGTCTATCCTCGATAAAGGGTTGCAGTCCTTAGGGCATGCATCATTCAAAATAGTAAATTCGATGCACATCCTTCACTTTTCATTGGATTTCTTGA
The DNA here is from genome assembly GCF_009905375.1 of Apium graveolens. Taxonomy (NCBI): domain Eukaryota; kingdom Viridiplantae; phylum Streptophyta; class Magnoliopsida; order Apiales; family Apiaceae; genus Apium; species Apium graveolens. The sequence continues at coordinate 255,544,500 of NC_133653.1, forward strand.
CCATCACGAGGTTAGCCAACCATTTAGGGAATTCAACTTTCTCGATGAACCCTGCTTCTAGGAGCTTCTCGTCCTCCTGTTTAATGCTTCCAACCTATCAGGGGCATAATTATGTTCTTCTGCTATAGAGCCTTTCGATTCAGATCAATATTCAACTTATGAATTATAAGATTGGGGTTGATCTCACGCATTTCAGCTGATATCCAAGAAATACATAATTGTTCTCCTACGGAAACTTTGTCAGTCTCCCTTCAAGGGCTTTTCCAGTGAGGCTCCAATGTAGGTGACCTTGTCATGGTCTAAAGGGTCTAGGGGATTGGGACTAAGTTCTCAGCTAGCTTCCCTCGACGTTCCTCATTCTCTCAAACATCAATGTCTTCAATCGGGAGGACCTTCCCGCCAAATCCGTCGAGCCTAAGTGCTGCAACATAAAAACTTTGGGCCATTTTATGATCTCCTCTCTCTTCTCTGATATCGTTCTGGTCGAGAATTTGAGTTCCATGTGGCAGGTTGAGGGCACGGCCTTAAACGCATGAATTCATGTCCTTCCTATGATTTTTTTTAATTTGAATAAAATATTTCTTATAATTTTATATAGTCGCCCATTTGTTAGATATATCATTTTTAGGCGAATAATTAGTATTTTAAACTTAGTGAAGGGATATCTTTGATATATTATTTATTTTTGGTATTTGTACGTTTAAACATAAAGTTAAGTACACGTAGATCCTCGTCATTAGGACATGAATTTAATTGATCCAAATCAAAGTCAAAAAGTCAAACTAGCAAAATCATGTCTTTTAAACAGATAAAAGAGATATTCCATTTTTGCAAAATATCAAAACTATATCTTTATGGAATATATCTCTAAGGCAATATGATCAAAAAAAGAAATATCAAGATATGATATTTCTTAGATCTGTGTTGCAACAGGAATATGTCGAATATTGTATTTGATATGTGTTACATCATTATTGTATTTGTCAAACTATAATAAGATTTATGAATATTGTATGTTTGACAGTCAAACTATTGATAATCTTTTTCCGATATATATATATATATATATATATATATATATATATATATATATTGGTGCTTATGTTCTGACTAATGATGTTTATATATATATATAACTAAATCTTTTTGCTATGTATTTATAACTCTTGAATTGATCTACCTGTTTTAACAAATTGAGAATTGTTAAACTAGTTTCCTGAGTTATATTTTGAAGTACACTAAGAAGCAAACTAGTTGTGCTAAAACTTATTGTTAATCAATCAGAGCATGATTTTATTGATATATATATATATGTGTAATCTAAATCTGGTAATCTATTTGAAATATGTTGTTAAGACCTATACTAAATCAGAATCTTATACATAGTTTAAGGTGAATTTGGCAAAATGTGAGTTATAAATCTTGAATGAAACTTATGTATAAAGACTATGTCATACTTTTCTATACTAAATGTATGAATGATTATGTGTCAATAACTCTGGTTTTTGTCCTTGATCATAATAATTCTGTAATTTTAATAAAGCTTCACCTAAAATATACTTTGTATAAATAATTCAGAGTATGGATGGATGATCAATTATTGTTTAAACTACTTATCTGATTAATTGCAAAACATGAGATGTTCTGTAAAGATATAATATAACTGTCAAATCAGTATAGCTATCACTTGTTACTGTGTGTATATGTGTTCATTACAATTAGTTTCAGTATATAAATCTGGTAAGTAGGCTTGAAATTCTCAAGGATTAAATGTGTAATTACATACTTTGTATATGTGATAGATAGTTTAAAAACACTTGATTATCTATAAATACCGTGGAATCCCTTAATAAGATTGATGCAATACCATGTTTATAAGATCAAAAATTATGTGCTTTATGGATTACTTGTTTAATGCAACACCATGTTATGATAATTTTAGTAATCCTATTTGACATGTATTCTATACTCCTAAAGGAATTATCAACTTAATCAGTTCTGTGCAAGCTTAAACTTTGGTTAATAATTAATAAAGATTTGCACAAACACACACTGCCCTCACAGTAAGACCTGGAAAGGAGGCCATGAGCAACCTTGTATCTGGATCACTGCTGTGATCAATGGCCACCTAGACTTCTAGGAACTAATTGCTAAATGTGTGTTCTCCTTTATCAAGTTCATTAACTGCTATCTGATATAAATGTGATATGAATTGATTAAGTGCTTATCATTGAGTATTATATGCTAAGTGTTTAATGCATCTTATATTCTCATTCTTGTTGCATTCTGCCATATCAAATATCTGGTCCTTGTATTGTATATAACTGACATGCAGGAAACTCAAATGTCTCTGATGAACTCCAGAAGAAAAGAATGGAAAATTTGATTCCCTTGAATCCCAGCAAGAGCTTTTCACAGTATACAAAGAACACAACTTGACTTCCCAAGCAACCTATCAGAATCCAGGTAAAACAGGTATAAATTTTTAACCTCGGCTTATTTTACTTCACATACACACACTAGATTGATGTATTGTGTTCCAGTCTCAAACCAATCCAACTGTACTTATTGCGGAAATTGACTGTGTAAAATTTATTGGGTATCAGTATTGTGGATTTATATATATTGTTTTTATGATCGATTATTTTTAGAAATGTGGTTTTTTCTTAGAATGTATTAGCTTTCCAAATTGTGTAGTCTGTTACTCATACCTAGAATAGACATAGATTGTATCAGTGTTAGAGTTTGTAACATGAAAATAGCCAGAATCGTCTAAATGACAAAATAGTATGTATTAGTGTTAGACTTTGTACCAAGAAAATAGTTTGTACTATTGACAGTTTGTGTAAAATATGATTGACAAATTAGAATGCATTGTACAACACTAAGTCCTGTATTCGTGTATCCTGTTGAGTTCTAAAGACTGAAAAGGTGCAAAAGTGGCTGGATGCAGAATTCAAAATCATTAACATACACACACAATTTCAAATTTTAACTATTACAAATGCATGTTAATCACTAGAATACAATATTATAAATGCATGATAATCACAATAATCATTGTTTTCTATTAACACAATTGACAAAACTCATAGAGAAAAACAATTTCTAATACTACATCTGATTGCAATATAATTGATATTTTCTCTTGTAAAACCAAAACTTCTTTAAATTGTCAATTGTTTAAATCACGGTGCTTGAAACTGCATTTGCTTGAATCACTTATATCATCACATTATGTTTTATAATCATTATGATCAAACTGATAATCATCAAATAAAACATGAATATATAAAATGGCTTTGTTATCTATGACTTGATAGCATAAATATCTGATTTTTTAAATGTTAAGTATATGACTATCATACTCTTTTTGGCATATACCAAACAAAAGGGGAAGAGAAATTAGACCCCTAATGTTTAAATTGATCAAATATAAGAGAATTAGACCCCTAATGTTCAAATTACATATGATTATCTTCTTGATATATAAGGATCTATCTTATGCTTTAACATATTATTGTATGATACATCTAACAAAGTATTTTGCAGGATCTCAAGAAAGAGATTTAATCTCTAAGTAATTAAATATTTTATGTGCAAAATATTTTTCAAAAATTCATGCATACACCAAAGGGAAGCACACATTGATAATTTTATGTTTGTTTGGCAAATACCAAAAAGGGGAAGATTGAAAGGATATCTTCGATATATTATTTATTTTGGTATTTGTACGATTAAATATAAATTTTAGTACACGTAGATCCTCTTCATTAGGACATGAATTTAATTATTCCAAATCAAAGTAAAAAAGTCAAATTAGCAAAATCATGTATTTTAAATAGATAAAAGAGATATTTCATTTTTACAAAATATCAATACTATATCTTTATGGAATATATCTCTAAGGAAATATGTTCAAAAAAAGAAACATCAAGATATGATATTTCTTAGATCTGTGTTGCAACAGGAATATGGCAACAAGCTCGAATAAGGAATATATCAGAAATATTCTTTAAAGGTATTGTGCTATATCAAAATTATTTAACTCTTCGCTCCAAAATATATCTCTACATATATCAAAAGAGTTTTATTCAAAGTTTATTAATATTCATGGTTGAAATATTAATATCCAGTTATGCAAATCATTTCTGTATACTTACAATAATTTTCTCCCGGTTCGTAAAATCAGCATTTCTCGGAGAAAATTATTCAAAAATACTAAAACACATTTTCTATCATCCAAATATATTTTATATATTAGAAAATAAATTTTAAGTATTTATTCAAGTCAAAACTTTGGTCAAAAGATCCATCTCCTTTATTTCAAGACCAATGATATTTTCACTCGGAAAAAAGGCTGACAAGAACAGTTTTATTTTTAGATAAAATACTTCCACATGCTAGAATGACTTGAAATTTGGTATGGAACATTTAAATGATATTTTATAAGTATGGTCAAAATTTCGTAGCATTCAAAGAATTTTTGTCCGGGCACAAAAATCGAGGCAGTTGGTCCCACAGTTGACCACGTTCGACCTAGTTACCATTGACTAAAGTTGACCAAAACTTGCATAACATCATTTTATATTATTTAAGTAATTATTATATTTTTTATGGTATTTATTTAGGAGTTTTTAAGGTGGTCATATTTAATGGTGTTTAATCCTTAATTAAGTGATTAAACAATGATTAAAAGAAAAGGAAAATATATATTTATTCAAATATATCAGCTGAGATTTTGAACCCATAAAGTTTTTTGTCTCATATGAAAAGTTTTAAAGAAACACGCTTTTCTTTCCATGTCATCAATCCAAGTGACATACACCATCCACAATCTATTTTTCTCAAATCTCCACCATTCAATCCATCCAACTTCTCATATAAATAAACCCCCACCTCAACCCATTTTCTTCAAGCTAAAGAGCCACAAAGTTGCTGGGATTTTTTCAAGAAGTGCTTCTCTTCATCTCTTTCAAATTCTATATACACACTCCTTCTCAAAAATCTTCTCTCTCTTCTATATACTTACATATATACAAGGTTTTTCAAACCCCAAGCTTAGCTTCACCCAACCAAGCTTCATCCCACCAAGTGAGCTCATCCACTACCACTTCCAGCCACCTGAAGGGCTGCCCAAGTTTGACCAAAGTGCCAAAATCCGGCCGAACCTCTGGCGAATTTTTCCGACGAACTTTTCCAACCGTTCTTCAAAAGTGGTAACTTTTAGCTTCTTATTTGAGTTCTTTTTATTTGAGCTTTGTACTTAATTTCTCTACTTCATCTTAAGATCTAATACAAGATCTCTTATAAATAAAGTTCTCAAGAGAACTAAGATTCGAACTCAAAATTCGAATAAGTACTTGATCTTCACATAAATCATCTCAAGAAGAAGATCTAAAAACAAAAGTACTTGATCTCCAAAAGGGAGATTATATTTGACCCAAGTTCACGAGTTATCCAATTGTTTTTATTATTGGATCTTGGTTAAAAATTATTTGTGCACATAAAATATTACGAAATAAAGTTTTAATCCCTTCTAACATCTTTATTGTTCCGGGGGATTATAACTCGATTTATAAATACTTCGTAATTTGTCAAATATCAAAACGGATTAAGTTCATGAGTTATCCAATTACTTGCACTTTATTTAATTGGATCTTGGCTAACACATTTCATGCACATAAATTATTACGAAGTATAGTTTTAATCCCTTCTAACATATTTAGTGTTCCGAAGGATTATAACTAGATCTATAAACACTTCGTAATCATCCGTTAAAATTAAGGACGAATCAAATCCATGACTTAGCCAATTAATTTCACGCTATTTAATTAGATCTTGGCTAATACATATCGTGTATATAAATAATTACGAGTCATATCGTATAAGCCCCTTCTAACATCTTTCAGTGTTCAGTGGGGTTATACTACGATATCTATAAAATACTCGTAATTATTCGTCCAAACTTCGAAAGCACAATCTTAAGCCAATTACTTGCACTTAACTTATTTGGATCTTGGCTAAGACTCAAAAATCTTATAAACGTTCTTGAAGTTATAAGAGTATACTTTGACCTTATAATCGTCAATATACAAGTATACCTTAAAACCTTAAGTTGATATACTTAAAGGTAAATTACAACACTGAGGTTGTAATTAAAGTATTCTTCGATCTATAAATATATAATCGAAAGAAGAAGAATACTAAAGAAGTCATAAGCCATAAGTGCTTAATATAAAAAGACTTCTCATATTACTCCACCTGTCTATTCAATCTATAAAGGAGTAATCATAAAAATATTTGGACTACTATTTATTATCCTAAGTCAAGTATAACTAATTAGTTTTAATATTCTTATTTGGATATTATACTACTTGTGGGCTAGTACAGTAACATACTAGTTCAAACCATCTTTTCCATACTTGGTTTGTTTTGTGGATTGTCTTATTAGTTTTGTAGTGAGGTGAAGTGACGTGAGGTGATTCTCGTTCTAAGACCCAAGTCCTAGACGTACTAACGGGAAGTTAGTAGTCTTTGCACCGTGAAGAAGAGGAAAGACCCAAGACCGGATTACTAAGATCCAAGACCGGCAAAATCTAAGGAAGCTAAGTCCACACAAAGGCTCTACAACAACTTTGAAGAAATAGCGGGAAGTTATTGTCTAAGATAAGTTGTGTAGGTATTATATTTATTTTGAGGTGGTGACCCTTGTGTTACGCACCAAGACAGTAAGAATGTAAAGGTTTCTCCGCCTACTAAAGGAGCGAGTTTATTATAAGCGAAAATCCTGAGTCCGGGAGAGGAGCTTGGGAACTAGAGTAGGGGTGAGCGAATTTATTAGAGGTTGCGCCATCGCGAACCAGGATAAAATCACTGTGTGGTATTTTCTTTCCTTGCACTTTATTTTTCCGCACATATAAACTGCATAACGACTCGGTAATGTTTTAAAAAGGGATAAATTATATTAAAATGCCATAACAATTTTTAAATTGGTAATTAAGCTATTCAACCCCCCTTCTAGCTTAAAATAGCCCTCATACGGGACCTTACACTTAGTATACAGGGAAACTAGATATCTTGTTCTTCAACATTTCAAATTATGAAAATTATACTCTAATACTTTGCAAATTTTTAGGCTATATTACATGTTTTCTGCAAAAAAGTTATGAATGTGTACTTTATTTTTTGCTTAAATCTATTACATATTTGTTCATGAAAACAAGTGGAAATCTTTAGTTGTTATTTTAGCTAATTTATCTCTTTTATTGTTGTATGCATTAGCTTATCTAAATTATCATTCTAAGAAAACATCAAGTTTTTTCCCAACATACCATATAAAGACATGAGAATGGAAATAAATCGAATGTAGGCTTAGTTATGAGATCTGAGAAACAACTATTTTAAAAAAAAAATATGGGCCCACTATCAACAATTGAAAAAATATAGAATCCACACTGTCAACAAAAAAATATGGGTCCACAGTCAAACTTTTAAAAAAACATATGGGCACACGTCACTATATAAAGATAATATATAAGGACAAAAGAATAAACGTGAATAGATAGTGGCTTCACTACCAAACTTAGTATACAAATAACTTTGAAAAAATATATGGGCCCACTGTCAACAATTTAACAAATAGAATCGAGAGGTAAATGGATGTGAATGCAATAGGTACATGGGAAAATTAAATAATTTATTTGAAGAAATTAATTATATTTACATGAAAATGAAATCATTATTATTTTGAGCACCAAGAACGGATATCATAATTAGATACATAAATATTTATAAAAATATGAATATGAATTGATAAGATACTAACTAAACATTTGAACCTCTACACATCACTCAACAAATTATCACGACTTTAATTATTATTTCAAGTACATATAATTATTTAGAACGTATTTTTATCAATTACATAGAAAACATTTTAATTAAAATCATGAAATAGTCCATCAAGTTAGAAAAAATAAGAACCTTGTTTGTTTATCATGGTATTTATATGAGAAAATTTGTTATTTTAAGAGTAAATAACAGCGAACTTGTGTCAATGTGTCAATCATGTTTTCATCTCAATTCAGTCCAGTGTTAATTCTCTAACGAGAATCGGAGAAAGAGCAATAGACAAATATGTTCAGAGAAAATAGGTGAATCGACATACCACGAAATTCGGCTTTTCCCGTTTGGTGCAAGACGAATTTTGGAAAAATATATAACACGAGGGCTATAAATATCTCTATAAATAAATACTTAGATTAATTATATATTCATTAATGGATAATCTTAAACTATGTCGAGTAATTAAAAATTACAATTGTTAAAATAGAGATTTTAAATGTAGGAGAATGTGTAAAATGCTTGATACTAGAATACCAATATTCAACCATATAGTTAAGCTCTAAAAAATTCTCAAATGCACTTCCATATTTAAATAATAACTCACATATATTTAAATATTCATAGCAACGTACATGTTCAACATTGCCTTTAATGACAAGGAATGCTAAGACAATCCATAAGTCCCATCGAAATTTGCAAGAATTTACAAAAAACAACATCCAAAAATACCTGTTAAAAATTTACAAAGTTTAAACATAATGTATGCACTAAAGTCACACATAAGCAAGGCTTGTACGGAAGTTATTTCAATCCCATATGAATCACTTTTAGGTGAATTTTTACTTCTATAATGGCCTATTCACCACTCATTTCTAATAATTCTTTAGTGTATCTACATTTTTAATCTTACATTCAAACTAAAACATTAAAAGTTTTCTAGATCATGGGTTTAACTTTTTAGAAAGTATTTTTAATGAACTTAACTGTGTCTAAACTCATAATGTTCAAAATGAGAAATATCAAATTAAAATTAATAGTAAAACAAGAGCAAGTCTCTTCTTTCTAATGGTGAGTTAAAGTAGATCTACTCTAGATACAGGGGATCACGAGAATCCATTACTAAAACTAATAATTAATTTAAGTTATATTTCTACTCGCTATATATTCGTATTTGAAACATTGGTCATAATTTTGTGTCGGGTGTGTGTCAAGTAGAAGGTCCTCAGTCAAGGATTACCGAACACTACCCAAATATTATTGGAGTTGAGAATCGTGATTCAAACCGACACTAAAACACTTGACCAGAACATTACTCAAAAAACTAATATATACTGCATCAAAGATTATATGTTGAGTAACAAAATCGAAAGTGTATAAAAAAATTACTGAGATCCTACACATAATTAAATGGAAAGTGGAACGTACATGTAATACTCCGACTCTTCATCTGACCCTGATGTACCGGTGTCAACATAGTAAAACCCGAATAAAGACACAAATAAGATCAATTAGTTTGAGAAATCAAAACAATCATTTGTTGATAGATATGCCATAGTTTGATGAGGAGATTTGAGATGAGATTTTAAAGAGTTTATGGTATATATAGAGATCAATAAAATGCAGGACAGGGGCAACGAAAACTAGGAAAAAGCTAGGGGTGAACAGTCGGAAGAATTGAGAACGATGGACAATATTATTTTGTTGAATGGCCCAGTTGCTGAATTGAGTGATCAACTTGAGTAACCTAATATGTAACATACAATATCGTATCCACATTCATTCACGATTAAATTTAGTTATAATAATACTTTAAGATTACATGATGAAAGACAAACGTCTTTGATGCACACTAGTTATAAAAGTCATAATACACCCATAAATCACGAGTTTATTTAATAATTATATTAAAGCAAGTGTGTAGTATTATATACAAATTTTATTACATTAACCTAATAATAAAATTAAAATTTTAAATTTGTTAGGATCTATACTAAATTTTCTAAATATATTGTTATCCATTAACATGATTAATAAATTTTTATTACAATTTTTTGTTAAATGTCCATTAAATGTGTCCCTTGAACTGTTTCAAGTCAAAATTTGGTCAACCTGAATCTTAATAACCTGGATTCTTATTTCTCCAATCAATTTTATGTCATGTCTAGTTGTTGATATTGTCGAACTTTAATTTTAAATAAAACATTAATTGCGTGTTTTCAAATATATTTTTGTGGCTTTATTTAAATATTTAGTATATTATGTTATTGATATACTAGTTAGCGTGATTTTTATTTTATGGGTGTTAAAAAAATAGGGCAAAGTTCGCGAGAATTTTAGTTAAATTCGTCATTTTCAATGAATTTGTTAAAGTTTTATTAACTTTTTAATATTGCCATATTTGTTAACAGTTCTTAAAATTTGAAGTAATTATGTGTTTGATCTATTGCTACTTGAATTACAATTAATTCAAATCAAATTAAACACGATCTTGACTAGTTTTAAGCTCCATTTGAGAATTAAATCTCAATAGAAGAATCAACTATTATTTTTAGATTTTTTTAGAATTGATATTGATAGAAAATTACATAATGTACAACCAATAAACTACTTTGAAGTTCAGGGATCGGATGTGGAAAAGGGTTACATAGATTAAAACAACTTTAGTTGTTACCATTGGGACTTATGATCTGGGTATGGTAAAGTTTGAATTTTACCCTTGCGAATAAGCTTTCTGATTTATAAAACTATTATTTTCTTATTAAAAAGTCGATTTTGTCTTATATTTTTTTAATATCTATTTTTATAATATTGTATTTAAAATATTATATTTTTGTTATGGGTTTGCTTACTAATAAAATTACTTATTTAGTCTTATAAGCGACTATTATCAACCACGTAATATTCACTTTCATGTTAATTATTTTTGATAGGGTATAAGCAACCTAGCTAGAGCCCAACCCAGATCTGGGGTGAGGCGGGCTCAGCTGATGGCCCGGGACCCCTCACTCAAAGCAGTCAAGTGGAGAGACCCAGGCTCAAGGTCAATCCAGGACCAGGATCATCTCCCAGCCAGGATCCAATCCAGGACCAGGATCATCTCCCAATCAGGATCCAATCCAGGACCAGGATCACCCCCAACCAGGATCACCTCCCATCTAGAATCCAACCCAACTAGGGCAGACCCGAGGGGGGTCCCAACAAGCACATACATACCCCACAACCCGCCAAGGAGGGGTACGTAGGCACATGATGGTGACAGCTATCAACAACTAACATCTTAGATAAATATGATGCATGTCAGCGTACCGTTGGGGCATCATAAAGGTGGTCCGTATGTAGACACGTGTATGCAATCTACCCAAGCTAGGCGTCATCCGCCTCCAATAACGAACGGCCCTGATCTAGAGGTACCAACCCCTAAACTCTACCTTTGGGCTATAAATACCCCAAAGGGAAAGGTTTTAGGGGTTAGACACATTTTTACACACACACTCTCTTACAAACAAGTGTACACATGCAGCCACTCTTTGTCCTTTCTATCTTCATCTCCCTCAAGCAAGCTCTTACTCTCACACTGGAGGCGTCGCAGGGCTGAAACCCCCCTCCGGTGTTATTTTGTAGAAGCCCCATAGCAGCTACACCTCACTCACCGCAAGAAGGTCCAGGCACGGCATCGGAAGGAGCCGCCCCGCTCACCGGAGTTATCATTTGGTGCTAGAAGGAGGGGCGCTTCATCCTTGGGTCTCGGTGCCCCTAGATTCACCTTCATTAGCAAACTCTTAAGAGAGTCCATTTCTCAAACCTATAAGAACACAAACAACCATACCCTCTCTTAACTATGAATATTGTTTATCTAAGCCACGTTATGTGTGCTCGTTATTTTATCCACGTTTGTGTGAGCCTAGTTTCTCTTGTTTTTAAGCCACGTTTGTGCGTATTATAGATAGTTTTGGTTATTTTCAAATCCCGATCTGCTTTAGCTTGCATATTGTCTCAATATTTTAGACCCTGCTATACTTGTTCAACGGTATTGTTAGCAAAACCCAGAAAGTTAATTTGGTATTGTTCTAAAAAAAATTTGTTATCTACAAAAAGCAACCTTAGATCTACATTTCTAGCTTCAAATCTTGGTCAGTTGTTTGTACAATTGAGATAATGGCAAGAGTACGGTTGGAAGACCCTCCGCAAGTACCCAGGTCCAGGACCAGAATCACTCTCAGGCACAAGACCCTGGGGGCGATCGAGAGACCCTCCAGGAGCAACCATTGACATAACATACCCCGATCTTGGAGAGGGTAATAACACCCCAGGATGCAAGGAACCTAATTGAGCTCAATCAATACAAGTATACCAATGTTCCAGTGGCCAAAGAGCATATGGCCAACCTGACAAGCAATTAACTGGCTAAAGCAATTAGGCTCTACAGAGAGGAGTAAGCTCAGGCTTAGATAGAATATGAGCAGGAGGATGACCAAGAAGAGTTCGGGGACACTCAGCAATCTAGGAGATCTGTCTTCGACCGAATCGGAACCAAGGGGAAAAAGAACCAAAAAGAGAAAAATGAGAAAGAGAAAGAAGCAACCAGGAAGAAGAGGTTGGAAGAGATGAGAGAACAGATAAGGAGAGAAGAAGAAGCAAAGCTTGAGCTGAAGATTCAAAAAAATAATACATTTAGAAGAGGATAGGCTCCTAGCTAAGGCCAAGGACAAGAGGACCCGGAGGGAGCCCACCCCCGAGGTCATTTCTGATGACGATGAGGAGGGGCTGAAGGACCTCAAAAATATGATCTAAGAACTTCAAAGACAAATGGAGAAGGACTCTGGAATGGAGATTGGGGAAACTCTAACACCCTTTAGCCATTCTTTAGAGGCCATTCCCCGATAGAGAAACCTTAAAGCAAAGTTCTTCCTCAAAGAAGGAATACTCTATCGCCGGACCTTCTCCCCACCTATCCTAAAATGTGTTGGCCCAACGGAGGCAGAATATTGTTTAATGGAAGTCCATGAAGAGATATGCGGAGATCACATGTCTGCGAAGGCCCTGGCTCATAAGATAATAAGGCAGGGCATTATTGGCCAACAATTCTCCAAGATGCAAGTGACTTAGTGAAAACATTAAAGTAGTTCCATATTTTCAGCAACATATCCCGGATAAGCCCAGTCTCACCCTCATCACTCCTATCTCCAATCCAATTCGTTGTTTGGGGATAGATATTATGGGACCCTTTCCCCGGGCTAGAAGAGACCTAAGATACCTACTAGTCTCAATTGACTACATGACGAAGTGGGTGGAAGCAAAGGCAATGAGAACCATAAACCAGCAGGATTGCATAAAATTTATGGACAATATCTTGATGAGGTTCGGAATCCCAAGAATCCTGGCATCTGATAATGGGCCGCAGTTTGTTGGGTCAGAGTTCGAATCCTATCTCCAAGAACGGGGGATCAAGCATAGAAAATCATCAATAGCATACCCTCAAGGAAATAGACAAGTGGAAGTAACAAACTGGATCCTTCTCTTGGGCATTGAGAAGAGGCTTATAGAAAGTAAAAACAAGTGGCCAGAAGAATTGCCCAATGTGCTATGGGTCTACAAGACAAGGTCTGAGACCAGGCTGTAGCAAAGATGGAAAATACAGAAAGAAGACTAAGGAACACTTCAGCAAGAAGTCCGGGGTCAAGAACTTTCAAGTTGGAGACCTGGTACTTCGAGACACGGAAGCCTCGAATCCAACCAATACTGGAAAGCTGACGCCCAGGTAGGAGGGGCCTTACAAAGTCAAAGAATTATTAAGGCCAGGAACCTAAAAGTTGATGAACATGGATGAATCTGAGATCCCCAACACATGGCATGGACTCAGGCTCAGAAAATTCTATCAATAGAAAAAGCAACCAAAAGCAATCAAAAACTTGTAGCCTATGGCAAGCAACCAATCTATGATTCAAACTCTTGTATGAAAAACATTGCAAATTAATGAAAAAGAATTTTCTTGTTTCAGTAAGCTAGTATTTAAGCAATCATTACGAATCAAGAAAATATCAAACCGGGAATATAATAATTCCAGGTTTAGATGCATTCACTCCAAGAATATAAAAAACCCGGATACGGATTCATACCCGGATCCAGACCGACTATAAATCTATACCCGGGTTGGAGGCAATAACCCTGTACTTAGAACATTTTCCAAGTGCAGAATAAAGCCAAAACCCGGACAACAATCCGGATATGAATTTATACCCGGATTAAAAGCAAAATCTGGGAGCTAACTTCAACCCGGTTGCAATTGCATACCCGGGTTGGAAACAACAGCTTTGTACTTAGGATAATTTCTAGGTACAAACCAAGAAAAAAAAGAAAACAGATCCGGGTAAGGAATCACACCCGTACCAAAAGCACCTGTTTAAAGCTAGCTTCAACTCGGATATAAATTTATACCCGGGTCAGAGGCAATTATTTTGTACTTGGAATTTTCCCTAAGTGCAAATTAAACCAAAAAGCAGACAAGACCCGGGTATGGTTCCCTACCCGGATCAAAAACACTATTCGTATATAGAATATTTTCTAAGTGCAAAGCCATATTAAATATCGACCTTCAATCCAGGTAAGGACTCAGACCCGGATCAAAGTAAACATTAAAACCTTACTTCAACCCGGATATTGACTCATTCCCGGGCTTAAGGCAATCATTTTGTACTTTGAGGAAGTAAAAGATAAACAGGAAAGTAAACAAACCCGGATATGCTGTCATACCCGGATCAAAAGCATAAACAGTCTACTTAGAATATTTTCTAAACAAGCAAATTGCGACAAAGCAACAATCAAACATAAAACGTTAATCCGGATTAACCACCAATCCGGGAAAATTCAAAGATTACAAATCATCCAGAAACAAAGTAAGTGTCTACAATTCAAAGACCCGTTAAACTCATAGACGATCTCTACAAGAGGAGTGTTGTCTCCTAAGGGTTTATAGAAGATATGCCCATAAATCTGTGAAATACTTTAGTAAGTGTCCAAACTCTATCAACAATAACATTCATCGGTGTCAACACAAGAATTTTTAGGAAAATACATTCCTTTAAGATCTTCTAAATATAGCCAAGTTGTAAGTATCAATAATTCATTCATATCGACTCTGAACGTTTACAAAAAATCCCAAGGTGTGTAATGGAAATAGGTTCATGAAGAATCAATTGAGTAAGTACATTTTCTCTTTTTCAACCAATATTGAACGGACCCAATCTCTATCAAAACAAGTATCTAGCCAAAATTCACAATTTTTTTAACTGACTGTGCAATGTCCGTTTTCTTAGGCTTTCTACTTTACCCATGTAGCGAGCTTTGGGCCAATGACTCCTAAACCAGATGGCCTTAGGGCACTAGATTTTGGAATACCCTTACGGACTTAATTACTCGAGTAACAAAGGCCACAAAACAAGACTAGTCAAGTGTACTACTTGTGCCCATCATCTTAATTTTTTGTTTCATTTTTTTATTTGTGAGGAATATTGGGTATTGAAGTACTTTATTCAAGCATCTCATTTTTTATTTGTGAGGAAAATTTGATTCGACATTGTTTCAACATGTGGGCTCTGTCTCAGATTTCGAAAAATTCCCTAAACAATCTTTCCTACAAAGACCTTGTGCAAATGTGTCGTCTTGGACTCTTAAGCAAAAATTTGTTCGACACAAGTTTCATGAAGACAATGTTACTCAACTACGTTCAAATCATCTCAAGGCATTATATATATATAAGTTTTGAAAAACTGCTAACACCAACAAGTATTAAAGTACAAGAGTGGACTGGACAACTTAGCTAAAATATCTCTGATTTTTTTTGGGTTTTTATCATTTTTTCAATTTTTTTTGGATTTTTTTATATATATAAATACTCTAAACCCCTCCCCCATACCTAAATCATGCATTGTCCTCAATGAATATAAATGAGAGAAAAATGACAAAGTAAAAGGACGAGAATACCATATATGGGCATGATAGAGGAATAGAACTAACTATTATACAACAAGAAAACTTACTTTGATCACGCATCAATGAGGTGAATCACCTCTTACTCAGAATCAACTGGCAGTTCTAAAAATGGCTTAAGCCTTTGACCATTAACTTTAAAAGTTTCACCAGTTTTAGGATTTTCCATTTCAATAGCACCATGAGAAAAAACAACTTTAACAACATATGGTCCCTCCCACCTAGATCTCAATTTCCCAGGAAATAAATGCAGCCTAGAGTTGTGCAAAAGAACTTTTTGACCCGGAGAAAAAGACTTTCTTAAAATAGATTTGTCATGCAAAAGTTTAGTTCTTTCTTTGTATATCTTAGCATTTTCATAGGCATCATTCCTAATTTCTTCTAACTCAGACAGTTGTAATTTCCTATGGCTACCAGTAGTGGGTAAATCAATATTTAACTTTTTAATGGCCCAATAAGCTCTATGTTCAAGTTCAACGGGGAGATGACATGCTTTACCAAAAACAAGCCTATAAGGAGACATACCCAAAATGGTCTTAAAAGCAGTACGATAAGCCCAAAGTACATCTACCAACCTAACAGACCAATCTTTCCTATTTGAATTGACAGTTTTCTCTAGAATTTGTTTGATTTGCCTATTAGAGACCTCTACTTGACCACTACTTTGAGGATGGTAAGGTGTGGCTAACGTATGAGTGATGGAATATGTTAGGTCACACACACTATAGAAGGGGGTTAAATACAGTGTTTACTACAATCAAATCGAATATAAGAACTCAAGTAACAAAACACAGATTTTATTTAACATAATAAACTCTGTTACAAAGAACTGTTCTCTCTCAGTGATGAACAAATTATCACGAGAGCTGTTAGGGTTACAATGAATAATAATCTCGATTATGATAACACATATAGTGTAAACCCTATGTCTGTGTTTATATACTACACAGTTACAAGATAATCTTCTAATTGATATCGAATATAATTATGCATCCTAATATATATCAATCAGTTATCTTTTCTTCCAAGTATTCTATTCCTCATAGAATTCTTCTACATACATATCTCTTCTTATGTTTGTCTTGATCTTCTTTCCTTTCAATCAGCCGCCTTCCTTATCTGAACGTCTCCTTAAGTTCTGATATTATCTCCTAATAAATATCTCCTGATAACTTAAGTTCTGACAACTTAAGTTCTGATATCTTAAGTCCTGATTTCCAGTTAAGTACTGATTTGTCCTGTTAAGTAAGATCTGAAAACTAAACACAAATCATATTAGACATTACATCACAAATATATCTAACAATCTCCCCCAACTTGTAAATTAGCATAATATACAAGTTTAACAGATATTTGATGATGTCAAAAACATTAAGTACAAATGCATGAAAATTTGACTAGATAACTACAACTTACAGTCCTTATAGCTTTACCATCCACAAGGTCTGATAACAGCTTCAGTCTGTATGAATTTAAGCGGTTGTAGATCTTTGACTTGGCTTCAATTTCTAATCTTTTTGATGTCAGGAGTTGTTCTAAGATAGTTCTTCAACAAACATCTCTCAGCATATTCAAGTTCATTGACCATCCTCCTTTTAGCATTCTTCAATTCAACTGTATCTTCGCCAGTTTGAAAGATAGAAGCTCTGAGATCATTTATTTTAGCTTTCCTTCTATCCTGATCTAGTCTGATGATATAGGCTTTATCAGACTCAAGATTGAATTCAAGTCCCTTAATACCAGAAAATGTAGTGATGATTTTAGCAGTATTAGGCTTCATTTCAACAATTTCTCCACTGTGAGATCTGTACTTAGGACAATATGGTCTGTCAGACTTTACAGAGTAAAGCTTCTTTTGTCTTTGAATATTTGATTTTAAACACCCTGCAGCACCATCTGTTGATCTGTTTTTCACTTGAAGCAGAAATAGAACATGTTCCAGTTCTTCAAAATACTTCAATGAAATTGCATTCTCCCTGATCTGGAATACCCTCCCATCTGTCATAAAGTATAACACGATATCTTCTTTCAAAACAGAATGGTAAACCATTTGTACAGATTCAAGTTGATTCAATCTCTCAGGAGTTGCTCCTACACCTGGTTCACTTAAGGAAGTTGAATCATTGGTAGTATTGTGTACTCTCTTCTCTTTAGAACTACCCAATCATGATTTATCTCTTGCTTTTTTTCCTGTAACAACTCTTGCTTCAAAACCACTTGATGTAGTCTTCAAAGGTTGAGTCTGTTGAGCTTTGGTGAATCCTGGTAGTCGCATCTTTGAAGGTTTAACATGAGCAATGTCAGAGGTTTCCTTTTCCTTATCTTCTGATATCAAGCCAACTTGAGCTATGTCATAGGTTGCTTGCTTCACTGTCATATCAGAACTTACTACATCTTGACTCTAAACAACTTGAGCCATGTTAGAGGTTGGTTGAGAAATCTTCATTTTCATCAGAGTAAGACTAGCATCTTCATCAGATATTTCTTCATCCATGACTGGTACATATACCTTTACAGGTTCATCAACTTTTTCTTTGCCCTTAGATCTTGGATCTACCCCCACTTATGATTTGGCTTTGGTTGCCTCAGAATTTGTCCTTTCCTTAATCACAATACCCTTAGGTTTTGGAAGTTTCTTTTCAATAACAGAAGCTTTAGATTTGGAGTTGACTTTTTCTGCTTTAAGTATAGCTTCTTCTTCCTTTAGACTTTCAAAGTCCATTCCAAGATTTTCTTTAAGAAATAATCTCCTAGAAATTTCTTCATCAAGTTCCAGATGTTCACTAGAACTTATCATTTTACCAGTATCAGAACTTATTCTTCTCCCAGTATCAGAACTTGTTCTTTGTGTAGAAATTTCAGTTGTCTTTGATGAAGATCCTTTACCTTGACCATGACCTCTACCCATTCCAGAGTTTCCCTGGTCATCATTTCCATCATCCTTACCCTTCAGTACTTGACTAGATTTGCATTTGGACTTAATTATTTTCTCCCCCTTTTTGGCATCAGCAAGTAAAAGAAGAGAGACAAGCAATTCCACTGAGGATTGGATCTCATTGAGTTGAGTTTGATGAGAAGCTTGATTCTTTAGAATTTCATCAATCTGAGCTTGTTACTTCTCATGAGTTTTTTCAATATACCCAATTCTGTCAAAGGCTGGCTTGAAAAATCTGTTCTTTTCCAATTTTATATTCATATCTTGCTGGATTAGAGATTCTTGAATTTGATTCACCTTGTCATGAGTTATTGAGTGTTGACCTTGAAGGTGCCTAGTACTCATTGCAGTAACTCTCAGCTGTGCCTTGAAATCATCATTTATCAGTAGCAGCTCTGAGGTTAAGGAATGGATGTGATCTGATAAATTTTTCCTTCCTTAAGAAAGCCTTCACCTAAATAAGATAACTTTTTATATTAAAAAAAACTTATCTATAAGAATGGAGAGGAGTACATTAATGTGGTTTCTAGATATGAATTGAATCCAACAGACATACACACTTTACACTCGAGGTTGCAGTAGCGGTACGATGCAGGGTTATGAAAACTCTTGTTATAAAATAAAAACTAGGGTTTCGTTTGTATTTAATGTTAGGGTTGTTGAGCTTCATGTTTTAATGGTTGCGCTTGTATTTGAGACTAATGGTCCTCACAAGATGCTTACGTATCTCTGTGGTGTAGAGAATAAATCCAAAAATATAGTTCTAGGTTGAGAGGTAGAGTCCTTTTTATAGATGCAGATTCTAGGGTTAGACTTAGGTTGGGAGAGACTTGGTGGAAAAGTCTTCAACTTAGATGGTAAGTGTGACTTCTCTAAATGGTGGATTCTAAATATTTCCTTGTAGGAGCTCGTTTCCATGTTGGACAATGCTTTGGTGTTGCAGTAGACCTCATTTTCAGGGTCATGGATTCCATAACCTACTTTGGGTCATGGTCGTCACAGTATACTCGGACTATCAGGACTAGTATGGAGCTGTGGTTGCAATGACCTACTTTGGGACGTGGTCGTCATGACCTAATTTGGGTCGTGGTCGCCCAGACCATTTTTGATTGTGGCGTTCATGGGCTTTGACCAGTCAACTGTTGGATATAATTAATTTAACATTAATTATTTCTATACGGATACTTCGCATCCATATCATTTGTCACCCAACTTTCGGGAAAACTTCTTGAGTTTTTATGGAAGTTATAATGGTATAATCGCGATTCGAGGGTTGTTTCATCCCTTCTTGGGTTCGGTCATATTATGAAGTGTGGACCGACCTACACATTCACGGTAACTTATTCATTCTAGAGTGATCTTTCATACTTTGGGCTTTTACGAGGCTAATTAGGTAGCGTTTGGTGTTAAACTGTTAATCATAGGGTGAAAGGAATTAATAGGCCCTAACTTGGGATAATTTCAATATAACAGCTGCTAATGGGGCTTTATATAGTCTAATGTTGAGCTAAAGTAAGCTAATCGGCCTTTATTGAGGCTAATTAGCCTTAATCCGAGATAATTATTGAGTTAAGTTGTTATGCAACCTTTATAACAGTTAATTACAAGCTTTATTACGCTAATTAGCCTTAAACGAGGCTAATTGGTCCTAAACAGGGCTAAAATTTGTATAAATTTTACTAATTGAACCTAATTTGGGTTAATTTGTATCTAAAAATTTCATTTTTTTTGTCAAAAATCATCACAAAATTTCATTTGTGTTCTCCATGGGGAGCCAAATATTTTGTTCGTAGTCGCGACGGGGGAGCCAAATTTTCACCCGTGACCGCGACAGAGGGTCGAGGGCTCCTCTAGAACTTACTCGACTGTTCCATGGTGGTCTATTTGGCTAAAAATTATCTTTCTCTCATTTTTTTGGCATCAACGTGACCGTGACAAAGGGCTAGAGGCTTCTTTGGAGCCAACTCCGCTCACTCCACTCGGCTAGAAGGCTACACCATGGAAGCCTACTCGGCTGATGGGTGTCATAATGTTAGCCTACTCGGCTAGAGTTTTTCAATTTTTTTTGTTATGACAGCCTACTTGGCTGGGCTCTAAGGCAGCCTACTCGGTTGTGGCCTCTCAGCTAGAGTGGCTTCCTTGGAGCCTTCTTGGCTGAGGGTCCTCGGCCCTTTTTTTGCAAGTTAGACTTCTTTTTCTTGAATCTTGCGACTTTGACGCTCTACTCTTCCTGGACCAAGCATGGTGACATGCTAGTTAGTTGAAAAGCCTTCAAAATAATCCTACTATTCCGAGTCTACTCTTCCCAGAGTAGGCGAGGTGACATCCTTGGCGGCTAAAAAGCCTCCAAAATAATCCTATTCTTCCGAGAGTAGGTGAGGTGACGTCCTTGGCGGCTGAAAATCCTATAAAATAATCCTACTCTTCTGAGTCTACTCCTCTGGGAGTAAGCAAGATGACTTCCTTGGCGGCTCAAAAGCCTCCAAAATAATCCCACTCTTCTGAGTCAACTCTTCTGAGAGTTAGTGAGATGACGTCCTTGGGTGCTGAAAAGCCTCCAAAATAATCCCACTCTCAAAATTAGCGAGATGAAGTATGGTCACAACTTCCTTGAAGTTGCTATGAGGGCAAGTACAAACTTCTCAGTGGTGGAGTAAATTAGCTCAGCTATGTGGAGCACATTGCTCACATAGTAGATAGGCTTTTGATCATTCTGTTATTATTTTACTAAGACAGCACTCACTGCTTACTCAGAAACAATGAGATACAAGTAAAGGATGTCCTCCGGGCTCGGTTTGGCCAACAACGGGACTTTAGTCATGTATTTTTTAGTTGTTCAAAGGCCTCTTGACTCTTAGCTGTCCACTTAAAATTCTTCACCTTCTTCAGGGTTTTGAAAAAGGGTAGGCATTTATCTCCTGACTTGGAGATGAACCTCCCTAGAGCATCAATTCTTCCATTTAGCTTTTAAACGTCATTCATGGAGTATGGTGGCTCCATGTCTAGGATAGCTTTGATCTTGTCGGGGTTGGCTTCAATTCCTCTCTTCGAGACCATGTGACCCAAAAAATTTCCAGACCCAACTCTGAAGGCGCACTTGGCTGGATGTAACATCATCTTGTGGTGCCTCAGCACTTCGAATGCCTCTCTGACGTGATCAATATGGTCGGCCATGACTAATATTTTGACCAACATGTCATCAACATAGACCTCCATGGTCTTTCCAATTAGTTGAGTGACTATCTTATTCACCAATCTTTGATAAGTGGCTCATACATTATTAAGTCCAAAACCCATAACAAGATAACAAAAGACACCGAAGTCAGTCGTCCTTATGCATTTTGATTTGATTATAATTGCTGAAACCGTTCATGAAGTTTAGCATCTCGTGCCCAGCAGTGGCATCGGTCAGGGTGTCTATCCTCGATAAAGGGTTGTAGTCCTTAGGGCATGCATCATTCAAAATAGTAAATTCGATGCACCTCCTTCACTTTTCATTGGATTTCTTGACCATCACGAGGTTAGCCAACCATTTAGGGAATTCAACTTTCTCGATGAACCCTGCTTCTAGGAGCTTCTCATCCTCCTGTTTAATGCTTCCAACCTATCAGGGGCATAATTATGTTCTTCTGCTATAGAGCCTTTCGATTCAGATCAATATTCAACTTATGAATTATAAGATTGGGGTTGATCTCACGCATTTCAGCTGATATCCAAGAAATACATAATTGTTCTCCTACGGGAACTTTGTCAGTCTCCCTTCAAGGGTTTTTCCAGTGAGGCTCCAATGTAGGTGACCTTGTCATGGTCTAAAGGGTCTAGGGGATTGGGACTAAGTTCTCAGCTAGCTTCCCTCGACGTTCCTCATTCTCTCAAACATCAATGTCTTCAATCGGGAGGACCTTCCCGCCAAATCCGTCGAGCCTAAGTGCTGCAACATAAAAACTTTGGGCCATTTTATGATCTCCTCTCTCTTCTCTGATATCGTTCTGGTCGAGAATTTGAGTTCCATGTGGCAGGTTGAGGGCACGGCCTTAAACGCATGAATTCATGTCCTTCCTATGATTTTTTTTAATTTGAATAAAATATTTCTTATAATTTTATATAGTCGCCCATTTGTTAGATATATCATTTTTAGGCGAATAATTAGTATTTTAAACTTAGTGAAGGGATATCTTTGATATATTATTTATTTTTGGTATTTGTACGTTTAAACATAAAATTAAGTACACGTAGATCCTCGCCATTAGGACATGAATTTAATTGATCCAAATTAAAGTCAAAAAGTCAAACTAGCAAAATCATGTCTTTTAAACAGATAAAAGAGATATTCCATTTTTGCAAAATATCAAAACTATATCTTTATGGAATATATCTCTAAGGCAATATGATCAAAAAAAGAAATATCAAGATATGATATTTCTTAGATCTGTGTTGCAACAGGAATATGTCGAATATTGTATTTGATATGTGTTACATCATTATTGTATTTGTCAAACTATAATAAGATTTATGAATATTGTATGTTTGACAGTCAAACTATTGATAATCTTTTTCCGATATATATATATATATATATATATATATATATATATATATATATATTGGTGCTTATGTTCTGACTAATGATGTTTATATATATATAACTAAATCTTTTTGCTATGTATTTATAACTCTTGAATTGATCTACCTGTTTTAACAAATTGAGAATTGTTAAACTAGTTTCCTGAGTTATATTTTTAAGTACACTAAGAAGCAAACTAGTTGTGCTAAAACTTATTGTTAATCAATCAGAGCTTGATTTTATTGATATATATATGTGTAATCTAAATCTGGTAATCTATTTGAAATCTGTTGTTAAGACCTATACTAAATCAGAATCTGTTGAATTAATCAGATAACTTATGGATTAACTGCTTTAATTTATTAAAGAATCTTATACATAGTTTAAGGTGAATTTGGCAAAATGTGAGTTATAAATCTTGAATGAAACTTATGTATAAAGACTATGTCATACTTTTCTATACTAAATGTATGAATGATTATGTGTCAATAACTCTGGTTTTTGTCCTTGATCATAATAATTCTGTAATTTTAATAAAGCTTCACCTAAAATATACTTTGTATAAATAATTCAGAGTATGGATGGATGATCAATTATTGTTTAAACTACTTATCTGATTAATTGCAAAACATGAGATGTTCTGTAAAGATATAATATAACTGTCAAATCAGTATAGCTATCACTTGTTACTGTGTGTATATGTGTTCATTACAATTAGTTTCAGTATATAAATCTGGTAAGTAGGCTTGAAATTCTCAAGGATTAAATGTGTAATTACATACTTTGTATATGTGATAGATAGTTTAAAAACACTTGATTATCTATAAATACCGTGGAATCCCTTAATAAGATTGATGCAATACCATGTTTATAAGATCAAAAATTATGTGCTTTATGGATTACTTGTTTAATGCAACACCATGTTATGATAATTTTAGTAATCCTATTTGACATGTATTCTATACTCCTAAAGGTATTATCAACTTAATCAGTTCTGTGCAAGCTTAAACTTTGGTTAATAATTAATAAAGATTTACACAAACACACACTGCCCTCACAGTAAGACCTGGAAAGGAGGCCATGAGCAACCTTGTATCTGGATCACTGCTGTGATCAATGGCCACCTAGACTTCTAGGAACTAATTGCTAAATGTGTGTTCTCCTTTATCAAGTTCATTAACTGCTATCTGATATAAATGTGATATGAATTGATTAAGTGCTTATCATTGAGTATTATATGCTAAGTGTTTAATGCATCTTACATTCTCATTCTTGTTGCATTCTGCCATATCAAATATCTGGTCCTTGTATTGTATATAACTGACATGCAGGAAACTCAAATGTCTCTGATGAACTCCAGAAGAAAAGAATGGAAAATTTGATTCCCTTGAATCCCAGCAAGAGCTTTTCACAGTATACAAAGAACACAACTTGACTTCCCAAGCAACCTGTCAGAATCCAGGTAAAACAGGTATAAATTTTTAACCTCGGCTTATTTTACTTCACATACACACACTAGATTGATGTATTGTGTTCCAGTCTCAAACCAATCCAACTGTACTTATTGCGGAAATTGACTGTATAAAATTTATTGGGTATCAGTATTGTGAATTTATATATATTGTTTTTATGATCGATTATTTTTAGAAATGTGGTTTTTTCTTAGAATGTATTAGCTTTCCAAATTGTGTAGTCTGTTACTCATACCTAGAATAGACATAGATTGTATCAGTGTTAGAGTTTGTAACATGAAAATAGCCAGAATCGTCTAAATGACAAAATAGTATGTATTAGTGTTAGACTTTGTACCAAGAAAATAGTTTGTACTATTGACAGTTTGTGTAAAATATGATTGACAAATTAGAATGCATTGTACAACACTAAGTCCTGTATTCGTGTATCCTGTTGAGTTCTAAAGACTGAAAAGGTGCAAAAGTGGCTGGATGCAGAATTCAAAATCATTAACATACACACACAATTTCAAATTTTAACTATTATAAATGCATGTTAATCACTAGAATACAATATTATAAATGCATGATAATCACAATAATCATTGTTTTCTATTAACACAATTGACAAAACTCATAGAGAAAAACAATTTCTAATACTACATCTGATTGCAATATAATTGATATTTTCTCTTGTAAAACCAAAACTTCTTTAAATTGTCAATTGTTTAAATCACGGTGCTTGAAACTGCATTTGCTTGAATCACTTATATCATCACATTATGTTTTATAATCATTATGATCAAACTGATAATCATCAAATAAAACATGAATATATAAAATGGCTTTGTTATCTATGACTTGATAGCATAAATATCTGATTTTTTAAATGTTAAGTATATGACTATCATACTCTTTTTGGCATATACCAAACAAAAGGGGAAGAGAAATTAGACCCCTAATGTTTAAATTGATCAAATATAAGAGAATTAGACCCCTAATGTTCAAATTACATATGATTATCTTCTTGATATATAAGGATCTATCTTATGCTTTAACATATTATTGTATGATACATCTAACAAAGTATTTTGCAGGATCTCAAGAAAGAGATTTAATCTCTAAGTAATTAAATATTTTATGTGCAAAATATTTTTCAAAAATTCATGCATACACCAAAGGGAAGCACACATTGATAATTTTATGTTTGTTTGGCAAATACCAAAAAGGGGAAGATTGAAAGGATATCTTCGATATATTATTTATTTTGGTATTTGTACGATTAAATATAAATTTTAGTACACGTAGATCCTCTTCATTAGGACATGAATTTAATTATTCCAAATCAAAGTAAAAAAGTCAAATTAGCAAAATCATGTATTTTAAATAGATAAAAGAGATATTTCATTTTTACAAAATATCAATACTATATCTTTATGGAATATATCTCTAAGGAAATATGTTCAAAAAAAGAAACATCAAGATATGATATTTCTTAGATCTGTGTTGCAACAGGAATATGGCAACAAGCTCGAATAAGGAATATATCAGAAATATTCTTTAAAGGTATTGTGCTATATCAAAATTATTTAACTCTTCGCTCCAAAATATATCTCTACATATATCAAAAGAGTTTTATTCAAAGTTTATTAATATTCATGGTTGAAATATTAATATCCAGTTATGCAAATCATTTCTGTATACTTACAATAATTTTCTCCCGGTTCGTAAAATCAGCATTTCTCGGAGAAAATTATTCAAAAATACTAAAACACATTTTCTATCATCCAAATATATTTTATATATTAGAAAATAAATTTTAAGTATTTATTCAAGTCAAAACTTTGGTCAAAAGATCCATCTCCTTTATTTCAAGACCAATGATATTTTCACTCGGAAAAAAGGCTGACAAGAACAGTTTTATTTTTAGATAAAATACTTCCACATGCTAGAATGACTTGAAATTTGGTATGGAACATTTAAATGATATTTTATAAGTATGGTCAAAATTTCGTAGCATTCAAAGAATTTTTGTCCGGGCACAAAAATCGAGGCAGTTGGTCCCACAGTTGACCACGTTCGACCTAGTTACCATTGACTAAAGTTGACCAAAACTTGCATAACATCATTTTATATTATTTAAGTAATTATTATATTTTTTATGGTATTTATTTAGGAGTTTTTAAGGTGGTCATATTTAATGGTGTTTAATCCTTAATTAAGTGATTAAACAATGATTAAAAGAAAAGGAAAATATATATTTATTCAAATATATCAGCTGAGATTTTGAACCCATAAAGTTTTTTGTCTCATATGAAAAGTTTTAAAGAAACACGCTTTTCTTTCCATGTCATCAATCCAAGTGACATACACCATCCACAATCCATTTTTCTCAAATCTCCACCATTCAATCCACCCAACTTCTCATATAAATAAACCCCCACCTCAACCCATTTTCTTCAAGCTAAAGAGCCACAAAGTTGCTGGGATTTTTTCAAGAAGTGCTTCTCTTCATCTCTTTCAAATTCTATATACACACTCCTTCTCAAAAATCTTCTCTCTCTTCTATATACTTACATATATACAAGGTTTTTCAAACCCCAAGCTTAGCTTCACCCAACCAAGCTTCATCCCACCAAGTGAGCTCATCCACTACCACTTCCAGCCACCTGAAGGGCTGCCCAAGTTTGACCAAAGTGCCAAAATCCGGCCGAACCTCTGGCGAATTTTTCCGACGAACTTTTCCAACCGTTCTTCAAAAGTGGTAACTTTTAGCTTCTTATTTGAGTTCTTTTTATTTGAGCTTTGTACTTAATTTCTCTACTTCATCTTAAGATCTAATACAAGATCTCTTATAAATAAAGTTCTCAAGAGAACTAAGATTCGAACTCAAAATTCGAATAAGTACTTGATCTTCACATAAATCATCTCAAGAAGAAGATCTAAAAACAAAAGTACTTGATCTCCAAAAGGGAGATTATATTTGACCCAAGTTCACGAGTTATCCAATTGTTTTTATTATTGGATCTTGGTTAAAAATTATTTGTGCACATAAAATATTACGAAATAAAGTTTTAATCCCTTCTAACATCTTTATTGTTCCGGGGGATTATAACTCGATTTATAAATACTTCGTAATTTGTCAAATATCAAAACGGATTAAGTTCATGAGTTATCCAATTACTTGCACTTTATTTAATTGGATCTTGGCTAACACATTTCATGCACATAAATTATTACGAAGTATAGTTTTAATCCCTTCTAACATATTTAGTGTTCCGAAGGATTATAACTAGATCTATAAACACTTCGTAATCACTTGTTAAAATTAAGGACGAATCAAATCCATGACTTAGCCAATTAATTTCACGCTATTTAATTAGATCTTGGCTAATACATATCGTGTATATAAATAATTACGAGTCATATCGTATAAGCCCCTTCTAACATCTTTCAGTGTTCAGTGGGGTTATACTACGATATCTATAAAATACTCGTAATTATTCGTCCAAACTTCGAAAGCACAATCTTAAGCCAATTACTTGCACTTAACTTATTTGGATCTTGGCTAAGACTCAAAAATCTTATAAACGTTCTTAAAGTTATAAGAGTATACTTTGACCTTATAATCGTCAATATACAAGTATACCTTAAAACCTTAAGTTGATATACTTAAAGGTAAATTACAACACTGAGGTTGTAATTAAAGTATTCTTCGATCTATAAATATATAATCGAAAGAAGAAGAATACTAAAGAAGTCATAAGCCATAAGTGCTTAATATAAAAAGACTTCTCATATTACTCCACCTGTCTATTCAATCTATAAAGGAGTAATCATAAAAATATTTGGACTACTATTTATTATCCTAAGTCAAGTATAACTAATTAGTTTTAATATTCTTATTTGGATATTATACTACTTGTGGGCTAGTACAGTAACATACTAGTTCAAACCATCTTTTCCATACTTGGTTTGTTTTGTAGATTGTCTTATTAGTTTTGTAGTGAGGTGAAGTGACGTGAGGTGATTCTCGTTCTAAGACCCAAGTCCTAGACGTACTAACGGGAAGTTAGTAGTCTTTGCACCGTGAAGAAGAGGAAAGACCCAAGACCGGATTACTAAGATCCAAGACCGGCAAAATCTAAGGAAGCTAAGTCCACACAAAGGCTCTACAACAACTTTGAAGAAATAGCGGGAAGTTATTGTCTAAGATAAGTTGTGTAGGTATTATATTTATTTTGAGGTGGTGACCCTTGTGTTACGCACCAAGACAGTAAGAATGTAAAGGTTTCTCCGCCTACTAAAGGAGCGAGTTTATTATAAGCGAAAATCCTGAGTCCGGGAGAGGAGCTTGGGAACTAGAGTAGGGGTGAGCGAATTTATTAGAGGTTGCGCCATCGCGAACCAGGATAAAATCACTGTGTGGTATTTTCTTTCCTTGCACTTTATTTTTCCGCACATATAAACTGCATAACGACTCGGTAATGTTTTAAAAAGGGATAAATTATATTAAAATGCCATAACAATTTTTAAATTGGTAATTAAGCTATTCAACCCCCCTTCTAGCTTAAAATAGCCCTCATACGGGACCTTACACTTAGTATACAGGGAAACTAGATATCTTGTTCTTCAACATTTCAAATTATGAAAATTATACTCTAATACTTTGCAAATTTTTAGGCTATATTACATGTTTTCTGCAAAAAAGTTATGAATGTGTACTTTATTTTTTGCTTAAATCTATTACATATTTGTTCATGAAAACAAGTGGAAATCTTTAGTTGTTATTTTAGCTAATTTATCTCTTTTATTGTTGTATGCATTAGCTTATCTAAATTATCATTCTAAGAAAACATCAAGTTTTTTCCCAACATACCATATAAAGACATGAGAATGGAAATAAATCGAATGTAGGCTTAGTTATGAGATCTGAGAAACAACTATTTTAAAAAAAAAATATGGGCCCACTATCAACAATTGAAAAAATATAGAATCCACACTGTCAACAAAAAAATATGGGTCCACAGTCAAACTTTTAAAAAAACATATGGGCACACGTCACTATATAAAGATAATATATAAGGACAAAAGAATAAACGTGAATAGATAGTGGCTTCACTACCAAACTTAGTATACAAATAACTTTGAAAAAATATATGGGCCCACTGTCAACAATTTAACAAATAGAATCGAGAGGTAAATGGATGTGAATGCAATAGGTACATGGGAAAATTAAATAATTTATTTGAAGAAATTAATTATATTTACATGAAAATGAAATCATTATTATTTTGAGCACCAAGAACGGATATCATAATTAGATACATAAATATTTATAAAAATATGAATATGAATTGATAAGATACTAACTAAACATTTGAACCTCTACACATCACTCAACAAATTATCACGACTTTAATTATTATTTCAAGTACATATAATTATTTAGAACGTATTTTTATCAATTACATAGAAAACATTTTAATTAAAATCATGAAATAGTCCATCAAGTTAGAAAAAATAAGAACCTTGTTTGTTTATCATGGTATTTATATGAGAAAATTTGTTATTTTAAGAGTAAATAACAGCGAACTTGTGTCAATGTGTCAATCATGTTTTCATCTCAATTCAGTCCAGTGTTAATTCTCTAACGAGAATCGGAGAAAGAGCAATAGACAAATATGTTCAGAGAAATTAGGTGAATCGACATACCACGAAATTCGGCTCTTCCCGTTTGGTGCAAGACGAATTTTGGAAAAATATATAACACGAGGGCTATAAATATCTCTATAAATAAATACTTAGATTAATTATATATTCATTAATGGATAATCTTAAACTATGTCGAGTAATTAAAAATTACAATTGTTAAAATAGAGATTTTAAATGTAGGAGAATGTGTAAAATGCTTGATACTAGAATACCAATATTCAACCATATAGTTAAGCTCTAAAAAATTCTCAAATGCACTTCCATATTTAAATAATAACTCACATATATTTAAATATTCATAGCAACGTACATGTTCAACATTGCCTTTAATGACAAGGAATGCTAAGACAATCCATAAGTCCCATCGAAATTTGCAAGAATTTACAAAAAACAACATCCAAAAATACCTGTTAAAAATTTACAAAGTTTAAACATAATGTATGCACTAAAGCCACACATAAGCAAGGCTTGTACGGAAGTTATTTCAATCCCATATGAATCACTTTTAGGTGAATTTTTACTTCTATAATGGCCTATTCACCACTCATTTCTAATAATTCTTTAGTGTATCTACATTTTTAATCTTACATTCAAACTAAAACATTAAAAGTTTTCTAGATCATGGGTTTAACTTTTTAGAAAGTATTTTTAATGAACTTAACTGTGTCTAAACTCATAATGTTCAAAATGAGAAATATCAAATTAAAATTAATAGTAAAACAAGAGCAAGTCTCTTCTTTCTAATGGTGAGTTAAAGTAGATCTACTCTAGATACAGGGAGATCACGAGAATCCATTACTAAAACTAATAATTAATTTAAGTTATATTTCTACTCGCTATATATTCGTATTTGAAACATTGGTCATAATTTTGTGTCGGGTGTGTGTCAAGTAGAAGGTCCTCAGTCAAGGA